>NC_080163.1:146770686-147435686 GCF_950295315.1 Erinaceus europaeus | reverse complement strand
CACTTGTCACACAATCAGGTGATGATTATATAAAAATGAGGTAGATTCTGTCTATCAGGATTGCTAGTCTCCTTGTATAAGAAACTGACCATATAAATAACACTTCATGACATGGGTTTGTGACTGGAGGAACAATACTTGTGGTAGGCATCTGCCTTATTATGTGGATAACCCAGGTTCAGGCCCTGGCTGCATGTGGGAGTTCCATGACACTGGGGAGCAAATCTGTTACTATAATGTCTCTCTTCGACCCCACTCTTCCCCTCTCAATCTCTTCATGAAAAAGTGTCTCTAGGACAGTTAAAGTGTGTGTGTGTGTGTGTGTGTGTGTGTGTGTGTGTGTATGTGTGTGTGTGTAGTATAAATAATCCTTTATATGTATGTGCTGTAATTTTGCATCATTTTGTGATGACTGTTTTGACTTGCACTAAACATAGAGTGTAAGCTATTTGACATGTGACTTCAAGTTAGTCTTTTTTTTACTAAGAATCCAGCCTACCTGAGAATTCAAATAGCATATATTATAATAGCAAAATATGAAAAAAAACACTTAATGCTGGCATCTAACTTGCAAAATGAAGACAAGCAGCATATAAGACCATGTAAAGTATTTGATAACTTTAAAAATCAGGAATCACTGACATTTTGACAGGATAATATGAAGATTCTATTTATTATAATAATGACTATGCCATCCTGCTATAGACTGGACTAAAGAGTAGGTTAGTGAGTTACCTAAGTTATTTTCAGTCTGTTTTGCCCATATCTTTTTTTTCTCATTCATAGTAGCTATATTTCCCAGAATCCCTTTATCTATGTCTTTAGTGTTCTTTTTTCAGTGTGATACCTTAAAAGAAGTTTGGAAGAGAGAACAGAATATGTTATTTACCCCCTCCTTTGGTTTACTCTGTATCTTCTTAAAGCTTCCACCAGATAGTGCCTCCTCCTTTTGTCTTTCTTTGGATTTTTCTCCATTATGATCTCTCATGTATCCATTCTTACTGTTGAACAGTAAGCTTTCAAAATAATAGTGTTTTTCTTTTTTTTTAAATTACCAGATCACTGCCTATATCAGCTTTATGGTAGAACTGGAGACTAAACCTGAGACTTTTGGTACTTGAAGCAGGAAATTATTCAGTATCATCACAGTGCTACCTCCTCAGTGTGTGCTGGCCCTTTATTGTTAATCTCTGACCTTCTTCACTATTGGGCTTTCTAGTTCTTTAATTACTTATGTGAATAAGTCTTGTGTGTCTAGCTACCTAGCTAACATCTATTTGTCATTATGTCTGTCTAGCTAGTTATTGATTATCGATAATTATTTACCATTTACTTATCTATGATATGTGTGTGAAAAAATATATATGTATTCATATTAAATACATGTGTGTGATTCAAGTGTCTATGTGTGTGTGTTTTCTGTGTGCATGTGCACATATCAAGTCCATAAACGTTGCTACTGGTCCTTCAGGAGGTATGACATTTTCACATATAAATTACAATTTTCTGTTTCAATATTCCCCCTAATTTTAACTTGTTCCAATAACTCCCCTCCTGTTAAAAGTCCAAATTCTCATCAAAATATCATGTAATACATATATGGATAAAAATTGATGTACAGGGGAGTCAGACGGTAGCTCAGCCGGTTAAGCGCATGTGGCACAAAGCAAAAAGATCAGCCTGATTTGAGCCCCTGGATCCCCACCTGCAGGGGAGTCGCTTGACAGGTGGTGAGGCAGGTCTTCAGGTGTCTCTTTCTCTCCCCCTCTCTGTCTTCCCCTCCTCTCTCCATTTCTCTCTGTCCTATCAGACAATGATGACATTAACAATGATAACTACAGCAACAATAAAAAAGGGCAACAAAAGGGAAAATAAATTTAAAAATATTTTAAAAATTGGTGTACAGTTCTTCTGGAAGTACATTTCTTCTCTGAGAACCTGTGAAACCAGATAGTCATTCTCTTCTGGAATATAGTGATAGGATAGGCATAGAATAACATTCTTGGGGTCAACTAGGAACACCAAAGTAGATCATCTGGGACTGCAACAAGACAGGACTAGAATGGCTTTGGGAACCCATGAAATCACTGGTGAGTGCAAATATGTGTGGCTCATGGACAGAGAGGAGCCTCAGGAGAGATTAAGTGGCTGGTAACAGTCCAGCAGTTTACCAATTGAGACTTCACCTCCAGTCTGTTTCACCAACAAAAAGACAGATGGCTGAAGGGAGGAGAGGACTCCTCTAAGACTCAGATGCAACTGTGAGTCTCCATTGCTACTACCCTCAGAATCTGGAGCAGCAGGGTGGAGGCCTGTGCTGACACCAGGAGATAGAAAACTAACCAGAAAACTCAGGGGAAGATCTATACCTCTGTGGCCTAGCAGTGGGGATGTGAGGGTCTCTTTGCATAACCACTGGATTACCTCTACCCCACCCTGCTTTATCTCTTGGTTAGGAGTGAGGGATTAAGCTAAAAAGCCTACTTATAGTTTAAAATCCCTAGGGCTCCCATAGCCTACAGGGAAGAAAAATAACAAAAGAGGCTGTGCTCTAATCCAGGCAAGAGTGATCAGTAATTTGAAAAGTATTGAGAGAGGGACCTCATAGCATTCTATATAGAATGGTTAAACCAACAAGAAGAAATATAGGAGAAATTAACCAGGACAAGAGTCCAGCTAAAAGCCCCCCAAAGGGTGAAGCACAAAATAATGAGGTTAACATGCAAACACTAGTTAAGGAAATAATCACAGGAGTGAGTAAAAAGTTTGAAAGAATTGTCATCAGAAATGCAGAGGCAACCAATGAGACACTAGAAGAAGACATTAATTATCTCCAGGTTATTAGAGAGCTGAAAGCAGAAATAGTTGAGCTAAGAACACAACTAGCTAAACAAGCTAAAACAGTGTCAGAACAGGGTAACAAAATAGATGAACTCCAGAAAACAGCAGAGGGGAGAGAGAAAAGAATAAATGAGGCTGAAGACAGAATTAGTAAGATTGAGGACAAATTAGAGACAACTAAAAAAGAAATAAGAGATCTCAAAAAGAGATTAAGAGATACTGAAAACAACAACAGAGACCTATGGGATGACTTCAAAAGAAATAATATACACATTGTTGGCTTATCAGAGGAAGAAAGAGAGGGAGGGATGTTGTTAAATGAGAGGATGATGGAGAAAAGCACATGGTGTGATGATTTGCCCGTTCGTGAATAAAGATTAAACTGCAGCTTCTCAGCCCAGCTGTGTGTCCCCAAGTCTGTCTCTGTTCATGGCCGTGAAGCTAGCCTGGCCAGCTGGAGCCCCCGAAATGAACAACATCTGGTGCCCATCTTGTTCACGCCCTGCTGGGTAGCCTGACCTGAGGCCCCTGTAAGCCACCCAGACACAGGTAAGTGGCATCCACCCACCTCTGTGGCCCCGGGTTTCCCTCCACCATGGGAAATTTTTCGTTTTATGAGGAGGTGTCCCAGTCATTATCTCCTTCTCTCCTGGGACAGATTCGCGCTCTCAGAGACAGTTTAATTTTCGCTACACCGTGGGTTCTCATAGCTGTAATCGCGACTTACAAGATATGTACAACGTGGTCTGCCTTGAGGATACGCGACCTTGAGGTGGAGATACATGAGTTAAAGCACATGTGCTTAAGACTTAGACGCCCTAAGCAATCAGTGGCTAGACCCAAAAATTCCGTTCCCACAGACACATACACATGTTCGGAAGCTCCTCCTCTGACCCTGCCCCCATGGTAAAAAATGCCCGTCAAGGCAAGTATGCCCCCCCAGAGGCAGGAAATGTTTTTTTTTAAGCTGATAAAGTTTTGCCCACAGAGGCAAAAAATGGCCCCCTCAGGTCTTCCCTTGGCAGCACACTGGTTCTTGTTGCCCGCTTACATGTTTCTCCATGTTTGTGCCAGTTTCTTTTTTTTTTTTAATGCCTATATGATATAGGTTTCTGTTCATCCCACACCCCTGATACTGTGGCCATTTAGTTAAAAAGAAAAGGGGGGGGAGTCGGACTGTAGCGCAGCAGGTTAAGCGCAGGTGGTGCAAAGCACAAGTACCGGCATAAGGATCCAGTTTGAACCCCGGCTCCCCACCTGCAGGGGAGTCGCTTCACAGGCAGTGAAGCAGGTCTGGAGGTGTCTATCTTTCTCTCCTCCTCTCTGTCTTCCCCTCCTCTCTCCATTTGTCTCTGTCCTATCCAACAACAACAACAACAATAATAACTACAACAATAAAAAAACAAGGGCAGCAAAATGGAATAAATAAATAAAAATAAATATATATATATTTTTAAATATACAAGAGAGGTTTATTTTTCCACTAAAATTTATAGCATGACCACCTTATCTCTTTTCTTTTTTTTTTAATTTTTTATTTAAGAAAGGATTAGTGAACAAAAACATAAGGTAGGAGGGGTACAACTCCACACAATTCCCACAACCCAATCCCCATAACACACCCACTCCCATGGTAGCTTTCCCATTCTCTAGCCCTCTGGGAGCATGGACCCAGGGTCGTTGAGGGTTGCAGAAGGTAGAAGGTCTGGCTTCTATAATTGCTTCCCCGCTGAACATGGGCGTTGACTGGTCGGTCCATACTCCCAGTCTGCCTCTCTCTTTCCCTAGTAAGGTGTGTCTCTGGGGAAGCTGAGCTCCAGGACACATTGGTGGGGTCTTCAATCCAGGGAAGCCTAGCCAGCATCCTGGTGGCATCTGGAACCTGGTGATTGAAAAGAGAGTTAACATACAAAGCCAAACAATTTGTTGAGCAATCATGGATCCCAAGCTTGGAATAGTGGAGAGGAAGTGTTAGGGAGGTACTCACTGAAAACTCTAGTGTACTTCTGCTTTCAGGTATATATTTTGCAGTAGTTTATGGATACGTGTGAACATAAGCTCTCTCTCACAGAAACTGGTGTATATCTAGATTATGGGACTTTGTTAGAAAGTGAACTACCTGAGATGAAATTAGAGTGTGCTATAAAAGGAAAGGTCTCACCCGAGTAACGAAGTTGAAGGGTTGTCATTCCACACGTGAAGTCTCTGGACACAGTCTGAGGTGAAGCATGTTGATGTGGCAATCGTTGCTTTGGTTAGGTTGTGATCGGCGGATGCAATATTATTTGGTTTGGATTGGGAGATGCATACGGGAAAGTGGGCCCTCTCCAAGGGTTCCAGGACTGGGGGAAGTAAGGGCTCTATAGTGAAGATGTGAGGTTCCTGCTGTCTTAGGGTTCAAAAAGACAATAGATAGTTAATATTATCATCACATTATTTGTTAATTGGGTTAACTTTGAAAAGTCCCTTTGTTATGGTTTGCTATACAGTACCCAGTATCTTGTATATAGCTGTGCTATTGGATGCTTCTATTCTACTTTGTCTAGGCTTTTGAGAGAGTCTGCATATCAAATACATAGCCTATATATTAAAAAGTTTCAGTTTGTCTTTTGAGAAACTTTGAGACATACAATTGATTTCCCCCTCTCATATTAATTAACTACTGATTTATATGTCTACATTTTGCTAGGAGTGTACATAAACACCATTCCCACCACCAAAGGACTGTGACCCATCCCTCCCGCCCACTCCCACCCCCCACTGGCCCAGGAAGCTACATGTCTACCCCTCACCACTAGGTTTTTAATTTGGTGCCCTACTCACAATTTGGTCAGGTCCTGCTTTTAGTTTCCCTTTCAGATCTTCTTAGTCAGCTTCTGTTGATGAGTGGGATCATCCCATACTCATCTTTATCTTTCTGACTTAGTTCACTGAACATAATTCCTTCTAGCTCTGTCCAAGATGGGTCAGAGAAGGTGGGTTCATTGTTCTTGATAGCTGCATAGTATTCCATTGTGTATATATACCACAGCTTTCTCAGCCACTCATCTGTTGTTGGGCACCTGGGTTGCTTCCAGGTTTTAGCTATTATGAATTGTGCTGCTATGAACATAGGAGTACACACCTCTTTTTGGTTGGGTGTTATGGAGTCCTTGGGGTATATGGAGTCGGGCTGTAGCGCAGCAGGTTACGCGCAAGTGGTGCAAAGCACAAGGACCGGCATAAAGATCCCAGTTCGAACCCTGGCTCCCCACCTGCAGGGGAGTCACTTCACAGGCGGTGAAGCAGGTCTGGAGGTGTCTATCTTTCTCTCCTCCTCTCTGTCTTCCCCTCCTCTCTCCATTTCTCTCTGTCCTATCCAACAACAACAATAACAATAATAACTACAACAATAAAACAACAAGGGCAGCAAAATGGAATAAATAAATAAAAATAAATATTTTTTTAAAAAAAAAAGAAAAGGGGGAATATGTTGGTATTCTTCGTGTTGGTTTGGCCCTCTTCCCCCTACCTCTGAGAGAAATGGTTTGGTCCTTGTTACTTTTGCTCCCCTCTTTCTCCCCGCCCCCTATGCTAAGGATGGGCAGAGTCCCAGCAGCAGCGGCAGAGAGAGGATGATGGAGAAAAGCACATGGTGTGGTGACTTGCCCATTCATGAATAAAGATTAAACTGCAGCTTCTCAGCCCAGCCGTGTGTCCCCAGGTCTGTCTCTGTTCACCGCCCTGAAGCTAGCCCAGCCAGCTGGAGCCCCCAAATTTAACAACAAAGGGAAAGAAAGCATTCTTCAGGACATAGTAGATGAGAACTTTTCTGGTCTAGACAACATCAAAGACATAAAGAAGCCCAGAGGGTCCCAAATAGAATTAACCCAAATTTAAAGACACTAAGACACATCATATTTACAATGAATGGAAATAAGATATAGAGAATACTGAAGGCTGCAAGAGAAAAATAAAGAGTCACCTCCAGAGGAAACCCCATAAGATTAGCAGCAGACTTCTCCACACAAACCATACAGGGCAGAAGAGAATGGCAAGATATCTATTTCAACCAAGACTACTGTATCCTGCTAGACTGTCATTCCGACTACATGGAGACATAAAAATCTTCTCAGAGAAGTAACAATTGAAAGAATCAACTATCACCAAGCCTGCCTTGAAAGAATTTTTGAAAGTTCTCCTATAAATAGTCAGACTACCATACATATGCCATATATCAGAACACTCTAAAAATCAACAAGAACAGCGTTCAAATATCTTCAATCTTTGATATCAATAAATGTCAATGGCCTGAATTCACCTACTAAAATGCGCAGAGTAGGAAGATGGATCAGAAAATACAACCCAACAATATGCTGTCTTCAGGGTAATCCCACCTAATAAACAAGAAAAACACAGACTCAAAGTGAAAGGGTGGAAAACTATCATACAAACCAATGGCCCCCCATAAAGGGCAGGAACGGCTATTTTCATATCTGACATGATAAGCATTAAAATAAATTTTAAAAGATAGGGATGGACATCACTTAATGCTCAGAGAATCAATTAATCATAGGACTTAACAATTATTAACATCTATGCACCCAATGATAAGCAATCTAAATACATCAAATATCTGCTGAAATATCTACAGTAATATATTAACATCCACACAGTAATAATAGGGGACTTCAACACCCCACTCTCTCGACTTGACAGATCATCCAGGCAGAAAGTCAATAAATACATGAGGGAGCTAAATGAGGAGATAGATAAACTGGAACTATAAGACATTTTCAGATTCATTCACCCCAAGAAACCAGAATACACATTCTACTAAGTCCACATGGGTCATTCTCAAGGATAAACCATTCTCTGACAGAAGTTGAAAAACAAGATCAGAAGAGAAAACACAAGTAGGACCTGAACTGGAATTGGTGTACTACACCAAAGTAAAAGACTCTGGGGTGAGTGAGGGGGAGAATATAGGTCCAAAAAGGATGACAGAGGACCAAGTGGGGGTTGTATTGTATTATGGAAAACTGGGAAATGTTATGCATGTACAAACTATTGTATTTACTTTCATATGTAAAACATTAATTCTCTAATAAAGAAATTTTAAAAAAATAACATTCTTATCCCTCCCACCCCCCCACCCCCAAGAAAAAAAGGAGAAAGCAAGAGGTGATATTTTCAAAACTTAGCAAGGAAGATATCATTAGGGTTTAAGATTGAGAATAATACTACTCCTTTGGTTCAGTACTCTGCCTTCAAAACATGTTGGAGTAGTGGTCTAGCCTTTGAAGCCAGATGAATTATGCTCGCCCCCCCCCAAAAAAAAAAAAAAAAGCTCTGACAGGCTTTTCCCAAGGCTTTTTAATGCTACCACCTGAGACCTTTGTACCCACTGAAGGCTCTTTTTAACAACTACAAGTCCTTTCCACTAAAATATAACTCCTTTTTTTAAAAAAAAAATCTATTGATTGTTTGATGAGAAATAGCAGGATAGAGAGAAAGAATCAGACATCACTCTGGTACATGTGCTGCCGGGGCTTGAACTCAGGACCTCACACTTGAGAGTCAAGCACTTTATCCACTGCGCCACCTACCAGACCACAAAAGTACAACTTCTTTGCCTTAAAGAATAGTGATCATTTGCAGCCAAATAGATCAATACTCTATTCCCATAAGATCTAAGATGGCTGACATCTTGCCATCATTTTTTCTCAACCAAAATTTTATATTTTAAAATTCTAAATTTCCACATGATAACATTTGAACACAAGTTCTTTGATAGTTAGGTTTATGTGATAAGCAACAGGGACAACAAAAGGGAAAAAATAGCCACCAGGAGCAGAGGATTTGTCATACAGCACAGCACCTAGCGCCAGCTATAACCCTGGAGGCAAAACAAAAAACTAGGGCATTGACACAGTTCAGCCAAATTCTTTGTAACTTTATAAAAAGGATTAACTTTTCTCCATTAGTCAATAATAAGCACATTATATCTGCCTGACAGCTCAACAGACTGTCCTGTGTCATCCACATGTTTACCAAAATTCTGTTTGTTATTCCTTATGGTCTTTAGAAAGTTATAAACTATAGTTTTCCTCTTTTCTTTTTGAGCTTTCATTAGAATCACTGTTAAAATAACTGTCCTCTAATAGCAGTCTTGGACCATTTCACCATGCATCTCAACCTCTACCTGTTAGTTCTAAAGCCATTTCTTTCCTATGCTGAAGTATTTGTTATGACAGATCTCAACTCTTATTACCATTATGTCATAGACTCAGGTTAACATAACAGCATTCCATAGACAAGGTGACTTAAAAGCCAACATTTATTTCTCACTATTCTGTAGACTAAGAGATCAAGGGATACCAGCCTGATCAGGTTCCCGTAAAGGCTCTCTTCCTAGCTTACAGGTAACTGCCTTCATGCTCTGTCCTTACATGAATGAAAAAAATATACTTATTGATCTATTCCTATTCTTTTAAGGATACTAGTTCTACTGTGAATAGCCCATCCTTATGATTTCATCAAATTATTTCATTAAAAAATCTTAAAATGCCATTACATTAAAGATTGGGGAATTATTAACTGTATATTGGGAAGGTATAAATATTCTGTTCATAACAATCATTGAATCTTTCTTTGACTGTAGAATTAATGAGCCTGTCTAAAATATGCTTTATTTCTATTATCAAATATATTATCACTATTTTATTTTAATCCTAACATTTCCATTTGAATCTTCTTATGGTTTCCTTATCTTGGTAATGTTTCTGCATGATCATAATATTTACTATGTTCATTAAAATATTTGCATATTAATCATAATTTAAAATTGCTCAAATGCCAGTTTCAACCCATTCTTATCCTTAAAACTAATTCTGTTGATTATTTGTGACCTGTCAGTGAATAAAAGGGTTTTTATGTTGTTTGTTGTTTTAGCTAAAATGCTATTATCAAGTACAGCAAAAAATGAGATAAATAGTACTTTTGCCTGGAAATAGGCAAGCCTACAAACATTTAGTGGGTATCTTCATATACTTGGGCTGCTATCACAAATGCTATAGGTTTAGTATCTCATGAGCCTAAATTGATCATTTTTCTTGGTTTTGAATACTGAAAGTCAGAAACTTAAAAGTGCCAACACGTGTGGGTCCTGGTGCAAATTGGATCCCTAACAACCACTGTCACTGTGTTGTGTCCTTGTGTAGCAAAAGGGACAAGGCTTCCCCCCAGCCTATGTTACAAAGTTACTGATCTCATTCATGAGGACTTCACTCTCATGATCAAATCAATCTTTCCAAAAGGCTCTCTCTTCCTAATACAGTCCACATTAAAACTTTAGTATGTGAATTGGGACTGGTGAATTGGGGGTGGAGGATACAAGCAATTAAATCACAGCAGGACAGGAAGTGGGAGCTGGCTTTGGTTTTTGTTATTGGGGTGGTTAGTCTCAGTGCTCTGCTTGAAAGTCTGTTTGGTCTTACTGATTTGGTTAGGATAAAAATTTACCTAGTTATTGTGGTGTTATGATTATATTTGTGTTTGTATATACACACAAGTGGTTAGCATGTCAGACTTTTTTCTGTTTCCTTGCTGTGCCATCAGTTTGAGGCTTCCTTTGGAAAGTATTTCTCTGTCTTCTTGTTTCTTCCTCCATGATACATTGCTGGGTTCTGTTCCTCAGATTTCTTAGAGGGAATAGAATTATTTCTGTGGTGCTGGTCCAGCCTGTTCCAGGAAATGCCTGTGTTCCTGGGTGTTTCTCAGCAGTGTACCGCTCATCCAGGACAGTCAGCTTCTGACCACAGAATTCCAGGTGGTTCCCAGCTGAACATCCTGCCTTTTCACAACTTCAGCTACTGCCTTCTATAGGCATTCATCATGAGGGAAGCTTTCTCTACCACCCTTTTGTTTTACCTCCAGTATTTTCCACTGACCCTGGGACAGATTCATAGAAAAAAAAAAGCCAGGACATGATTGTGAACACACCTCTGTCTGTGACTCAGGAGGCCCCTGTATTCAGCAGCTACCATGTACCAAATTCTTAGGAATTTGTTTAAGATCCTAGCAAAAGCTTTCTTCCCCAATTCTATATATGTTGTCATCATCCTACATTTGCTCCACAGTCTCTCTCTTTTTGTGAAAGCATTTTTACCTCCAGATTCAAGCTATTAGTTCTCTGATCAGGTAGGATTTTGTATATTTTCAAGCTTTGCTTTTTTAGGATGACAGCAACACCTTTTCTGGTTTTCTGCATCCTAAGCAGAAATTGGTAACTCTCAGAATATTTCCTTGTCATATTTATACTCTGCTCTTCCTTCTTCAATCATTCTAGGACTTATGGTTTATAATCAATTACAAAAGCAAGATTTGGTTTCTGTCCGTGACTGTATTAGTTCCTCTCTTGACTTTTCTCATATAAACTCTGAAAAAAATCAAGTTGAAGAAATAATAATTCTTGTAATCGCCCCCTCCCAAAATGGAGGTATTTGGTTTTCTTACTTATTTTTCATTTTGGTTCCATGCCTGCAAATTTCTATCCTTTCCCAGTGGACTCTTTTTCTCTTTTTTTTTTTTTTTATTAGATAGAGGGTAAAATACAGGAAGGTGAAGTGGAGGGGAGAGAGGAGGGACAAAGAAGAGGAGAGAGTCACCATAGCACTACTCCACTACCTGTGAAGCCTTTCTGTGCAAGTATTCTCATGAGATGGCCCAGTGCTCATTGGCATAGGGATAAAGAATAAGCTCTACTGGATGAGTTAACTCAGACTCCTATTTCTATTATCATTTTATTATTATCTTTATTTACTTATTGGATAGAGGCAGCCAAAAATCAAGAAGGTAGGGGGAGATAGAGAGGGAGAGAAACAGAGAGATACCTGCAGCCCTGCTTCACCACTCGTAAAGCTTTCTCCTTGCATTTGGGGACTGGGGGCTTGAAGCCAGGTCCTTGAGCCTTGTAACATGTGCACTCAACCAGGTGCATCACCACCCAGCCCCCAGTTCTGTTATTTTTAATGTTATTATTAAGAAAGTATTGTTTCACAAGACTGCTTTTGTCACAGGGTTATGATTTCACTTCTCCCAAAAATAGGTGTCAGCATACCTCACCTACCACTGAAGTGTCATCTCCCTCTCCACCACAGGACACTGGACCCCCAAATTCCTTCTATGTATTCCCAACTCCCCATTTTGAATCTTTGGAATTATTAAAATGGACTAGATTTTGTGTGTGTTTGTTTGCTTTTACTGTCTTAGCCTGTATTTTCCTTTGTTTAATCTATTGGTGCACAGTTTCTACTGTGAGGTCTGTCTCAGAATGCTATTTTAAGAGGTTTTCCCACCATTTACCTCTTGACCTCACCCCACACAGAAAGAGTCAATGAGAGTAAGAGATACCGCAACACTGGAGATCACCCAGAACACTGGAGATTGTCCAGTGCCATGTTACTTTCATGTAGTGTCTGGGCTCAAACCTACTCTACATGCAGGGCAAGATATGAACTCTACAGTGAGTTGCTTCTCCTGTTCCAGTTATATTTGTGTTATATCTATCAGTGGTGTTGTCACTTCCATGCTAATAGCTACCACATGGGTGTTGTGACTGTGATTCTGATTCTCTTTTGTGGTTGGAGGAATCTTTACTTAGGTCTCCTCTTCTCATTACATTGTTCTGATCCTTCCTCTGTGGACACAAAGATCTCAAAATTGATTCATTTGTCAGATTTCAACTCCAGCTTCCTTTTAAGTGACTACAGTTTTACTCAGAAATAATGTTTTCTTACCCCAGTATCATCCCATTACATACTAATATATACCTGTTATACAGGAAGGCAAAGACTTCTTTTGGCATATATGTATTCAGGGCCGCTGGAGCCATGACCCCTTGTTAATACTTAGAAGGGAATAATCATACTAATTATAATGTACAACATGAGTAGTGTTTTAATCTTATTTCAATAATGGTAAAATCAGGAGCTGTTCAGTCATTCTAAATATGGTTTATCTATTTCACAGTAGCTAGAAAATAAGAAAAATAAATAGAAATGACATTTAGTAGAATGTACAGTGTACCCAACTCTTTAATTAAAGGAACTATGTTCAAATTTCTTATCTATCAGTCTGTTTCTTAATGTCAAGCTAGATTTAAATTCAATTCTTCTATGGTTCAAGCTCTACATTTTTTAATGTGGATGACCTCTCACACTGAATATGCTCAAAACATATATTTTAAAGACATAAGGAAATGAATAAATAAAGAAATTAACTATGTAACAGTGTAAAAATTTGTCCCTGGATTTCTACATGTTTTCTAAACCCTGATCTCAACAAGCCAGCTAAATGTTATATATTTTTTGGAGGCAAATACTATGGCTTACTTATAATCTATATTAGAATATATAGCTTGACTGGAAGTAAGGAGAGAAAGAAAGACAATTCCTGAAGAAAGTAATAACATATATAATCAGGTTAGAACCATAAACTTTTTTCTTTATTAAGGAACTGGGATTTATATTACCTTTTGAGGAGTCAAATACTTGTTAAGGAGTCAAATACTTCTTAAAGAATCAAATTTATATATTTTGACTCCCAATAATTGGATCTTAACTATGTTATATGACAGTAATTGCAATATATGCTTATTAAGTGCAGGAGCATTAGATTAAATGTAGTGGAAATTAATAGGAATAGAGAATTTATGGTAGTTGGAATATGAAATAATAACTAAAACATAGGAGATTCAGTTCCCTCCCAGGCTTTGAAATTATGACCTAAGGGTTGAATGATCTAGGAAAGTAACAATGTATATGACTAAGAAGTAAATGCCATAGTGAGGACATATGCCAGTCATAGGAAGAATGGGTGGTAAGAGATGATTTTGATATAAAAGAATGTCATATGTAGAACAAGATAGATGTATTTAGGGCCTACCAGCCCTAAATACATCTATCTCAAAGCCTACCAGCATAAGTCCTAGACCTCCCAAAATGAAAGGCAATAAAATAGATTTATTGTATGTTTTACCAAAATAGAGGACTCTGAGGAAAGAGGGGGAAATAGGGTATGCTGATGGAAAAGGAAGGAGTTAATTTGAGTAAAAAAGTGCCTTGTGGGCACCTCTCATGGGCAGATGAGAAGTTGCACCTACTTATCAATACCTATACTATAAACTATTAAATTCTTAGTAAAGTGAAAATTTTTTAAAATAAAATTGATTCAATAATAATTACTATCAATTGAGTCTGTATCTTACTATGGTAAAGATTATGTTCAGTTCTTCTCATATCATTTCATGTCTGCGGATACTCTGAAGTATTGATTATTCTTGTTTTAAAGATGAATAAAATTTCTCCGGAGCTACTTACATTTACAATAATTTCAGAGGAAAAAAATCAGATCCACATCTGTCAGATTCCATTATAGTATAGGTTCATACCCACTTCCTTTTCTGTCCCAGCCTCCCAAAAGAAACCAAAGTATTTATCAGATATGAGTTGAATTTAAGTTTGAATCCAAACATCTGCATAGGAATCAGGGTCCTTGAAACATAAGAGACATGATTATAAGTTGTCAAGATGGGAAATTTTGAGATGCTTAGGGAAACCAGCTATAATTCTATTTTGGGATTATCTCTGTTATTTTATAAATGTTTATATGTTATCTTATTGGATCCAGAAAAAGGGGCTTAAGAAAACATTATATTTTTCTCAAACAGATGACAGAAAATTGACTACTGAATATACACTATATCTCAAGTGCTGTAAGTGTTTTTGTTAGGAATTGCCCTTATTTAATCAACTAAAACTTATAATATGTCATCCCACTTCATAGATGAAGAGACTGGAAGTCAAATTGACTTACTCTAGGTCATATTTATAATGCCATTAAAAACTAGGACATTCTGATTTTCAGGACTAAGCTCTTTCCACACTGGGTGCTTATTAGCTAGGATGAGGACATGGACAGCAGGGTGCTGTGCTGATGGTTGATTCATTGTACTTGCCCCCTGTTGCTAGTGTGACAGCCATTGGAAATTGTTTGTAGGTTCCAGAGGAATAGGAAAAGGCCATGACAAGGATAATTAAGACTTGTCTGATGACTGTTGATCCCAGAACTTTGAAAAACTAGCAATTTCAACTATTCACTTGGTTCTTTGAGTAGCTTTATTTTTGTTTTGTTTTGTTTGTTTGTTTGTTTTTTGCTTTGTTTTGGCTTTTGGAGAAATAAGCAGGCAATTCCAGTAATAATAGAATAACATAATACAATATTATTAAATCACCATCAATGAGCAAGATGTTCAATAGAAAACTGAAAATAGACTGAGCTGTGCACAATTGTCAGCACAAGTAAACATGCAAAAAAAAGGCAAAACTCAGCATTTGAGTGTGCAGTCTCAAATCTGCATGAGTGAGTGAATTAGTATATATGAAATATTTCAACAAGAAAAAAATTTGATCAGGTTCTAAGGTTGCTAAAGTTGTGGAGGAGATAAGACTCATGAAAAAGTGTACACCATCTACTTGGGACCTTCTTTGCCCTGTCTTCATGAAAGGCTTGGAAATATTTTGTGTTTATGTCAAGATATAGTTCCTTTTCTATAGAAACATATGTAAATTGTCTTATCTTGATAGTCTTGAAGGCTTAAATTTCAAAATTGCCTCCTCCAACTCTTAGTCTATGATCATCAAGAAACTACCTTATTACATTTTGATTTAATGTAGTAAGCTAATAGGAAGAGAATGTGCAACTCACTTCATGACCTTTCCAGAAAGGTTGAAGAGACTACTTGTCATTTGATTTATTAACTTTTGTGTTTTACGTAAGTTCAACTTCACAAATTTCCTCCAGACCCAGTAATATAGTCTAAGACCACAGTTCTGAGGTTCATCTTCTGAGCTTTCTCCCTTCAGAAAATATTGATAGATGTGCTTTGTAATTTTAACCCTAAGTTCTTGATAATACTTTTCATAACTAGCTTTTATTACCTAGCATCTATTGGAAAAAAATTAATTAAATCAGAGCACTGCTCAGTTCTGACTTATGGTGATGCTGGGGATTAAACCTGGGAACTTAGATCCTCAGTTTTTTTGCATAGCTCTTGGGCTATCTCCCTATCACCATAACAAACTCTTAAATATTTGTATTTATTTAATTATTATTAGCTAGAAAAAGAGAAATTGAGAGGGAAGGGAGAGACAGAAGGATAGAATGATGTAGATAGATGAGGGAGAAGGAGCAGGGAGAGAAGGAGAAGGAGACAAAGGGAGAGAGAGAGAGGGAGACCTGCAGTTCTTCTTCATCCTTACAGGTCAGGGATCAGAGGATTGAACTTTAATCTGGATCTTTGCACATTGTAACATGTGGGCTCAATGAGTTGTGCCACCACCCAGCCTTTCCCATAACAAACTCTATGGGTAAAGGACCCACTGTCTGGGAAGTCCAAACCATTATTTTCATGAGAGTCTGAGTGGGTTGACCCCAAGTTCTCTCCCTCCTAAGGGGAAGAGACAGTAGTCTGGTCCCTCCTGACCTTGTGAATTTATGATGGATGGTCTTTTTCAGACTGGGAACTTTCCTATACATGCTTCCCCATACCTTTTGAACAAGGCCACAGATTACTGTGTATGGCCGACCTGTAACCCACGCAAATATCCTGGCTTTGCTCAAACTGCCCCCTACCCCCTGCCCAGAGGTGCTCTGTTTAACTGCCCTCTTTCTCCCTCTGCCTGGAGGTGCTTATAATCCACCTTTAGAGAAAAAGGCTTACCTATGCATTGTAAACTCATGACCAGATCCTATATGGTAACTTCCCAGCTAAGACCAAACACTTGACAGGTCAAGATTTAACTCTGCATTATGTGTATGACTTAATGATTACCTCTACCTTCTCTCTGAACTTTGGGTATATCTGCCTGCTTCTTCTTCTAGCATTTGCCCTTCTTCCGTAGCCAGTCAACAGTGTCAGGTTGAGCCTGATGTAAAGTTTCGAGACCTCCTTTGAATCTGGAGAGGTGGCAGTCGTTGACTATGTGGGTCATAGTCTGTCTGTAGCCACAGGGGCAGTTCGGGTCGTCTCTGGCTCCCCAGCGATGGAACATAGTGGCGCACCGGCCATGGCCTGTTCGATAGCGATTGAGGAGGGCCCAATCATAACGTGTTAGGTCAAAGCCGGGTTGACACTTGCAGGGGTCTGTGATGAGGTGTTTGTTCTTGACCTCAGCTGACTGCCAACTCTGTTTCCAAGAGTCTGGAACAGAGAAGTTCAGTGTAGGCGTAGGAGACCAGATTGGATGACGAGACATCAGGCGTTGAACAGGGTGGGCGAAGATAACACGTTTGGCGAAGGACAGCCCCTCAACATTAAGTTGGAGGACTCAAAGAGCAGGACCAACAGCTTGAAAGCTGTCAGGAGCTGCTTGTTGCTGGCTTTGAAAGTGACTGGGATCCATGTGGATTCAGTCGGCTAGGAAGGATCATTAGTTTCCCCAATGAATGGGTACTCACGGGAAGGTTGATCCAATGCATCCATCTGCCTGCTTATACCCCCTAATAAATGAGGTGTCCTAACAGGTTTCTCCCAGAGATTATTGGTTGTGTGTTTCCTTCCTTTCTCTCCATGAACATCACCCTTGTCGCCAAAACCCCCCTAGGACCCCCAGGGGCCACCCTGGTATCCGCCACCATTGGCCAGGGAGGTGGAGAGCCCTGGATGGCCCGCAAAACTCTTAAAAGCCTTTTTTTTTTTATAAATTCTGAGTAAAAATTTGTCTAAGTAAACTGAAATCTACTCACTTTACTTTTCTGGTGAAGTTGGTCCCTTTT
This sequence comes from Erinaceus europaeus, assembly GCF_950295315.1. Taxonomy (NCBI): domain Eukaryota; kingdom Metazoa; phylum Chordata; class Mammalia; order Eulipotyphla; family Erinaceidae; genus Erinaceus; species Erinaceus europaeus. The sequence goes on along the minus strand of NC_080163.1, from coordinate 147,418,028 downwards.
CTAGTAGTAATCTAACTCTAGAGACAGTGGGGATTGCTCATAGCTTAAAGCAAAAACCTAGTCAGACATGCTCTGAGGATCATTGTCATTAAGCCCATTTACCCATATTTGCCAAACAATGGTCAGGATCAATGCTAATACCTATGTCATGTTTACAATTGTCTTGGATAGAGAAAATATCTAGAATTAAGCTATTACATTTATGACCATCAATTGCTGTCTTTTGAGTTGTGTTTCTTTCCATTAATACTATCAGATATCAGAAAGGATTCTGTGTGTAGAAAGGATAAGACCTTACTTATAAGAACTTTTCCTAGGTAAGTCAGCTCAAATTCAGTTAAGAAAATAATACTTGCAAAAGGGAAATAAGTTGGGGGTGAGGGTGTTTTGCAAACATCAATGACAGAGAGATAAGGAATTATACCCATGTGTCTGTCAACAACTATACTGTAATCCCTTAAGCCTTCAACAGTGGTGAAAAAGAAGAAAAATTCTCTGGATTTCTAAATTTAAAAAATACATATTTTAATGAGAGAGAATATGTGTATGTGAATGAGGGGGAGAGCAGACGAATTCTCAGCTCTGACATACAGCAATACCAGGAATTAAGTGTGGAATCTCTATAACTTCAAGTATGCAAGCCCTATACTCTTATACTGAACTTTTTTCCAGCCCTTTATCTTAAATTTCTAAAAATAAAGAGAAATAACAAGAGAAAACTAATTACTTAGTTGATGAAAGTCAAGTATTGTCAGGCATTAAGCCAGCTCCCCTGAATTCCTGATACTATGGCCTATTTACATAATCATTGTATTGCCTGAAAGATCCCTACCCTATTCCACCTTCTTTCTACCTCGAGACCCGCTGTGCCTGCAGGGTAACATTAATCCCACCGGTTCAAACTTTCAAAACAGTTGCTAAGGAAGTTTCTACCTTAGCCCACTTTTTCCTTTTCTCCACCCCCTTTCCTAGCCATTTCCTTTTCTGACTTGCCACTTCCGGTTCTATCCTATAAAAGCATTGTCTCTGGTCAATAAAGACACATTGCATTCCTACTCCGCCACAAGTTTTTGGTCTCTCTCCCGCATCGCTGAGTAAGCAGCAGCCCAGGCTGGCTCTGGTTGAGTTCTCTCCAACCCAGAGAGTATGCACCTGGGAAGAAGGCACCCCCATGATAACCCAGCAAAGTATGTGATCAAATAATTATGTCAGGTATTATCAACAAAATGAAGTTTAAAAGAAAAAAAGAACTAGAGGTGGTGTTAATATATTCCAGTAAAAAATGGAAGCAACAAGTACAAACTCATGAGGAAATATGCGACCAAATGGAGAAGTTTCTTGATGAAAGTTACAGAGGAGAGAGAAGCATTCTGATATTTAACTAACAAAGGCTTTATTTTAAAAAAGAAAAATTTAAGTTTTTCACATCTTTCAGAGATATTGTAAAGGATTCTGGTAAAAAAAAGCATCAAATTTTCCATAATGCTAGCAAACAAAACCATAACATATCACAATCTCTAGATAAATTGGGATTTTTACCAAGTTTCAATTATTTTACCAATGATGCTCTTATAGATCCATGTTTCAATGGTATATATAGTATGCTGCATTTTGTCTTTATTTATTTTTTATTAACTGCTCCAATGACTGAAATCAGGTTGAAACCAGATGTGAAAAGAGTTGACAATGCAGACTATAGGAATAAATCTATCTGTAATGCTTTGTGGAACAGTGGAAGCCAAAACATAAGCAGACCCAAGATTAGCTGGCTAAATGATAGATACTCTTTTCACTCACATATTCTAGAAAGGTTTAGATCTATTATTCTACCACTATATTAAAGTCACACTTAAGTTATTTCTCATCTGTACACAATCTTGAATGTTAGCTAGTCCTGTCCTCAGGTTACAGAACCACTAATAAGTAAAATGGTCAGGATTTAAATCTAATTTTATTTGGCACTTTCCACTTGCTACCTTGATGTTCTGAAATAAGAACTGTCATTTCTCAGGTATCATAAGTGTATGGGCCATGCTAAATGCATCATTCTCTTTCTACAAGTATAATCTAAATCAAAAAAGTCACCGAAATTTATTAAATTATTGAGATACAAAATGGGAAGAATTCCATATGTTTTTAGGTATCAGTTTGAGCAGAGGTAAAACCAGATTGAAATAATTTTTTTGACAATGTCTCAAGGCAGCTAGGCATAACCTCTTTGTTCTTGCTGGCTAAGTGGTTATGTGCCACATCCAAACTGATAATTGTGAGTGGCACACTTAGGTTATTCAAAGTGTATGTAACAAATTTGACCTCTTGTACTCTATACAAGAAAGAATGAGACTATAAGCATGTTTCAGGACCATAAATCTTGATTTCTGTGTGAATTCATCAAAACCCTGCTAGACCCACGCTGATTCTCTGCATTCATGTGGTCAGCTACTGCACCAAAGCCAATATAGCAGCAGTGACCAAGAATGGAGCTTCAGATGTCAGCAGAGCTAAACAGAAGGGACAGCTTTGTCTGTGGTTGACCACATATTGTATTTTTTGCTATTCTGTATCTACTTTTGTTTAATCCAATAAGGCTTTCACTGTTAGTGACCAAGCTTTGAACTTGTTATTTCCAGCAAACCACAAAGCACTGAAATTAGTTCGCATAATCTGAGAGACAAGACATTTTCATATACAGACTTCTCAAATGTTTAATGAGCCAACACAGTGACTCAGAATTTCATAATAATATAAACCACTCCCCCCAAAAAATCTTACTTGTAACCCTCAAGTGGAATACTAAGAAGCTACAGGAGACAATATCACATATTACTAGTGGTTTAATAGTTATATACAAGATTATAAGATGATAGGGATATAATTCCACACCAATCCTATTACCAAAGTTCTGTCCTCCCCCTACCCTCCCTATGATGATCACCATAGTTCTTTCAAGACCATAATTATGGATTGATTACATATATATTTTCTTTTTTTAATTATATGTGTTTCAAATCTCTATATTCCATTTATAAGTGAAATCATCCTATAGTTATTCTTTGTTTTTCCTCTTCTCTCACAAATAAAAGAAATGGAACCTGCCTTGCTCAGATATTCTCCAGATCACTTCCATCTCATTGATAGTGTAACTGGGGTTCAGAGCCTTCTAGTTGTCTTCTCCTGACATTTTCTTCTCTGGGTGTATCAACCAAAATTCTTTTGGGGGTGCAAAAGGTATGAGTTCTGGCTTCTGTAATTGCTTCCCTGCAACCTGTCTCTATCTTTTCCCTAATAAGGTAGAGCTCTGGAGAGGTGAGGTTTTGGAATATGTTGGTGAGATCATCTGTGTAAGGAGGTCAGGATGAGATTGTAGTAGTATCTGTAGCTTGGTGGCTAAAAGACAGTAAGACACAAGGCAGGGGAAAATGTTTAATAAACTGAAACCAAAGAGTAGGAATAGAGCCAATCAGAGTAGGGACCCTGGGGTGGGAAAAGGTGAGGACATATATCTGGGGTATGTTCCTAGAAGCCCAGGACTTTATTAATCTTTGTATGAGCTTGATATCTAACATGAAGTTTTACTGAAAATTTTGTCTGGGAGAATGATGTTAGAATGGAGAATAGAACTTAAAAGCTGAGTTGTGGTAGAGAGTGACTCCCTAACTTGAAAAGACAGATAAATACTATTAACTATTTACCACATTGATCTGACCCAGGGCTCATGTATATTCATACTTAGCATAGGAACCTGTATGACTGAGGACAATGTTATAATTAATATGGAGACTAAATTTAAATTTTTATTTCTGCTTAATATCCATACCAGTAACTAAATACTTTATACTATGAAGCCATGAATATAAAAGAATCACTAGTTTTAGAATGCATTGATTGACTTCACTGTCCCACTTATAAAATTATAATTTCTCTAGGTATCTTCTCTTCCTCTGAGAAATACAGCCTTTTCCTAGGAGATTACTTAAAATTTTTTTATCATTAATTTACAAAATTATAAGTTAATAAAGGTATAATTCCACACCATTCTCACCACCAAAATTCTGTGCTCCTCTCCCCCTCCAGTGGAAACTGCAGTAGTTCAGAGGTCTGGGTGGTGGCGTACCTGGTTGAGCACACGTTATAATGCTCAAGGACCTAGTTTCAAGCCCCCAACCTCCACATGTAGGGGGAAAACTGTGAATGGTGAAGCAGTGCTGCAGGTGTTTCTCTGTCTTCTTCCTTCTCCCCCTTCCCTCTTGTTTTCTGACTATCTCTGTCCATTATTATATCTACCATTACTATATCTCTATTAAATTAATTTAATTTTTAAAAATAAATTAAATAAAAGAAACTGCAATAGTTCTCCCAAGGTCACAAATATGTATGAGTTGACTATTGATATCTATCTGCCTGTCTATCTAAATTTTCTGCTTTTTTAAATTCAACTTTATGGCCCTGAATTCATTTCCTTTATAAGACACACTTACTCCTATTACTACTTTCAAGTGACCTTCCTTTTTTCTTTTCCCTCTCAGGTAAATGAAACAGTATCTGACTTCCTCTGGTGATTTCCAGATTCACTTCCCTTTCAGTGATAGTATAAAAACAAAGATTCCTGATAACAAATGTTTTGAGTCCTGGTACATTTGGGGTTCAGAGCACTCTGGTCGTCTTTTCCTTACATTTCCCCACTCTGGGAGTATGGACCAAGTTATTTTGGGGTACAGAATTAAGGATGTCTAGCTTCTGTGATTTCTCCTCTGCTGGATTTGGATAGTGGCTGGTTAATCCATACTTCACGCCTTTCTCTCTTTTCATGGTAAGGTAAGGCTCTAGAAATATGGGGTTCTGGTACACGTTGGTAAAGTTATCTGCCCCAGGAACATCGCAGCATCTGTAACTTGGTGGTTGAAAGGCAGTAAGATATAAAGCAGGAAAAATAATTATTGATAAACAGGAAGCAATGAGTAGGAATAGAACAAATGATAATAGAGAGCCTGAGACAGAATGAAGCTATAATGTCTATTTTAGATATGCTCTTAGAGGCATATGACTTTAGTAATCTTCACTTAATAGCTAATATGGAAGTGGACTAGAATTACTGTCTGAGAGGATAGTGTCAGAGAAGAGAAGAGAATATGGAAGGTGGACTGGGACAGGGAATGACTCCCAAACTTGAAAATAAATTGTTTACAAGAGCCATCTGACCAGAGGCCCATGTATATTCATATTCAGTGCAGGAGTCTGTTTAACTTGTGAGGCCTTGTCTGAACTCACAATCCATGGTCATAGCTGGAAACATTCAAGGCTGCATTCATTATAGGACCAGGCTTCCTCAAGTGGCAGAGTGGGATGACCCATCCTCCCTTTGGAGAGTGGGATAGTCCTTACTATTTCTAACTAATATTAAGGATAAAGTCCTGGAGAGGCATACGGAAGGGCTTATGATGATATTCCTGGAGTCAGACATGCTACTGTTAAGCCACAAGGTCTACATATGAGACTTTCCTGATGGAAGTGACCAGTGATGGTAGAGAGAGGGATCCATTAGAGAACTAGGCCCATAGTATCTATGGGGAAATCCAAGGATTTCCTGATTAGGACTGTAGCTGATGAAGCAGCCTGGTATTGGTCAAAATGTCCATCATTAAGAGAGCCAGTCATAAGGAGATTATTTTTAAAGATTTTATTTATTTATTTATGAGAAAGGAGGAGAGAGAGAAAGAACCAGATATCATTCTGGTACATGTGCTGCTGGGGATTGAACTCAGGACCTCATGCCTGAGAGTCTGATGCTTTATCCACTGTGTTACCTCCAGGACCACAGGAGATTATTTCTGTTAGTAAATATGTTATTTGTATTTTGTCAAAGATTGATTTACTCATATGGCTTTGACACAGTTCATTTCAAAGAGAAATATATAAGAAATTTGGAAATCCAGATAAAATATGGATTATACCTACATAAAAATCCAGAGGAAAGAAAAATACATAGGCCAATGCTGTTGTTCTTTGCCTTGTGTTTGCCATGTATGTGATATGATATTGAGAACTGCTACATCCTTCTCATGAAGGCAACCAGTTTGAGATCAAGTCAGTATTGAGTATGGCAGATAGATTTGTAAAGAATGAATCTAGTGTGCTGCTCCTTGTTGGCCTTTTTATTTTGTTTTGTTTGTTTTTAGTGCTGGAGCCTCATGTGTGAATGATTCCAATAGAGAAAGAGGTAGAAACACATACACACACACACACAGAGAGAGAGAGAGAGAAAGAGAGAGAATACTATTGCTAAACTATATTGAAAATTCACTCTCCCCTACCATGCTGTGGTGGTGCTCCCATTTAATGTCAGGGTTGAAAATTAACTTCAAACATGGTAAGGCACCCACCTAACCTAGGCCAACTATTTTCTGGTCTCTTAAACAAAGAAATAGGAGAACATAAGACTTGGATAGATAAGATAAATATTTTTTAAAGTTTAAACTTTATTCCATTTATGTAACAAACACTTTGGGATTTCCTTTTTGTTGTGATAGGTGAAAAATAATAGTTGATGGCACCTAGTATAAGCACCTAGTATAGTGCCCACTAGCATGACAAGGTTTTAGTGGGTTTTGGATCCCTCTCCTGTTTTCCCACTGAATAACAGGCACCCAAGAGTAGCTTGTATGGACATAGAATTCCTGATGAAGGGATCAAAAGTGAAAGTTAAAATGAATATCTTTGAGATTTATAGTATAAAGACATAAGAAATAAAATACATATTCTAAAGGAAGCTTGCTCCTCCTACTAGAGAAAGAAGATTGAGGTTTCATGAAGTAATTTCTTTTTTTTTTTAATGTGAGTCTTTAGTATCAAAGTTGAGTATAAAGATAGGAGAGAAAATAAAGCAAACCTTACTAAATCTCCAAAAGAGGCAGAGAGAGAGAGAGAAAGAGCGAGAGAATATGATGGCCTAAGAAGAATGACAATTCCAGTATATTTATTATATGCAATTACTTGTCCCCTCCTTACAAACACCATTCTGAGAGTATCCCCATTTGTTCCCACTTACTAATGTCAAACTGTAATTTTCACTTCTCTTCTTTTGTGGCTGACCCCTTTTGCCTGGCTGTTGGCTTCCATCTCCCTGTTGTTCCTCTAATGGCACTCTATAGAATATCTTGACAGAGTTACCTGGCATGACTGGAAGGCTAGTTGATTCACTGTGATTTCTAGTATCTTTCAGCAATTTGCTCCTCAGCCTTCTGGTGACATGACCAAGCAAGGTCAATACTTATTACCTTGCTGTGAGTGGAAGCACATAAAGTTCCATTTATTTACCTGCTGTCATTACTGGAATCAGATGCCTAATCTAGAAGATGGACCATAGCTATTTACCATTAATAAGAACATTCTTCTCTGGAGCCTCTATTTTGTCGATGATTCGCTGTACTAACTTTAAATACAGAATTTCTAGCTGAGCTCAAAACTAATGGAATAGCTTGTAAAAAGATTAACACACAGCATTGCCCAATATAAACTATAATGAACAGAATTTTCCATTTTCAAAGCAACAAGCAATGAGGTTACCTTTTTTGTCCTTATTACATATGACTATGTGAGTAGTTTAACTCTTATTCTCCAGTTTTTGAAGTCCATGAGTTTAACCAGTAGGCTTTTAGAAAGAGCATGCGCAATGATACAGAGATGACACAATATTTTTTAGACCACTGAAGTTTTCCACTGGAGACATATTGAGTATTCTAATGTTAAATCTCAGAAAAGTTATCCTGGTATATGTGGTTCCTAGTAACTATTTTAATCTTACTTCAATGCAGTGTTTTTGTAGTATCTTAAGAAAATTCTCTTATCTTAAGAAAATTGTTTTAACAGGTGTGAATAGCTTAGGAATCCAACTATCTGTGGCTCCAATTAAGAACATTTTCTAGGGGAACTTAAAAAATATTTTGGAAGGTATAGTCAGATTTGGGTAAAAAAAAAAAACAATGTGTTATTTAATCATTAGCTAAGATATCTGAGCAAGAATTAACATTTAAGCATCATTATCCTTGTTTTCCAGATACAAGTTCTAGAAATTATTGTTAAAAAGATGTTTTACTTGGGAAGCAATTACAGAAGCCATACCTTCTACTTTCTGCACCCCATAATAATCCTAAGTGCATACTCCCAGAGGGATAAAGAACAGGAAAGCTATAAAGGGAGGTGTTGGGATACGGGGTTATGGTGGTGGGAACTGTGTGGAAATGTATCCCTCTTGTGCTATGGTCTTGTCAATATTTCCATCTTATAAATAAAAAAATATATAAATAAAAAAGAAAAAATGTCCTCCTTTTAGACCTGACAGAAGGGGGAAAAAGCATAAATGGAGGATATATTTCAAAACTAAAATCTGTAAGAATTAGGATTAAAAATAGGTCAGAAATATTTGTGACCCAGATTTAAGCCCCTTCCCCATGTTAAAAAGAAGTTTCAGTGCTATTATCTCTCTCATGCTTCCTCTCTTGCTCTCTCTCAGAAATCACATATAGCAAAGGTACAAATATAAATTGCTTTTTTATCTACTGAATATTTAGAACCACTTCTTCTGGGTAGAATGAAGTTGAAAACAAAAGGACTTACAGTTTTCATCCTGTGGTAATAGTATTAGTGAGTGTTATCTAGTTATACCACACACACACACATATTTAGAAAAGATTATATACCATGTCTGTTTGTCATGTGTTAAAAGTATAATTAATTGCTACTTTCAGAATTACATTGGGGAACTTTCATTAAGTATAAATCAAATACAGTAAAATTTAGTTTTAGTTTTGCTTGAGTACATATAATTGTGAAATATCAGGATATAGACAGACTTCAGCCTTGTGCTAAACTGTCTACTTCCCTTTGAAATGAACACCCTGCCCCACCTCACCTACTGCTGGTCACTGATCAGTTTTCTTATATTTTGCTCAGATTGTTATACAAATGGACTTTATATTCTCTAAGTCTCTTTTTTTTTTGTCAATGAACTATTTGCTACTTAGCACAATGAATTTGAGTTTTATCCATGTTGTTAATAATGCTATATTTAAGTTTTAATTGCAGCATGCTATTCTATTTTGTGGTTGTGCTATCAGTTCAGGAATATTTGTATTGTTTTTAATTTGGGACAATTATTAATAAAATCATTATAGAGCTTGCAAGATAGGTCATCTGGCAGAGTGGCTGCCTTGACCCAGGCTCACGCCCAGCCCCTACTGCCCTGGAGAAGCTCTGGTATATTTCTTTTTTCTACCACTGCTGAAATTTGCGAGAGCAAGACATCTTCGGAGCACCTGGGAATATGTTATTTAACTGCAAATCAAAACAGAAAGTTTTCTCTGTTGAAATTTTTAGGGGGGCCAGGCAGTGGCACACCTGGTTAAGCACACACTTTTTACAGTCCTCGGGGACCCGGGTTCAAGCCTCAGGTCCCTTCCTATAGAGGGAAAACTTCATTAAGTGGTGAAGCAGGGCTGCAGATCTCTCTCTATCTCTTCCTCCCTTCTGAATTTCTCTGTCACTATCCAATAGTAAATTAATTAACTAAAAAAAAGAGAGAGAGAGAGAGAGAGAATCCAACCCTTTAAAAAAATTCTAGCATAACTGAATATTCTGGCAGTCAAAATGGGATCACTAATTTTTCCCACTTTATTGGGTAATTAATGGTTTACAGTACATTTACTGACACATAGGTACAGCCTTTTATTTCCCCATCGTAAGTATCTGTAAAGTATCTCACCCCAGAATAGATCTTTTTCCACCATTAGGTACCAGGACCTCAATATGTTCATATATATATATATATATATATATATATATATATATATATATGTATTTGTTTATTTATTTATTTGTTTATTTATTATTGAAATAAGACAGAGAGAAATTGACAGGGGAAGGGAAAGAGACAGAGAGACACCTGCAGCCATGCTTTAACACTTGTGAAACTTTTCCCCCTTGCAGGTGGGTACCAGGGGCTTGAACCTGCGTCCTTGTGCACTGTGATTTGTGCACTTAACCAGGTGTGCCACTGCCTGGCCCCTGACCCCAAAATTCTTTCCACTTATTTCACTCCCCTCGCCTCCTCTTTCAGAGACCTTTGTTTTGGTACAACACACCACACTCAGTCCAAGTGTTACCATGTGTTTTCCTTTTCTGCCCTTTTTTTAAACTCTACCATTATACTTTTCTTATAGATAAGTACCTAAAGGCCCATCAGTTTCATTTTTCTAACTGTACTGATAGTAAAATTGGGATTCAAAGTCTTTTCTTTTCTCTTCTCCAAAGATTGCAGTTTGCATTCTAGTGGCTAACTTACACTGTATTATGAAATTTGTAATGGAAAATTGAGGTAAAAAAGACTGTTTTTGTTTGTTTTGTTTTTAATCAAAAGATCACCAGTTTCTCTGTTCAAGAGCTACAAGAGTATTGTAGAATGTAAGTATAATTTCTTGGGAAGTGATGAAGAGTTTTGCAAGTGAGTTAAAGTTACTTTGAAGGAAATAACGTCACCAAGATCATCTTCCTAGAGGCCTAAGACTAAAAGATTGTATAAAACTCATGTATCTCTCTGCTGCACAAAGAATCTCAACACACAGATGAGTGAATAGTGGAAGAAAAGCACTGAATGCTTCAAGTTGAATTAATGTAGTTTTAGAGGCCTAGCTGTAACCCACTCACTCTTGGAGAAGTGTTGTATTGATTAATTGCATCAAAAATGGAGTGTTCCAAGTCTGATTCTATTTTAAGGACTAAAGCAATGTAAAGTGGTGGAAATAAAACCTATTTTGTTAGGAACTGAAAAAATCAAGCCTTTTCAGGAGACCAAGTAAGCACCAACATGTCATTTTTTTTTACTTTTGTAGCATCTTCGTAACTGGGATAGTTCCATGAAGCACAGAAACTTTTCTGTATTAAATGATTTTCAAAGGATTAGGTCATAAGGTAGTACAGTCACATTTCTCAAAGTATATGCAAACCCTGGGGCTCGAGCCACCCTAGGATTCATCAGTTCAGAGCTACAGTGTTTTAAAATTGACATTTTTTAAAAAATATTTTGGTTATTGCTAGGATTTCACTACTCTAAACTAACTTTTTCAGATTTTTTTTTTTTAACCAGAGGACTGCTCAGCTCTGGCTTATGGTGGTGCAGGAATTGAACCTGGAACTTTGGAGCCTCAGGCATGAGTCCCTTTGCAGTGGGAGATTGACTCCAACCTAGGTTATGCACCTGGCAAAGCAAGTGCACTATACAGGTGAGATATTTTACTATCCTCTTATTTTTATTTTCCTCTAGGGTTGTTGCTGGACTCAGTACCTGTACTAGGAATCCACCCTGTGGTCATTCCATTTTTCATCTTCCTTCCTTCCTTCCTTTCTTTCTTTCTTTCTTTCTCTCTTTCTTTTTGGATAGGGCAGAGAGAAATTGAGAGGGGAGGTTATGGTAGAAAGGGAGAGAGAAAGACACCTGCAGATCTACTTCACCACTTGTGAAGCGATTCCCCTGCAGATGGGCAGCTGGGACCTCCAACTGGGATCCTTGCACTTGGTACTGTGTGCGGTTAACCCAGTGCAACACCATCCAGAACCCCCTCTTATTTTTTTTAAATATTTATTTACTTATTTATTTATTCCCTTTTGTTGCCCTAGTTGTTTTTTTATTGTTGTAATTATTATTGTTGTCGTTGTTGGATAGGACAGAGAGAAATGGAGAGAGGAGGGGAAGACAGAGAGAGGGAGAGAAAGACAGACACCTACAGACCTGCTTCACAAATTGTGAAGCGACCCCCCTGTAGATTGAGAGCCAGCCGGGGCTCCAACCGAGATCCTTAGCCGGTCCTTGGGCTTTGCACCACGTGCACTTAACCTGCTGCGCTACCACCCGACTCCACCCCACTTATTTTCTTAAAACAATCTCTTCATAGAAAGCAACTTTCAGAATAATTACATTCCCCCAGGAGCAGAGCATAAATTATCCAAATGTTTATTATTTCTTTATACTTAAAAAATTGTGAACATTGACATGATCGACTCTGTAGATTGGGGAAGTCCTTATTTAAGAAGGATTTCCTGAGATGGGAAGATTATATATTAGTTATGCAAAAGACATTCATGTCTGAAGCCCTGAGTCTCAGGTTCAATCCAAGTACCACCATAAACTGTAGATTAATAGTGCTCTGTTTGTATGCACTCTCTCTTATCAAAATAATTATATTTTTCAAAAAGAATATCAACATTATAGGGTGTTTCTTTCATATCTCCTTACTTTTAAATAATTTAGAAAATTGCTTTCTGAACACTTACTGTGTGACCAGCTTTGTGCTGCATCCTGGGGATAAGGCAAATAAAGCATCTTCACACTTCTCAACATTTAAGTTCATTGCTTAGAGATAATGAAAAACAATTAGCATGACTAACTTTATATCTACCTCTAGCACTATTTTATTTTTTCCTAGCACCATTTTAGGTGTCATTATCACATTATTTATCATTTACTTGCAATACAACATAAACTTCAAGAGTATTTCTTCCCACTTAACTACTTTTTGAATGTGAAAAGTATGTTATGCTGAAGGGGATGCCAGTGTCTAACTTTGAGTTTGTGCTATGCTAAAAGATATATACTAGCATTGTGTTAATGATATTTCAGGAGCTTCTGTTTTAAAGTTCTATTATTCAATGCCTCACCTGGACACTAGATCCTTTGTTAATTCATAAGTGCTTAATAGTGTCTCATTTAGGAAGACAACTGATAGATCACATATACAATGAATTCCATTGTAAATGTCGAAAAATTGAACAGTGCTAATTATCCAGCTGTCCGCAAACTGCTTAGTGACCATATTGAACTGAATAAGCTCCCCCAAGCACTACTCAGAATGAATAACTTATCAAGTTAATACTTCTGCCAAAAAGAGTTATATCCATACCACCTAGAACTCTGCTGCTTGTGCATTTTTGAAAGATGCCAAGGTGTACATATACCATAACATTATTAGAGATAAAAAAAAGTTGCACCTATCTGTTAAGAACTATATTGCAAATTATTAATGCTCCCCTCTCAATAAACTGGAAAAAAATGTTAAGGTATAGACAATATTTTATTTATTTAGGATAGAAATGGAGGGAAATTCAGAAGGAAGTAGCAGGTAGAGAGGATAGATAGATAAATAGATAGGTGATAAACAGCTACAACACTGCTTCACCGCTTGTGAAGCTTTTCTCCTTGCAGGTAGGAACCAGGGACTTGAACCTGGGTCCTTGCACATTGTAACATGTACACTCTACCGGATGTGCCACAACCTGGCCCCTGACAATATTTAGTTTTGTCTGAAGGATGTGTCAAGCTAAAACTGATACATGAAATGGAATTGGCATATCGCACCAAAGTAAAAGACTCTGGGGTGGGTGGTTGGGGAGAATACAGGTCCATGAAGGATGATAAATGACATAGTGGGGGTTGTATTGTTAAATGAGAAACTGGGGAATGTTATGCATGTACAAATTATTGTATTTACTGTTGAATGTAAAACATTAATTCCCCAATAAAAAATAAATTAAAAAAAACTGATACATGTTCATCAATGGCTATATATCTAAGGAGAATTCTGATAAAAATTATGCTTTTTTTTCTTTTAGAACTTACTCTTCTATATAGATAGATCTGTGTATGGATTGTGGGAAGAAGACCACGAGGATAGCAGGTATAGTGCATTCTTCATGTTTATGTAACTAAGTCAAAACTATTTTGACTAAACACAACACGAGAACTATTTATGACTACAAGGTTGGGTGATGATAAGAATAAAGACATGAAAAATATCTATTTTTTGTAAAAAGTATTATCAAGCAGTTCAAATAGGATATAATCACCCACTGGGACACTTTTTTTCAGCACATAAGATTGTTCCATCTTGCCTTTCTATAGAAATTTTCAGATGAAACACTTAATAAGGAAACAGATACAGAAAGACATATAAGTAGATTCTATATGTAGCATGGTGGAAGTTAGTGAAACCTCCTTTATAGTAATAGGCAAGTATGCATCACAGGGCCAGATGGTGATGCACCTAGTTGAGCGCACATGTTACAGTGCACAAGGACCTGGTTCAAGCCCCAGTCCCCACCTACTTGGGGAAGCTTCATGAGTGGTGATGCAGTGTTTCAGGTGTCTATCTCCCACTACTCTCTTGATTTCTGGCTGTCTCTATCCAATAAATAAAGATAATTTTTAAAAGGTATGCATAATGGACCCTAAAATTTCAGTCTCAAAGCCAATATTAATAATTTTACTTATATAAGTTCATTATTCAATATGATAAAAAGTAGAGAGAACATCCAAATATATTTAGTTCCTTGGGATATCTTGTCCTGACATAATCATGGATATATCACCTGTAAGTTCTCTGAAATCCAAAATACAAAAATCTTCATGGAAGACTGGTATAGGCATAGTAATTATGAACCTCATTTTCAGAGCCCCTACCCTCTCTAAAGAACAGGAAGTGGGGCCATGCTGCTATCAAACTCAAGAAAAACTATGATAGCCATGGGCCATTAAGAGCATGCCTAAAATGGACTTCCTAGCTTCCATCCTAAGATCCCTATTCTCATCTGCTGTTCCTACTTTTTTGTTTCTGTCCATTAATCATTTTGTCTCAATTTATGTCTTGCTGCCTTTCAGTCACCAAGTTTTAGATGCTACTATGATTCCATCCTGACTTCTCTGGGCAGATGACTTCACCAATGTGTCCTGGAACCTCATCTCTCCAGAGCTCTATCCCACTAGAGAAAGACAGAGAAAAGGTCAGGGGGTCGGGAAGGAGGTTATGAATTGACCTGCTAGAGTCAATGTCCAGTGGAGAAGCAAATACAGAAGCCAGACCTCCCACTTTCTGCACCCCATAAAGCATTTTGGTTCATATTTCAGTGGGGGAAAAATGATAGGAAGATGATGACCAGAGGGCTCTGAACTCCCACTCAATCATGACTCGGAGAGAGAAGAGGCAAAAGGGAAGGGCATTTAGATGTAGTAATAGGTTTATGTGTAACTTGGAAAAGAAAAGAATATGAGACAAAAAAAAGGGCTACGGGAGAAATATATAAATATATAGACAAATAGTTGTAAAAAATGTAGTTAATCCATAATTTTCAACCTTAGGAAAACAGCTATAGTTTACAATGGAGGGATTGGGGAGTCAGAACTCTGGTGGTGGGAATGCTGTGGAGTTGTACCCCTGTTATCTTGTAATTTTATAAATCAATATTAAATAACTAATAAGATTTTTTAAAAGAATCGGGATGTGTGGTAGAATATCACAAAACATGCCTTTTCTGTTGAGCATCTTCTATTAGAACAGAGAACATTTCCTTCACTTGGGAACTTCAAGGGATTTAGAAGCTATTTGTCAAGGAACTAGGTCAAAGCCCAAATTTTGGAACAAAAGATAGTCCTAATATTTTTACAAGTGGAAAGATTTAGAGGTTTTAGGAATTATAGAGACACGCAAATTTCTCTTAATATTCTGTGCCACTACCTGAGCTCAGGCAGGTGGATCAAGACCTATATGACTATATATATATATGTATCACCCAAGGCTTTCAGGCATCTAAGGTTCTGGTAGAAACAGATGTCTCTACCTCAAAAGAAAATATCTGAAAGTGTCATAACTACTGTCCAACTTACCATTGATTTTTTTCTCTTCAGGAGGTCTGAGGGACACTCCCCACCCCTACAACCCTCACTTCTCCACTTCCAAATCATCCAGAGGTCACATCTACCCACTGTTCACAACTGGTCTTACATGTCTGCAGATTGACTCAAACTCAAGCATTCCTTTAATAATTTTTAAAGATACATATGTTACTAATGATAGATAGATAGATAGATAGATGAACATATGTTACACTATATAACTTACAGAGAAATGTTCATGAATACTAATCTACTTACAACAAAGATTATGGAATATAATTTCTTATTTGACTTTTAGCTCAAATAAATTTTAGTAAGTTTAAATTAAAAATTACATATTTAATGTTGTACAGATACCTATATCTAACATTATTTACATACTATCTGAAAGTTATTATAGCGTGACTATAATCATCAACTGATTGATAAATATAGTAATATTCACTGTGAATAATATTGACAGAAAAAACTAATAATTATCTGAGTAGTTTGAACTGATAAATCTCTTTTCTGAATTAAAATAATATGTGATTTTCATCTATGTCTGTTCAAGTGAACTAAAATAATGTTTTTTTAAATTTTATTTTATTTTATTTATCAATGAAAGAGATAGGAAGAGAAACAGACATCACTCTGATACATGTGCTCCCAGGGATCGAACTCAAGACCTCATGCTTGAGAGTCCAATGCTTTATTCATTGTGCCACGTCCCGGACCACCACCGTGAACTAAAATAATGGTATATTCTATTAAATAAAAGTGAAGAGTAATTCTCGGAAAAGAACTATTAAAAAATCTATATTATGCTTGAAGCTTGTGTAAATTAATCTAGTTGCCAACTGCCAGGAAAGTATCAGAACAGTATAGATAATTAATTGATAGTACTTATTATCTTCTAAAATAAAGAAAAGGGGAGGAGAAAGCATTTAGAAACATGAACAGTGAAGTTTGAGGAGGTTGGATGGTACCAGAGAGAACTTGATGTCCTATCAACATTGTCATTCTTTTAAATTCATATTCAAGAAAGGAAGGATTGTAAGAGGGAAATTCCTCCTCATTTATTCTTTATCAAGCTTATTTTCATTTATTTGTTTATTATTATTGTCATTACACAGATAGAAGGACAGAAAGAGGTTGAAACAAACCACAGCACTTACTGCTTTGAAAGGTAACAGACTAGTATTTAACTACTGTGAGGATTCACTACATATGAGGGGGTTCTCAAACTTGAGGGAGAGTCAGGACTCTCACTTCACCTTTCGTGAAGTGGGGGCTAAGGTTCCTCGGCTAACTTTACAGTGAGACTTTTGCTATCATTTTGTAGCTTTGTTTGGGGAAGAGGGTGCCTGTTGAAGTAAGAAAAAAAAAAGGGCAAGGTAATACTCTGTATTGAAAATGGGATGCTGGGCCAGTGAAATAGCTCACTTAAATAGTATGCTGCCTTGCCATGTGTACAAATCAGGTTTGAGTTTGGCCCCCACCGCACTGAAGGAAGCTTCAATACAGTGATCTCTTTCACACTGGCACTCTGCTTTTTTTTTTCTTTTGCCTTCTCTTTCTCTATAAATTTATTGATTGAAAATTCCTGACTCGACAATACTATCTTTTATTCTTCTTACAAAGCACAGGGAGTAAATGTCTGTTCTAACTTACTTAGTGTTTTTCTGCAAAGAACATCAAATTATGGATTTCAGTTTCAAAAGTGTCAAATATTCTTAATGCTGGAATTTTTCAGACAGCTCAATGTATACAGTCCATCCAGCACTGACAATGAGACCATCTCTTATGGAAGAGTTAACAAAAACCTTTGAACAGAAGTGGACCTTCAAATTGCAAGAAAGGTTTTAAATGGGGTTTGAAGTTGCCCAATTACAGTCTTTCAAATGAATCAAAGACGAGGTCTGGTAATCTTCTTCTTAGGGCATGGTTTGAGCATCTTTGGCAGGAAAGAGAAGAGAACAAAGAGCAACTGTTTCTCTATATGGATTATTAAATGAGAAATAGCACCAGTACATCACAAGCATTGAAGTAAACAATCTCTGCTCTTCCCTTGTCTTGATTCAGTTTTTTTTTCCCCTCAAACAAATCCAGAAAATACACAAAAGGCTTTTACATCAAGGGAGTTGAAAGAACGTCCTTTGCTTCTTTGTTGTATTTGGCCTTTGTTCAGTGGACAATCAAAGAAACAGAGATTTCTCTTTTTTGAGCTTTAGAGTTCATCTCTGTAAAATAACTATTGAAATTTAAATCTATGAAAGTATGTCTAAGGAAACTTGCTTTTGTTTCTGTGAATGTGATTATAGATCCTAAGTATCTGCTCCAATTGTTGAAAAATATGGACAAAGACTTCTGTGTGTAACCTACCTTCTGCACTATCTTTTTATGAATCATAAGACATTCACAACACAGACAGGGGTTGAGTGTTTGTGGGTGGATGGGGTGGTACTAAAAATACTGTTCCGGGACTTCAGAGCCTCAGACATGAGAGTCTGTTTGTATAATAACTATGCTATCTCCCTTCCCCTACCCCACCCAGGTTGTCTAAATATGAAGTTTTAGCAAAACCTTATATAAACCCTACCTCTCAAAAGGGATAATTGTAGTGGTGGTGGCTTTATCTTCTTTTTGATTTCCACACACCCTTCTCTATCTCCAAAGGAACTTCTTATGTTTTATTTAATCCCAAAACCCAAGAAACTGAATTATTATTCATTTCAGAAATGTATGAGAAAAGGAAGTAAACAATCACAAGGGACTTTTTCTTTACTCTTTAAATACATATTCTTCATTAATACAAATATATTACTTTAATTATGATAACAAAAATCACATTTCACTCACATAAGATTGAATAACTTGTTTCAGAGTTGAGATTTGCTTCTAATTCTGTCTTCATCCATACTACTAATGATAGTTATTTCCTTTTCCTTGTTTGAACATGGAGACCACCATGTTTTATATTCACAGAACAAATTGTATGCCAGTTCTTCAAGAATCTTACTTCAAAACGGAGTGAATGGGAGGAAGAATTTCACATACTAAATACAATGAGAATGCATATATAAGAAGAATGTATAGAAAAACATATACAGAGCTGTGTCTAAGTGCAGTGTGCATAAATGAGAGATGATTGCACGGTCCAGTTTGAAGCAGCTAATATATATATATATATATATATATATATATATATATATATATATCCCATTAACCTTTTAAGTTCTTTGAAAAAGATTGCTGCTGTTTGTTTTTGTATCTTTCTTGTTTTGTATTCAGCTCAGTAGATTGACAGAGTACAATAGCACAGGGTTTGAAGTGCTCTTGACTTAGACTGTAGTAAATCAGTCACATGTTCTTATGTATTTTGTATGTTATTGTGCTGCTCTTTTGCAGTTCACCTCATCTGGAAATGAAAATGATAATTGCTTCTCAGAGCTACAAAGAGAATTGAATGAGTATGTGTGTGTATGTGTGTGTGTGTAGCAACTAGTGCTGGATAAAACCTTTTTCACACTTATAAGGACAATATGTTAGCTTTTAATAATTATTAAAGTCATTGTGTCCTGTTATCAAGCAAGAGGTCTCCTTTTGTAGTCTGAAAAGTCACATCTTATATGTACCAAATGTCTTTTACAGTAAACATGAGGACAAATTTAATAATAAGTAATAGATAAAGTTAATAGCATTTAACTTCAGTATAGTTACAAACAGGAACACTTTTGAGAAAATGCACCATCAATTCTTAGCAAAACTATATGACAATCTTACATTCCCCCCACCCCTACCCTTGTTTGCTTAGAAAAAATCCAAGCTGAAGTATTTTTGCCAACTGCTTAGAGTTTACATATTTGCATATTTTATTACTCAGAATGGAAATACAATTTGCCTAAAGTCAGATTTCCTACCAGCAGACCCAGGGTGGAGGATCATTTAAAAGTGTTACAAATAGGCTGGGGAGACTACATAATCCTTATATGAAAGACTTTCATGCCTGAGGCCTTGAGATCACAATTTCAATTCCCAGCACCACCTTAAGCCAGAGCTGAGCTTTCTAATGGTCTCTTTGTATCTTCCCTTTCTCTCTTTCATTAAAAGGAAAGACAATTAAAGAAGGTATTACAAAGAAAAACAGGTAAAAATAGTGGGGAAAATAAAACAAGAAGAAGAAAATAAGAAGGGTGAAATATTAGACAGAATCCCAATCTCAATCTAATACAGAGGTAAATCCAGAAATGTCCTAACTATGGGGGTCAGGCACTGGCCCAGCAGTTAAACACAGATAGTAAGAAGTGCCCTAACTTCCAGAAAGAAATCTGAGCTTTCATGGGCCTGAACTGGTTTGGAACTGTTGGTTTGGAGCTATTATTATTGGTTTAGAGCTGTCTTTGTCTGAAGGCTAGGGAATTGTAAACCACCAGACAGTCTTAGTATCTGTATATTCAGGCAAAATCAGCTCCAATAGACAAAAGGTTGTCCCATAAGAAGGCTTCAGGCAGAAGACGAAAGACTACAGATTGTAGATAAGTACAAAAAAATTGAAAGGAGGTTGGGGAGGTGGGGGACATGGTACAAAACATTGCCACTGTCCACTACTGATCCCCAAAACAGACCCAAGTGTGTCAGAGTGCCTTTCTCCTATTATCCATGGAGATTTCACCACCAAAGAATCCTAGTAAAAGCCTAACAATGATTTATTTATTTATTTGGGGGGGGGGTGAACTCAGGATATCCATGCTTGTATATCCATCACTTTTTTTAAGTTAGTGATTTAATAATAGTCAACAAGTTTGTGGGATAAGAGGGGTACAGTTCTATACGATTCCCTGTTGTATGCTTTACATTGGGTTGTTCTAGTTCTCCTCCGCCAAGAGAATTGGATCAGTCCTGCTAATTTCGCAGGCCCGCTTGGCCCCGCCCCTAGGAACCCCGCCAGAGTTCCAGAGTTCCAGAGTTCCAGAGTTCCAGAGTGCCAGAGTGCCAGAGTTCCAGAGTTCCAGAGTTGCAGAGTTCCAGAGTTACAGAGTTAGAGAGAGTGCTTGCGAGACAGCAGAGTTCTGTTTGGTATTAGTTTGGTTTAGTTTATGAATCGTTCTTGAATAAAGAAATACAGCTTCCCTGCCCAGCCGTTGTCTCCGTGTCTCTGTTACCCGCCCATGAAGCTAGCCCGGCCCGCTGGAGCCTCCGAATTTTAACAACAATTCCCACCACCAGATTTCCATATTCCATCCCCTCCATTGGAAGTTTCCCTATTCTTTATCCCTCTGGGAATATGGACCAAAATAATGTATGAGGTGCAGAAAGTTGGAGATCTGGCTTCTGTAATTGATTCTCTGTTGCACATAGACATTGGCAGGTCAATCCATATGCCCAGCCTATCTCTATTTTTCCCGAGTGGGGCGAGGCTCTAGGGTGGTGGGATTTGAGGATACATTGGTGAGGTCGTCTGCCCATGGAAGTCAGGTTGGCATCATAGTAGCATCTCTAATTTAGTGGCTGAGAAAGAATTAAGATATAAAACAAAAGAAAATGTTAAATAATCAAGAGCCTAAAGGCAGAAGTATAAGATGAGATTACCCCAGCCAGTTTCTGTCTTTTCCTGGTAGGGTAAGGCTCTGGAGAGCTGGGGTTCCAGGACACATTGGTGAGGTGGTCTACCCATAGAGGTCCGGTTGGTATCCATCTGCAACTCGGTGGCTATAAAGCATTAAGATAAAAAGCAGAACAAATTGTCTGATAATTAGGAACTGGGGGCCAGGGAGCAGTGCGCTCGTTTAAGCACACATAATACAAAGCGCAAGTACCTATGCAAGGATCCTGGTTCGGGCTCTGGCTCCCCATCTGTGGAGGAGGGAGGTTGCTTCACAAGCAGTGAAGCAGGTCTGCAGGTATCTATGTTTCTATCTTTCTCCTTGCCTCTCTATCTTCCCATCTTTCTCTCTACCTCTCTATCTTCCCTTCCCTTTCAATTTCTCTCTGTCCTATATAAAAAAAAAAGGCCCCAGGAGCAATGAATTCGTAGTACAGGCACCAATCCCCAGTGCAATAACACTGAAGGCAAATAATAATAATAATAAGCCAAAAGGTAAAAATATAGCAGATGACATTTAGGGTCTTCATGTTATCTTAGGTATATTCCAAGATACCTATGACTTCACTAATTTTTGCTTGAACCTAGCAGCTAACATGCAGGTAGGCTGAAAGTATTGTCTGGGAAGATGGTGTCAGAGTTGGGAGTAGGACTACAAAGCTGGATCGATCAGGGCAGAGAGTAGCTCCCAAATATGGGACACATGTATAAATACTGTTAGCTGTTAATCCCCATCAATCTGACCTAGGGCCTATGTCTTTTCATATTTAGCATAAGAGCCTTTGTAACCTCTGCATCCCTGTCAGTCTGAGTTCATCTTCCATGGTCATAGGAATATTCTAGACTGTACTCATTTCAGGACCCATCTTTCTTGAGTGGGGAAATTTCCACCATTGTTGTTCTACATTGAGGGCAAGGTCCTGTAAAGGGAATAAAACCAAACTATAAAAATAAGGAAAACTTTGGCATGGGGCTATAGGAAGCAAAAATTTGAAAGTTGACATTAAAAAAAATAAACATATTAGAATAACAAAAATGACATATCAAAACCATCCATGTGTTTTGTCATATAAATGTATATTTTTAAAATTTCCACCAGGGTTATCACAGGTATCAGTGCCTTCACAACAATTTCACCACCTGGGCTTGGTGGTTTCCCCTCATTCTTCTTTTTTTTTTAATTGATAGAATAGAGAGAAACTGAGAAAAGAGGGAGAAAAAGAGACAATTGCAGCATTACTTCATCACTCATAAAGCTTCTTCCCTGCAGGTGGGCCTTAAGAGTTAAATCCTGGGTCCTTATGCATAAAAGTGCATTTCATGTTTCCAGAGGGATGAAGAATAGGAAAGTTTTCAAGGGAGTTTATGGGATACAGAACTCTGGTGGTGGAAATTGTGTGGGATTGTACCCTCTTATCCTATGGTCTTGTTGATACCTTTTATTTTGTAAATAAATTAATAACAATTTTTAAAAAGTAAATAAACTTAATATTTCTAAAAAAGTGCATTCAACCAGGTATGCCACTGCCCAGTCTCAATACATTTTTTAACTTGTTCAACTCTACACTCCCTAAGTTATTCTTATATCAATAATACTAATATCAATATTCACCTAGTTCTTAGTAGTCTTTTAAAAAGTATTTTTCAGGAGCTGGGCAGTAGCACAGCGAGTTAAGCTCACTGGCACAAAACGCAAGGGGCCTGCTTAAGTATCCCGGTTCAAGCTCCTGGCTCC
Organism: Erinaceus europaeus; assembly: GCF_950295315.1. Classification (NCBI taxonomy): domain Eukaryota; kingdom Metazoa; phylum Chordata; class Mammalia; order Eulipotyphla; family Erinaceidae; genus Erinaceus; species Erinaceus europaeus. The sequence continues at coordinate 147,394,997 of NC_080163.1, read as the reverse complement.
CTACCTGCAAGGGGGATCACCACAAACTGTGAAGCAGGTCTGCAAGTGTCTATTTTTCTCTCCCACTCTCTGTCTTCCCGTCCTCTCTCAACTTCTCTCTGTTGTATCCAACAACAATGATAATCAACAAGGGCAACAAAAGGGAAAAAATAGCCTCCAGGAGCATGGATTCGTAGTGCAGGTATGAGCCCCAGCGATAACCCTAGAGGCGCGCGCACACACACACACACACACACACACACACACAAAAGTATTTTTCACTTTTATTGTCTTAACTGAATTTCTTGTAACCCCTAGAATCTGTCAACTCAAATATTAGCACTTACTTCTGTAGCCAAGAAAACAAGTTCAGTGAGGTGATGTGATTTATTCAAGGTTACATAATAGTAAGGTAGCAGAACTGGGTCTTATATTTGTCATTTTGTTCTTAAAACTAGTCTCCTTACTTTGCATGTGGAAGCAGACATGAACATCAGTTCGAAACATTAGGTGTATACCCAGAAAATAAACTAACTCCCTACTTCCTATAGCTTTTTTTTTCTCCTACCACTGAAGTCATTTATTATAGTTTAGTGGCATAGCCCTGACCTATCAGAAAAAGAAAAATCAACTAAGTCTTATATATTCTCTGGTGTCCCCTGTTTTTCCTTTCTTAAAGTGTTTGTTAGATTCAGTGTATTGCTTGTATTCCAGCTGGTCAGTAAGTTCTGAGGCAACCGAGTCTTGAATGGCTATGTTCTGTTAACTTTTAAAACTGCACTGACCACCTCTATGACAAGCATGGAGGCAGGTGCTTATAAAGCATTTATTGTTACTATCGAGAGAAGTGGTACATTAGGGCTATCTCAAAAGGTCAATAAGGATTATAAGCACTCCTCTCCTCCCACTACTTTAAGACTCAAACTAATCCCAGTATATTTCCATATTTCATAATGGAAATTTCACCACTGAATATCTGTTTCAATCAGTGAATCAATTTTTCACCCCAATACATTTTTAATTTTTTAAATAAAGGCTTTATTCTTCTTCCTCTAACAATTATTCCCCAAAATCCAATGAGCAAAAAGGACTTCAGTGAGCAGTTTCCTGCTGCCTGCCTGCCTGCCTGCCTTACTTTCTTCCAGTCTGACTAATGTAGTGCCTGAGACCTCGCACATGTGTGATACCCAAAAGCTTCACTGGGCTAATTTTTTTATTTAATATCTGGAGAAAGAGAGCAGTGGGGCAAAGAGAGATGAATCCATTGAGAGAGGAAAAGCACTGCTCCACCATCCATGAAGCCCCCCTCCCCCAGTGCTGTCGTTGGTGCTCTCATATGGTGCCAGCCACCAACCCAATACATGGTAAAGACACTTTCACCTGCTGAGCTATCTTCCAGCTTCTAACATGGTTGAGTCATTCTTTTTTTTTTTTTTCTTCATATTGCCACAGGATCAGGTGTTAGAAAACAGCAGCCAAAGATGTGACTGTCAGTGACAAGAATGGCTAACCATCAGCCAGGCACAAAGTAAGTCTGTTACAGACATGAAAATCAGCCACCTACTTATTACACCTGTCAAGCAGACTGAATGAGACTAAAATGACTCAGAGACAAGTCTTCTCCTCTAGGGGAATTTAAAGAAAAATAGACACACACACACACACACACACACACAATCTTGATACAGTCTGATGTGAATACATGCAATGGGCAAGTATTTTAGTGAGAAGATGTCAGCAAAAGGATGTCAAACCCTTTTTAATCCCTGTTTCAATGTGTATGAGAGGTATGGAGTGGTACTTCTGTAAGAAGGAACTTCCTGGACAAAGGCGGAAGAAGCATTCAGAAAGGGATTTTGACTGAAGTTAGTCTAAAGAGATAAAGGAGTGGGCAAGTACTAAGACCGTAATGAGGGAGGAGAACAAAGGGAATGATGTGAGAAAGGGCAAGGTGTGTAGTTCACTAAGCAAAATTATATGGACTAGAAGTTCTAACTAGAGTTAAAATTTAGAGAACTCAGATGCTTAGTCTGACAAAGTCTCACATGCTACAGTTAGGTAGGTATGTACAGGTAAGAAATAAAGCCACTGTTCTCACCCTGCTACCACTCCACACTATTGCTTAAGAAAATTTCAGTCTCTTTGAATTATGATCCAAATTGATTAGTCTGGTCCTTCTCTTTGAACAGGGGTAGAATGTAGATGTAACTTTCTTCTTGTTTCACTTAATATGCACACATTACACATTATACAGCGGGTTTACTGTTTCTCTTTCACCTGAAAGGGTTTTAAATCAGTATTCAAGTCTCACATTCAAATCATGTTGTGGAGAAAAGGGACACAGGAATTTACATGGGAAGGTATTTCCTCCAACTAAGTTATAGAGATTTACATAGCAGTTTTCAAAAGTGAAAAATTAACCACAGCATATTGCCTTAAAATTCAAAACAAAACAAAACAAATTTTCAGTTCTCAAGCCTGTTATATTTTCTTCAGTCCAATATCACAAGCAGGATATTGCCTTTCTCACAGCTACAGAATTAAAATAGATAAGGAGGAGGGGCCAGTAGAGAGACTGACTAAAGAAGTGAAATCTAGAATGACTAAGTATCAGGCTCAGCCTGGCAGCTCGGATTTTATTGATCGGAAAGTAGATTTAGGCAGAGGGCAACCCCAAGTCACACTGGACAAGGCAATTCTTCTGCAAACTTTTAAGATGTATTTATGAACAATTGAAGCAGTTTTAAGAAACAGTAGTGATTTTGTTGGCAATTATCCTAATTTCTACTGTAGGAATAGTATTAAAAATTTCCACAGATTTGTAGTAGATTATACTGACTTTTCGTATCTTAAAATATATCATTTATGACTAATTTAATAGTGACCAAAATAATAGCATTACAAAGCAGAGATTTTTTTTTTACCATTTTCAATGGGGGCTGGTTGAGCAGTACTTTAGTAATAAACACAGTGTAAGTGTCTTTTCAGGACTCTTAATATAGTGAGGCAAGCCTATTCTCCATATTAGCATGAGTCGAATAGCCTTCTTAAGCAGAACAACCATAATTGAGAATTTCATAAATGTGCTATTTCACTTAAAGTCCTCACTCATACCCATGAGGTGGATTTTAATATCTAATTGCAGAGGTAAAAGCAATAGTCAAGTTATATAATATCACATAGTGAGTCTTGGCATCACATCTCAAACTGAGCCTCTTTCTCTTGCTCTGAATTTAAGGCTCCTTTTTGAATATCAGTGTCTTCTCCATGTTTTTCTTTCTGCAGGAATTTTTTTCTGCAGGAATAATTTTTTTCTGCAGGAATAATTTTCTCATTGCCTAAGAATGTCAGCTTATCCTCAGGTATTAACTCCTATATTACTTCTTTAGGGAGCACTTCCCAGCTTCCTTTCTCCCAATCTGCTACATACAAACTCTTTATGTTTTCATAGCCCTAGTAATTTTATTTATAAATGTTCATATTAAGCAGTAAAACTCTTGTAATCCACTTCTAATTAACCAAAATGTTGGTTTAATCAACACTGTACATTTCCTTGCTAAAAGCATAGACACACAGCCAACAGTCTCTTCTACAGTGCCTTGACACTTTGCTACTGCCGTTTGCATTGTTTGTTTACTCAAATACATTGTGTTTGTTTCAAACTCTATTTATTTTACTTGTACATTGCATTGCAATTATTTGTTATATTTCATTGTTTACAAAATATTTAATTAGAGTGCAGAGAGAATCACTGCATCTATGAAAACAAAAAGGAATATTTTATAAAGATACAAGAAAGAACATTACAGAAAAAAGTATTTCTACACTGGGTGAGCTAACAGTAAAAAGAATGGGAGAAAGTCCAAATGAATACAGTACTTATTTTACAAGTGTAAGTTCTCCTATCTCTGATAAAATAGAAATTGGAAATTGAACAGGATACATGATGTGCAGTAAAGGCAAATAGAAGTTTGAATTCTAGTCAATGAATACCTATTTTATTTCAAGAAAATACATTTCCCTTGAATATTTAGATTTAGATTTAATTTTGTATTTGCGCCCCCAGCTCCCCACCTGCAGCAGAGTAGCTTCACAAGCAGTGAAGCAGGTCTGCAGGTGTCTGTCTTTCTCTCCCCCCTCTGTCTTCCCCTCTATCCATTTCTCTCTATCCTATCCAACAACAACAACAATAATAACTACAACAATAAAATAACAAGGGAAATAAAAAGGGAATTTAAAAAGTCTTTTAAAAAATTGTATTTGCTTTGCTTAATTTTGATACTCAGTCTCACCACTCTCTTAGTTGTTGTTAACCATATCACCAAGTTTAACAAATAAACACATGATTTAATTCCACAGAGCTTCAGACAGAAACATAAGCCAGTGTAAGGACCCAACAATGGATAGTGAAACATCTACCTTCTGGCAGTGGAAGACCATCCCCACCCCAGATCTAAAGAAGAAAGAGATACATTGAGACAGATGTGATCTAGAAACTTAAAAGAAAAACTTCTCAATAGGAACTGTGGCAGTAAGTAAAATAATCCATGCCTTCCCAAAATCACAGCCAAGCAAGAATAAAGGATGAGAAAGACACTTTCTGTTCTTTCTTGTGTTGGGTCCTCTGACTGGTACCTCCCTTTGAGGAAACTCAATTTATGTTTTTAAAAAAATGGTGGTGGTGGCACACCTGGTTAAGCACATACACTACAGTGTGCAAGGACCCAAGTTCAAGCCCCTGGTCTCAACCTGCAGGAAGAAAGCTTCACAAGTGGTGAAGCAGGGCTGCAGGTATCTCTCTTCCTCTCTATCTCCCTCTCCCTTCTCAATTTCTCTCTGTATCTATCCAGTAATAAGTCAATAAAAATTATACTTAAAAATCAGTTTCCCTTTAAAAAAAAAGAAAAAAACTTTTAAAAACGTGTATAATGCAGACCATCTTTTTTTCATCCTCCCAATCCATGGCAGAAAAGGATAAAATGTATGTGGGTGATAAACAACCCACAGGTCAAGTACTAGTTCTTCTCAAAATGAGCAAATAAGTTTTCACCAAATTAATTTACCTTCCAATTCAGAGTATAAACCCTATAATAGGTACACTTACCCATTTTGTTAAGTGTTGTAGTTAACAGTTCGTAAATATCTGTCATAGTATGGACAATCAATGTTAGCTGACTTACTAATGATTTAAAAGAAGGGGAATTCAACTTCAGCAGTGAATAGACTGGTCCTCTTGATTGTTTTTTATTGCCACCAGAATTCTTGCTAGGCTTTACAAGTAGAATCCTCTACTCCTAACACTCATTTTTCCCCTTTTCTTTTGTTATGAAAGAGAAAATGAGAGGCAAGTAGGAGATAGGGAAAAAGAGAAGAGAATAGGAAAGAGAGAGACTGAGACCTGCAGCACTGCTTGACCACTCCTGAAATTTCCATTCTGCAGATGGGGCCCAGGAGCTTGAACCTGGGGCCTTGTACATGGTAACAAATGTACTCTACTAGGCATGTTGCAACATGTGACCTATCTTGTGGGCCCTCGTCTATATTTAGGTTCTGTAGCTTTGTTGGGAAGCTACCAACAAAGTACGACCTGAAATGGAACTAAGGAGTCCTGTGAGCTAGGAAAGGTCTCCTGAGTATTGGAGCTGGAGAGTTGACATCCTAGGCCTGGTGTCTCTGGACACAGTCCAAAATGAAACATATGGAGATGACACTGGTTACACTCGTTTGGCTGAGCTCAGCAGATGCAGTATCAAATGGTATGGATCAAGAGAAGCATGAAGGAAATCAAGCAAAGTCCCAGAGGTGCCAGGATTGGGAGAAATAAAAATTTTATAGAGAATGAGGAAGGTTCCTTGCTTTTGTAGAGTTTAAGAAGGCAATAGGCTATTATTTAACCAAGTCATTTGGGAACTTTGTTTACTTTGAAAAGCCCATGGTTAGGATTTATAAGACCTAGCCATGATTTATGTTATTTAATGCTATCTGCAAATAACTATATCTTATATACTGACAAGACCAGTTGTTTCTAGTCTCCCTGATCTAAGATTGTAGGTGATTTAATATTTCAAAAAAGGAAAAAGTTATTATTAGAAATGCATTAACAGCAGGGGTAGATAGCAGGGGTAGTTATGCAAAGAGACTCTCATGCCTGAGGCTCCAAAGTCCCAGGTTCAATCCCCTGCACTACCATAAACCAGAGCTGAGCAGTACTCTGGTTAAAAAAAAAAAGAAAGAAAGAAAAAAGAAATGCATTAACAATTTAAACCTAGCATTAAAATTCAATCAGTTTACTAATTTGAAGTCTTAATTATTTAGATTGAAGGAATATATACTCGGAACTTGTCAGTGTATGAACTGATAAAAGGCACCAGCTTAAGATAAGGGTTTTTGTTCATCAAGTTAGTGTCTATAACTATTGAAAGAATGATCTACTAGATATGGTTTTGTCCTTTGTTTCCTTTCTATTTTTTTTTTTTTTTTTTGCCAGGACGTTTACTACTGGATCTTGGTACATGCATAATAAATCCACTATGGAGGGTGGTCTTTTCTGGTCCCTTAGTTTTTATTTAATAGAAGAAAATTGGATAGAGAAGGGGAGAAAAAGAGAGACGCCTTTGGAGCTCAGCTTCATTGCTGCACTGCTTGTGAAGCTTCCCCTCGTAGGTGGCAACCCAGAGTATGAACCTGTTTCCTTGTACATGGTAATGTGTGCTGGCTGTGCCACTGCATGGCTCCTAAATATGACTTTATTAATAGAAGCATGTGCTGGATTAGAACAAATTACCCAAATGGGAAAAGCATCATAGCCAAGACCCTCTGCTATATAGTCCCTTCAGTAGAAAAGTTAATTAGTTCTCAAGACAATACTATATCTTTTATTGTTCATCATTTTTCTTCCCTTTTCTACAGCCTCATGCTAATTCATTTTGCCAAGCTCACAAAGTAGCTCCAAAAAGTAAATTATAAACTCTCACCATGCAGTTGATTTATAATACTTTCCTAGAAGAAAACAATTCATGTAAAACTCTGAGAATTAGGTATTCCTAGGTTGTTTCTCAATTTATTTGATTTTCTCCCTTTCATAATAGCACTTTTGTCCATCTACATACATAGCCATAAGCAATAAAGCTTGCAAAAGTATTTTAATTCTTCAGACTAAGTAGAAAATTAACAAACTTGAAACATTTGTTGGACAAATATAGGGCAGGTTTCAGTAGTAGACACAGGAAATTAGAAAACTATGCTGCTTTTGTTTTGCCACTGGAGGTTTTCCCCACTATGATTCCTTTGCTCCTGGTGGGCTGTTTTGTTTTGCTTTTTAGACAGAAGGAGATACACCACAGCATCACTCTGCTACTCATGAAGCTTCCCCCAGGCAAACATTCCCAAGTAGTGACCAAGGGCTCAAACCCATGTTCTCACTCACACATTATAAAGTGTATGATCTACCAGGTGAACTGGCTGCTTTATCTGTAATGTTTAATTGAAGTTTCTGAGATCCAAAGGGAAGTACTCTGTACCCTATTATAATAGAAACCCCATGTAGAAAATAGAAATTTTTTTCTTTTCTATTTGGGTTCTTCAATTTCCAAATTCAAATGTCAGAGTCCAGCAGAACAACAAAATGAATGGGGTTTCATCTGATAGTATGTTAACTCAATAACATGTGAATATTTGAAATGGGTTTGTTGTGAGTATACCTTTCTATACTGTCTTTCGTTCCTTTTATATCATATTCTTTGCTTATCTTCTATAGTTTCACAGGAAGTTGATATCAGAAACCAAGGACTGTTTTAAAATTCTCTACATCTTTAACATTAGCAGTGAAAAAATAATTAGTAAAAGGTACTAAACACATAGCATTTTTGTGGAAAAACAAAACAAAATATCCTACATCCTTATCCAAGTCTCTCTTCACTGTGCATTTTTATTGACTTAATGTTTCATGCTACATGCTTGAAGAAAAATATCTAGAACAAGCATGAAATAATTGCATTCCTATCACTTACTCTGTGCATTATTAAATGAGGAAAGTGCTAAAACAATTAACACATGGAAGCCAAAACCTCAGTCACATTAAGCTCAAATGTTATTTCCACCAAATTAAGTAAGTCAAAATAGTCACGAATTCTTTACAATTCCAAAGATTAGATCAGGGAGTTCCAGCTCTGCTTTGTTCCTCTGTATTGTGTTCAGAGCTATAGAAACATGTGTTTACAAATTGTTCTTTTGTATTCTCTACTTATCTAAACCCCCAGGTGGGAGTTCAAGCAACAGAAGGAAACCAACTTATTCTAACAGCTAAGTATGAAGCTGAACTGGACCTCAATAGCTTGGAAGGGAAGACCCTTGAATACACTCAGGGCCAGAGTGGTTTGTTCTCCCACTGGTAATTGCTCTGAGAATATGCATCAAAGAGCAGGGAGAGCAAACAGCTTCCAACACCAATAGATGGAGCCTGATGACTGACCTGGGTGGGGGGAGCACTGGTAAAACAAAATAAGAAATATCTGAATCTAGAGTCAGTGTTTGTTATTACAGGCAAGTAGGATAGTGGGGTTTGGAAGTGATATTAAGGCAAAACTTTTTTTTTTCTACTTGAAGCTATAGAAGAACTCAAGTTTCTGTTTATAACCTTTATTATGAAATGTTCAGTGTGATCTTAAATAGGCAATAGTTAAAATTCAAATTAAGTAAAGTGCACACATGTGCAACACAAGTGCATTTACATGTAAGCAAACAATCTTCAGACTAGGAATAGCAAAGGGGTTTCAAAACTCCCAGGTGGTGGCATTGGGAATGATTCCTGCAGGTCACTCTGGGTCCCCAAACCCCCTGGCCAGTAGAAGTGAGGGTCAGAGCGGCCCCCTGGGTGTTCTGGGATAGCCCCCAGTGCCAAGTGCAAAGTGCTCAGGGAGACAATCAGTCAGCCCTGGGAGAGCCTCAGTGGGGCAACTCATTTATTGAAAGAAAATGCAGGCAAATATACCCATAATTGGGGGGAAGGTTGAGGTGACCATTAACCCAAACACACAGTAACACAATGCATAGTCACACTTTGACCTACAGACTGATCACAAGTAAAAGGTTACTATACAAGGTTTGGTCACAAGCTTTACAGTGTACATTTTTTCAGGAGGTAAATTGCAAGCACTTTAGGGCATCAGGGGAGGAAAGGGAGGCAGCTGAGCAATCAGGATATTTGCTGGCGGTTTTAAGTTAACCACACACAGTAATCCGTGGCTTTTAATTAAAGAAGGAAAGGGAGGAGGTGTGAAAAGCACCCATGTCCAGGGATCCAGCCATCATAAATTCCAGAGGTCAGGGGTACATGAGATATCTCAACCTGCGAGGGGTTGGGGAAGGGTTTGGGAGTCAGACATGCTCAGATCTCATGGAAACTATGGCCTGTACTTTCCCGGACAGTAGGCCCATCTTCCAACAGGTTCCTAAGTGTCTGTCTGCACAGCATTTTGAGAAAGAGTCTCAAACTATTTGTAGGAATATGGGAGAAGCACATGCACAAGTACACACACTCATATCACCCCACATTTAGTTTTTAATACTACATATGTAATACTAGCTATATGTCTGATTTAATTCTAAACACTTCTCTCTCTCTCTACACACACACACACACACACATATATTGCTCAAGATTACTTGTGTTTTAATACTATTACTAGCTACTGTTAGATACTAATATTAACTATGTAGGTACTAGTGTTAACATTTTAGAAATGCAGAGTTTAGGCATTTAAGACCACGTAGAAGTAGCAGAATTAGTTTTTCAATCTGTGAAATTAGTTCCAGATGCTACATTGTATTGAACTTCCATTCCCAGTATATTCCAGTCTCTCCTCTCTGCTACTTTCAACCTGTCTCTATTCCCACCCACCCCACCCCCCACCCCAGTCATCTCTGAGGCTAACTTTTTCAGATAGAGGCAGAAAGACAGAGAGAGGGAGAGAAAGACAACACCAAAGATTCCTTCTATACAAAGGAGACAAGGCTCCAACCTGCATCTCACACATGACAAAGAAGTAGGGCACCAAAGTAAAAACCCTGTGGTGAGGGGGAGGGTGGACATGCGGCTTCCTGGGCCAGTGGGGGATGGTGGTGGGGGTGGGGGTGGGAGAGTGGGGGGGATGGGACACAATCTTTTGGTGGTGGGAATGGTGTTTATGTACACACCTATAAAACTGTAGTCATATAAATCACTATTTAATTAATATGAGAGGGGGGAAATTGTATGTCTAACAAAGGGACTTTTCAAAGTTAACCCAATTACCAAATAATGTGATGATAACAATAATTATCCATTGTCTTCTTGAACCCTAAGACAGCAGGAACCTCACATTTCCACTATAGAGCCTCTATTTCCCCCCGTTCTGGGACCCTAGGGTAGGGCTCACTTTCCCATATGCTTCTCCCAATTCTTATCAAATAATATTGCATCCACTGATTGCAACCTAATTGACGCAACGAGTGCCACCCCAGCATGCTTCACTTCAGACTGTGTCCAGAAACTTCAGGTGTGGAAGGACAACCCTTCAGCTTCATTACTCAGGTGAGAACTTTCCTTTCATAGTATTCTCTAATTCCATCCCAGGTGGTTCACTTTCTAACAAAGTCCCAAAACCTAGATATAGATCAGGTTCCAGGAGATAAGAGCATATGTTCACACAGGTATCCATAAACTAGGGCAAATATATACCTGAAAGCAGTAGTACACTAGAGTTTGCAGTGAGTATCCCCCAACACTTCCTCTCCACTATTCCAACCTTTGGGTCCATGATTGCTCAATAATTTGTTTGGCTTTGTATGTTAACTCTCTTTTTAGCCAACAGGTTCCAGATGCCATCAGGATGCCGGCCAGGCTTCCCTGGACTGAAGACCCCACCAATGTGTCCTCCGCTTTCCCAGAGCCCCACCCTACTAGGGAAAGAGAAAGGCAGGCTGGGAGTATAGATTGACCAGTCAACGTCCATGTTCAGCGGGGAAGCAATTACAGAAGCCAGACCTTCCACCTTCTGCAACCCACAATAACCCTGGGTCCATGCTCCCAGAGGGATAGAGAATGGGAAAGCTATTGGGGAGGGGATGGGATATGGAGGTTGGGTGGCAGGAATTGTGTGGAGTTGTACTCCCCCCATCCTATGATTTTGTTAATATCTCCTTTCTTAAATAAATAAATAAATATATTTTTTTAAAAGAAGTACTCTATCCAATGAGCTAGTTTGCCTATTCCAGAATCTATTCTTAACAGAAGATAAAAACAATGAAACACTCAAAAGCCCTGTTCTCACGATGCTCACATTCCAGTAGCAGAGATGAGGATAGCTAAGCGAACCAACTCAAATAATTTCAAATAAAGTAGCTGAAAAAATCAACAGAAAAAAAATGAATGGTAATGAAAAAATTGTGAGGATATGTTGTATAAATTGAGACCTGAATAAAAAGTAGCCAGACTTCTATGGGAGAACATTCTAAGCAGAGGAAGTATTAGATACAAAGACCCAGAGATATTAACAAGTTTTAACAGTTTGATGAGCAAAGAAGACTGTACTCTTGGAGAATATAAATGAGTAGTAGTAGAAGTTAGTGGTTCAGAAACCAATTTCTACAGGATCGTGTAAGTCAATAGGAAACTCCCACTTGTCATCTTCAGCTTTTGTATGAATGTTCACTGTTGGTCTTAGATTCTTTCCAGTGATAGAACTTACATATTTGGGAAATATTTACTAGATTTTTTAAAACATTTTTTGGCTTTTAGCTTATTGTATGATTTAAGATTATGAGATACTATATGGGAAAATACTTCCTATCTAAACAACAATGCTCATCTTCTTAATGTAAAGCCAGGACACTATATTAAAGTCCCCAGTACAATTTCCAGATTATTAAAATGAGGACAACATCAGTAATAAAATATCTGCCTACTTTAAAAGAGCATAATGGAGCTTTCTACTTTTAAAATTTCATTAAGTGATTTTATTCTTTAAAAATTCTCTTTGCACAGTTTATCAGTGGCTTTTATTTAAGCTAGACTGAATTGTTCTGAACAAAATACAGAGTTTAGAATTTTTATTAAAGAATTACCTTGAGTAGGTGAAAGGATTCTTAATTTTTAAGCTTCACTTATATGATTATTTAAAAATCTAAGGTATTCATACTGTAATATCCACATTCTGTGGTTAGACTTATTACAGTCAAAATGTGAGGAAAGTTTTCATCTGTGCATGGTTTTTCTAAGAAAAACCTATTACAGGTCTTTTGAGAAGCAAATATTTTATATATTTGATAAAAGTCAAAACTAAGACATCCTTTTAAAACAAGGTAGAAAAGGGGAAAATGCTAACTCATATTTACAAATGAGGAAGATCCATTCTTAATCACAAAATCTATTCTAGTATTGGTAATTGAGTTTGGAAAAGCAATGGCCTTGGATTCAGGGACTTGGAATTCCATTATAAACTATTACAATAAATCGTTTCATAATCAACAAACTGAAAAAAAGTATAAGCAAAGATGTGCTTACTTAGACTTTAACAGTTTAACATATTTTAAAAAGATATTCCAATATGCATCTCCTATTCTGAAATGTAATACCTACCCATTAAATTAAATATGCCAGAGACCATGTCCATTTTCATGAGTTCTCATATATAGTAGGTATTCAATAAGTAAAGAAGAGTAAATAAAGATATAAACAAAAATATGGTTATATATATGATTAGATATAAACACTGGACAATTTTAAAAATAAGGTTGTGTGGTCTGGGAGGTGGTGCAGTGGTTAAAGCACTGTACTCTCAAGCATGAGGTCCTGAGTTCAGTCCCCAGCAACACATATACCAGAGTAATGTCTGATTCCTTCTCTCTCTCCTCCTATCTTTCTCATTAATAAATAAATAAAATATTAATTAATAAATAAAATAAAAATAAGGTTGTTATTGGTCAATAATTTTTATGTTTTATTAGTGTTTTAATATTTATTTACAAGATTGTAAGATAATAATTTATCATTCCATGCAGTTCCCACAACCAGTTTTCTGTGTCCCATCTTCTCCATTGGGAACTTACCTATCGTTTATTGTTTATTGGAGCAAAAATTTGGGGAGATTGCAGAAGGTGGGAGTTCTGACTTCTATAATTGCTTCTCCACTGGACATGAGCATTAGCAGGTTTATCCATACCCCCTAGTCTGTTTCTACCTTTCCATGGTGGGGTAGTGCTCTGAAGAGGTGAGGTTCCAGGAAGTATTGGTGAGCTTCTGCACAGGGAACTCAGTATGGAATCATAGTAGCATCTAAAATTTGGTAGCTGAAATGCAGTAAGCTGGAAAGCAGGACAAAGTGTTTAATAAATAGAAACCACTAAGTAGAAATAGAGCAGATGAAAGTAGTGACTTTAGGGTAGAAGGAAACTAGGAAGTCTATTTTAGGAATGTTCCTAGAAGACTATGTTTTAATAATCTCTGCTTGAGATTGATACCTAGTATGGGGGTAGACTAGAAATATTGTCTGGCAAGATTGTATCAGAGTTGGGAGTAGAACTAGAAAGTAGGATTAGGGCAAAGAGTCGCTTTCAAACTTGAAGAAGATGTATAAATATTGGGGATTAATTATTTGCAACAATGATTTATCCTGGGGCCCATATCTATTTATATTTAACACAGAAGCTTTTACAACCTCTGGGTCCCTCTCAGACTGAGCTCACAGTCCATAGTCACAACTAGGAGCATTCTAGGCTGCACTCATTTCAGAACCAGTCTTCCTTGAATGATCCTCCATTCAGAGAGAGGGATAGTCCCTACCATTACTATTTCATAGTGAGGGTATGCCTCTGAAGAAGCTCACAAAAGGGCTTATAATGACGTTCCCAGTAAATGTGTTGGTCATTAATTTTGTAGACTTCATTCTCTAAAACATACACTATTAGTGTATCTTCCACAAAATTTCTGAACACTACAATTAAAATATATTTTTTTAAATATTTATTTATTCCCTTTTGTTACCCTTGTTTTATTGTTGTAGTTACTACTGATGTTGTTGTTGTTGGATAGGACAGAGAGAAATGGAGAGAGGAAGGGAAGACAGTGGAGAGAGAGAAAGACAGACACCTGCAGACCTGCCTCACCGCCTGTGAAGCGACTCCCCTGCAGGTGGTGAGCCGGGTGCTCGAACGGGGATCCTTATGCTGGTCTTGAACTTTGTGCCACCCGCACTTAACCAGCTGCGCTACCACCCAACTCCCTGATTAAAATATCTTATCCATAGATTCAATAATCAACAAGCATTTCATGTGAAAATACTTTGTAGACTATATAATATAAATTAATGCAGATAGCAAACCAAAATTTTGTTTTATCCTTCAAGGTCTGCCTTCCACCCTTCTCCTGAGTTATCAGAGTGCTAGAAGGATCATCTATAGTATAGAATTTTAGGATACAGACACTCTGAAGTTACAGTCAAACCCTGAACTAAAGCTACAAGGCTATCGAGATTAAAAAAAATTGCTCAGAGAAGGACAATTCCCAGTTGGTTTTCATTATCAGTTACCAGGAGTGTTATAAAAGCAGTGCATGTCTTTGCCAACCAGTGGTTTTACACTTGTTGGTCACATAGTATCTCAACCACAAATAGTGTAAAGATAATTGCCATTATTTCTGAATAAGTCTTTTTCAGAACAAACCAAAAACATCCTATTTTTTTCCCCGGCCCCTTGTTGGTACTTTATAAGTATAACTGGGGCTTGACCTTTTTTTCCCTGAGTACTCATTGAAAGTAACCTAGCAGCAGCTTATCAAGCAAAATAGAACAAATCAACACATAGTTCTAATGCATTTAGAAAACGCATTTAATAACTTGTTTTTATAACATAGAACATGTATATGGTGTATAACATAACTGCTAATTAAGGGAGTTCTATTCAGTTCACGTATTGGAAAATAAGTTAACTTATGCAAAAAAAAAAAAATGATATCCGAAATTGCTGGAGATCCTGTGATTCATAATGCCTGTTACTTATGGATATGTAACCCATTTCTCTAATTATCAAGAACTTTATATTAGAAACAGTCCTATCAGAAATTCTTTGCTTTCTCTTGTCATTCCTGTCTCCATCCTCCAGGGTTGCTTGGCAACATCATGGTAAACACAGATAATGGGTCAAAAGACTCTGCATGTAAAAGGAGCCTTAGCTGATACCCCTGAATTGTGCCCATAGCCTTGAAGTGAGGGCAGGAGTTGCAGAATAAGCACAGAATTTGAGTAATGGGGAGAGAGGTCGGGCAGTAGCGCAATGGGTTAAGCGCACATTGCGTAAGGATCCTGGTTCAAGCCCCCAGCTCCCCACCTGCAGTGAAGCAGGTCTGCAGGTGCCTATCTTTTTCTCCCCCTCTGTCTTCCCCTCCTCTCTCCATTTCTTCCTGTCCTATCCAACAACAATGATAGCAATAACAACAAGAATAATAATTATAATAATGATAAACGACAAGGGCAGCAAAAGGGGAAAAAAATGGCCTTCAGGAGTGGTGGATTGAAGTGCAGGTACTAAGCCCCAGTGATTAGCCCAAAAAAGTGGGCAGAAGATGTGAATAAACAGGTCTCTAAAAGAGATACACATGGCCCACAAAGATACGCAGAAATGCACCAATTCGGGGGCCAGGCAGTAGCACACAGGATTAAACACACATGGCATGAAGTGCAAGGGTGAAGTGCAAGGACAGGTGTAAGGATCCCAGTTTGAGCACCCGGCTCCCCACTTGCAGGGGGGTCACTTCACAAGCAGTAAAGGAGGTCTGCAGGTGTTTATCATTCTCTCCCCATCTCTGTCTTCCCCTCCTCTCTCGATTTCTCTCTGTCCTACCCAACACCAATGATAGCAGTAACAACAATAATAATAATAACCACAACAACCTTAAACAACAAGGGCAACAAAATGGTAAAAAATAGTCTCCAGGAGCAGTGGATTCATAGTACAAGCACTGAGCCCCAGTGATAACCCTGGAGGCAAAAAGAAATGCACCAATTCACTCTTCATTAGAGAAACGCAAATTAAAACCACACTGAGATTCCACCCCACACCCATTAGAATGGGCCCCATTAATAAAACAAAAGACTAGTGTTGGAGAGGCTGTGGAGAGAGAACTCTACCACACTGCTGATGTGAGTACAAATTGGTGCATCCATTATGGAGAACAGTATGGAGAATTCTTAATCAAATACAGATGGAAATGAATCTTATGAACCAGCAGTTCCACTCTTAAGCATTTACCCAAAACATACAACACTGATTCAAAGGGATATATGTACCCTATGTTCATAGTAGCTTTATTCACAATAACAATAACCTGGAAGCAACCAAAGTGCCCTCCAACAGATGACTACTAGATACTGAAAAGAGAGTTAACATACAAAGCCAAACAAATTGTTGACCAATTATGAACCTGTAGGCTGGAATAGTGCAGATGAAGAGTTGGGGGGGGGTTCTGTTTTGGAGATAGCTAGTAAGCATATTTTAATTATATTCCAAATGGCCTGTGCCTATACTAGTTTTTGTGTGTGTTTGTGGGGTTTTTTTTTTTTTTTTTTGGTGCAATACACCAACTCTAGTCATCATTCTTAGTGTTTTCCTTTCTGATCATGTAGGGCACAGATTTTTTTATGATGGAAGTGTTGAGGGAAAGAAGTGGAGACGTAGTGATATTATCCACAACATTCTTCAGTATTAATTGTATTTTAGCAGTGATTTTTGAAACATAAAAACTATAGGTAAAACACACACTTGAAATAATGCAAAAAATTATTTGTATAAAGGCTTTCTGCTGGTAATAAAGTAAACAAATAAAAATTAAGAGTAAGTTTATTTGGGAGATAATAACCCTCTACCCCAAATGGGGTGGGTTGGAGAGGAATAAAAGAAGGGGGGGAAAGGATTTGCATTTTGTTTACCAGAGCAAGGTTTAGCTATAATTTGTGGTGATGCCAGGGATTGAAACTGGGACCTAGGAGCTTCAGGCATGAAAGCCTTTTGCAGAAACACTATGCTATTTCCCTGGCTTTCACTATTCATTTTAATGCATTGTTCTATGTATTTAAATAGTCTAATCTGATATATCTGAATATATATATTCAATATATATTAAACATACTGATATATCTTCAAGTATACCACACTTTTTTGCCAGCTCAACTATCGACTATTGCCAGTACCACTAGTGACTCATATCAGTGAAATTTTCATTTCAGTTACTATATACTTCAATTCCAGAATTTCCATTTAGTTCATTATATAATTTGTCTCCCTATTGATATTCTATATTTAGTGAAGCACTATTTTTCTACATTCCTTTAATTACTAGGCATAATTTCCTTTAGGTTTATTTAAAAAAAAATTTTCAATCATTTCTCTGGAAACTTTGTCTAAGAAGTATAATTTGGACTTCCTAAGGGACAGTTTATATTAACTAATTTTTATTTCTGTTTTTATTTTTTATTTATAAAAAGGAAACACTGACAAAAACCATAGGATAAGAGGGGTACTACTCCACACAATTCCCACCACCAGAACTCTGTATCCCATCCCAACCCCTGATAGCTTTCCTATTCTTTATCCCTCTAGGCGTATGGACCCAGGGTCATTATGGGGTGTAGAAGGTGGAAGGTCTGGCTTCTGTAATTGCTTCCCACTAAACATGGGTGTTGGAAGGTCAATCCATAATCTTATAAAAAGGCTGTTTTAATTTTCCACTGCATGTTTCACAAAATTTTTGTTTGTTTGTTTGCTTAAAGCTGGTTGTTTCAATATGCTGCAATGTATTGAAATTTGATCCCTCGGTCTACTCTACAGGTCTTATAAACATTACTGTTAATGCAGCTCTGTTCTGAGGTGAGTCTAGAGTAGCAGAAACTGCATTTCTTGTCTGGGGCTGGCATTCACGGTATGTGCACTATTTGTTTATTTGCTATTTCCTGGGGGAAATTAGTATGTCTATATTTTCTAGATGTTAATGGTCTGGTGAGGAGGCAGGGATAATAACAACTTATTGTATATACCCTGTTAAGGAACTTGCCGCCTTGCTATACAGTTTATCACCAAACTCTCACTTGCAGCCTAACTCTAACTCTCTTTGACGGGACTGGAGGTTCTGGAATATAAGGAATCTCTCATTAATAGCACTGTACACCGAGAAAAAAATGAAATTTGCCAGTTGTACAGGAAAAAGTATTGTCATTGGAGCATTCACTGTAGAAGCAAACCATAAATGTAAAATTGTAAAATTATAATTATAAAATTATTATATCCAAGTATAGGGGTATGGTAAGTGGAAGGAGATGAATTTATAGTAGATGAAAATAGTAATCTGGGCCTTTGACTAACTGTGCTCTATTAAAACAAAAAATGGCCACAGGAGCAGTGGATTTGTAGTGCAGGCACCGAGCCCCAGTCATAACCCTGAAGGAAAACAAAACTTTGCTTCATATAAACTGATAGGCAATTATATTTTTGTTTTATCAAAGATGAAGGTAAAGTGTTATATCTGAGTAGTATAAAATAGTGTTTGAGGACTAGTTTTAATGAGGACATTTTAGATCCATACTACTTGTGAATCAATTCCACATAAATTTGAAAATGTGGCATATGACTTGACCTGCAGATTTCCACTTCTCTTTGTCATAGTTTCCAGAAACTATGAAAGAAGCAGAGCAGAGGGTTGTGGCAGTGAAAGTGTACCCGGATCACATGCAATAAAAGGGAGAGACAGGAGAAATAGGAAACTGCCAGTCATAGAGTACAGCAATGTTAGTGATCTGAATTACAAAGGTACTTTTAGAGAATTGAGTGGGAGGTTCTGACCCCTAAATTGCATGTTAAGTCTATTACTTCCCTTGTACATACTTTAGTAAATATCAAGGAAAATGAAACCTAAAAAATTTTGAGAAATGTTTTATAACGCATTCTATTTACAATTGACTTTTATGCTGACCAGATTATTATAAGATAAAGATATTTATCATAAAGACAGGATTATTATAAGATAGGTTCCCAATATAGGAAAACCAGTGGACTCAGGAAACAACTTGGACATACACAGGACAAATACTTCTTGAGCATTGAGTATATATAACACTGTACATAGAATAGAGGAAGAAACAGCCCCACAGAGAGGCCATCTCAGATCTGAAGAATGCATGAGTGTGCACATGTGTGACTTTCCCTTTCTGAGCCAGAAAACAGTCACTTGTGAGAAGACTTAACTTAGGCCTCATAGGGTACCATGACTGTTGAGATGCATGACACAATTAAAAAAATATATCTTAGGCCCATTTCAGAAAGGAGAGCATTTTGTGTTTTTTGTTTTCTGTTTTTTTGTTTGTTTGTTTTGTCTAGAGGTGCTGCTCAAGAATAGCTTATAGTGGTACCAGGCTGATACGTATTTTTAATTCATTAGCAAGTAATAATTTTATTGAGTCTTCTTCCCAACTGAAGGGAAATAAACAGAGTAAGTATTTTTTTTAAGATTAATTTATTTATATTTTGGGAAAGAGACCAAGCCTTGCTCAGTTCTGGCTTATGATGGTGCTGGGGACTGAATGTGGGACTAATGACTTCAAGTACGTTAAGTCTGTTATACTTGACACTGTGCTATTTCTAATTTATATTTTTTATTAGTGATTTAATAGTGATTAATAAGACTGTAAGATAACAGGGGTATAATTGCACACAGTCTCCAGTGTCAAAGTTCTGTGTCCCATCCTCTCTACTTGAAGCTTCTCTATTCTTTTTATCCCTCTCTGGGAGTATGGATCAAAATTCTGTATGCGGTATAGAAGGTGGAAGGTCTGGTTTCTGTAATTGCTTCTCCACTGAACATTGACATTGGCAGGTCAATCTATACCCCCAGCCTGTATCTATTTCCCCCTAATGGGTTAGGACTCTGGAGAGATGTGGTTCCAAAACACATTGGTGAGGTCATCTGCCCAGGGAGGTCATGATGGCATCATGGTAGCATTTGCAAGTTGGTAACTGAAAAGGCAGTAAAGCAAATTGTTCAATCACCAGGCACTCAAAGGTGCAGCAAAGGGCAGATAGTAACTCCCAAATATGAGAGCAGTATATAAATGCCATTAACTGTTGACTCCATCAATCTGACCTAGTCCCATGTCTATTCATATTTAGCACAGGAGCCTGTATAACCTCTGAGTCCCTGTCAGTCTGGGCTCACACTCCATGGTCATGGCTAGGAACATTCTAGGCTGCACTCATTTCAGGACCAGTATTCCTCGAGTGGCAGAGTAGGCTGACCCAGTCTCCCTTCAGAGAGTGAGGCAGTCCCCAAAGTTGCTGCTCTACAGTGAGGGAAAATCCTAGAAAGGCCCAGTAGGGAGCTTATGAAATTCCTGATGGAAATGATCAGTGATGGTTAAGTGAGGGATCTATTAGAGGTCTGGGCCCATCGTATCTATATGGGAATCCAAGGATTCCCTAACTAGGACCTCAGATGGTAGCTTGGAATTAACCAAAGAGGCCATCATTAAATTGTGCCAGCCTATTGCCCTTATCCAGTTTTTGTAGTCCTTACTTTATCTGATAAGGTTAGAGTTAAAGTGGAGGGTTTTTAGACCTAAGTAGTAAATATTTGATTTATGGTGTCTTCCGGTCTTTCTACTTGATAGCTGAACTTATTGAGTCTAAGGCTACTTAAAATGTATTGCTATGTACTTTTACTTGGAGATACATATTTTCCCCTAACTTATGTGCACATATGACCTGTCCCTTAGGCCCTGTTCTATACCTAGAATCTGTAACTTTGCTAGGCAATGTAACCATTTGAAATGGAACTAGGGAGTCCCATGAATTAGGAAACGTTTTACCAGATTGCTGGAGTTGGAGAGTTAACATCTCAGGCTTGACAGCTCTGGATTCAGTCCAAAGTAAAACATGGCAGAGGCACTGGTTACATTGATTTAGCTGGGAACAGTAGAGGCAGTATCACAGGGGAGGAGATCAAGAGGAAAAGTATGAAGAAATACTAGCAAAATCTCAGAGGTTCCCAGGACTGGGACAAATACAGATTTTAAAAAGAAAGAAGAAGTTCCCTTGCTGTGTTAAAAATAATAGTTATTGGGAGTCGGGCTGTAGCGCAGTGGGCTAAGCGCAGGTGGCGAAAAGCACAAGGACCAGCCTAAGGATCCCGCTTCGAACCCCGGCTCCCCACCTGCAGGGGAGTCGCTTCACAGGCGGTGAAGCAGGTCTGCAGGTGTCTATCTTTCTCTCCTCCTCTCTGTCTTCCCCTCCTCTCTCCATTTCTCTCTGTCCTATCCAACAACAACAACAATAATAACTACAACAATAAAACAACAAGGGCAACAAAAGGGAATAAATAAATACAATAAATATTTTTAAAAAAATTTTAATAATAATAGTTATTTTCATAACCAAGTTATTTGGGAGCTTGGTTTACTTAATAAAAAAAAAAAAAAACTCATCAAAGGATTTGTCTTGTGGGTACCAAACTTCAAAAGTAAACCTGGTGACAAAAAAAAAAAAAAAGCCCCATGGGATTTACTGTACCATATAAGACTTCACCATGATTTATGTCATCTAATGCTATTTATAAATAACTATATGTTAGGTACTGACAGGACCCAGGACCAGTTATTTCTAATCTACCTGGTCTAAGATAATAGGTGATTTTGTATTTCAAAAAGAAGAAGGAGGGAGAGGAAGAGGAGAAGAAGTTGTTATTAGAAATGCTTTAATAATTTAAACCATGTCCAAATTCTTTGTCAACAAATTTGATACCCTAAATGTTTAGACTAAAGGAATATATACTCAGAACTGAAATCTATGCATTTAAAAAACTCAAGACATTCACTATTTCCCCTGACATATTAAATATTGATTTATCAGTCTATAGGTTAATTGAAATATAGATTAACATCATTCCCACCACCATAGATCTGTGTTCCTCTCCTCAACCTCCTTCAAAGGAGCTTAAAATCCCCCTTCCCAGAGTCTTTTACTTTGGTGCAATAATCCAAACCCAGTCCAAGTTTTACTTTTTATTTGATTTCCCTTTTTGTTCTTCTTTCTCAACTTCTGTTTATGAGTAGGATCATCCCATACTTATCTTTCTCCTTCTGGCTTAATCTCACTTAACATAATTTCTTCAAGTTCCATCCAAGATGAGTCAAAGAAAGTGGATTCATTATTCTTAATACCTGGGCAGTGTATATATACCACAATTTATTTCTAAAAGAATAAATCCTTTTAAAATGTTTGTTAAATGAGAAAATGGATAGATAGGTACATGAAAAAAAGGAAACATACTGAATCATGTCATTTTTTTTTATCTGTTACTAAGTTTAAATCAACAGTGATAGTAGGATAGTGTTAAAATGTAAAACAGCTTGTTTAAAAATTATATTCTCGGGGCCAGGTGATGGCACACCTGGTTGAGTGCACATGATACAATGCATGAGGACCCAGGTTTGAGTCCCCAGTCTCCATCTGTAGGAGGAAAGCTTCAAGAGTGGTGAAGCAGTGCTGCAGGTGTCTCTCTGTTTCTCTTTCTCTCTATTTGCCCTTCCCTCTCAATTTCTGGCTGTTTCCATCCAACAAAGAAATAAATAAAGATAATTAAAAATATAATTAAAAAAATTATACTCTCTATTTATATATTAATACAGGAAAAGGGGACAGCGATGCTACAAAAGAAAATGTTCCTTACTGCACCTTGAAATTGCCTGGAATTGCATATGAAAGGTGATTTTTTTCAATTGCCCTCTGATTGTTGAATTAACTGCTCTCTTTAAGAATTGGATAATTTGGGGCTGGGCAGTAGTTCAGTGGGTTAAGCACACACGTGTGCTGTCAAGTACAAAGATCCCAGTTTGAGCCTCCAGCTCCCCACCTGCAAGGGGGTCACTTCACGAGCAGTGAAGTAGGTCAGTAGGTGTCTATCTTCCTCTCCCCTCTCATTGTCTCCCCTCCCCTCTCGATTTCTCTCTGTCCTATCCAACAACATCAATAGTAACAATAACAGTAATGACAACAAGGGCAACAAAATGGGGGAAAGAAAAAGAATTGGATAATCACCTAATCCCTCCCCCATTTTAATTTTTTGTTGTTGTTGTTGCTACTGGTATAAACTGAGAAGCAGACTCCATAAGACAATGACTTACTAACAAACTAAAAATGTCTCTGCCTGGCACCACTATAAGCCATACCTGAGCAGTGCCTCTGGGGGAAAAACGAACAAAGCAAAGATCACAAAACCCTCTCCCTGGAGTGGGCCTAATAGTTTTTTTTTAATTGTGTTATGTAGCTAAACAGTCATGGTAGCCTATAAGGCCTAAATAAAGTCTTTTCATAAGTGACTGTTGTCTGGCTCATGGGAAGAAAACTGGTTTGGATACCTCTAAAGTAAGCTGACTTGGATACCCCTTAAAGCTATAGAAAAAAAGGTCTGTGTTTTCTCTATATCGTGGCAAA
Organism: Erinaceus europaeus; assembly: GCF_950295315.1. Lineage (NCBI taxonomy): Eukaryota > Metazoa > Chordata > Mammalia > Eulipotyphla > Erinaceidae > Erinaceus > Erinaceus europaeus. The sequence continues at coordinate 147,371,513 of NC_080163.1, read as the reverse complement.
CTTTTCCAAAAATCCACCTGAAGAGAAGATTATATTAGAGTCCCTTTGGAGGAAATTAGAATTTGTTAAGACTCTAAATATGCCAGAATATTAGGCCTGAGGTCTAATCTTAAACCCAATTTAGAGAACATTAGCCAGCATCCCTTAAGCCCATCCCATGTCTCTAGTGTGAAGCAAAGAATTTTCACTAATGAAGGCAGAGGTTTCACACAGAGGTCATTCTAGACCTGCAGGCAGTGGATAGAGGGTTTTCTGACTCCAACAGGCAGCTATCCTTTGTAATATTGTTCCCAGGCTTGCTTGATAGACATCTGCATAGGACACTTACAGACCCTGAAGTAGGAAATACAGGAGGGAATGGAAATCTCATTACTGAATGCTCTGTACTTTGTCAAGATTTAGAAAATGTCAAGGTATTTTCTCTTCTTCATAATGCTGATTTATTCTTAATTGAAGCAGTGGATAAGAGAAAGACAAATTCACACAGAGAATTGTTATTGACCACACTGATTGTTCAGGTATTTTACCTTCTGTTTTTAAGCTCTAAAAGAATGGAGAAACCTTTTTAACTAATTGGATAAGGGACAAGGAAGGAAACTTAATAGAGTCCAAGGCAAATATTTGTTAGACACGAAAATGGGAATAGCCCCTCCCCTAACTACCTCAGTGGTTAAGAGGGTGAGATTGTGTAATAAATGAAACTGAGATAATTAAAATTCAAAGTACTTCTAAATGCTTTAAAAAAAAAAAACTCTATCTCTTCTCATCATGGGAAGAAATAACCTGTAATCCTATGAGCAAGAGTAGTCATTTCAAAGAGCATAGGTAGGAATGTGTGTGTGTGAGTGAAAGAATAAGGGTATAAGGCTTCATGTAAATCAGAAAAGGTACTTTGCAAGTCCTAAATAGGTAATAATTTCTAGTACACATTAATTTTCCTTTAATCAGCCCATAACACCTAGAAGTTTAGTAACTTACTCCCCTGCATTTCAGTAAGATACTTGCAAATTCATTTTGCCTTATTATGTATACTATGTATGCCAGGAGGGTATTTTTTTTAAACTGTGGTTGGTCTCCCATTCAAAATTGTGGCATTTTTCTAATTTTATGAGCCATGAAATATAGTTTCTGCAACCTCCTGCCTCTCCCACGTCTCTCAGCCTCACTTCCACTTCCAGTCCATATTCACTTGTGTATATCAGAGTATAACTTTTACCCCATGAGTCTGCCCTCTATTAGATGTTTAAAGGAGAATTATAAATACATAAATTACATATATATATATATATATATATATATATATATATATATATAGCATATATGTATATGTATATCCTCCTATCAAAGATGTAGAGATGTAGTATGTCTTTTCAGGTTATTCTATATTGGTCCTTATGGTGTATGTGCATGAGAGTACTCTTGTAATCTGCTAGCCTCCTTCAAAAAAGTTTGTGCATATAAGTTTCCTATTAGGATGTGCTAGGTAGTGTACTGAAATTTGGGGGATTTATCTCTTAGTTCAGCTAAATAGATCTAAACTTCAAGTCTGTCAGTTACTGCATTATAGGACATTTTGGTGTGGTGTGCAGTCTCTTTATTTTTTAAAAGAAAAAATATATATATGTGTGTGTGTGTGTGTGTGTGTGTGTGTGTGTGTGTGTGTGTGTGTGTGTGTCTTTAAACTGATACATATTAAAGCAATAGTTATCATGGAATCTCATTTCTCTATTTTATTATTTGTTTATTTTTGCCTTCAGGGTTCTCACTGGGGACTTGGTGCTAGCACTATAAATCCACCACTTCTGCTGGTCATTTTTTCTATTTTATTGGATAGGACAGAGAGAAATTGAGAGGAGGGGATGACAGAGAGAAAAATAGATACCTGCACATCTGCTTCACCCTTAGGAAGCTTTCCCCTACAGGTGGGGAGCCAGGGGCTTGAACCTGGATCCTTGTGCAGGTCCTTCTACTAAGTACTATGTGTGCTTAACTTGGTGCACTACCACCCAACCCATCTTATTTTTTATTAGTGATTTATTATTGGTTTAAAAAATTACAAGATATCAGGGATATAATTCCATACTGTTCCTTCTATCAGAATTCTGTGTCCCCATACCCTCTACTGGAAACTGCAGTGGTTCTCCCAAGGTCATACATATGGGTTGTCTATATATATTTGCCCATTGTTTCTATGGTCCTATCTTTTCTTCCTTTCTATGTCACACCTACACTGATTATTACTTCTAAATATCTTTCTTTTTTTTTCCCCCTCTTCTCTCTCTTGATGGGTCTTGATGGAATTGGAGTTTAGAACCCTCTAATCATCTTCCTCTAACATTTCTCCCTAATGGGGAGTATTGACCAAAAACTTTGGGGGGTGGGATGCAGAAGGTGGGAGTTCTGTAATTTCTGTAATTGTTTCTCTGCTAGACATGGGCAGTGGCAGGTCAATTCATATCCCCAGCCTGTTTCTGTCTTTCCCTCATGGGATAGGGCTTTAGGGAGTTAAAGCTCTGGTACACACTGATGAGGTCATCTGCCTGGGGAGCTCAGGATGGAATCACAATAGAGTCTGCAACCTAATGTCTGAAGGCCATAAGATATGAGGCAGTGTTGTTGTGTGCGGGCCGCGGAGAAGAGAGAGAGGAGGGGTCCGGAGCAAAGAGGAAACACAAATCTTGATTTGCGCTGGCACCTCAGAGTTGGATGCTAGAGAAGCAGGTTGGGCCATGTGGAGGTAGCGAAAATGGCCGCCTCACGCAGTAACCTTTCCTGCATCTGAACACCGGAGTGAAGCGCTGGCAAGAGAACGAGGTGCGGAAAACGAAGGGTTTTTATAGGAGTAGCTTTCACGAGAATGGGAGGGGGGAGGAGTAACCAAAGCACTCCAAATATTGCGGGGATATAGACAATGTCCTGAGGGCATAACATGGCGGAACAAGGACTCCCAGAATGTCCCAACTCTCATGGGAACTAGTAGCCTGAGGAGAAAACATGGCAGATGTGAATGCATCTGCACAATTTCCCAGCAAGGCAGTACAAAATGTTTAATAAACAGGAGCCAGAAAGTAGGACTAGAATGGTGGGAATAGGGATTTTAGGGTAGAACGAAGCTAGGAAGTCTATTTTATGTATGTCCCTAGAGGCCTATGACTTTAGTCATTTCTGCTCAGACTTGTTAGTTAACATAGAGGTAGACTAAAAATATTGTCTGGGAATATGTAGTCAGAGTTGAGAATAGAACTAGTAAGCTGGCTAAGGGCAAACAGTAGCTTCCAAACTTGAAGAAAATACATAAATACAACTACCAAATCAATCTGACCCAGGGCCCATATATATTCATATTTAGCACAGAAGCCTATATAACCTGAGTCCCTATCAGTCTGATCTCACAGTCCATTGTCACAGTTGAAAAAAATTCTAGGCTGCACACATTTCAGGACCAGTCTTCCTCAAGTGGCAGAGTAGGTTGATCCTGCCCCCCTTTGGAAAGTGGGGCAGAGGAGTCAGGCAGTAGCACAATGGGGTTGAGTGCACATGGCGCGAAGCCCAAGGACCTGCATAAGGATCCCAGTTCAAGTCCCCAGCTCCCCACCTGCAGGGGGGGTTGCTTCACAGGCAGTGAAGCAGGTCTGCAGGTGTCTTTCTCTCCTCCTGTCTTCCCCTCCTCTCTCCATTTCTCTCTGTTCTATCCAATAACAACAATGTCAATAACAACAACAATAATAATAACCACAACCTTAAACAACAAGGGCAACAAAAGTGGAAAAAGTAGCCTCGTGGTGCAGGCACCAAGCTCCAGCAATAACCCTGGAGGAAAAACAACAACAACAACAACAACAACAAAAGAAACTAGGGCAGTCCCTACCATTGCTATGTTATAGTGAGGGCATGGTCCTGGAGAGGGCTTCAAAAGAGCTTATGATGATATTCTTGATAGAAGTGACCAGTGATGTTCGAGAAGAGGAGCCTATTATATGTCTAGGTCTGTCATATCTATGGGGGAATTTTAGTATTCCCTAGAGCCCCAGGTCTAGAGTGGCCCCAGGGGGCCTGGTAGTGACCAAAAAAGACTGCCAATAAATGAGCCAGTTTCTTGCCCTTTTTCAACTTTTGTAGTCCCGTCTTTATCTGATAAGTTTGGACTTTCTCTCAGCTGTTAAATCATTGAGTGTTATTTGTTGTATCCAAACCAGTATTAAGTGAAATCTGATTACATTGTTATAGAGTTATTATGGGGAGTGGAGGGAAGAACCAGAGCATCATTAGGTCTCATGTGATGCCTGGGATTGAAATCAGTACTTCATGCCTGAGAGTCCAATTCTTTATTCATTGTACCACTTCCCTAGCCTCGCAAAACCCGATTTATAGATGACGTAGAAATCAAGTGTAGGAGAATTTAAAGAATTAGCAGGTGCTGCAGTTGACTTCAAACATATAGCTATCAGTTATTCCACCAACAAAATGAATTTCTGTGGAACTAACAACAAAAAAAGACCATTAGTCAAGAAAGTTTCTTATTGAGTCAGTGTATTCTTACCGTTAATCCTAGGTCAGGATCCCCCTTCTTTTTTCCCGTAAAGCAGAGAAACACTATCACTTCCCAATGGGGCTGCACAGCAAATTGTATTTTAGAGTTTGTGATTTCTGCTTTCTTGTAGCCTTCCAAATCTCATCTAGTAGCTGCATCTTAGACTTATTTAAATAGGGTTATTGTATATTAATGCTCATACAGGCTTCTAATTTAGGTCTTTCTGTCTGAACCTTAAGGCCAAACTGCATCCTCTTATAATAAGCTTCCTTTCTCATAGAGCTCCAGACCCTAATTCCCCACCTAATTTTTTGAAAAAAAATTACATAATTCATGGTTATTGGAACTTGAAACCTCATAGTTTCCTTAAAGAATTACCAAAGTAAATATGTGCACAAATTCATCTTCAGCTATACAAGAGTAATAATTGGTACCAAATTTTCCTTGTAGCCCAAAACCCATATAACCACCCATTAATTCTCATTATAATTAATGTAAAAATGCAGTGTTACTATTAATGGATGTAATTACATATTGTTGATAACTATAAACTCTATCATTATACTAATGAAATGTATACATTCCTGAAGCCACCAGGTACTTTATAGCAGATGAAACATCAGGTTATAGCACTTTATCAGCTCACAGAGGCTCACAAAGAATGGAATAATACTTTTAATAAATTTAGGAAAAAATTAAGGGTGGGGGTTAAATAAAAATTTGGGAGTTGTAAACAAAACAAACAAGAAAATAACATTTTGATGAAATCCAAGGTCAGATGCCTCTTAAGCTGTCCTCATTAAAAAGAGGACAGACAAACCCCACCAATGTGTCCTGGAGCTCCACTTCCCCAGAACCCCGCCCTACTAGGGAAAGAGAGAGGCAGGCTGGGAGTATGGATTGACCTGTCAACACCCATGTTCAGCAGGGAAGCAATTACAGAAGCTTTCTGCATCCCACAATGACCTTGGGTCCATACTCCCAGAGCATTAAAAAATAGGAAAGCTATCAAGGGAGGAAATGGGATACAGAGTTCTGGTGGTGGGAATTATGTGGAGTTGTACCCCTCTTATCCTATTGTTTTGTCAGTGTTTCCTTTTTATAAATAAATAAATAAATGAACTCTGAGGTTTTTTTTGTTTGTTTTTTATGATTCAAAACCTCCAAACAATTGCAAAGGCACCTGCCTCCTGCTGGGGGTAAGTGTCTTTGTGTAGAAACAACTTTGGTAGGCTATCATCTCTTTGTTTTCTGCCTCCAGGATTATCACTTGGGGCTCAGTACCTGCACTATGAATCCACTGCTCCTGGCAGACATTTTTTTTTTTTTCATTTTATTGGATAGGACAGAGAGAAATTGAGAGGAGACAGAGAAAGAGAAAGATGGATACCTGCAGACTTGCTTCACTGCTTGTAAAGTGACCCCCTATCTCCTCCTTGCAAGTGAGGATTTGGGGAGCTGGGAGCTAGAACCGGGATCCTTGTGCGGGTTCTTGTGCTTCTTAATATGTGCACCACCTCTGATCTCTTTTTCTATCTGCTTTCATCTACACTCCTTCAGATATTGGCACTGCTTAATCTTTGCACAAAGGCTACCTCTTTAGAGGACCTCCTCTAGCTGCCTTATCTAAACTCCTCACTTGTAGACCAGCCCCTAGTCTAGGCAGTTCATCCAGGGACTGATTATCTCCTCTTAATCCCCAGTCATCAGCCACTTTTTATTCACTGGTTCATCTCTAATTATATATATATAAATAATAAAATAATATAAGCTAGGATTCAGTGCCTTCAATATTTTACTGCACCAAGTGTACATATGTGTGTGTATATATGATTTTTTCCCCTTGTCGTTGTCCAGTGTTTCACTGCTCTGAGCCCACTATTTCCAGACAAAAATAAAAAGACAATACAACACTGAAGCTTACTCCAGTATGGTGGGGACCAGACTTATGACAAAGTAGGTATACTATTCAGGTGAGCTATCTTGCTGGCCCCAAAACATGTGATTTGGGCTTGGTTCTTTGTTAATATTTATTTATTTATTTACATACTACCAAAGTACTGCTTACGGTGGTGCCAGGGATAGAACCTAGAACCCTGAAGTCTCAGGCATGAAAGTCTTTTTGTATAACTATTGAGGTTGTAAATGAGAAGTACCTGGGAGAACAGACACTGCTGCACCATGCCAGAACACATGTTCCCCAGGCTTGGCGTGGGGGGGGGGGTGGTAATTGCTGCACAGGAAATGTGAGTGGTAACAGGTGAAGGTGTACCTTAGAAAGGAGGTAAGTAGTCAACAACTTGTTTGATTTTACATGTTAACTCTCTTTTCAGCCACTAGGTTCCAGATGCCAACCAAACTTCCTTGGACAGACAACCCTACCAACATGTCCTGGAGCTCTGCCCCCCTAGTGAAAGAGAGAGGCAGGCTGGGAGTATGGATTGACCTGTCAACACCCATGTTTAGCAGGGAAGCAATTACAGAAGCCAGACTTTCCACCTTCTGCATCCCACAATGACCTTGGGTCCATACTCCCAGAGGGTTAAAGAATAGGAAAGCTATCAGGGGAGGGGATGGAATACAGAGTTCCTGTGGTGGAAATTGTGTGGAGTTGTACCCCCCTTATCCTATAGTTTTTGTCAGTGTTTCCTTTTTATAAATAAAATAATAAAAAAATGAAACATAAAAAAGGAGGCAAGGCTGTGCTTTGATGTTTATAAGCAAGATCTTTGGGTGTCTTGTTCTCTCTCTCTCTCTCTCTCTCTCTCTCTCTCTCTCTCCCTAGATGAGCTTGCCCTCATGTGAATAAGAACTCAAAGGCTCTCTCTTTCTTTCATTCTCTCTCTCTCCCCCCACCTGTACTCCAATGTGTGAGTGTTCTCAGTTTACCTGAATAAAGTTTAAAATTCCAGAAAATTATGCTCTCTCTTCAGTTCTTTCTTGAGTTAATATATGACAAACCTGAACAGACTTGGCCCAAATTCTCCCCAATACATAAATCAGGTCAATGAACAATTTTGCTTCTGAAGGTAAGCCAAAAGTTGTTTATAGCTACTATGATATTGTCACTTGTAATATGTATTTGTTCTATAGTTTCTATACTGGACACTGAACTAAAACCATAAAATCAAGTGATAAGGTTGACTTTTACTTTATTCCTTTTCTTTTCAGTTGAAATGGCATTGCATCTTTACATTTTGTAAGTTTCAGAAGGTGCCTTTTGTTATTCATTATAAGTACCTTTCAGCCACATCAGATCTGTTAATGAGGTAGCTTTTAGAAAGCAGCTAAGAGGGTGCTGGTTGCCAGAACAATAAACCAAGTAGTTACATTACAGCCTTGTGATTTTTAGTCCCGCTCCCTACCCCCAGGCAGGGGAGACTTTCAGAGACAGAATTCGTCACATTGGGCCAATGATTTAGGCAGTTATGCCTAAGTAATGAAGTCTCCTAAAAAAGAATTCTCTAAGTGAACTGGGGATACATAATGCTTATGCAAATGACTTTCATGCCTGAGGTACCGAGGTCCAAGGGTCAATGACCAGAAGCCAGAGCTGAGCAGAGCTCTGAAGAAAAAAAAAAAATCCTAAGTCTTGGGTAAGGCAGTTTGGAATGCTTTCAGATCACTGAACATTTGGAAAAGCTGAGAGGATGGTACATCTGGAGAGGACCTGGAAGCTCTGCAATCTTTTCTCTGTATCTTCTGTATCTTACCCGACACATATCTTCCATCTGGCTATTCATTTATAGTCTTTGAAATATCTTTTTCAGTAAATCTCTAATAGTAAGTAAACTATTTTCCTGAGTTCTATTCTTTCCTGAGTATTTTGTTCTAGCAATTGATCAGAGTCAAGGAGGAACCTCTGATTTACGGTCAGTTGATGAGAGGCATAGGTGACAACCTTGACTTGCTACTGACTTCTGAAATGGAAGCAGTCTTGTGAAACTAAGTACTTAATTCAAAGGATTCGATACTGTCTCCAGATAGAATTTGTCTGAACTGAATTAAGCCACAGGATGCTCAGATGGTGTTCATCTAACAGTTGAAAAAAAAATTACTAAGTCTATATCTACTGTCTCTGTTTTTTAAATTTTTCTTTTAAGAGATATTCATTTTATTTATTTAGTGGATGACAGAATTTCACATGAGAAATAAGTCAGAACACCACTTTAGAATGTATAGTTACGGTGACAGAACTGGGAGCCTCAGGCATGCAAGTCCTGCATTCTACCAACTGAGATATTTCCTGGTCTTTTTTTTTTTTCCCAGTGACGGTAGGGGAATTAATGGTTTACAGACATTAGTAAAATACCGTACTTTGTACATGTGTAACATTTCTGTTTTCCACATAACAATTCAACTCCCTCTAGGTCCTTTTCTGCCATCATGTTCCAGGACCTAAACCCTCACTCCTCACCCCAGAGTTTGTTTTACTTTGGTGCAATACACCAAACCCAGTCCAAGCTCTGCTTTGTGTTTTCTTATTTTCTGGTCTATTTTAAAAATGCCCATAGTTGATTTTATTTATTTTATTTGGTTCAGTCCAATCTGTTTTCTGAATTGTGTTGCAAACAGTAAAAATAAATATCCACTATAGCCTTCTCTAAGATTGAATATGATTTGACCAATGTCTGTTTTTTTAAAAAATATTTATTTATTTATTCCCTTTTGTTGCCCTTGTTGTTTTATTGTTGTAGTTGTTGTTGATCTTGTTGTTGTTGGATAGGACAGAGAGAAATGGAGAGAGGAGGGGAAGACAAGGAAGCGGAGAGAAAGATAGACACCTGCAGTCCTGTTTCACCGCTTGTGAAGCGGCTCCCCTGCAGGTGAGGAGCCAGGGGCTCGAACCAGGATCCTTACACTGGTCCTTGTGCTTAGCACCACCTGCGCTTAACCCGCTGTGCTACCGCCCGACTCCCTGACCAATGTCTGTTTCTCTAACCTGATCTCAAACTCGATTTCCTCTTTCCACATTTTTTTCCTTCAAAATACTTTGCTTCTTCCCAACTAGGAGACCTTCTGCCCAGAGATACTGCTTTGCCTCTATTTCTTGGTTAACTTCTTGACTTTTGAATGCTACCATAAATACTATCTACATTTTAAAATCAGGAGGCAATTAAAAATGCAAATATATTATTTTGAGATCAAAGAATTACAGTTTGGGATGCACAGATCTGAGTAGAAGTTACTAAAGCATGCCCTAAGGAGGGATGGATGTCAGGGGATTTGGAGACAGACAAAAAGGGAGACAATGTGGAAAGGTAAAAAAAAAAGTTACTGTTAAGAGGATTAACTTGGCTCTGCATAATTGGTTACAGAGTCCCTATCCTTAGTAAAAAAAGAATATATATATATATATATATATATATGTGTGTATATACATATATAGACACACACATATATATGTAATTGCTTGCATGCTAGATCATTTTAATTATTTGCTTCTTGGTTTCTTAAAACAATTGTTTCATGGCCTAGTCCAAAGCTCTCTGATACAGTTTAAACATGCGTAGAGATAACATAGATATTCTATAACTTTGTAATCCTTGCCTGACTCTTTTAAAGATGGCTCCACAGATGTTCACTTTTGACAATGCCATTTTTCTTACTTGAATATTTTCTGGATAACTCTGTGAAATTGAGATCTCTTACTATTTTCTTTCAATGATTCTCAATGGTTCCTCATAGTACTTCAGAACTCTATTTCACATAGTGTCTCTATAATGTAGGGGAAAAAATTTCCTCCTCCATGTGACAGATCACAAAAAGGTTCTTCTCAGGACATTCAGAAGTAGTAATAGGTGTAGGTATGTCTCAGGAAAAAAAAGGGTCATGGGGGGGAAAGAGGGAGGTCAAATATATATAAATATAGACAATTATAGAATAATAGTCAACCCATATCTGCAACGTTGGGATAACTACTGTAGCTTCCAATGGAGGGAATGGGATAGAGAACTCTGGTGGTGGGAACAGTGAAGAATTACCTTATAATTTTATAAATCAATAGTAAGTCATTAATAAAATAAATAATCAAACAAATTTGAAAAAAATCATGTTGAAATAAGTCAAAAAGAGAACAAGTACTGAGTAATCTCACTTATAGGTGGAACTTAAGAAATGAAGACAGAGAAAAGGAAATCACAGAGCAAAACTTGGATTTGGTGTATTGCACTAAAGCAGAGGACTCTGAGGAAGGAGAAGGATAGAGGGTGTTGTTAAAATTCGGAGCTCCAGCTGGCCAGGCTAGCTTCACAGGTGGGTAACAGAGACTCGAAGACACATGGTTGGGCAGGGAAGCTGTATTTGTTTATTCAAGTTGCATTTCTTTATTCAGGAACAACGATTTATAAACTAACCCAAACTAATCACCAAACAGAACTCTGTTGCCTCTTTCCCCTGCAGCTGTGCCAAACACTCTCGAACTCTGGAACTCTGGGACTCTGGCGGGGTTCCTTGGGGCGGGGACAAGTGGGCCCGTGAAAACTAGCAGGACTGAACCAATTTTCTTGGCAGGGGGAGAGCATACAACAGGAGGGGATTGAAAGAAATCTGAGGTTCCATTACATGATGCAGGAAGAGATGATAAATTGTATCCATGTATCAACAGCTGCATGGTCATCTATTAACTTCCCAATAAAAATGAAAAAAAAACTGAGGCTCAGGATTCTGTCCATACGAAGCCACTCTGTCCAGATACCAGAACCTGTAGCCTGTCTGTAAGTTCTCTTCCCAAATCTTTGATGCTTCTTCCAGAGAGACCTGTGCGTCTACCCATGAAGCAATATAGTTTATATGTGCAGTTTGCATATTTAAATGACTCCAGCTTAATTGCCCAGTAGTCATTTATTGTTTGATCTTTCAAAAGATAAAGTCATTTTCAAATATCAAAAAAAAAGAAAAGAAAAAAAAAAAGCTCCTCTCTATGTGGACAAAGCTCCTTCCTCCAAGTTAGCACAGTTCCACAACTCTTCATCAGGTTGGGCTATGTTGTTCAGCTAGATGTTTTCCTCGACTCATGCCCTCTTACCACCCTTGACCACTCTGTGCAGGAAATACTTATGCAACCTTGTAATGGCAACCGGACAACAGTTTCACATATACATCTGGCATGCATATTTGAATATTAGTCTTTTGTAAAAAAATATGTATTTATTAATCAGATTGATAGAAGGAGAGAGAGAGAAATAGCCAGACATCACTCTATCACATGGGCTGCCAGAGGTTAATCTTGGGACCTCATGCTGGAGAATTCAGTGCTTTATCCACTGCACCACCTCCCAGACCACTGAATATTAGTCTTTGTAGTCAAATAAAAATGTGATTTTGGTCTTATTCTTGTATATTGTCAGTTTCTTAACCTATCAGTACTGGATTAAAAAGTGATCATTCTGCAATATGACTACAAAACCAATATGAATTATAAAGTCATTAAAATTGGTATTTGTTTCTTGAAATTGTGGGATATTGTTCTGTACAGTCATAAAATGAGCCTACATGTGCATGTAGACTATGGAAGACTAATACCTTTTCAGTTCAACATGGATTTGTCAGTAAAATCAAGACACTACTAAATGATTTTTCTCTTTGTCCCCATCCTTCATTAGCATCAGACTGTTTTAAAGGAGTTGATATGTTATAGTTCAAATTATTTTATACAATATGACAATGAACTCCGGAGACAATTATGTGTTTAAAAGTATCTAATCAAAGACCTATGTCATTGAAATCATTGTTTTACTCCAAGTACTCAGCCATTTCCATGTTCAATCAACATGATAACTGAATGCCTTTTCTGAAGTAGGTTCATATTCTACTCTCTCATCGAAAAACCTTTTTTTTTTCTAGATACTATAGATGTTGAACTTAATTTAAGTCATTTTCATTGACAGTATTTGAAATTTGTGGAACTATTTTATTTATAAAATAATTCACTTTGTGCCCTTTTCATTTTCATGTATGAGCTTGTCATCACATGCCCTCTGCTGGGAATGGAAGCTAAAGGGTAAATATATGCAGAGGTGAGTACTAATGAGAAGACTATTTCTGGATATATATATATATTTTGTTTTTTTACTGAGAGGACAAGAAGGTAAAGAGGAGGAGGAAAGACAGACACCTGAAGATCTCCTTTAGCACTCATGAAGAGGACCCCCTGCAGGTGGGGTCTGGGGACTTGAACCCAGGTCCTTGTGCTTGGTAATATGTGCACTTAACCCAGTGCACCACTGCCTGTTCCTTTCTGGATATTTCCAGAAAATTAGGCCTGTCATCTCAACTATGGCCTTTACATCCAATTAAAAGTTTCTTTTAGGCAGGGGCTATGTTTTACCAGAACCTGGTCCATAATGAACTCTGCAAATACCAAACCAAAAAACATTTTATTAATATATATATATTAATATGTAATGTTAATATATATGTTTAGGAAGATATTTTAGGTGAGTGGTTAAATAAAATATAATTTAATGTACTGTTTCATATGGAGATGGCTCACTAGATAGAGTACACACCTACTACCATAATTGAGGACCTGGGTTCAAGCCCCCTGCAACCACTTGGGAGCTCCATGCAGGTGAAGAGGCTTCGTGCATGGAGTTTTGGTAGAGCAGTTGAGTGTTGTTGTGGTGTCTTTCCTTCTCATTTGATCTGTTTCCTCGTCCCTACCTTAACCAGGAGCAGTGGAAACATGCAAGACCTGAAATTCCAGCAGAAATCTTAGTGATGAGAAATAAAATGTAATATTTTAGAAAGTGTCCTTGAAAATAAAGTTTACAAATGATTAAGAGGGGAAAGATTAGAAATGAAGCAATTATTTAGTATAGTTTTGCAATAATGTACATGAAAGGTAATTGTTTCTTAGATCTCTCCAGAATAGGGTAACCTTGTTCATTGCTTTCTCTATTCATTCTGATCTTCCTTGAACCTTTTCTTTTCTGAATGTCAATTGGTTGACAGCTTCCCTACACTTTATCACTTCCTTAGGCACTGTCACATACAGTAGGTCACATTTCCTCTTTATCTCCAGGTGTTGCATTTCTCTTTCAGATTCACTTTGTGTGAAAAGAAATTATGATCTATTCTATTGCTTTATTATCTCTAATTACAATAACAATAATAATGTCTGCAGACATGTGCCATATAGATGATCAATAAATAGATGTGATAGTCAAGTCTTTTCTTGAGGAACTGAATTGCATTAGACTCAAATATATCATTTCTCCAAAACCCTTAGTTTGTCTTTGAGTAACGGTGTTCAAATTTTTATTTCATAAAATACATTTATCTAGCAAGATGAGTTCAATGTGGCAGCAAAAAAAAAAAAATTGCAACAAGTTACATTTGAAAAATCCTGGAATAAACAAACGTTTTCAGTGCAATGGGAGTTCTAAAAGTCACTAGTTTGTGAATTGTGACCTCTCAAAATGGAATGGATTATCTGGTAATTTCACCAAATGTCAAGTTATTTGAAAATTTTAACTTTTACCTAGAACACTGCTCAAAATTATATGAGTTCTTACTTTTCTATATAATAAATTCTGGAGGGTAGAGTTTTTCCTAATCATGTTCATAATCAGAATATGACTCATCTTCTTCTTTTTTTCTTTTAATGGCTATATCTAGGACTTCACCACTCCAGGCTGGCATTTCCCAGGCAGAGTAAGCAAGAATTTTCATAATAGATACGTATTCTCTATTAATGTATCACTTCTGAATGTCCCACAGTAGGTTTATACATGTATTATAGTATAAAATATAGTGCTGTGGTATATTTAGCATGATGTCTAATGGGTATAATTAACATTCATTCTCCCTGTGTACATGAATGCAGTACTACAATATTTTTTTAAAAGATATATATAATTAAGAATCTGTGCAAGTATTTTTCTGGAATTTACATTCTGATATGATATTGCTGGATCATATGATAGATTCAGTGTATAAAGATTATCATATTTATTATTTTTACCAGAACTTGACTGTACTTACTTACCTTTTAAGACCTGTCTCTTGAGTTTATACTATAATAATTTATAATAGTTTATTGAATAATTTATAATAGTTTATTGAACTCACATTTTTATTGCATTGACTTTGGCTAATTATTAGCTATTTGAGTATAATTCTATACTTGCAATGGAAATTCTGTGGATTTTACATTGTTTTTTGTTGTTGTTGTCTTCATTTATTATTACCGCTTGGCAGTCTTTCTTCTATGTCAGCATTAATAATAATTTTATTTCTTATCCCTTATTAGTTTCACTTAAATAATGAAGAATAAAACACAAAAACACTAAAATATTTGATAAACTGTTGAGTTAGCCATGAAATTTTGCTATAATTGTACTGGAATAAAAATTCCAGATTAATTTTAGAATAATTGTCATCAATGATACGTTACTCTGATTTAGCTGCACAACTAAACTCTGTTCTGTATTGTCTCTTCATCTTGTTAACTTAGTAGTGTTTATGGCAGCATCTACAAAAATTCCCTTTCTCCTATAAGTCTTTGTTTCTGTGTTTGCCTTTCCTTGCAGTTTGATAGCGCCTAGGCCTTCTAAGACTATGCTGAAGCAAAGGAGCGAAGACAAGTGGTATGTTCTGTTTTACCATTATTATCTTTACTTATTGGATCGAGACAGCCAGAAATCAAGAGGGAAGGGGGAGATAGGGAGAGACAGACAGACAGACAGACAGACAGAGACAGAGAGACACCTGCAGCACTGCTTTGCCACTCGTGAAGCTTTCCCCTAGCAGGTGGGGACCGGGGACTGGAATCTGGGTCCTTGCGCATTGTAACATGTGCTCAACCAGGTGCGCCACCACCCGGCCCCTACTTCTTCATACTAAGGGAATAGCCCCTATTATTTTCTACTATTTTAGTTGCTGTGTAGAATTTGGATAGGCTTTTTTTTTTATCAATTTAATGAAATCCATACATATGCATATTATTTTTTAAAATAATGAATAGATCATAATTTTCTTGACCTTTTATAAAGCATATTTTATAATATTCAGTGAGATCTTTCATCTTTGCTAGTCAATCAAATATGATAAACTGTGTTCTGAGTATGAACTATATTAGAATAAAATGTACTGTTCATTAACATACCATTAGATCCTATTGCTGTTTTCTAGGAAAAATAAATGGGCTTATAATTTCAGCTCCTGGCTGAAATTATAAACTCCTGTCAAGTTGTAAGTTGCTGATGTTGCCACTTTTAGGCTTTCTGGGTGGGTCATACTCTCTTATTTTCATTTGTAGTGTTTTTGCCTCTATTTCACATCTGTTATCATATGTACTAATTAAATAACTTTTTTTCTGTATAGCATAGCCCCATAAATATTGTGTACCTTTCCCAGAACTCACACAGCATAACTAATAAGCTGAGTGTTCTTATAGAAGTTTGAAAGTATGATACTGTGCTTTTAGTAAAGTGTCAGGCTTCTACAGAGAACCTCTAAAAAAATCAAATCTTAATAATTGTTGGATCACCTGCCCCACTCTTAATACAGGGCTTATAATGAGTGCATAGTAATAAGTGACTTCTTTCAAATTCCAATTTTTTTTATTGCTGCCAGGGTTATCACTGGGTGATAACCATGCCAGCACTATGAATCCACTGCTCCTGATGGCCATTTTTTTCCTTTTTTTTTTCTTTTCTATTACACTTGATAAGACAGAGAGAAATTGAGAGAGGGAAGAGGAGGTAGAGTGGGAGAGAAAGACACCTGCAGACCTGCTTCACTGCAGTTGGGAAGCTAGGGAGAAGGGCCTCGAATCTGGGTCCTTGTGCATGGTAATGTATGCATTTAATCAAGTGTGCCACCTCCTGGCTCCCTCAAATTCAACTCTTAAATTAGAATTTATTACTCTTATTTTGTGTTAAGATATTTCCCAGGGAGTCGGCAATAGCGAAGCAGGTTAAGCACACGTGGTGCAAAGCGCAAGGACCAGAGGAAGGATCCTGGTTCGAGCCCTGGCTCCCCACCTGCAGGGGAGTCCCTTCACAGGCAGTGAAGCAGGTCTGCAGGTGTCTATCTTTCTCTCCCCCTCTCTGTCTTCCCCTCCTCTATCGATTTCTCTCTGTCCTGTCCAACAACAACAACAGCAATAATAGTAACAACACCGAAAAAACAACAAAAGGGAAAAAGTAGCCTCCAGGAGCAGTGGATTCATAGTGCAGGCACCAAGCCCCAGCAATAACCCTAGAGGCAAAAAATATATATATTTCCCTTCAGAAATAAACAAAATAAACTGATATACTATCACTTTAATATTCTGTATCTACCATGTAGTAAATACCAACCACCTCAGGTTCCAGAGGACTAGATGAGCCTTATCTAATAAGTAACAATAAACAAGCAACCAAACAAGATTTGACTAAACACTTTATTTATGATAGGTTTTTACCATTGCTAAACCACAAAGACTGAAGTGTTTCTTCCTTTGAGGATTAGCTTTCAGTTCAAAGAAAAAAGACAAACCTTGTTAAAAAAGACAAACCTTGTTAAAAAGACAATGCTTGTTAATTTGTTTTGCCACCACCAGGGTTATTATCACTGGGACCATTTTAATTTTCTTTTTTTTTTTTCTTTTGATAAGGTAAGAGATGACAGCACACTACTCCTACCACCAACTAAAATCTTTACCATCATATCCTGGCCTCCAGATATTTTCTTCCCTTTCCAGACCCACCTTGGCCCCCCAGTCCAGAGTCTTTTGCTTTGCAACAGTACACCTCATCTAGTCCAAGTTTCAGCTGTGTTTCCACCTTTCTTTCTTTGCTTCTTTTTTTTTAAATAAATGAGACTATAAGTTAATAGGAGTGTATATAAACACCATTCTTTCTTTGCTTCTTAAGTACCACCTGTAAATGAGAATATCTGGTATTATCCTTCTTCTGGCTTATCTTACTTAATGTGTTTCTTTAAGTTCCACCAAAAATATGAGAAAAGAGAAGATTTCATCTGTTCTTACATCCAAGTAATATTCCATTATATATATATACCACAGTTTTCTTAGCCACTTTGTCTTCTTCTTCTAGCGTTTGCCCTTCTTCCGTAGCCAGTCAACAGCGTCAGGTCAGGTTGAGCCTGATGTAAAGTTTCGAGACTTAGCCACTCATCTGTCTTGGACATCTGGGTTGCTTCCAGATTTGGGCTACTACAAACTAAGCTACTACCTCCCAGCCTGGGCCTCCCTGGCCTGGGCACTCCCCACTGACCACAGCCTGACACACAGGACCCCCAGTCTCCCACATCTGCTCCCCCAGGAATGGCCCAGGGCCTCTCTGCATTATAACAGCAGCATGGCACAGTACACTCGACTTCATGCTTGGTGCCAAAACCAATGGCAAGACCATCCTCAAGGCCTCCAGTCCATTTTCCAGGAGCAGGTCATGACAGAGTCGGTGCACACCTGGCAGGACCACAGCTATCTAGTGACGTACATCAACAAGAATGGCAGCTTTGCCAATTTGAGGATTTATCCACATGGATTGGTGTTGCTGGATCTTCAGAGCTATTTTACCCAAGGCAAAGAAGAAATTGACAGTCTTTTGAACAAGATAGAAAAGCAAATGAGTAAGTAGGGCACCAAAGTAAAAACCGAGTGGTGAGGGGTAGACATGTAGCTTCCTGGGCCAGTGGGGGGTGGGAGTGGGCGGGAGGGATGGGTCACGGTCCTTTGGTGATGGGAATGGTGTTTATGTACACTCCTAGCAAAATGTAGACATATAAATCAGTAGTTAATTAATATGAGAGGGGGAAATCAATTGTATGTCTCAAAGGTTCTCAAAAGAAAAACTGAATCTTTTTAATAGATAGGCTACGTTATTTGATATGCGGACTCTCTCAAAAGCCTAGACCAAGTAGATTAGAAGCTTCCAATAGCACAGCTATATACAAGATACTGGGTACTGTACAGCAAACCATAACAAAGGGACTTTTCAAAGTTAACCCAATTAACAAATAATGTGATGATAATATTAACTATTGATTGTCTTTTTGAACCCTAAGACAGCAGGAACCTCACATCTTCACTATAGAGCCCCTACTTCCCCCAGTCCTGGCACCCTTGGATAGGGCTCACTTTCCCGTATGCATCTCCCAATCCATACCAAATAATATTGCATCCGCCGATCACAACCTAACCAAAGCAACGATTGCCATCTCAACATGCTTCACCTCAGAGTGTATCCAGAAACTTCATGTGTGGAATGACAACCCTTCAGCTTCATTACTCGGGTGAGACCTTTCCTTTTATAGTACACTCTAATTTCATCTCAGGTAGTTCACTTTCTAACAAAGTCCCATAACCTAGACATACACCAGTTTCTGTGAGAGAGAGCGTATGTGCACACGTATCCATAAACTACTGCAAAATATATACCTGAAAGCAGGATTACACTAGAGTTTGCAGTGAGTACCTCCCTAACACTTCCTCTCCACTATTCCAAACTTGGGATCCATGATTGCTCAACAAATTGTTTGGCTTTGTATGTTAACTCTCTTTTCAATCACCAGGTTCCAGATGCCACCAGGATGCTGGCTAGGCTTCCCTGGATTGAAGACCCCACCAATGTGTCCTGGAGCTCAGCTTCCCCAGAGACACACCTTACTAGGGAAAGAGAGAGGCAGACTGGGAGTATGGACCAACCAGTCAACGCCCATGTTCAGCGGGGAAGCAATTACAGAAGCCAGACCCTCTACCTTCTGCAACCCTCAACGACCCTGGGTCCATGCTCCCAGAGGGCTAGAGAATGGGAAGGCTATCATGGGAGAGGGTGGGTTATGGGGATTGGGTGGTGGGAATTGTGTGGAGTTGTACCCCTCCTACCTTATGCTTTTGTTCACTAATCCTTTCCTAAATAAAAAATTAAAAAAAAAAAAAAAAGAAAAGCAAATGAAAGAGTTGAGTCAGGACAGTACTGGGCAGGTGAAACGATTACCACCCATCGTTGGAGAAGAGGCCATAGACAGATAGTGACCCACCGCCGCCGATGGGCGCCTGGTTGAGTATGACATAGATAAGGTGGTGTATGATGAAGATTCACCTTACCAGAACATTAAAATTCTACACTCAAAGCAGTTTGGAAGTATCCGCATCCTTAGTGGGGACATCAGTCTGGCCAAGAGTGATCTGGCATATACCCATGCTATCATGGGAAATGACAAAGAGGACTACACTGGCAAAGACATGCTTATCCTGGGAGATGGAGACAGTGGCATTTTATGTGAAATACTCAAACTGAAACCAAAGATGGTCACTATGGTAGAGACTGACCAAATGGTGACTGATGGATGTAAGAAGGACATGCAAAAAACATGTGGCGATGTCTTAGACAATCTTGAAGGAGACTGTTGTGAGGTTCTGATAAAAGACTGCATCCCAGTACTGAAGAGATATGCCAAAGAAGGGAGGGAGTTTGATTATGTGATAAATGACCTAACATCTGTTTCAATCTCCATATCTCCAGAGGAAGATTCCACATGGGAGTTTCTCAGAATGATTCTTGACCTCTCCATGAAAGTACTGAAGCAGGGTGGGAAGTATTTCACACAGGGGAACTGTGTCAATTTGACTGAAGCCCTGTCGCTCTATGAAGAACAACTTGTGCGCCTGTATTGTCCTGTGGAATTCTCAAAGGAAATCGTCTGTGTCCCTTTGTACTTGGAATTGTGGGTATTTTAGACTTCAAGCTAAGCCTTGAAGATCAATCTCTAAACATGTGTGCTACAAATAGTCTTCCTGACCATCACATACTGTACATGACATCAAAACAAGTCAGACAATCGATTGTGAATTCCTTCAACTCTTTTTTAAATTATTATTGTAATTTAAAAACAAAAACAAATGGAAAATGTATATTTTAATGACCTAGGGTGTTAATTATTTGAAATTCACCTGAAGGATGGATGATTAGACAGAACAGCAAAGGCTGCTAAATGCACTGATCCCTTAGCATGTGGTTTTTGTTACCTCTTTTCCTACTTTCTGTATGGGCATTTTTTGTTTGGGTAGACTTCTCAATTCAGTTGTGTGGAGGACTGAACACCATTGTTGTTATTCTAGTAGACGTTCTTGATGGTGTTTCTTTCCCCTTAAATTCACTTAGACATTAAAATTTGATGCTTCTAAGAAAGTAAGAAATAGAATAGCTTCAATTAAAATTGCAAAAGAGAAAAAAAAACTAAGCTACTGTGACTATAGGTATACAAAGGTTTGTTTGGATAGTTGTTTTGTGTCCTTTTGATAGATTCTTAGGAGAGGAACTGCTGAATCACAGGGCCTCTCCATTTCTAATATTCTGATGAACCTTCATACTGTTTTCCATAGGGGTTGAAATAATTTACACTCTCACCCACAGTATAAGTGATTCTTTTTCTCCATATCTTGACCAGTTTAGAACACATTTCTAATAAGTAAATCTTTCCATGTGCTCACATGTATGGAGTCTTTTTTTTCCATTTCTATAAACTGAAAATAAAAATCAGTATGACCCATGGTTTTATAGCTTGTGTGAACACACACATACATGTTTAAGAGTTATATACTGCCTATATGTCTGCCTTCCTTTTGACTTTTCTTGCCACCATAGTTATCATTGAGCTTGATTTCTATGGAAGGACTTCACCACTTCAGGTGTCATTTTTTCCTTCTTTCAGAGGAAGAGGTAGAGAAGGAGAGAGAGAGAACCTACAATCCCATGCTCATGAAGCGTCCTCCATGCAAGTAGGGACCAGGGGCTTGAACCAAGGTCCTAATGCATGGCAGTGTGTGTCTGTCTTTTAGTTATATTTTTCTAGATGGCCCCTAACATGAACATATAGGGACTTCTATAGGGCTGTCCACTGTATTAACTCTTACAATATAGATGATCAAAAGAGCCAGGACAGAGACTGGGAAGGCTACCAGGGGAGTTGATGGGATATGGAGATCAGGTTATGGGAATTGTGCAGAATTGTACCCCTCTTATTATATGGTTTTGTTAATGTCTCCTTTCTTAAATAAAAAAATGAATCAGTATATATAAAACTTTAAAGAATAAAATTAAATAAGAAATTTAAAAAAAGAGCCAGGGTATCTTGATTCTTTCCTTCTTTTTTTAACCAAATCATTTATCACGGAAATGTTGATTTCCAAGGATATTATTGTCACAAGGTAGAGTTTTATTTATATATTTTTATTTATTTAGTCATGAGAGAGAGAGAGAGAAGGAAAGAGAACCAGGGCATCACTGTAGCATTTGCGATTCAGAGGATCTGTTGGGGCTTGAACTTGGGACTTCATACCACAGAGTTTAACTCTTCATCTATTGCTCCCCTCTCTATATACAAAAAGGTAGTTTTAAATTGCTCCTATAAAACAACTATGTGGTCCCAATAAGCTCCAGCATTAGTGTCAGTACTCTTTTTTTTTTTTTTAATTTTTATTTATTACCTTATGTTGCCCTTGTTGTTTATTGTTGTCATTGTTGGATAGGACAGAGAGAAATGGAGAAAGGAGGGGAAGAAAGAGAAGAGGAGAGAAAGATAGACACCTGCAGACCTGCTTCACTGCTTGTGAAGTGACTTCCCTGCAGGTGGGGAGCCGGGGGCTCGAACTGGGATCCTTACGCAGGTCCTTGCGCTTTGCACCACCTACGCTTAACTCACTGTGCTACCGCTGGACTCCCAGTGTCAGTACTCTTGATTGACTACCAAACTCATCTCCCTCCTCATTGGAAACTGGATCTCTTATTCCCTTTAACCAAGAATGTCTGTTTTTGATAAACCAGATCTTCTCCCAGTTTTCCTAATTTCAGTAAATGGTCCCACATATATCTATTCATGTGAAAAATTCTAGTCACCTTTCCTTCATCTTCTGTATTCACTGTAGCCACCATAGCTACCAGTCATATTCAAAATATAACTAGATTCTGTGTCCCATCTCTTAGCATATTTACTGTATACATATCACCTTCACTTAGAATTTATGTCACATATTCTCAGTCTAACATCACCTATTTATGCTAAGCAAACATATAAACATATTCTCATTCATTATCAGATTTGTTGTTCACAATTTGTACTTCACATTTTCCTATTTTGATTACTCATTTCTTCACTTGTTCATTTAGAATCTTTTCTAAGCTACTGTTTTTTCCTATTAAGATAAAGTCTCTGAATTCATATAAAATCATAATTGAGTTGTTTGGCCTTCTAGGTAAATTACACCATTCTGCGTAAAAGACTCTTGAATTGAAATTCTTTACACTCTGTTTTTCTAGAAACTATATTACCGCTTTGTAGATACCAGTATTACACAGTATAAATAGGATCACAGTCTGGATTATTTTATTTATTGTATAGAGACATAAGATGAAAAGTGGGAGACATAGAGAAAGAGAGACCAGAGATCTCCAACACTGCTTCACCACTCAGGAGGCTTCCCCCCTGGAGGTGGGGACAGGAGCTGGAACCTGGGTCCTTATGTATTGTAATTTGTGCCCAACCAGGTGCACCACTCCCTAGTTCCCACAGCCTGGATCTTTTCCTTTATGTGTAATTAATTTGATGTTTATAACAGGAAGAATATAAAATTTCTTATTAGAGTTAAGAAGTTTTCCAGGTATGCATATACATATATATTTTTTAACATTCATAGACTTTGAGATTCTTTTTATATTTTAATATTTTATTAGTGATTTAATAGTGAATTACAAGATTGAAAGGTAATACAAGTAAAATTCCACACAACTTCTGTGCCTTTACCCTCCTTCATCAGTAACTTCTATAGTTTTCCCAAGGTTATAGATATAGGTTGACTATATAAATTTTTTTTCTTCAAGTTAATGAGTTTCAATTCTCTGTTTCCCATATATGAGTGAAATCATCCTGTAGTTGTCCTTTACTTCCCCATTTCACTGTAAATATAATCACAGCTAGTACCATCCATTTAATCACAATGAACACATTACATAGTTTTTTTCACTGCTGAGTAATAAATACTCCATTCAGTATATGTCCCATGACTTTTTTTCATAGTTATAAAATTCAGATTAGTTATTTTTATTGTATTGTTACAGATTTTCTTTCCTGCCTCCCAACCTTAAGTATTCTTCATAAGATCTTCCTTCCCCCTGATATTTTAAACTTTAATCTGGAAAATGAAAAGGCACACATCAGAGAAGCAAATGGGCTGTTTAGAAAAATATGGCTGACCCCATGTGGAAACTGATGCCCAGTTTTAGTCACTTCTAAGGCCCCATCTTAATTTCCTTTCTAAGCCACATCTATACCTATTATAATGCCCAGGTGTCCTTCCTTTTCCCTCTTTCCTCTCAGAAAAAAAAAATGTTCCTTGTCAAAAAATTTTGGATCCCAGTAGAATGGGTTCATAGCCCTCTGGCTCTCTTCCCTTGACATTTACTCCTTTGGGAGTATAAATTCTTTTTTTTTTTTTGATACAGAAGGAATTAAGGAAGGACTTCTGGGTTCTGTAACATACTACCATCTTGTTTCTGTGTTTCCCTAGCCATGTAAGGCTCTAGAGAGGTTCTGTGATATGTTGGTGAGATTGTATGCCTAAGGAGGTCAGGATAGAATGTGATGACTGAAAGGCAGTCAGATATAAAGCCAGAAAAAAATGTTTAATAAACAGAAGCCAATAAGTAGGATTACAACCAATGAGAATAGGGTGGAAAGAAGCTGGAAGTCTATTTTAGGTATGTTCCTAGGAGCCCGTGACCTTAGTAACTTTTGCTTGAGTTTGATAGCTAACATAGAGGTGGACCATAAATACTGTCTGGAAGGATGCCTTCAGAGTGGAAAATGGAACTAGAAAGCTGAGTTAGGGCAGAAAGGCTCTCAGAAACTTGAAAAGATATATAACTGTTTACCACCTTAACCTGACCCAGGGCCTATGTGTATTCATAGCACAAAAGGCTATATAACCTCTGGGCCCTGTTAGTCTTAACTCAGAATCCATTGTCACAGCTGGGAACCTTCTAGGCCACACTCATTACAGGACCAGTCCTCCTCAAGTACCTGAGTAGAATAGCCCAGACCCTTCAAAGGGTGGGATATTCCTTACCATTCATAGTTTTTAGTGAGTGTAAGATCCTAGAGATGCCCCCAAAACAGCTAATGAGAACATTTTTAATGGAATTGACCAGTAATAGCAATCAGAAGGATCCATAAGAGGTCTAGGCCCATAGTATCTGTGGGGAAATCCTAGGACAACCTGACTAGGTCTCCTGTTTAATTTTTTCAAGTCTTTCTGAATTATCTTTCTTTGTAAATTGTATGTATACTTAGATATATAGTGTTCACTGTATTTCTTATTTTTTAATCATAATTCTTCATTGTGTTGCTATTTTATTTTATTATATTCATCCCTTTTGGTTCCTAAACTACAAATTAATTCTTTTTTTTTTTTTTTACCAGAACACTGCTCAGCTCTGGCTTATTATGGTATGGGGGGGTTGAACCTGGAACTTCGGAGCCTCAAGCATGAGAGTCTCTTTGCATAACCATTATGCAATCTACCCCCAACCACAAATTAATTCTTGACTGCTGATCTTCATCAGCTAAACTAAAAATGTTTGCAGATGTATTGTTTATCACTCCACAAAAGCTTTCTTTGTGTTACCATTAATGCTTATTATGTTTTCTTATGTTTTGTTTATTTGTTGGATAGAGACAGAGAGAAACTGAGATGGAAGAGGGATAGTAAGGGAGAAAGATAAATGCCTACAGCATTTATTCACTGTTCATGAAGCTCTCCCTTACCCACATAGGTGGCGCTTGAACCCAGATCCTTGTGCATGGAAGCATGTATGCTCAACCTACATGAACTACCACCCAGCACCTCATTATGTTTTTATAAGTTTATTTGCTACCTCTTGTTTCTATTTCATCAAATCATCTGATTTGTTCTAACTCATCTTCATATTCCTAGCTTCTGGGTACCTATAGTTTTATCTGTTCGGCAACATCCTCTCCAGGAGGATGCTGGGTCTTGTCAGGCATAGATGTTATATCTCTCTACCTTCACCTTCTCCTCCTTTATATTTTTGTGGATCTAGGACTTCACACATGCAAGTTTTCACCATTGTAGGTTGCATTTTATTTATTTATTTATTTATTTATTTTTATTCCATGGTTATAGCTGTTATTTATTTTTCTTCCATGATTATAGCTGGAGCTCCGTGCTTACGCTACAAATTCACTGCTCCTGGTAGCCATTTTTTCTTCTTTTCCATTTTATTCAGTAGAACAGAGAAAAATTGACAGGGGAGGGGAAATAGAGAGGAAGAAATACAGAGAGACACCTGCATACCTGTTTGACCACTTGTGAATCTTCCCCCGGCCCCCTGCAGGTGGGGAACCGGGGCTTGAACCAGCATCCTTACACAAATCATTGTGCATGGTGCTCTGTGCATTTAACCATGTGCGCCACTGCCCACCCCCTTGTTTAAATTAGCTTTCAAACTTCTTTAATATTTTTTAGTTTCAATTTTTATTGGGATTAATAGTTTACAGCCAACAGTAAATACAATTTTTGGTACATGTGTAAAATTTCTGCAAAGCACTAAGCCTCCACCTATGCCCTCTTCCACTACCATGTACCAGGACCTGAGAACCTCCCAGGCCCTAGAGTTCACCAATTCCAGTACAAATTCTGCTTTGTGTTTCCCCTTCTTTTCTTATTTCTCAGTTTCTGCCAATAAGTGAGTCATCCTTCTATTTTTGGCTTATCTTCTTTAATATGATTCCTTCCAGCTCAATCCAAAATGAGGTGATGAAGGTAAACAATTCTTTTTTTTTTTTTTAATGAGTGCACTGCTCAGCTCTGACTTATTATCATAAGAGAATTGAATTGGAGAATTTAATTGTATGGAGAATTGAAACTGGGACCTGGGAGCCACAGTCATAAAAGTCTGTTTGCATAACCATTATGCTATCTCCCCTATCTGAATTAATCATTCTTAATAGATGAGTGAGTATAGATTCCATTATGTATAAATGCCAAAACTTTCTCAGCACTGATATGTTGTTAGACACCTGGGTTACTCCATATTTTGGCTGTTACAAATTTTTCTGCTATGAACATAGGTATATACATATCTTTCTGGTGTATGTTTGGTTCCTTAGGATATATCCCCAAGAGAGGAATTGTAGAGTCATGGAGTATGTCTATTTCTAGCTTTCTGAAAGTAATCCAGACTGTTTTCCACAGAGGTTGGACCAATTTTCATTCCCATCAGCTATCAAAATATTTGGGGCACAGCTAAGGTGGTAGAAGAGGAAAATTCATAGCCATACAGGCACACATTAGGAAACAAGAATAAGTTCAAATAAATAACTTTAGTAATACACCTTAAGAACTTAGGAGAAGAAGAACAAAGAAACCCCAAAACAACCAGGAGGACTGAAATGATTAAAACTAGGGCAGAAATAAATAAACAACATACAAAATAAGAGAGCCATACAAAAAGTTAATAAAGTTAAATGTTGGTTCTTCAAAAGGGTAAAGAAAATCATCAAACCCTTACAAATCCCAGTAAAAAAGGGGGTGACTCAAATAGGACTGTAAATGAAAAAGTATATATCACAATAGACACCACAGAAATCCAAAGTATCTATCACTTGAGGCTTTTATGTGCATTCTATATGCCACCGACCTAGTGAACCTGGGAGAAGCGAATCACTTTTACATTCAGATAGAAACAGAGCAGTCTTCAATTTGGAGAAAGAATCTTTTCTGTTGCTCACTTTAAAGTAAATCTTAGTCTGGGTATTCAAAGTCATTATGATGGATTGTACTATGGTGTTCAGAGATTAAGTTCACTTGAGTAGATTCATTTAAAAGTGAGTTTTCATTTTCACTTATGACTTACAAATGTCACATCAGTTATACTTCATGTAGCTACATCTTCAGAGTAATGTATTTAGTTCATTTCCAATAAACACATCAGTGCAGCTTCAAAAAAAAAAAGAAAAGAAAAGAAAAGAAAGAAAGAAAGAAAGAAAGAAAGAAAGAAAGAAAGAAAGAAAGAAACAGAGAAAGGAACTGATGTCAACACTAGAGTTTTCTCTGTTGTCATAGCACCTCTTAGGTGGTTTGGGCCTTGAACATGGGTTACACACATGGCTGTGTGGGTTAAGTATTTAATAATAGAGGGAGATGGAGTGGAGGGAAAGAGAGCCAAAGCATCAGCATGCTTTTATTAGATTCAAGTCTCTAGCTATTGTGCCACTCACATGACCGATACTTATTTCTTTTACAGTATAGACAAAGATATTGTTTTATAATATATTCAATTTTTCCTGTCTTGAAAAGGCAAGACAAGTTTATTAATGTTGTGGGATCTCACACAAATTTTGTAGAATTTCTTTGAAAAATCTTTTAGGAGGTGGGATATGGAGATTGGGTGGTGGGAACTGTGTGGAGTTGTACCCCTCCTACCCTATGGTTTTGTTAATTAATCCTTTCTTAAATAAAATAAATAAATAAATAAATAAAATAAAAGAGAAGAAAAAGAAAAGAAAAATCTTTTAGCAGTTTATTTGCAATGTGTTCATTTATAACTGTATCTTAACTCTAGTTAATCTGTTCATTTATGTAAAACTTTAGCCATGAATATGAAATAATTCTCAAACTTCAAAGAGTGAATTAAAGAAAAGCTAGACATGCACTAAATAAAGATTAGTCAAAAGAATGCATATGTAGGGAGTGGCTTTTGGGTCCTGGTGCATAATGGTGGTAAAGAACATAAATTGGGGGTGACCATGTCTTACAGACACCTATCTGAGAGAGATAAGTTTTATCTGTCTGTTACCAACTGTACTGTAAACCATAACCCCCAATGTTTTTTAAAATGAGAGTGACACTAGTGATTTTTAAATTTTTGTGTTCTATGAAAATGTAGTCATTAAAATTTTGTTCACATGTATGATGAGTCATAGTCACAGAATGATTCTACATATGTTTTCTTTCTTTTTCTCTTTCTTTCTTTCTTTTCCTCCAGGGTTATTGCTGGGGCTCAGTGTCTGCACTATGAATCCACTTTTCCTGGAGGCTATTTTTTCCCTTTTTCTGTAATTGTTATCATTGTTGTTTTTATTGTTGTTGTTGTTGCTGTCATTGTTGGATAGGACAGAGAAATGGAGAGAGGAGGGGAAGACAGAAAGGGGGAGAGAAAGACACCTGCAGACCTGCTTCACCACTTGTTTATCAACTAATATGAATATCTACAAGAGATAATATTTACATACCAGATGTGAATCAGAGGATGTCAAGTAACTCAGGTTGAAGGCAGAAACTAATTCCTCAGCAAGTGCCTACTGGCCTTGAAGTCAGATAACATTTCTATAGTTATAGAAGAGGGGCACAGACACACAACAGTTCATGCATTACCTTGGCAATGAGCTAGAAAATGAGTTTTGTTCCTGTCTCTTTCACATATTAGATGTGAAGGTTTTTATTTTATGTAAGTTTAATAATTAGTAGAAACATAGGCAGTTTTCATTAAAATATGCAGGTGGGGTAATTGGAAGACCTGCCCACCCCAGTCCCTATACCCCCTACTCCCACAAAATTACCAGAGAAGAATGTCTTAAGAAGGAATGTGTTGGTAGAAGAGATGATGAATTTGAGGCAATGGGGATGGGGGGGGGGGGTCCCTGAGCACCCACCACTGTCCCTCATTCTATAGATTCCAGGCCCTGGCTCTAGAAGTGAATCACATGACAGAAGGTGTTAGGCTTGGAAGAGAGTCCCATTCTATATACCCTGAGGAAGTTACGCTCTGTTCTGCCCTCCTGCTCAAAAGCCATAGGAGAGGATAAGTTATGTGATTTAACCATGGGACATTTGTTTGTTTGTTTGTTTTTGGTAGTATCAGGCCTCATGTATACATACATGGTTTCACTGCTTTCAGGCTAGCCTGTTCATTATTTTATTTCACAAGAGAAACACACAGAGGTCAAAACAGAGAAGGAGACACCTCACATTACTGGAGCTTCGGCAGGTATTATGACATTCCTATGTAGTGCTGGGACTCGAATCTGGGTTGTGCGCATGAAAAACACACACCCTACCTAATGAGTGATCTTCTGGTCCAGCCCTAGGGGAAAAAAAAAAAAGAGCCAATTAAAACATCTCTCAACCTCACTTTTCTAATCTACAAAACATGCCACAATTTAATCAAACCTAGTTTGTCCTACAGATACCCAATCTCTAGACCTTCCAGTGTCATTAAAATTAAATGACATAAAATATGTCATTAATCCTATAATGTAATTTTTATAATGCCCCTCCCCAAGTTTAGGGTGTCTGGAAAGATGTGACATTCTTTGCACCCATTCTTAACTCCCATCTTATTGAAAAAAAAAAGATCTACTTGTGAATCCTACTATTGAGAAGAACTTATTTATTCCCCAGTTATTCCATTTCACTGTACAAGATTTCATTTCTAATTTTTATCATTAGAAGCCTCACCTCACACTATAATTGTAGAGAGTGCTATTTAAAAGTCAAAGGTTCTTGGATTTAATGTCAGATCAACCTATGTTTAAACCTAGATGAAAATGATACTTGATAGAACATAAGCAAAGAGTGTTTCAACTTTAAGTCTAATAAGATACATTATCTTCATTTTGTTAAGTAAAGGAAGTACGTTTGGAGTCATTTTATTTTACCATTTTTGTATCGGCTATAGTCAAATTTCTTAGCTGACTAATACTCAATATATATGAGATAAAACTATTTCCTTTTAGGTAACTAATACAGAAGGTTTAAATAGAATTCCCTTTGTAACACTAGAATTGAGTTAAAAAATAAATAAATAAATACTAACGACCAAGGAAATAACATGATGTTTTATGCAAAAGACTTTCATGTCTGAGGTACCAGACTCCTGAGTTCAAATCTCTTGTGGCAACCATAACACAGAGCTTAGTATTGGACAAAAACAAGTAAAAATAAAAAAATACTCCCAGAGGGTTAAAGAATAGGAAAGCTGTCAGAGGAGGGGATGGGATACAGAGTTCTGGTGGTGGGAATTGTGTAGAATCGTACTCCTCTTATCCTATGGACTTGTCAGTGTTTTCACTGACTAAGATATCTCAAATATAAAGGATATATCATATATTTTTATGTACACTATGTGATACTACCTTGACGAAGCAGAAAATTATAAAAATAAACATCTACTTTAATGATAGAATTTTTTTTCTTATCATCACATAGAGCAATAGCTACAATTACAATGGGTGCAGCGTTAGTTCAACAGCCAAATAACTTTGAAAATAATTGTATAGAAAAATAAAATAAAAGGGAAGGTGGGTGATAGGTGATGACACACCCAATTGAGCTGCTCACACATTATCATGTGCAAAGACATGGATTCAAGCCTCCACTCCACGCCTGGGGTGGGGAGGGGGCTCTTTAGGAGTGATTAAGAATCTCTGCAGGTGTTTATCTTTCTCCCTCTCTCTTTCTATCTTCTCCCTTCTCAATTTCTCCCTTCCCTATCTAATAGAAAGGGGGTGGGGAGACAAAAAAAAAAAAAAAAAAACTAGCCATAGGGATCAGTGGATTCAGAGTACCAATACCAAGGCCCAGCAATGACCCCGGTGGCAAATAAAAAAGAGGGAACGAAAACAGTACTAGAGTTGAAGAATATAAATGAAAAGTATCCCATGAAAATTCACTACACAATTGTTTTCTCCAAAGAACACAATGATATATAGATATATAAATATAAAAAATTTTGGTCCAGATTAACATTGTGATATATTTAACTATAATCCTAGTTATCATGAGCCATTATTTTGTTCTCAAATAAATACTTGCATATGAGACTTTTTTTGTACAATCCAGCTTCATTCAAATTCAAAGTTAGATTAAGAAAAAGAAAGTCACCATTATAGGTTTTTAGTAGTATTTGAGATTATGAAATGAAAGTCACAAATATAAATTTACCCGATAAATTTATCCAGTATATGTATGAAATAGAAATTTCTACTGTGTGTGTATATATACATATATACATATCCATATATGTTCTTTTCAGTGTTGATATTCATGTTTAAATTGTGCATTTATATAGCTTGTATAGTGATGCCCACTGTTACCTTATCTTTTTGACTGACAATGATGAGATTTCAGTCATGCTCAGCCTTTCCGACAGTGCCAGTGATGGGATTTTTTGAAATCTTATTACTGCTTGCACTGCCCTGATCTCAGATGGAACTTTCAATCAAAAAGGCAATCAGAAGGTTATACATTCGTGAGTTTCCCTATAAAGCCTGTGATCTCATAATACAACTTGTTGGAAAGACCTACTTGCCTCCAGTCCTTATGTGGCTATAAAGAATAATTGGCTACTTAGCTCTCAGCACTCGCTTTTCCTGCTCTGAAAAACAGCATAGCCAGAACTCTGTTGAGTCTCAGTGTGGAATCTAGTGGCTCCTAGGAGATTTCTAGGTCTCATGTGGAGACTTGTCTAAGTTTAAGCATCTGATTAAACAAACTCTCCCAAGTCATATTTGGATCTTTCTAAGCATTTTTGTTTCACTAGTGATGCCAGTGAATCTAAGCTTTACATTACCTTATCTATAAACAAACTCCTACACATTTTTTTTCCAAAACATTTTCACTGTAAATTTCACATCCTAGAAATTGCATTTTGTATGACAAGGCTAACACTTAAATTTAATTTCTAGCATACTTTAATTATACTATTATTATAAACTGTTTTAATCCTACAAAATAGTACTCATAAAATTATTGTGAAGAACAGTTTCTTAATACTCTCGTGTGTGTGTGTGTGTGTGTCTTTTTAATAGACACTTCTATAAATTGTTGTGGTCAGTTTTCAGGGTTCAGGGCTGAGACTGAATTGATCCTATTTGGTATCCAGTCACCCAGGGAAACATTAGTTCCTCAGGATAAGAACCTTGATTTGAGAGGTGGGTAGAAAGAGATAATTTTGTTTCATTTTGGCTCCAACTCAACAGTTTTCTCCATTAGGCAGTGAACCCTTGGGCAGGATGACTCTCAAGGACAGAAAAAGACTAATGTTTGAGATGCATTAAAATTTTGCAGATATGTTCAAATGCCTGTCATCTGAATACACATTTTATTTGAAAAAGAGCCACATGTGTATATAAGATATATATCAGTATAGCTTACAAGAAGGCAATGGGCAGAGACACAAAGTAGTCATGTCAATACAGCTAAAATATATTATTTAAAGACTTGAAGTTAGGGTACTCAGTTTCTAAAAATAAGTGGATGGGAACCTCATCAGTCTATTTTGGTTGAGGAAGCCCTAACAAGTCTATTTCTAAATTTAAAAAATATCAAAGTTGTGTGTATATGTGTGTTTGCCTCAGATCGTTATTTCAATTCAAGATAGTCTAGAAGTATAGTTCCACTCTAGTGTAAACATGGCATTGTTCACTTGATTTCACATATTATAAAATCATAAATAGGCTTAATTTAAGCATAAAATACCACCGTGGTTGTGGCAGAGAAAATCTGCAAGCTATCTATGTCTTCATTCTCTCTTCATAGGTAAATGAATTTTGAGATTAGAGCTTGGTAACTGGTATGCCAAGACATTTTCTGCTCATTAAAAGCATTATATGAAATTTGCCCCATTGATTGCCAAGACTGTATGGATTTTACATTATTTTACAATAGTGATAAGCAGGACTTAAATTGGGGGAAAGAAAGGGAAGGAACGGAGTGAAATGTGGAATGGACAAGGTGTACTGTATCAAAGCAAAAGACTCTGGGGAAGGGTGGGAGGAAGAGTTCTCCACTGTAAACTAAGTTTGCAAAAGAAAAAAAAAAAACTCAGTATCTTACACTAATATAATATCACTATGTTGCTTTAGCAAGTCACCAGTCATCAATTCTTGCTGCATTAAAACTTTGCATTTTGAAATAAAATTAAAAATAATGTAATTCTAGTAAGTTTATGCTAACAAAAAAAGTGTAATATTTTTTCTAGGCATGCTTATATGTCTGTAATCTGTAACCTCATAGCAAAGTATATTATAAATGTATCTGCTTTAAAATAGATCATCAGTAAAGGCTGGGGGATATAGCATAATGATTATGCAAAAAGACATTTTTGTCTGAACCTTCAAGGTCCCAGGTTCAATTTCACACACCACCCATGATAAGCTAGAGCTCAGCAGTGTTCTGTTCTCTCTGCCTGTATCTATCTCTGTGTATGTCTCTCATTAACATAAATTAGATATATTTTCTTTTTTTAAGAATTTTTTAAATCTTTTTTTTATATTTATTTTATTTATTTATTCCCTTTTGTTGCCCTTGTTGTTTTTTTTATTGTTGTAGTTATTATTATTGTTGTTGTCATTGTTGGATAGGACAGAGAGAAATGGAGAGAGGAGGGGGAGGGGAAGACAGAGAGGAGGAGAGAAAGATAGACACCTGCAGACCTGCTTCACCGCCTGTGAAGCGACTCCCCTGCAGGTGGGGAGCCGGGGTTCGAACCAGGATCCTTACGCCGGTCCTTGTGCTTTGCGCCACCTGCGCTTAGCCCGCTGCACTACAGCCCAACTCCCAGATATATTTTCTTAAAAGACAAAAGAGTAATCTTATCTATGTTTAG
Source organism: Erinaceus europaeus (assembly GCF_950295315.1). Taxonomy (NCBI): domain Eukaryota; kingdom Metazoa; phylum Chordata; class Mammalia; order Eulipotyphla; family Erinaceidae; genus Erinaceus; species Erinaceus europaeus. Next base: position 147,337,343 of record NC_080163.1, on the reverse strand, counting down.
AATGTGTAAGAGAAATGTTACTGTTGATTAATAGTAATCAGTATAATAACAATGATAATCTATACTCTGTGTTTTAGACACCCTGTCAAGTCCTGGCTGTCTTTTACTTTCAGAGAGAGAGAGAATATTGAAGTTTTGTTTTGTTTTGTTTTTTTTTCTATGCAAAAGGCATCTATCTCTAACCTAAGCTTTGTACATAGCAAAACAACACACTATCCAAATGAGCTATTTATTCTCTGGCCCAGTCTTGGTATATTTTAAAGTCACTTGAGGAAAAAGTATTCAATAGCTACAGTGATAAACATAAAAGACAAATTATTCTCAAGCAACAAGAATTCAGCAAGTGACTGGTTAAGTCACTGTATAGTGAGTATGTTTACCTTTCAAACACTTTGTTTCTTTTTTAGTAAAGGTAACATCTGTAGGTTGATGCCTTCATTTTTCTAGCCAAAGTCATGCTCTTGTCTGGCATCCCCGAGCCAGTGACTGAGATGGCAGGGTATGTAGAACGCAAGAAGTCTCCCCTGATAAGAGATATTAGAGACTCCTCTAATAGGCAGCCTGCCACTCAGACCCCTTACTGGCTGGCAGAGGCTAGTCAGGTCTCTACAACCACCTAAGACATTCTTGCTAAACCCTTTTTACTGATCACTTTACTTTTTACAAATTTTAGATGACATCTCCATCTGAAAATTTCCCCTGTTCAATCTTGCTTCCTCTTTTATCTTTTTTCCCCCCATTATCATTTTATTGAGGGGATGTTGATTTACAGGTTTTTTTGTTTGTTTGTTTGTTTTGTTATCACGAGGGTGCATTTCCACAATTCCCAAGATAGGTATCAATACATTTCACCCTCAACCAAACCATTATCGTATTCCACCATAGAGACTTAGGTCTCCTATCCTTTATCATTTACTCCTAACTCTACTTTTCTGTCTACTTCTAGGAGACCCAAATGCATCATGTTTCTTAAATGCCCCCATTGTTCTCCTGCTGTGTGGTCATTGCCAAGTCATTTTGCCTCTGGTCCTTTATAATAATAATTGCTATAAATAAAAGTGAGGGGTCAGGAGGTGCTGTACCTGATAGAGTGCACGTACTACCATGCACAAGGACCCCAGTTCAAGTCCCCAGTCCCCACCTGCAAGAAGGAAGTTTCACGAATGGTGAAGCTGTGCTGCAAGTGTCTCTCTTTCTCTCTCCTTCTCTATTTCCCCATTCCTTCTCCATATTTCTATATTTATTCAAAATAAATAAAGATATTAAGAAAACTAGGAGCATTATAGAATTCTAGTTAGAGGTCATGACTATTAATAGATTTTCATCTGATTGGAAAAGAAAGTGAACACAACAGAAGTATTTATAAAAATATATTTCACAAAGTAGGAAACAATACAGGAGTTCTCTGAATACAATACATGGAGTAAATAAACAATATTGCATTAAAGCAAAGTAGAAAATTAAAATGATCTGCATGTAGTACTTGAGTTTTATCAGACATTGTCTACTCCTAAATGGCAGGTTTTTGCATGACAAACTGAATATGCTCACATCTTCTAGTGTTGTTCTCTCTTGGAGTCTAAGACGTTCTGTGCGTCACCATGAAGATCGGAGTGAGAAGTGCTAGAAACAGAAGCAGTAAAATTATGTACAAATCAGTTCCTGCTCTAAAATAGTGGGGGCAAGTTGAAGATGTTTATTGTGCAGGATATTATGTAAATATCTAAAAGTCTAGAGTTTAAATATTCACATGAATCAATATACTTTCAGATGTTTGTGCTTGTAGTAAAAACACCAAATACTAGGATTATCAACAAAATAGAAAACAGTCCAAAAGTTTCTCTGGGTAAATGCTGTACCTGCCATAACCAGTCACAATAACACTTTCTACTCTAAAGAGACTATTAGATCTCCTTTTGATAATATTGCCTGCCATACTCATCTCATCAAAATGTACATGTATTAAACATTCATTGTATATATATTTATATAAAACAATCTAAAGGATTATTAATGGATATAATTTAGCTTTTCTCCCACATAGTCCCTTAATCTACAGATTACCAACCTTAATAAATAAAAGCATCAATGGACATCAATAAAATATTTATTTCAAGGATTAAACAAATAAATTCACGTGCTAGTGATAAAATCATCTGTCTCTTATGTAGTCCGCTGTATGATTCAGTTTATCTCTGTGTCCTTGTGGAAGAAGATGAAGTGGAGGGAATGAGTAATCCTGCTTCCAGAAAACAAGCCTGTTTCAATGGGATTTCTCTCCTCCCACCACTGTGCTGGCAATCCCCACCCTGGAATGGATTACGAACATGTGAATATTTTAAGGCTTGACACAATATTTAAAGATGCTATTCAGTCTCTGACGAGTGGGGCCAACAATTATGTACAATGTGTGGTCACTGTACCATATAATCTAGGAGGCCTCCCAAAATTCCAAAAAGTCAAAATGTACAGCAGACCAAGTATTGCTTTATCATTTGTGGCTGGATCCTTATTGGTGAAGGGGAAAAAACCATTTGCATTTATAAAAATCCTTGCAGAAGACATGGGTCAGCAGCAAAATTCTTGCAGGTCCATTTTTCTAAGAAAGCACCTTTTAATTTTGATTTTTTCCTCTTTTTTAAACCATTGCTTTAAGGATTAGCCAGGATCCCAATATTTGTGGTGTTCAGGTAAATATCAAATATCCAAAGACTTCTAGATACTCCACATACTTTAATTCACACTCCACAAGATTTATAACCTCCTAACACAAAATTTTAATTTTTATTATTTTTTTTGGTTCAACATTAAGATGTAGTTGAGTTTATAGATGACTGGTGCTAAACTTGCCTCTAAAACAAATAGCCACATTGGTTGTATCTAAGGGGAGTAACCCTAGAATATTACAGAATGCTCAGTTCCATGGATTTTTTTTTTTAATAATCCACTGTCAAGTTTCTTTGTCACTTTCACCAACAGAGTAGAGTTCACCCAGTCTCTTAAAGCGGGGACCCCAGTCACTGAGGTAGTCAAAATTCTGGTCTGAGTCTGAGGTGGTGGACTCCAGGGAGCTGAGGGAGCCAGCCACAGACCCTCGGCCTTCATAGCCATAAATCTGAATGGAGTCATAAGGCGGGGCTGTGGGGTCGTTATCTGCCTCATGTAACCGCACATTTATAAATTCATCAACATCAACACCATTTGGAACTGGAGCAAGCCCTTGCCTTGGCATAAACTGCAAATCTGGTTTAATATCCTTACGGGGTAAAAATCCATTAATTCCATCTGGGTTTTGTAAAGTTGCAATGTCAAAAGCCTCTGTGTCTTCCTCCCCTCCTCCTTCATCATCATAGCGAATGATATTTTCTCGTACATCTTCATCATCTTTGATAATTAATGGCTCATTTTTATGTCGTCGAAGGGTTACAAACAGCACCACGATGACTGTAGGAAAATAACATGTAATTACAATTAGCCAAACTAGAATGCAATACCATCTCTAGCACACTGTGTGTGTTAAGTGATGGGAGCATTATTAAAAAAAAAAAAAAAAAAAAAAAAAAACCTGTGAGCATGTAGTTTTAATGTGATTTACTTTATTCACTGAATGTCTTTATAAAGAATAAGCATTAAATTTTGGGTGCATACTATTCCAGGTTGCTTCTGTTTATTAAGTGTTGGTGAACTAATGAGGGCTGCATTTAAAGTAGCCACGGGGCTGAGGAGAGAGCATAGTGGTTATGCAAAAAACCTTTCAGGTCAGAGGCACAAAAAGTCCCAGGTTCAATCCCCTGCACCATCATAAACCAGGGCAGAGCAGTACTTTTATCTCTGTCTCCCTCCCTTTCTCTCTGTGTGCCTCACTCTCATTAATATAAATAAAAAAATTTTAAATGGGTTTTTAAAAAATAAATAAAGTAGTCATTATGGCTATAGAGTTCATGGTGCAGAATGGAAAACCACACAGAAAGCATCAGTAACTTGCTATATATCTTAGGAATATCCCTCAAAATCTTTTGATTCCATGTACCTCTTCTATAAAGAAAATGGAGGGTAGGGTAGATAGCAAAATGGTTATGTAAAGAAACTCCTGCCTAAGGCTTCAAAGTCCCAGGTTCAGTCTCCTGTAACACCATGAAAGCTAAGCAGTGCTCTGGTAAAAAGGAAAAGAAGACGGGGGAAGAGAAGGAGAAGAAAACAGATCATATCTAGACATATTTTATTTTGTTAGTTCTTTAAGGCTCTTGCCAATCAAAAAGTGTCCTTTCACAAATGAAGAATGTATGTATGTATGTATATATGTATCAGATCTGCTTGGACACATCTTGACCACTTTGAAGGCCAAAACCTCTCTGACAAGAAAAGCCAAATGTAGGGGAAGAGTAAACAGTGTTAACTAGTTCAGTACTGAGGGTCAAATGTTTCAGGACATTATACTTAAACTCGGGCACTGGGTGAGCAGGATTGATGTAACTGACAATTGCTTTACACTGAGGTATTTATTTTTATTATTATTATTATTCATTAAGAATACATCTTTTTCATTTGTATATCTTACCACTGTCTAATCTCATTTTTTCTAGTAGCATTTCCGTGGAAAAGTTATAGAGGCTATTCTTAATGTGCAAACTGTATTTTAATTTGATTTTAAATAACTGAGAAAAACAATATATCAAACACATTTTCTGCTTTTTAAATTTTTTTATTCAAGCTCACTAAACTTTATAATCAGTTGAATTCAGTAACACCATATATACATTGTTGAGATAAAATTGTGTTTTGAACATATGAGAGCCCCCAATCATAATTAGTTGCTGTGTGCATCAGATCTGAATATCTGGTAATGTAATAGGTGCTGATGCAGCCACATAAAGGCCCATCTCCACTTCCATCACTGTTACGTTTAGTTTGTCTTTTCACTGCTGACAGCACTGAAAAGGCACTTGATAGTCCTTTTCATGGGGAGGACATCTACTATCTCAACTCTTTTTCTCTTCTTTTCTTAGTGACCTTGATCAAAACTTCAAGAAATGAAAGAATATTGCTCTTCTCCCAGGTAATTTCCCTGACCTGAATAGGTCAGAGTTGCTATCTTTATTTATAGTCATTTATGAACCCCCCCCAAAAAAAATGGTGTCCATGAGATTATGACGTACATACGTACCCAGCAGCAAAATAATGCATGCTAATATGGCAATTAAGGCTCCCATACTGAGTCCAATTGGAAGGACATAAGCTTCAACATTACAGGACTGTACGACACCATCACTGCTGCAGCCACAGACCCGGATGGTCAGGGTGCTGGTGCTGCTCAGAGGTGGATTCCCACTGTCACTGATTATTATCGGTAAAAGATAAACTTCTTGTTTCTGTCGGTTGAATCCATTATGTTTTGCCAAAATGCTAAGGGAATTATCTGGAAAAAGTGAAAAACACAACAGTTTGCATCATTTCAAAATGGCTATTCAACCACTTGTTTTTCTAGTTCATAAATCCTCTGCAACCCTGAAGGCACTCTCAAGTTACTGGATCACTCAACCTCTTTCCTTCAATCTTTGCCCCACTTTCCCAATTGGCATGGGCCAAAAGTCATGTACATATACCCTAGCTGGTATATTGGGGCCCTATGATGAACTAAGTGGTGCTTTACAATACCTTGTAAAAGAAAATGATTTTTTTAAATAATAAAAAGTAATCTTGGGCGGAGGGTAGATAGCATAATGGTTATGCAAACAGACTTTCATGCCTGAGGCTCTAAAATCCCAGGTTCAATCTCCCATACTACCATAGACCAGAGCTGAACAGGGCTCTGGTTAAAAAAAAAAAAAAAAAAAATCTTCAAGTACCCTTTCATAGGACACAAATCCCTTCTAGGTTCCCACAAGTAAGTTGAATGTTTTTCCCCCTCATTTATCCTGGTAATGCAAAAGTTGGTGGATAGAATTTCACCATATTTTGAGGGTATATATGATACAGCAAATCCTAACAAAGGGATTCTTCAAAGTTAACCCAATTGCCAAACAATGTGATCATTGCAATAATCTATTGTCTTCTTAAATCCTAAGACAAAAGGAATCTCCTGCTTTGTCTATAGAGCTTATGTTTCTCCCAATCCTGGAACCTCTGGGGTGAGGCTCACTTCCCTGCATGCTTCTCTCAAGTCAGGCCAAATGATATTGCATCCGCTTATTCCAACCTAATCAATGCAACAAGTACCATCCTAGCATGCTTCACCTCAGACTGTGTACAGAGACATCAGACATGGATTGCCAACCCTTCACCCTCATCACTCGGGAGAGGCCTTTCCTTTCCTGGTAGACTCTAATTCCATTCCAGGAGGTTCACTTCCTAACAAAGTCCCAAAACCTAGATATAGGCCAGGTACCATAAGATAGAGCATATGTTCACATGTATCTGTAAATTAGGGCAAAATATATACATGAAAGCAAAAATATACAATAGTCTTTAATGAGTCAGTATCAAGTTCATAATGAAATGGTGTCCACTTAGACTTAGATACCCTCCTCACCTACTTCCTATTACAGTTCTCTCACTCACTTCAAAGCTAACCTTAGCAAAGCAAGGACTACAAAAGCTGAATATGGGCAAGAGAATGGCATACTTTTAGGATGACTCTTTAGTCACTGTCAGGCCATTCCACCAGCTGGGGCCCTAATCGGGGAGTCCTGAGTCTCCCAAACAGATTTGATGGGCCTAGACCTCAAATAAATCCCTCTCTCCATTGTTTCCGGTCATCTGTATCAGGAACAACAAAATAGACCCCTTTGTGGGCCCCCATAGGACCTTGCCCTCAACTTGGATCAACAATGGTAGAGAATGTTCCATCCTCTGAAGGGAGGATGGACAACATACTCTATGATACACCTGAAGAAGATGGGTGGACACTGGGGCAGCATGGAATGTTCCTACTCATGGCCACAGAATGTGAGCTCAGATCTAGAGGGATGTAGAGGTCACACGGGCTACTAAGCCAATTATGGGCCTCAGATCATATCAAATTGATGGGGTTTGCAGTGATATTTATACCCCTTTCCCATATTAGGGAGCTACTCTCTTCCCTGATCCAACTTTCTGGTCCTTTTCCCAGCCATGACATCCTCTCCCCAGACAATAATTAGGATTCACCTGCATATCAGATTTCAGGCTCAGGCAAAAAAAAAAAAAAAAAAAACCTAGTATAGCTACAGGCTCTTTCAAATATAACTAAAATATGCCTACTAGCTAACTACAAAATGGAGGACCCCCAACTCTTCACCTGCACTATTCCAGCCTTTAGGTCCAGAATTGTCCAACAGTTTGTTTGGCTTTGTATATTAACTATCTTTTCAGTCACCAGGTTCCAGATGCTAGCATGATGTGACCAGACTTCCCTGGACAGACAAACTCACCAATGTGTCCTGGAGCTCTGCTTCCCCAGAGCCCTTCCCCACTAGGGAAAGAGAGACAGGGTGGGAGTATGGATCGACATGTCAATGCCCATGTTCAGCGGGGAAGCAATTACAGAAGCCAGACCTTCAACCTTCTGCATCCCACAATGATCTTGAGACCATAGAGGGTTAAAGAGTAGGAAAGCTATCAGGGGAGGGGTTGGTATATGGAAGTCTGGTGGTGGGAATTATGCAAAGTTGTACCCCTCTTACCCTATGATTTTGTCAATGTTCTTTTCTATAAATAAAAAAATAAAAAAAAAGAATTTCACCATATTTGAAAGGCATGAAGAAGCTCTGTATTGAATGGCAGACCATACAGCCATATGGCATACAGCACAGTGCCTTTTGTTGACTCCCACAGAAGCCTAAAACTGAATCATACTTTAGAGCATTTAGACAAAAAAAAAAACAACAAAAAAAAACCCCACCTCAGTTACTGCCAGTTGAAGTGCCTTACCTATTAAAAGTCTTATGCCTGCACCATGAATCCATTGTTACTTGAGGCCTCACCCCTCCCCCATTTTGTTGCCCTTGTTGTTATTGTTATTGCTGTCAAATAGGACAGAGAGAAATTGAGAGAGGAAGGGAAGACAGAAGGGGAGAGAAGGATGGATACTTGCAGACCTGCTTCACCTCTTGTGAGGTGACCCCCCTGCAGGCTGGGAGCTGGGGCCTCAAACCTGGATCCTTGTGCTGTTGTGCTTCGCTCTGTGTGTGCTTAACCCATTGCACTACCACCAGCTCACCCACCCATTAAAAGTCTTTACTGAAGACCTAGAGTGGTTACAAAAATAAAAATTACACTAGAAGTCACAGAAGCTGATACACCATTTTGCATAGGCCAGTTAATTACATGGAAACTGTGTTGTTAACTGAGAATAACATTTAAGGACTTTTACATAAGACTTGGTGGGAAACTTCAGAACAAAGAGAAACTGGTCAGTAGAAGTGATTAGTCCTGAGTTTCCATTATGGTTCTTAAACTTTCATCAAAAAAATATTATTTAAGTTATTCACCCCTCGTCAATTATAATCATGTATTAATCTATGTTCTCATGCTGATTAATGAAATACAGCTATGTATTCAAAATGAGGGTACTATCTCACAATGGTATTCTAGTCAAAAGCAAATAAGCATAATTTTGTTAATGTATGTAGTATTATTCAAAGTTTATTTTAGCAGATACATTTTCAAGCAATGGAATATTTACAGACTATGGAATAGTTAGCTGCCTCATTGATGCTTATTAAGACAGGGATTCCAAACCATTGTTATCCAACTCATGGTTATCTATTACATTCAAATGGTTTTGAAATATTTATTTGATAGGACAGGAAAAGTTGACTAGGGAAGGACATACAAAGAGGAAGTGAAGGAGGACATTTAGGGAAGCATTGCTTCACTGAGTATAAAGCTTCTTCCTTGCAGGTGGGGACTTGGGATTGAATCCAAATCTTTGCACTCAACCAAGTGCACCACTAACTCAAGTGATATTAAATGATGTGTTAAATCTTTTGTGTCATTTAGCACTAAATCAGAATTTCCAAAAGGTGATGAGCATTATCAAAGCAGATATATAAACTATCTTTATTTTTTACATAAGACATTAGTGGACAGTTCATCCCTTACTTGTAAGGGATCAAATCAGGGGGGGGAAAACACTCTGATAATCTGATTGACTTACATTTTTTTAAAAAAATTTTCTTTTGTTTGTGCTTCATTATTGAGTAATTTGAAGGCTGAAACTAAATCTCTAATAGAGTTAAGCAGTGATCTAACAAATGATGCAGCCATTATAATTTCCATGACCTAAAAAGAAATACCACTAAACTAAAAGTGGAAGAACATTATCTCAAAACAGATATAAAATATACAGCTGTGTTATATTTTCAGAAAGTGTGTGACAAGTTTGAGAACAGTTAATTAGTGCTAGGAACATTTGTGGATGATTTCATACATCATAGTTCAAAACAGAAGATGGGAGTTGCTCTTCAAGATGTAATTAATAAAATTACAATGCAGCTTTTGTCTTTTTGTGGTTGACATTATTTATATGAGAAACTATCTTTGCATATTCTTTTTAAAACAATCTATAGTGTTTAGGAAGTTTAGTAGGAATATTACTCATCACAGAAAAAAGCTATCTGCATGTTCACTTATTATAACCTGATATTTATATTTGACTTTTTAAAAACTAACTTTGGTGCTTGCATATGTTGTCTCTCTTTCTATAAGTAGAAGATTACTGGGTGAGTTAAAAGATGCCATTTATTTATTGCTAAAATTCTAGCTGTGACCTCAAAGCCAAATCTGTTTCCTATTTGCTTACTCGTTTCTTAAGTCTGTTATTTTTTTTTTGAGAGAAATACTTGTCGTTTATATTTATTAATGATTCAATTCTGTTTCACTAGGCCAAATGAAACTGTTATATTTTATGCATAAAATAAGATATAAGCATTTTCCAGTTAAACCTAGAATTTAAAAGTGTGTGTGTGTGTGTGTGTGTGTGTGTGTGTGTGTGTTATGAACAGGAGAAAGACTGAGAATGTATAGCACCACAACACTTGAACACTTGATATAAGTTAGATGCAGAAGACTGACCCTGGGACTCTGTGATCTCAGGCATGCAAATCCTGTGATGTAATGTTGAGCCATCTTCTGACCGAAAGTCACACGCCTTATTTATTTTATTTTCCCTTTTGTTGCCCATCATTTTCATTGTTGCTGTAGTTATTATTGTTGTTATTATAGATGTTATCATTGTTAGGATAGAGAGAGGTGTAGAGAGGAGGGGAAGACAGAGAGGGGGAGAGAAAGATAGACCCCTGCAGACCTGCTTCACTTCCTGTGAAACCACTCCCCTGTAGGTGGGGAGTCGGGGCTTGAACCAGGATCCTTCAGCTGGCCCTTGTGTTTTGTGCCATGTGTGCTTAACCAGCTGCACCACCATACGACTCCCATATACTTCCATTTTTAATTAGTGATTTAATTATGGTTTAAAACAACAAAAGAGTACAGGGATTAAGGGCCACATTGCTCAAAACACACTTCTGTGCCCTACCCTACACCCACTTTGCATCTCCGCCACAAAGACAATCATACCTTTCAAATAATCTCAGTAACACATTACTTTTTTCCCCCGTTTATTCATGAGCTCCGGTGTTTTAGTTCTTTATTTTGCACATAAAAGGAAAACCATCCACCATCTGGTAGTTTTTGTTCAGAAAATTACAGGCCATTAGGTAACAAATTATTCACAACAAGATTCTTATACAAATATCAAATTAAAATTTTCAAAGTATTAAATATGATAAGATGTTATGAACACTGTAAGAAAGAATTAAAAAACCTACACCAAAAAAGGTATCAATTTAAAAGATTAAAGGACTCAACAAGAGAATAGACTTCAAGGAGACCCAACCCCAGGCTATGGGACAAAACAAAAGACAGGGCCTGGCTATGGGGCTGTTGCACTGCCCAACCCTCCCCGCCTGGCCCTGGGCTCCCTAAGCCTCTCCGGGCTCCCTAAGCCTCTCCTGCAGGCGTAGGGGGCCTGTGGCTTGAGCTACATGTGGAAAGAGTCAGCGCAGAAAAAGACTTCAGGGGGACGCGATCAGGACCTGGAGCACAGGAGGCTAGGGCGCTGTCTCAAGGCTGTAGGGCCGGGCCCTAGGCGCCCCAAGCCCCAAGCCTCACCAGCAGGCGGTGTGCGACTTTCGCTTGAGCTACACGTGGAAAGAGTCAGTGGAGAAAAAGAATTCTGGGGGATGCGATCTGGGGACTTGGGACACGGGTGGCAAGAGCGCTGCTGTGGGGCTGTAGCACCCATCCAACCATCCCCACCGAGGCCTGGGTGCCCTAAGCCTCTCCTGCAGGCAGCGGGGGCCTGAGGCTCCAGCTACAACGTGGAAAGAATCAGAGGAGAATATGACTTCATGGGGACAAGATCAGGGACCTGGGGCACGCGAGGCGTGAGCAACACTGCCTAGGTCTGTAGCACCCGCCCCAAAACTCCCCGTTGGGCCCTGGGTGCCCCAAGCCTCACCAGCAGGCAGCAGGCGACTTCAGCTTGAGCTACACGTGGAAAGAGTCAGTAGTGAAAAAAGATTTCAGAGGGATACAATCTGGGGACCTTGGGCACAGGAGGTGAGGGCACTACCCTGGGCTGTAACACCCATCCTGGAAGCCCTAAGCCTCTCCCGCAGGGGGGAAGGGGTAGGGGGTATGGGCCTGAAGCTTGGGCTTCACATGGAAAGAGTCAGCGAAGAAAAAGACTTCAGGGAAATGCTATCCGGGGACCTGCATTGAGAATAGAATGCATATAGTAAATTATTTCCAAAAAATGTACAGACTAAATAATTGGTGTAAGGTGCTTCATCTTATGCATTCTTCCCATTCATGAGGTAATGGGTTTAGTCCCTAGCACCAAGCCAGTGTACCAAGCACATGAGTTTCAGGAGGTTTTGCAGTGGATAGAATGGCTGATTTTTATTCGTGAGGTTCCGTTTTCGACCTGTAGCATTACATGTGGCAGAGTGATGCACTGGTTCATGTTCTCTCTCTCTCTCTTTCTTTTTTTAAAAAAATATTTATTTAATTTATTTATTCCCTTTTGTTGCCCTTGACGTTTCATTGTTGTAGTTATTGTTGTTGTTGTTGGATAGAACAGAGAGAAATGGAGAGAGGAGGGGAAAACAGAGAGGGGGAGAGAAAGATAGACACCTGCAGACATGCTTCACCACTTGCAACTCCCCTGCAGGTGGGGAGTCGGGGATCCAACCCGGATTCTTATGCTGGCCCTTGTGCTTTGCACCGCCTGCGCTTAACCCGCTGCTCTACCGCCAGACTCTTCTCTCTCTATGTCTCTCTCTCTTCCTCTCTCATAAATTAATCTTACAGAGCACTAAGCAAATACACAATTAGTACTTCATAGAGGGTGAAGTAGGGCTTTCATGTATTTCTCTCAAAAATACAAAATTAAAAAAAAAAGGGTTGGAGAGTGCATGTTCAAGACCTTGGGTTTGATCCCCAGAGCTGGTTTTGTTTTTTTAATAAAAATAAAAAGTGCACAGGCATACTTACTTCTCTTTGTGTTTTGATTTGCCCTGGCACTTGCTAAATTTTTACTGGAAGCTGTTTTAGGTTATAGTAAAGACATTCATTTTTCAAATTAAACTATTAAAATAGTTATGCATTGGTCTTATGACTAGAAGGACAGGTAGGTATTCTTCCAGTAAGGTGTGTGCACTAAACTGCTAAACTTTCATCCCCTTGAGGGAGATTAGCCTTAGACATAGCACTGTTCGCAGTGTCAGCACAGGGCCCAAACCAGAGCAAAAATTTTCATTTACATTGGCCTCTTTATTTAACCCACTTTTATTTGAAATCATTTTAGTTCCAAGGAAAGACCTAATTTATTCATTAGAAGTTTTTTTAAATACATTTAGATTCTCTATTACAGATTAGAGATTAATGTTTCTTGTCATGTGACTTACATGTTCCAGCCTTTCCATAGAGCTTCATGTCCCAGCCTTCATTCTCTATTTGTTCTAGCCGATCTGCCCTTTTCTGAGTCCATCATCTTCTCTCCTCAGGGACTTATTAACTACACTTCTGCACTAAAATAACTCTACCCTTCCTTGCTCTAGTTTGAATTGATTATATTCATGTTGCATGTGTGTGTGTTCAAGTTTAAATACTACTTCTTTGTGAATAATTTCTTTCACTAATTATCCCAATATTCCTAGACAAATTAGTTATGTAATAATGTAAAAAAAATACTTTGTATTTTTGTATTTTCATCAAAGCACTTATTATAAATAAATGGTGTAGTGCAATGGGCACAGGTACTAGGGATGCAGAAATAATCTAGGGAACTTCCAAGTAATACATAACTAATTTAAGATGCATAATGAGTACCCTGAAAATATTTGCTGAATAAATGAATGAATAAGTAATCATTAGCCATATTTTGTGGGGCTCATATTTATTTCCCTGCATGGTGTTTTGTCATAAGAGATTATATGTGGTCTAAAATAAATCAGTGAAGAAGTTCAATTTAAGGAAAAGATATATAGCTCAGAGTCCTACATGGAAATTTAAGAGGCATATTGATGGTTTCAGGTCTCTGAGTGTGTCTCTTCACATACAACATGAGCAATAAAATAAAGAAGATAAGTAGTTTCAAGTAGAGAAGATACATAAAGAAACTTGTTCTAAAGTAACTGGAAAAAATTATGTTAAAGAAGCATGTACCGGAACTCTCATTTATGAGCCAGAATTGTACTACTTGGTCCTAGAATTCAAATTGAAAGCCATAGTCTGAATAAGTATCATCTAAGGTTATTCTAAAAGGCAATCTTTGATTATTGATATACAGTCTTTAAGTTAGAGTTGGAAATCAAAGAACCTTCCTTCATATATTAATATTCTATATGAAAATATTTTAACCTTCCTTCATATTACACTAATATTCTATATTAAAATATTTTTATATATAAATATGAATATATATAATGGAGTAATATTTTATAAATATTTGGAATGAATTGAATGTCTTTTTTCAAAGTTAATGTGTTTGAATCCCTAATCCTAAATGTGTATTTTGAAATGGAGTCTTTTTTTTTTTTTTTTTTTTTTTGGCATCCAGGGTTATTGCTGGGTCTCCATACCTGGTGCCTACATGACTCTTTGTACTATGTATGCATCCTTGACTCTGTGAGGTGGCCATGGTCCAAGCCCCTTGAAAATGGAGTCTTTAGGGAAGTGATTAAAGTTAAATGAGGCTATCAGAGTAGGGCCTTGAGGCTATCTAATCAGTGTCCTTTTTAGAAGAAATACCAGAGTTTCTCTCTACCTAAAGGTACACAAAAAGGTCATTTGAATATGTAGCAATATGGTGGCCTGGTCACCAAACTGCCTAGAAAAGAAACTTTAGAATATAAGATGCTTTGCCTCTACCTCTTCACCTTGGAGCTTCTCACCTCCGGAATTGTGGTCAATAATTTTTTACTGTTGTTGAAGTCATTAGTCTGCTGTATTTTGGTGTACAACTTGAACAGATTAAGATAGTATCATAGACAGTAATTCTCTATGCACATTCCATGAAAAAATATACATATATCTAACATTTATTTTTTATTTTATTTGTGCAATTTCTCTTGAATTGCCTATGTTTTTTTTTCCTTCCTTCCTGTATTTAGTTATTTTTTAGTATCTTCTTTCTCTTCCTTCCTTCTATCATGCATACCTTTCTTTCCAGCTCTTTTCTTTCTTTCACTATTTCCTCTGTATTTTTTTTTTTTTTGCCTCCAGGGTTATTGCTGGAGTTCCTTGCCTGCACTACAAATTTACTGCTCCTGGAGGCTATTTTTTCCCCTTTTGTTGCCTTTTTTGTTTATCGTTGTTGTTATTGTTGTTGTTATTGCTGTCATTGTTGTTGGATAGAACAGAAAGAAATGGAGAGAGAAGAGGAAGATAGACACCTACAGATCTGCTTCACCACTTGTGAAGTGATGTCCCTGCAGGTGGGGAGCCAAGGGCTTGAACCTGGATCCTTAAGCTGGTCCTTGCGCTTATTCCACTGTGATACCGCCTGGCCCCCTCCTCTGTATTTTTAATAAAACATATAATCATTATTATGCTGTGTAAATATGCAATAATTTTTTCCATATTGTCCTTTTTTATGGTAACATAAATCAATCAAATCTAATTTTTCTGTTGTTTTAGGGTAGTTGATCTGTTGTTACAAAGTGAAGGCATTTGTCAGATAAATATTTATAACAAAGGAATAAAAGGGAAAAGATCAGTAGATTTTTTGTGCCTCTTTGAGAAATGTCTTCTCACATTAAACTTGCAAATTTAATTCAGATTTTCTTGGCCCAGTCAAATGGAATGAAATGGCAAATAGTTTGATGCAAAGGAAAATGGCACGCTGTTCAGTAGATATAAACTAGAGATTTAATTAAGCTATTATCTTTTCTCTGTGTCTGTTGTGTACTTATAAAAATCAACCAAAGCAATAAAGATACCCAAAATATTACTTTCAGCATATTAGATACATGCATAAAAATTATCCAATATCTAGAAATGTGAAGCAAAGATTATAATATGCTTTATTTATGTTTTTTCCTCAAAACACTAAGTTATGTTGGAAACAATCACGATATACTGAATTAATAAAAAGCTTAACACACTGTAAAGATAGTCTTTTCCAGTAACATTACAAGCCCCTATATAATTCATAGAAAGTACACCAGTATGCCCAATCTGCAATAACCAACCATCTAATTAGATCATTTGTCACTTCCTTTTCTCCTCATTATTATCCACCAGGCCACTTTATGTCAATAATTTCAATGTTGATCAGAGTGTGGACTCATTATCAAATCTCCAAACATTTAATAATAAAGTATACCTAGCCATAAAACCCTGACCAAGGTTTACTTTGGCTTTAGAAAAAAAATCATCATTCTTTTAAAAGTCTCTAGACTAGTACTAAACTTCATGTTTTGTCAATAATTTTCAAGTACACACAATAAATTAGCATTTTAGCACAGAGAGAGAGAGAAAAGAGAGGGAGAGAGACTTACTCAACAGTAATTGCAACACTATAGAGTTTTACAAATATATTCAATGCTAACTTTCCTTCTCACTTTATGAAGACCAGTACTCAAGTAACCTATGAAATTTAGGAAGTATCTACAAAAGTTCTTTAGGAAAATTCAGATATTATTTATAAGATATGAATGTAAAACTTTAAAAAAATCGTATGAAGATATGTTCAACAGGACTATGAGGAGAACGTTTACTATCTTCATTTTTTATGTTGATGTGTATATTATGAGGAATAGTTAAATATTACTGTAGTGATCTGATGACTTCCACAAAAATGTGTCCACAGCCTTTTCCTTGTAACCTGCCATTGTTACTTTACTTGGAAAAAGGTCTTTGCAGATACAATTCAATTAGGAAAATTGAATTGATGGCCTTGGAGATGGTTCAGCAGATAAAGCTCCAAACTTGCAAGCACTAGGTCCTCAGCTCAGTTGCAGGCATTGCATATGTCAGAGTGATCCTCTGGCTCTTTCCTTCTCCCAAATAAGTACATAAATAAATACAGTTAAAATAAATCTTGAGATAAAGAATTCAAATGAATTCCAAGTTCAATAACATCTGTCCATAAAGGAGTGAGAAGGTAGAGGGAACCAACAGAGAGCAGACGGAAATAAGTAGCCTCAGAGGTAGGCACTGGCAAAATGGCCACAAGTAACAGAATGTCTACAGCCAGCAAAAACTAGGAAAAGCAAAGAGTAGTTTCTTCCCTGGAGTGTCTGGAGAGAGTGTAACCTAGTTAACATTTTGGTTTTGGACTTCTGAGCTCTAAGTCAATGAAAGACTAAATTTCTATTGCTTAAGCCTTCCAGTTTGTGGTGATTTATTATGGCAACTCTAGACATCTAAAACCATCAGTATACATGTTCAAGTAGTTTGTACAGAGGCAGAGAATGGCATATTAATTCCCACTGCACATGTGAGAAACAGAGGTGATGAAAGATAAAGTGGCTTGCTCAGGGTATACCTTCTCATGTGTGTGGCCTAGGTTCTAGGTCAGCCACCACATGAGAGGTGCTGTGGCATCAGAGGAAGCTATGGTGCTGTGGTATCTGTCCCTCTCTTATCTCTTTCTTCCTTTCTCTCACCCTCACCCTCACCCCATCCCCACCCCCACCCCCATCTTATCTGAAGGAAAAAGTTGTCTGGAGTACTGAAATTGCTTTTGTGTGAGGCCCCAACTTCACAAAAGAAAGAAAAATAACTCAGGAAACAAGATAATATGAAGTCTAAGAGAGTTATATTAAATTAAAAGATAAGACTTTTTTAAAGGGGGGGGATTATGGTGACCCAGGAAGTAGTACAGTGGTAGATATTTGGACTTGTGGACAGGAAGTTTGAGTTTCATCTTCAGTAGTTAATATGCCAGTGCTGCTCTGAAAATTCAGTCTCTCTCTCTCATACACACTTTGTGTTCTCTCTCAATAAATAAAACTTTAATTTTACCAGAGCATTATTCAGCTCTGACATTGGCAGTGCTGGAGAATTGAACTTGAGATCTCTTGTGCCTCTGGCATAAAAATATGTTCTGTAAAATACTGTACTATTTCCTCAGCCCATAACAAATCTTTACAAACAAAAAGTGACTGTGTATGTAATTAAGTTTTCTATGCCATGACACATTTTTTTCAGATAGCAGGAGCAGTCTAAGTGGTCAAAGTAACTGATAGATGAGAC
Organism: Erinaceus europaeus; assembly: GCF_950295315.1. NCBI lineage: Eukaryota > Metazoa > Chordata > Mammalia > Eulipotyphla > Erinaceidae > Erinaceus > Erinaceus europaeus. The sequence goes on along the minus strand of NC_080163.1, from coordinate 147,319,601 downwards.
TATAATATTTTTGAATGATCATACTAGATTCTGTACAACACTGTATAGAGCTAAATATCATATCTTGAAAATCAGTACAAAACAACATATCATAGTATAATATAATCATGAATATTTTACAAAGAAGTGATTATTTGGTTTCAAAGAGAAGCACAAGTTTCATTGTTCAAGTTCTAAGCTAGATACAGAATCTCTAATGTTGTCTGAGTTTATTTTTCACTTACACTTGATTTTCTTACTTGCTTTTTTCCCCAAATACCCCATGTGTCTTATGATGATCCCTTACTGCTCAGAGGAAAGCTAAAGTTATTTCACTGGAGGCACTGAGAATAAACAGTAAAGATTAATATTGTCTTCATTTAATCTGCATTAACTAACCCATGAAAGTGAAAACCTTACCACGAGTCAATTTCTATTTTTCTGAGTTGAAAATCTGAAGATTTTTAAATAAATATCATCAGATCTGGAAAAGAATATGTCTATTTGGATTTGCATTCATGAATTTGAAGTATGTAAATTACTTAGAGAAACAAACAAAACATAAATGAGGTCTTTAGTAGAATTTTATGTGAAAATTTCAGAAAGCAACCTAATAAGGATTAGACACTGAATTCTAACATTATCAGAAGAATAACCTTTCTAGTTTTATTTATTTATTTTTCATTTTTGCCACAAGAGTTATCACTAGAGTTCAGTGCCTGTTCTTAGAAATCATTTTTTGTCCTCCCTTCTAGGTGAATAATGATACAGAGAGAGAGAGAGAGAGAGAGAGAGAGAGAGGGAGAGAGAAACATAACACTGCTGAGACTTTTGAAGCTTCCCCCCTGCAAGTACTTCCATATAGTTAACCAAGGCTCAAGCCCAGGAATGTGGTCATATGTGCACTCTACTGGGCGAACCACTTACTGGCCATCTCTACCACATCTCTACTGATGGAAAAAAAAATCTGAATAGTTAAGAAACTGAGAAATCATTTCATTTTGTACATGAAGTCATAACATACATTTATTAACACAGTTGATATCCTGGGTATGTGGACTCATTCAAAATGATAAGATTGCTTTAAATAACAGATCAAAGACAAAGAGGAATCTCAGCTGTTACAGCACACACACTTAATCATATGCGAAGAATCAGGTTTAAGCCTGTGGTCACTACACAGGAGCACCTGCATAGGGGAAGCTTTACAAGTGGTGGGTCAGTGTTGCTCTCTTTTCCCCTCATTTCTCACCCTATAGCAAAAACAAAAACAAAAACCTGTCAGGAGCTGGGGGTGGGGAGCTAAGGAATCATGCAGGCACAAAGACCCAGCAAAAATTGTGGAGATGGTCCCTTATGTCTTCATCTCCTTTTTCTTTTTCTTCTTCCTCTTCCTCCTCCTCCTCCTCTTCCCCTTCCCCTTCCCCTTCCTCTTCTCCTTCTCCTCCTCCTTCTTCTTCTCCTTCTTCTTCTTCATGTGCAAATTCAGAGTTTCAGGGAACAATGATATCCAACAAAGAGATGATTTCCAGGGATAGTTGACTTCAAATCAAAGTAGGCAAGTTAGATACCAAATTACTTTTGGCACTTTTCCTTTTTTCCATCCATATCCTCAACTCTCCATTCAGTATTTAAAGTTTCAATATCATATATACTTCACTTACACTGCTTTATTTATTTAGTCTTCAGTTTTTGCTGGGTCTTTGTGCCTACATGATTCCATAGCTTCCCATAGCCACCAGCATGTTTTTTGTTTCCCAGTGGTGCACCTGGTTAAGTGCACACATTACAGTGTACAAGGACCCAGGTTCAAGTCCATGGTCCCCACCTGCATGGGAAAAGCTTCACAAGTGGTGAAGTACAGCTTCATGTGCCTTTCTGCCTCTCTATCTCCTCCTCCTCTCTCAATTTCTCTCCATCTCTATCCAATAATAAGTAAATACATTATTAAAAATGACATAAAATGAAAGCAACTAAAAATGGTCTGAACTCAGTTTTCCTGCCATGACTCATATCTCCACTTCTTTCAAATCTACACTATTTTTAAGTGTCTGTGTCTATATAAACATCACTACAGAGGAATATGTCTATGGTCACATCCACTTTTTCAACCTTTCTACTCCTGTACCCTCTTTTCTGTCTCTTTAATTTTGAGACTCTTGGGTGCATTTTGTCTTCTCTGGTATATACATCTTACTGGATATCTATGTCACATTGACCAACAGCTTCAGGAAGCAATCAAAAATGTGTTTTCTTAGGAGTCGGACAGTCGTGCAGTGGGTTAAGTGCAAGTGGTGCAAAGCACAAGGACCAGTGTGAAGATCCCAGTTTGAGCCCCCAACTTCCCACCTGCAGGGGAGTCACTTCACAGGCAGTGAAACAGGTCTGTAGGTGTCTCTCTCTTCCTCTCTCTGTCTTCACCTCCTGTCTCCATTTTTCTCTGTCCTATCCAACAACAACAACATTGACAACAATAATATGTACAACAACAATAAAAAAAATAAGGGCAACAAAAAGGAAATAAATAAATACTTAAAAAATCTTTAAAAATGAGTTTTCTTTTTTTTAAATTTCTTTATTGGGAGATGTTTTATAGTTGACAGTGAATACAATAGTTTGTACATGCATAACATTTCTCAGTTTTCCATATAACAATACAACCCCCACTAGGTCCTGTTATCCTTTTTGGACCTGTATTCTCCCTCTCACCCACCCCAGAGTTTTTTACTTTGGTGCAATACACCAACTCCAGTTCAGGTTCTACTTGTGTTTTCTCTTCTGGTCTTGTTTTTCAACTTCTGCCAGAGAGTGAGACTATCCCATATTCATCCTTCTGTTTCTGACTTATTTCACTTAACATGATTTCTTCAAGCTCCATCTAAGATGGGCTGAAAATGGTGAAATTACCATTTTAAAAGCTGGGTAATATTCCACAACTTGCTCAGCCACTCATCTGTTGTTGAACACCTGGTTTGCTTCCAGGTTTTGGCTATTACAAATTGTGCTGCTAAGAACATATGTGTACACATATCTTTTTAGGATGGGTGTGTTGGGTTCCTTAGGATATATCCCCAGTAGAAGGATTGCAGGATCATAGGATAGGTCCATTTCTAGCCTTCTGAGAGTTCTCCAAACTGTTCTCCACAGAGGTTGGATCAACTGACAATCCCACCAGCACTGCAGGAGGGTTCCTTTGACTTGGGACATTTTTCCATGTATTTCTCAGCCTTTTAGATCTCTTCTGTGGTGAATATTCTGTCCCACAGAATATTCTGGTGGTGCAGTGGATAAAGTGTTGAACTCTCAAACTATGAGGTCTGAGTTCAATCCCCGGCAGCATATGTACCAGAGTGATCTCTGGTTCTTTCTCTCTCTCATCCTACCCCTCTCATTAATTTAAAAAAATATATATATTAAAAAAGAGAGATTGATTGAAATACAAAACCTGGGCTGGGAAGATAGTATAACGGCTTATAAATGGCTTCACAAATGTCAAGTTTTCATAGCCACTGTATGGAAGTATCTATAGTAGGATTTTAGTTAATCCCTACTGAATTAACAGTAGGTTACTAAGAATATGAAAAGGTGATTATTGCTCTTCAGGAATTTCTGATTGTGACATTGACATGGCAAGCATCTTGCTAAAATATTGGTCAGCTAGTGGTCTGTTTTCTTATGGTGATCCTGGTTGTTCTTCAGGTGTCTCTATGCCATTAACTTGTGATCAACTATGCCATCTACACCTGGTTTACACCTCTTAAGGAGACAGGTACAAACAAGTGTGGGACGTGTGTTTAGCATGGAGTGTGGGTTTAGAAGAACTGGTTTGCTAAAATGGGGTAGGAGGTCACAGAGAATGGGATTTTCTTTTCTTCCTGTGCCTCATTTATTTGTGTTTCATAGCATTCTGACTGAATCTAAATCACTTATCTCATTTTAAGTACCTGACATTACTTCCTAAAATGCTAGTCTTGTGACTCCTTTGCGTATATATTGGCATAGCCACCTGTCTGACTAACATTTACTACCATTCAGTCTTTCATAATGGTACCAATACTATTTAGTGTTTATTCTTTACATATCTTAAATAAAAAAACTTTTTTGGCTATACTTCTTGCATCATATTTTTTGTGTATATGATTTTAGACATCTCTCACTTTGTATCCAAGAACCACGCATTTTTTTAATCTAAGATTCTATCATAATTCAACAATCAGATGGAAAATCTACTACTTCCTTTATGAAAAAGTCAGTAAGAAGAAATAGCTGAGGGATGTTGGAGTATCTAGTTGGGAGCTATAATTGAAATTTGATTCTAAAGTCAATTAAAAGTAAATATAATGCTTTTAATTGGTTTGTTGAATAAATACATAACAGGCATGAATATGAGTTACTGACTAACAAGATACTTAAAATGTGGAACAATACCTTGAGAATTCCAAAATATATCTAGCCAACCACAAGAGAATGCAATGAGATAAGCATCTCCCATAAGGCATTACAACATTAACCTATTGATTTAAAAAATAAAGTCTTATCTACTATATTCTGCTATAGGTGATCCATCTTGATACATTTTTATTCCCCCAAAGAAGTGTTCAGTTTTGGATTATGGTGTGGTGTGGGGGAATAAACCTGAAGCCTTGGAGCCTCAGGCACCAGATGAGAGTCTCTTTGCATAAACATTATGCTATGTCTCCCACCCTTCACTTCACATTTTAACCCCATGCAATTATTTCTTTTGTCTGAGCGAGTATGCACACAAATGGAAGACAACTAAAGAGTTTAGCTTTGTCTATACATCAGAGCACTGCTCAACTCTAGCTTCCTGGTGACTCTGGGGATAGAACCAGGGACCTTGAAGCCTCAAGTATGAAAACCATCTGCATATCTACTGTGCCCCTACTGAAGAATGTAGATACATGTATCTGAGTACCTTAAAAAAAAAAAAAAGACATATTCTTGTATTTTACTCTAAGTTAAATAAAAATTTCTGGGACAGGCCCTGGACATCTGCATTTCAAATAGACTATGTTGGCATAAAAATCCTGTGCTATGCCTGACAGCCATTCTACTGTATTCCTTTTCTACCCTGAGGTGTTAGCAGTGGTTAATGGCTTGGTTCAAACCCTCAGAGGTTCCACTGGGGGAAGAAGCTATTATGCTTTGGGTTCTGTAATCCAGCAGGAGTAGAGCTGATAGCAATTTTCCTGCATAATTCTACCTTTCCTGTTTTAGTAGTAAAATAGTTACTAAAGAGAAAGGGAAATGATGCAAGAAAATGTGGCATCCTACAGTGAGCTGAAGTCCACTGTTTGTCCTTGAATCATTTTAAAGTTTAATATGCTATATTAAAACAGCTTGGCTAAACATATATCTCTGGGCCAAAGTGAAAGCAAAAGGATGGAAGGCAGCTATGCAGATAAAATTGTCATTCAAGCAGTGGTCACATTATCATTCCTTCCAGGTTGCTGAGAATGGCATGTGCTTTTGAATCTTAAAATCCACAATCTTTATAGTCTTGGAAAGAGTACCGTTTTGATCATACAAAAATGACTTTACATTAAAGGTCAAACTTATTTGCTTTTCCTCAAATTCACCCACATATTAACAGGTTAAAATACAGATGAAGAGAGCAGAAATGAAATGATAGGAAAAAAGAGATACCTGTGTAGGTCACCCTTACGAGTGAAATAGAAATCACATCATACTCATTCAAACTCTTTATTGAAAATGTAATCTGATAAAATTCCCTATTGTTATACACTACAGAGAAATCTGAATGCGTTTGGGAGTCATGCATGATTTCACTTTAATACACTATTTTAAAACAAAAGGAACTAGTCCTTTTGACGAGTCTTTTTAAATATTCTCAAGATGATTTCTGATTTTTTAAGTTTACAGTGACAGTGAATATGTGGTATTTCTCAGCAATGGACAGTGTAACATAAGTTACCCCTATTATCAAATGTTCCACATTTGGGGATTATAAAATGTATAGTTAACAAAGAGATGTTTAAGGAATTTTCTCCCTTTCTAACTCTAATTCCTATACAGTGTTTGTTATGTGTAATTTTCTTATGATCCATATGTTTTATAATACTGCTGAATATAATATTAGATGACGTCCAAACTCTTATTCCTAATTGTGTTTACACATAAGCTTTATTAGTTATGTGGTTGCATTTGCACATAATTTCTCTACGGTTATAGCAAACAATCTTATAGTGCCCAAATTATTAAATAAGAAACTAAAGGTTAAAAGGTCTTGGAGGAATAAATAATTTTCCATTTAGAGTGGTTTCTTTCTTTCTGTCTTTCTTTTTGGTTCTGTCATCATATGCAAAGTACTCAAAGTACTTAATACAACTTTACTACCTTATTAACTTAAGCTTATCAGCTACCTTGATAAGTAAGTTACTTAATAAAAGTCTTTTAAGACTATTTAGATTTCATGCTTTCATAGTTTACAGTGAATACATATTTGAATACCTCAAAGTTGGACTATAAAATAAGGTATAAGGCAGAAAGAAACATGCTAACAAATAGAATAATAGTACCAAAAGCGCAGTGGTACTGCACAAGAGGTTTTTGGTTTAAATTATTTATTATGATTTTTCAGAGAGATAATGGTTTACAAGACAGTTGGCACAATTTCTCATCCTCCCGTCATATGTGTTTGTACACTAATCCTACTACCAATTTAAGCCCTCCTCTATCCTTACGCATTGAGTTCCCAAGCCGTCCTCGGCCTTGCTCTAAAAAATTGTATTTGCACTATCAGGAGCTAGAGCTGAGTAGTGCTCTGGCAAAAATAAAAATTAAAAATATGCATTAAAAAGAAAGAAGAAAGAGGTAGGTAGAAAAAGAAGAGTTTTTTTTTTTTCTTTTTAAGTAGTAGTATTATTAAAAGTTCCAAGAATGAAAATGATAGCCAGGTAAAATAAAAAATGATACACATATTCTATCCTATACTATGTAAATCTAAAGGATAGTCCATGTGAAGTCACACTTTTCCACATTAAGAAAAAGTCAAGAACCAATAGGCTATGGTTATGAGCCAGGTTTAGAAACTCTCCACAGATTATTTCTAAAGAGAAATCTGTAATAAATGATCAGATAGAAACTCTTTATTTAGTACACAGTATGTACATAGCAGGTGATGTTAAATTGTATAGATTGTTTTTATAGAAAGTTTCAGCATTTTACGTTCAAGGTTATCGCTATAATTTGATAGATATCTATTTCTTTATTTTGTCTGAAGGTCTCTTCATTCTTCCACAGAATTTCCATATATATGTATCACTACTGACTGGGAACCCTAATATCCCAACAATAAGAAGGAAATTTGAGCGTTCTTTAGGAAACTTTATGCCCTTTAAGATGTGTTCCAGTCATCAGAAAAGAACACATTTGAAATACTTTTGCTACAGATGAAACTGCAATTTGTTTCCAACACTGTTATATTTGTTCTAAGACAAAATAAAGATAGGTTTAGCTACTCTTAGCTTCTGAGCTTCAAATATCAGCTCCTTTGTTTTTGAAACTGTAGGGCAAATGCCAATATTTTATAATTGCACTCTTGAAGCTCTTACTCTCAAATGAATTGTAGAGGGACATGCCATGGTGCACAGAAGAAAATAGTTCCAGATCAGTTAATAAAAATGATTTATTTCTCTTCAACAACTAGTTACAATCTGGAGATTACTCTTAAGATAATTTGGGGATGTGGGAGGGTGGTGGTGCACCAGGTTAAGTGCACATAGTATGAAGCACAGAGACCCACACAAGGACCCCTGTTTGAAACCCCAGCTCCCCACTTGCAGGGGGGGGGTCTCTTCACAGGTGGTGAAGTAGGTCTGCAGGTGTCTATCATTCTCTGTCTTTCCCTCCTCTATCAATTTCTCCATGTTAACCAAAAAAAATAAATTTTAAAAAATAATAAAATAAATGGCTGCAAGAGCAGTGGATTTCTGGTGGAGGCAAAAAAAAAAAAAGTCAATTTTAATCTGGTTTCTGGACCCTAGAAATCCATGCATAGATGATCTAGCATGGTGATTTAGAACTTTCAGATTTATTGTACCCAAGAGTTTAGTTGACCTAGTATTTTTGAATATTTAAGACAAATATTAAGTTGCATTCTTAGTTCTTCTGAAGTTAGGACGGTGTGATGATGTGATTTGTTTTGGCTAGTGAAGTATGAATGGAATGTGATGCAGTTGCTTCCAGAGTAAAGATTTAGTAGAAGCATTTCTTATGTCCCATTATTTCTTGCTAGAGTTATTGTGAAATGAATCCTAGATTCCTAATTATCTATGAAAATCAAAGACCTCATTCTCCAGTCCCCGTTGAATTATCTTGAGAATGTAATAATGATAATCAACTTCTGTATTCTTGAGCTATGTTGAATGTATTTTGTGTTTCATATCTACAATATAGAGTTTAAACCATTGTATAGCTATTGTCAAAACTCAAAGATGAAACATTATCAGAAAAAAAGGCATTTAACTATTATTATAAGTGGAAACACCCACCTGTCAACATTAATGACCTAACAGTATATTCTGGATGAGGGTAATACTAAGGTGTAATAAGACATAATACCAGCTCTATAGGCATTTACAATTTTAAGTAATTTCAAAATTTACATATAAAGTTAAAAGGCAGTGTAACCCAGAAACAAATTATTTATTGTAAATGAGGCATTCTTTACTTTGAGAGTGAAGAGAATACATAAAGTTTAAACTATTTTTCAGGATTCCCCAACAGCACTGCACTTTTTAGAATATTAACTGAAAGAATCTAATATGAAGAGAGTTGTATGAATATAAGAATACTTTGAATTTGTAGGTGCTCTGGTGCCAATGATAATTAAAATGACACTATTTGTATAATACAGACGTTTCTTTCTTTCTGGTAAGAAAAATACACAATTTTACTGTATTTTCTTAATTCTTTATTGTATATAAATGGTACATCTATTTGCGATAGATTTCTGGACATACCAGACAACTAAAATCTGTCAGGTAGGTGCTGTGCAAAAGGCAATTTTTAGATTTTTTATGCAGAAATGAATATGACTTAGGCAGAAACAAACATTTTTGTTCAAAGTAACAAATTAATCAAAAAGGCATAGATTATCAATGTTTATTTAAAAAATAATATGCAACACATGACCTTCTTTTCAAATTATATTTTTACTTGTTATTAGTTATCCAAATCCTTTTGAAACTACATTGTTAGGGATAAAAGTCCTATAAGTTCCTAAATCATCTGATATTTGAAGCAAAACTTGGATAGATGATGGTTCTAGTTCTTCCCATTCTTGTGTTACTATAATTTTAACTAAATGATATTTGATGATCTGCCTGAATGCATCCCAGAGTAAAGAGATCACTATGTCATTATAGTTCATGCACTAACTAGAATATTAAAAATAGAAAGTTCCTCATTGTGTTTATCAATACCCTCTGTTACCCACTGTTTTTTCCTAATTCTGTGTTCTGTGACTATAACCCTTTAAATCTCTTTTTCTTTTCTTTCTTTTTTTTTTTTTTGTTAAGGATGTGTTGCTTTAAAACCAGCATATTAGCTCACAACCTGCTTTAGCCATGTCCCATCTAAATCTATGATTCTCACTAAGTCATAATCAAATTTACATCTTTAAAATGTCCTATCAAGTTTACATCATTAGAAAAAAAAAAGTCTTACTCTATTTGTCAAGACATGTCTACCTCTATCTAGTTTCATGATGCATGGAAATTTAAATATCAATCATTAATCTCATAATGACAGTCACATCTGGGGAACAAAGGGTATATTTGTGGACTGACAACAATAGTTGGCAGCTCAGAAGACTTACCTACCAATAAATTAGAATACCCTGCCAACACTATTATTGACCATCCCATAGTACTGTCCTCCGTAGGTCCCTCTAAAAATGCAACATTCCTTGTGAGATATGTAAATTCCTTCTCATATGTTATATCTTGATAACATTTTCTTAGGGAAATTTTACCTGGTAGATGAGAAGAAGAGAAAGTTTTGCCTACTTAGAAATTTCCTTATCATCAGTCACTCGTCCTTTGTCTCTTTCTCTCATACACATAAATGACATCTAACACAAGTACAATTTTCTGACTTTTTTACATTTATTATTTTTATTTTTGATTCATTTCCATTTTCTCCCACCAAGTACCCCATAAACACTATGATTATAAATTCTGTGGGTCTAAGATCATTTGTTTGCAACCTTTAGTGTCTTTTAAACTACAACAGTACCTACAATAGAGTCTCCTATCAGCAAGTACTTGTGACTGAATAAAGAAAATCACATGCCATTCTGTAATTGCTATTTAGCATAAGGTCAAAAGTATTTGAAATGAATATAATCAGTGCAAATTGAAGCTACAGCAGATTCTATGTTACACCTTCTAGAATTATTATTATAATTAAAATAAAAACTGGTAGCAATAATTTGGCTAAATCGGAATAATCTTGCACTACTACTGGGAATGCCAAGTAGTGCAGTCACTTGAAACACATTTTAGCTGTTTCTTAAAATGATGAATAAGGGCCCATGAAATAGTTCACCTGGATAGTGAATGTGCTTGTTTTGCCATGTGTTCAGTCCAGGTTTGATCCTGGCCCCAGTACACTCAAGGAAGATTCAGTTTCTCTCTTTGTATAAGCAATAAAAGTAAAGAATGGAACTGTATTTAAAAATAAAAGGGAACAAGGTTCTGATTAAGTACAACTTAGGGGAGCCTCAAAATCATTATAACCTCATTTGTATATAAAACCTACAAAATACAAATCTATTGAAGTAGAAAGTAGATTAGTAATTTCCTATAGGTAGAAGATAAGCAGGGAGCATCTGAAAATGGGCAGGAGGGATCCTTTCAAGTTGATCATATTATTTTAATTGCATAGTTCTGTACATTAAATAAAACTATCAATCTGCACTTAAAATTAATGAATGGTACATAATTTACATCTTGTAGAATATTAAATTATAGCTCAAATTTTATGAAAAATAAAGGCAAATGGGACCAGGTGATGGTGGACCTGGTTGGGTGCACATGTTACAGTGCACAAGGACTCAGATTCAAGCCCCCCCCCGCCCAGTTCTTTTCCCCATACATATGGAACATGAGGAAAGTGGTGAGGCAGCACTGCGGATGTCGCCCTCTTTCTCTCAATATCCCTCCTCCCTCTTGATTTCTTTCTGTCTCTATCTAATAAATAAATAAAAATAAATAATAAAAATAAATACTGCCATGTTTGTATTAGTATTTTCATATAAGAGCCGTCTGTATCTGCTAACCCACTGAAGAAAGAAGGCATAGTTATAAAAATCAGTATCACTGCCCTAAATTCTATTCATAGAATGTTTATTTGAACAACACTGGGCATAGGTTGACAGCTGTTTACATTTGGTTCCAAAAATTAAAAGATTCCTGTCTGATAATCTTGATGATCTTACCACTATGTGCCATATACTGCAAAACTGACAGACTCCCTCACTGAATCTCTGGGAAAATAATCTCTCCAAGTATAACGGGTACACATTTAAATATATTCAACACAAAAAAGTTATTTCAACAACTCAAAAAAGATCCTGCTGTTTAACTTGTCCTTCTATATTAGAAAGCTTATTCAATCTTGTGTGTGTGTGTGTGTGTGTGAAATCTAAACTAATCTTCTGAAAAGAGTAACAGCATTTTCTTTTTACAAGAAACCATTTATGATTAAAATTCCTTTATATATATATATTTTTTAACCAGAGCACTGTTCAGCTTGGCTTATGGTGGTGAGGGAGATTGAACCTGGGACTTTGAAGCCTCAGGCATGAGAGTCTGTTTGCATAACCATTATGCTATCTACCCTCCACCCAAGATTAAAAGTCTTTCTTAACAGATCATTAGTTTTTAGTGTCAAATGATCTCATTTATTAAAATAATAAATCTATTTTGTTTTTGATATAGAAAGTGTTAAAAAATCTAAGAACTAATGAAATTGGTTCCAAAAGAGTCCTAAGAAGTGTCATGTGTGTATTTGGTGCTGATTAACTTGCATTCTCACTTGTAAACATTCATCTGCCAAGATGTTTTGATTGACTTTGTTACCATGTTTTTGTTGAGTGCTTTTCCAGTCTTTTTTTTTGTTAAATTTCCAGTGTTTCCTTTTTATAATAAAAAATAAATAAAATAAATAAAAAACAAAAAACAGATAAATATTTTTTTAAATTTCCAGTTAAATTTTCTTGTTAAGTATAGTCATCACACTTTTTCATCTGACCGTTCTCCTGCCCCAAACCCTTATATCAAAGGAAAAATCTTGAAAAAGAAGGGGGGAAAAATAGAAGATCAACCCCATTTGTTTTATTGTAAACTCTTGTTTCTGTCCAATAGGCTGATGGGACATATGTGATGATTCCGGTTAACTTTTGAAAGAATTATTGCCTGTATGTATGTACAAGATGAGTTAAGTGGTTTCTTAGTGACAATTAAAAAGTCAAAGTGAGTGGTAGATTTGAACAATTCTGAGTAATAAGTTCTGCATTAAATTATGCTATTTATTATGTACAAAAAGTTATATTCTGAAAATACTCTGGGGAAGATATATAAACATCAAATCTTCATCTGCAATATTCTTGTCTTTAGGTTCATGTTCAGTCAATAATCTCTTCTACTTTATATCTTTTAAAAAATATTTATTTATTCCCTTTTGTTGCCCTTGTTGCCTTATTGTTATAGTTATTATTGTTGTTGGATAGGAAAGAGAGAAATGGAAAGAGGAGGGGAAGACACAGAGGGGGAGAGAAAGATAGACACCTGCAGACCTGCTTCACTTCCTGTGAAATGACTCCTCTGCAGGTGGGGAGCCCGGGTTCGAACCAGGATCCTTATGCCAGTCCTTGTGCTTTGTGCCACGTGTGCTTAACCCGCTGTGCTACCGCCTGACTCCCTCTGCTTTATATCTTAACTCTTTTTTAGTCAGCCACCAGTTTCCTGATGCTACCATGATGGTAACCAGACTTCCCAGGGCAGAGGAAAACACCACTGTGTCCTGCAGCCCACCCCCTCCCCCAGATCCTTGCCCCACTAGGGAAAGAGAGAGAGGCTGGGAGAATGGACCGACCTGCCAATGCCCATCTTCAGCAGGGAAGCAATTACAGAAGCCATACCTTCCACCTTGTGTACCCCATAATGACCTTGGGTCCATGCTCCCAGAGGGATAAAGAATAGGATAGCTGTCAGGGGAGGAGATGAGATACGGAGGTCTGGTGGTGGGAATTGTGTGGAGTTGTACCCCTCTTATCCTATGGCCTTGTCAATATTTCCATTTTATAAATAAAAATTATAAAAAATTAAAAAGATATATTAACATATTTATGGATGAATGGTGTCTGTCATATGTGGGAATGAGTCTTCAAAGAAATACAGTGGGGGGAGTGGTGAAGAAATAAATGAAATAAGCTCTGGTATGAGCTCACAGTTGTTGAAATTTAAAATATGCAGATATGTCTAGTTCAACAAGATATTCTGTTTACTTTCATATACTTCTGACATTTTATATAATGAGACACTAAAATAGTCTAGATGGATTTTTATTACATTATTTTGATCACTTTTGATTTTCTTTTTAATTAATAATACAGAGAGAAGCAAGAAGAGAGATGGGAGAGGGGAGAGAAAGTGGGGGGAAGAGACCTTCAGCCTGCTCTATTACTTATAAAACCTCCCTACAGGTGGAGATAAGAGACTTGAACCCCGATTTTTGAGCCTGGTAACTTGTGCACTTCATCAAATACCTCACCACCAGTCCCTTAATTACATCTTTGTGTTTAACTTTATCGACTTGGGTATGAAAGTCTACATTCTTACATTATTAGACATTCTGATAATTAATAATGGAATTCTTACACATACCTTGTTGAACTGTTTGAAAGATTAGCTGATATTATATATGTTACAAAACCTTAAGTCAGAAAATGACACCCTTGATTTAATTCCTGAACCTTTGGAAGGAGGCATTTTTAATTTTAAATAAGAATTGAAAGACATAATAAAGAAGTATAAATACATACCCATAGTAGTCACTGAAGAATAGATTTGAATTTCTACTTCTGCTTAGCATGCTTTAACCAGTCATAAATCAAGACTTCCCGACAAAAATGTTGAAAGTAGAACCCTTAGAAGATACACTAATTGGGTTTTTTTTTTTAAATATTAGAGAACACTAGAGTATCATTAAGAATTTTTCTAGAGGTACTGACCTTTGATAAATATTAACTTTATCATGTATTACATTCAGTAATATCTTTGCAAGGCTTATGGTCACAGTTTTTTTACTGTCTTCCCATTAAGGATCTTCTGGAGATTCTGAAAATTATTTGAACATCGTGCCACACAGCTGTAATTTCTCTATAAAAGTGTTAGTTCCATCACTCTCAATAGCTTCTATGAGGAAGGATAGGCACTGTATTTGTTAATTCTAGTAAGTGGATGGAATATAGAACAAAGAAAACATTGAGGATAACTTCCATCAGTCTCTCAGCTCTCAACTACACTTGGTGTTCAGCAGAGGTGGTTTTTGCCATGGGACTGTATCTTTTTATCCTCCATTTGTCTTCCACTAGTTAACAGTTATGCAAAATTTTACAGATGGCCTGCATGATAGTGCTATGAGATTAGGCAATTGCACCTTTTCTAAAACTTGAGGTCAGTTGTCTGTTCTTGCCTTTCTATGGTTAGAAGAATAGGCTAGGAAATGGAACTAAGACCAATAAGAAAATAATTATTCCAATGTGATGATGAAGTATGTATAATCAAAACTAATTTACCAGGTATTTATTGGGAAATCTCAGAAAATTTTCCTCAGGCCTAAAGTATCATAGATATAATAATAATAATAATAAATTTTACATGGCATTTATAATCCATGGGGACACAGTTATTACTTAACTGTTCACAACACCAATAGCAAAACTCTTATTCTTACTTTTTTAAGTGTTATATATGCAAGGAAAACCAGGTTGCATTGAGGCTGTGCATTTAAAGTTCCTGAAGTTAACCTGAAGTCTGACATTGCTGCACCTGTGCCAATTATTTGATAGCTTGTACTATGATTAATTTCCTGGATTCCCAGTGCTCTGTTTGTGCTACAGGAGGTGCTGCCTTAGTAGCATTTGTGTCATCAGAACTTGACTGGGATCAGCTAATCAGAGACACTGGCTAGAGAAAAGGACACTCCAAGTTATTCATGTCCCTTCTTCACTCTTCCCACGTGAGATTTCTGGCAGCAACAGAAGCTATTTAGTCGCTTCAGCTCCCTTACATTTAGCTTCTTATGATTCTAATGTTTCTAGCATGTCATAGAACCTGGGATCCTGAAATTCTGCAGCTTTCCTTTATCTTTCTGCTTAAGAGTGGTAGACACTTCTTTTTGCGGCAAATCTTGAGGTTCCCTTTCTGTCGCCTGATTGACTTCTCAGTATCTTCCATCACATCTGTAACTACAGTCTTGGATTCTATTTCCTATCTTTAATACTTGGTGTACTTTTTGTTGTTTTTGGTAGATAGTTGTAATACTTTGAAGAGAGAAAATGTTAAAGACTTAGTTTCCATTAAAAGGACTCAACTGAAGGAGAAAAATCTTCATTTATTGGATAAAATCAGAGAAATTCAAGAGAAGGGGGGAGATGATAGATAGATAGATAGATAGATAGATAGATAGATAGATAGATAGATAGATAGATAGATATACTAGCAGCATTGCTTTCCAACTTTTGAAGGTTCTGCACTACGGGTACAGACCAGGAGCTTGAATCTGTACTGTAAAGTGCCACCATGCAGCCCCATCAGATTTAAATGGGCAATTCCTTTGAGGGCTGGGATCATGTGTTGAATGCCCTGAACTACTTGTCCTCTTCCTTGCTCATAGAACTGAATCGTCTCTTGCCTCTTGGGTCTTTTAGAGTCCTTGTGTCAGCTGCAATAAACCATATCTAATTAATTTTTACTCTGTATTTTTCCTTTACTTAAGTCCCATCTATGAGTGAGAATATCTAGTATCAATCCTTCTCCTTCCAACTTATTTCACATAACACATTTTCCTTCAACCACCGTGCAAATTGTAGAAAAAGATAAAATTTCTTTTTAAAAAATTTTTATTATAATTAATTTTCCCTTTTGTTGCCCTTGTTGTTTTATTGTTGTTGTTGATGTCTTTGTTGGATAGGACAGAGAGAAATTGAGAAAGGAGAAGACAGAGTGGGGAGAGAAAGATAGACACCTGCAGACCTGATCACTGCCTATGAAGTGACTTCCCTGCAGGTGGCAGCTGGGGGCACAAACCAGGATCCTTAGGCCAGTCCTTGCACTTTGCGTCACGTGCACTTAACCTGTTGCGCTACCGCCCGACCTCCAAGATAAAATTTCATCATTTCTATTTTTTCATTTTTGTATTTATTATTGCATAGAGAGACAGAGAGCAATTGAGAACGGGAGAGGGAGATAGATAGGGAGAGAAACAGAGAGACATACTGCTTCACCACTCGTAAAGATTTCCCCCTGCAGGTGGGGACCAGGGGCTTGAACCTGGGTCCTTGCGCACTGTAATGTGAAAGCTTAACCAGGTGTGCCACCACCTGGCCCCAAAAATTAATCATTTCTTACCCCTATTTGGTATCCATATGTATATACAAACACTTGTTTATAAATGTTTTACAGATATTTAAATTGCATGGATTATAGATTAAAGTGGAAGGCAATACTTGAAATTAAAAGTAAACATAAACCCCCAAAAAACAGTGCTCCCACCTACTCAAACCCTCAAAACCTACTGCTGGGATGCATCTGGAAAATGTCTAGACATATAATGGAGTTTGGAACTTCTTAGGTCTTTGAAAACTTGACTTTACAGATAAGATCCATGAAAGTTTACATTAAGGGTAGTCCATGCACTAAAGGCAGAAAGAGAAAAAACTCTTTTTCTTAAACAGACTTCATTTTCTGTTAAATAATGTGTGGTCCCTCAGTACAGAGTATTCCCTAGCTGGGAAGAGAGTGAAAGGGAATTCATGCTGTTCAAACCTTCACATCCCCACTGTCATCTCAGTGGGCTCCTTCTGCAGAAATCCAGGCCACAGGGGATGTTAACAGTTTTGCTTTGGACCCCAGGATTGCTGCATTTGCAGTTATTCCAGATAGTAAGTGCACTTTGTTTCCTCCGAGTGCTCCATGGCTTACTAGCAATACGATAAGGAGAGCACCTTAAAAAGAACAAAACTCATCTTTTTTTTTTTTTAACTCTTTTGAAAACAAATTGCTTTGCAGACAAGCCTGGGCTCTGCAGGAGGTTAGGTTCAGAGGAAGAATCGGTGCCTTACAGGTCCTGAGTCCTCACAGACTTTATTTTTTTCATAGACTTTATGAAAGCTGGTGCCTTTCATGGGAGTTTCCAAGAGCACACAGACAGTAGTTATAGCCTTGATTTGCATCTGATCAGAATGAACAAGATAAAAATTAGCCACTCTAGTGGTTGGAATGATGCAGGGGTAGTAGTTGACATAATGAATGGAGTAAGTGAACATCCCCCTACACCTTGGTAAGTAAGGTAACCTACACCTTGATTCTTCCTGTATTAACTCAGTATGTTTTTCCAAAGTTTCTTCTGGGAAGAGATTTCAAAGTGTTTAGAACACAAGTTCTAGAGAAAAAGAAACATGTATTAGAGTCTCTACACCTGCTTCATGGGAAGTGTCTCTTCACTGCTCTCAATATTCTCATTTATCAATGGAGGCTGATGATCCTATCCCATAAGAGATAAGAATCAATTCAAATAGTGCATGATAAAACAAATATGATAATAACCAAATGAGATGAAGCTTAGAAAGAACTCACTATAATTCCAAGCTTATTGATTGTACATATTCAATAAAAATCATTAGAATGCACTTAGACTAGTACTGCTATTTTCTCCATTTTACAGATGATGAAACTGAAACTCATAAGGGTTAAGCAACTTGCCCAAGGCATTTAGTTGATAAATGAGACACCAGATTCAAATCCAAGCAGTCTAACTTCAGAATGCAAAAGAAAAAAACACTATGTTAGTAAGTTTCCTAAAGGAAAAGATTAGGTTAATAACTCCTGGTGGGAAGGTTTGTGTCAAGACTAATGGAGTAGTAAGCATGAAATTATCTTATAGAGTATTTAAACTGATACTACCCTCTTTATGACAATCATCACCACCTTCATAATGTCCTTTAAATTCATGAAAATAGGCTGTAGAGGCAGGAATCCCAGATGCTCAGCGCTACTGCCAAAAACTAAAATGACTTTTAGAATGCTATTTGGAGTGTCTGAGCCTCAGAAACTTGACATGTAAGATGGGTGTATGATGATAATATCTTCATATTTAAATGAAGATTTTGGGTAAAATCTACAAATGCACAGTGTGTACTATATTAAATGATGTGAATGAACTCTGGGAAATTCGTGGCTGGATTCTTCTCTTCAAAATAGGATGAGAACTGAGAATTACTAAATTTGATTCATAATTATATTTCATCACTGTGGCATGAAAAGAAAAAATAAGTCAGACTACAGTGAGTTCATCATAAGTCAAACAGTAGTAGTTCGTTTCAGCTACTATACTCTTTAAGAAAAACTATCAACACTGTTTTAAAGTCTAAAGTATGCAGAGAAAAGAAATCATGGAATTTGAACACAGTTTATGGTTCAGAAGCTGGGGAGATGTCTTTAAGACACATCATAACACCCACTGTCAACTACTGTTGTCAAAATTGCCTGGTCACTGAAAAAAAATTTTTTTAACTTTTATTTTTCTAAAAGCTGTTTGATTAAACATATTCTGTTTTCAAACCTCAAATTGATGCATGCACGATGCAGAAATGTCCTTGTAATTTGCAAACACGCAGTGCCTGACCTAAAATGCACTAACTCCAATAAATATAAAGAAACACAAAGCCCCATCCCTATTGAGGTTTCCAGCTGTAAGACTTCCAATTAAAATTTCCTCCTTTTCTTTGCCTAAGTAGCATCTCCAGCATAGATAACAATTTTACTGTGAAATCTTTAATACTATTAATGATCTGATCTTTCTGCAGAGAGTTTAAAAGCCTATAGAAGACAGCAACAGACCCAAGGTAGGTAGGTGGAAGGTTACACAGTGGGAATATCTAGTGATCTGAACATATTAAAGACATCACACCAGAGTTAAAGGACCCAGATGAGGAACACTTACAAAGTAATACTTGAACATGAGCCAACCACTGATTTTTAAAATAAGAACTTTGGGATAATAAAGTAGGTTTTCAGTATCTCTTTAGCTTTATTTTTCACAGGCAAAATCAAATAGATGGTTAAAGTCATCAGTATGGGAATAGTTCCTTCCATAGAATGTGCAGGTAACTAAAAATCTGAAAAATAAATGATTCAGACACACACACACACACACACACACACATCTGCTGTCACAAAAATGGAATAAGAATGGAAGCATTACTGCATAAATAATGACCATAATATTTAAACAATTGTCTAAAACATTCAGATTAAATTTGTGTTTATTAAAGAGGTGACTTTTCTTTGGTTTTGAGAAATCAGATTTTCACTAGCACAGAAATATCCCAACATGAATAAGACTTTTTGCTTCAACTATGTGCAAGTGAAAACCAGCAACTTCACTTTTACTTAGCCTCTCCAAATTACATAATCTGAGTGGATCAGAACATTCACCTCTGATTCCATAAACAATTCTAGAGTCTCCGGACACACCTATCATGGGGAGATGTGGACTTGCACACCTATGACAACAGCAGTCTTGTAAATACAAACTTTCCCAATACAGTGATATGTTACAACAAAAGAAAGAGCATCCTCCTTGTTACTTAAAATAAGATTTTTTTCAATCAAATGCTAAGGACTTTAGCACATATATGATTTGAATCTGAATCTTAGCTCCTCTGTGACCTTGCAAAAGACCATTCACATCATTGAACTTAACTTGTTCCATCCATAAATAAACTCAGCCATACCATCACCTGTGTTTCTAGAGTTGTCATAAGGTTGAAATCAGATAGACAAAGTAACTGATCTATAGAAGACTCACATTTCATGTCAACCAAACTCTACCCTAAGACCTATTTTCTCCCTCAAATTCTACCTCCCCAAATTACAATCTTGTTTTGTTTTGCTTTTGGTTCCACAAGGGTTATCACTGGGGTGTTGAATACACACAACAAGTTAACTACTCCTGGTGGCTATTTATTTTCATTTTTTAATTAATTTATTCTTTTTGATAGAGGGTAAGACAGATCGAGAAAGAGAGATAGTGAGACACCCATAGCACTGTTCCACCACTTGTGAAGCTTCCCTCCTGAAGGTGGAGACAGAGCGTGAACCCAGGTTTCTGTGTATGGTCATGTGTGCTCTCTAGTGCTCTCAGTTTTTGATTGACTGCTTCCAAATACAACTTATTTTTATCTTAAAGCTAACATGAACCTCAACTTCACTGAGCACCTCTAAAATGAAGGTGACACTATCTCTTGTAGATCTCCGTGGAGAACAAATGAGGTAGGAAAAGTGAAGCCCTTGCTTTGCTAGCTAAGATGCTATACTTACTATAGTTTCTTTGTAATTGTACAGTCTTTTAAAAATTTATTTATTTATTTATTTACTATTGAATAGAGACAGAGAAATTGGGGGCAGAGAGGGTAGAGAGGGAGAGACACCTGCAGCCCTGCATCACCACTAGAAACATCTCCCCATGCAGGTGAGGACCAGAGTCTTTGCACACTATAATGTATGTGCTTAACCAGGTGCGCCACTGCCTGGCCCCTGTAATTGTACAGTCTTATGTTTTCTTCAGTCATGATAATATCAGCCTGATATTTGATGCAGAGAAAACATGTGAGTCCTTCTGCAGACTTTTGTTTACATGAATCAAAATGATTCTATAAAGATGAATTTACATACTTTTTTAGATAGAATTTTAGAATTTAATTAAGTTTTCTCAAGATTGCATTTCTACTGTATTTATAACTAGGATACAACAGTCTGACTGTACTTTAAAATACACTGATCACCTGGTCTTGACTCTTTTAGGATTTTATTTACTTGTCATCACTGAGGCTTCATAGCTCCATGTCGACTTTTTCTCAGATAGAGACAAAGACAAAAGAAGAGAGGGAAAGGAAAGTATCACAGTCCCAAAGCTATTCCCAGTATGGTGGGGGCTGGGCTTGAACCTTGATCATGAATAAGGCAAAAGCATTCACTCTCTCAGGTGAGCTATCTCTCCAGCCTTCTATACTTCTTCCACGTTTTAGTAACTTTAGTTTCAGTTTAGTTATCCACTTAAACTATGGTTATCTATGATCATATTCTTAGCATCAGTCCATTAAAGTTGGCATTCTTCAGAATGTACAAGAGCAAAGAAGTATGCTGGGCATATGCCAAATAATGGCTTACAGGGAATTTATATTGGCATTTTGGCAATACAATATTCACATTTTAACGATGATCAAGTTACATGGGTCAAGAGGTCTTTCAAGTGGCTAGCTAACTCTTGGGGATGTTGTTGAGAAGGAGGTATAAAGATAGTTTTAAAAGGTTAATAATGTTTCTCCCTCTCGTCTTCAGTGTTGGATTATTTATTGATCCTTGTTGCAATTCTGTCACTGTTGGCTTTCTGAAACCTTGTAGTCACTTGACACAGTGGCTACAAGTTAGAAACTTTCTTGTTAAATGAGTTTTCTTACACATAGATGATCCTAAAATAGTCTCTCTTATCTATATCAGCTCCAAATGAGCTTATTTTACAAAATGAAGTTTGAAAGAATGCTGTTTGCATCAATATTCACAATATGATCTTCAGCATTTTCTCAGTGTTTGCAGGAATAGGAATTATGAAATATTTATACCCCTTCAATAAGGGTGCACACCTTTATAGCTGCTATCGATTAAACATTTGAAATAAATCTTTTGGCTTTCTGGTCTTTTTATTTAGCTTTTTCCCCCGTCTTCCATGTAACATGTTCATTAATAGAAACATGTGTTTACTCTAAAATTACTGTCCAACCTAAGAAAATGAAGAGCTAGAGTGGATATATCTATATAAGTAATCTTTGGAATCTTTATGATGATATCAGGACTATCTTAATATATGTGATTGAATTCTCCTTCAAGACTGGATATAGAATACAAAATCACTACAAGGACTACCTAATACCTTCTTTATTTTGGGGGTGGGGGAAGTTAAGATAATTTATTTAAGATAGAGATAGAGAAATTGAAAGGAAAGAGGAGATAGGGAGGAAAAGAGAAAGACCCCTGCAGCACTGCTTCACCACTCTTGATTCTTCTTCCCCTAGCAGATGAGGACCAACATTGTAGTCTGTGCACTCTACCAAGTACACCACCTGACCCCCCTAATGCCTTCTTTCTTGTTCTACCTACCTCCATTCTGTAATTCTCGAGACTCTAAGTTTTTCTTCAGGCTTTTTAGTTATTGAATACTTTATGCCTTCTCCCATTATATAGCTGGCTGGTGCTAAGATGGTGTATGCACACACGTGCGTGTATGATATATGTATGACTGTCTCGAAAAATTATTCCCTTTGTCTTGGATGAGTTCCACTTCAATTACCTGGGTAAGTTCTATACTATTGATAAGTACATTCACCATGAACAATCAGCCCAGACTTGCTTCTTTCAGACTTTAGTATCAGCTCATTCTCTGTTTAATTCACACCTTGAGTTTGTCCTCTTATTGCTTTGATGATTGGCTTTCTACTCCGCAGTCCTCCAATATAAAAGGTAAAGATCCTTACATTCATTTGGCATTCCTGGGCCACTGCTGAAGTATGTTTCTTTACTTACATTAGTTGAAACTGTAATTGGCATGTGAAGATAAATATTATATTTATACATAATCTTCCCTTTCCCAGTTTTGTTCTCTTAGATTGTAATATATTAAACCCTTGCTTTCTGTTTGGTAATCCCTATAAGACACAGTGAGGGTCCCCTTTTAGAAATCCTCATTGCCCACTCTTACCCCAACCCTATGGAGGTTCTTTTGTGATACTGATGTATCATTTAAACATTTTAGACATAGACAAACTAGTGATAGCAGACTACAGTAAAAAACCCTAATAACTGTGGTCTGGGAGGTGGTGCAGTTATAAAGGTTGGACTCTCAAGCATGAGGTCCTGAGTTCGATCCCCAGCAGCACATGTGCCAGAGTGATGTCTGGTTCTTTCTCTCTCCACCTATATTTCTCATAAATAAATAAAATGTTAAAAAAACAAATCCTAATAACATGGTTGAGAATTATGATATTATATCCCCCGTATGTGCTATGTTACTTGTTTTCAGTAAGCCAGAGGAACTCAGTTAACTTTTGTTATTAAGTACAGAAAAGGATAAATGCAAGGAAAAGGTATGATAAATATTACTACTATATTAAAATATATAGTAGATATTATATATTATATTATATACTACATATAGTATATAACTATACTATATATTATAAAACATACTGATTATGGATAAAAAGTACAATATACAAATGTTTAATCATTAAGTCAATTTTTTTTAATGTCAATTTATTTTTCCCCTCATATATTAATTAAACAGTGACTTATAAGACTACAGGTTAATAGACGTGTACATCAACATCATTTCTACCACCAAAAGTCTGTGTTCATACCCCCAGGCCCCTATAGTGAAACTGAAAATCTGCCCTCATCCTCCACCCAGTTTTTTACTTTGGTGCCATACTCCAAACTCAGTCAAATTCTGCTTTGCATTTCCCTTTCTGTTCTTCTTTCTCAATTTCTGTTTATGAGTCACTAAGTTAATATTTTTTTTGATAAGCTTAACCATTGATGGCTTTGCCAGATACTGTTGATTACTAAATATTGTTGCCTCACAAATGAAGATGAAGTGGTATTAAAATGAAGTATATTGTTATCCATTTGGACATTATTATTATTATTATTGCCACCAGGGGTATTTTAGGGACTTGGTGTAGGAACAACAAACTCACCACTCCCAGTGGTCTTTTTTTTTGTTGTATTATGTTGTTTTCAACGGATTATGTTGTTTTCGCCAGGCTGGCTTCACGGGCGGGCAACAGACAACCAGGGACTCATGGCTGGGTTGTATGCAGTATCTCTTTATTCATGCAGGACACAGCACAATCTAAGCCGAGCTAAACTAAACTCAAGGTAAAGTACTACTAAAACTCACAATGCTGTCTTTATATATACTTGCCAAGTAAGGTGGAAACAGGATGTGACATAGAGAGGGTGGAGAGAAAAGTGACTGGTGAAAATCAGAGTGTGACAAAGAGGGGGCAGATTAGGCGAGAATCATATCACTGAACCACAAATGCCCTGGAGGGAGGGTCGAACTTGTTAACAGTGGTTATGTAAATAGAATGAAGTGGTTATGTAAATAGAATAGTGTTAAGCAGGGGGGATTTAAACCAAATGAAACAGAAGGGGTCTCATGCATACCAACAGTATTATTTAATAAGAATGAGAGAAATCAGGTGGGGAGGGAAACATAGAAAGAGACAGAGAGCGATAACTACAGCATTGCTTTACCACTTGTGAAGCTTATGTAGTCACCCCACCCGATAGCTGGGTACCAGGGGCTTGAGCCTGGGTCCTTGAATATTATAACATATATATTCAAATGGATGCACCACTACCTAGACCCTATTAGTATTTTTATTGATTTTATAATGATCAATAAGATCATAGGATAAGAAGGTACAATGCCACACAATTCCCACCACTATAGTTCCTTATCCCATCCCCTCCATTGGGAGTTTTCCTATTCTTTATCCCTCTGGGAGCATGGACCCAGTGTCATTATGGGGTACAGAAGGTGGAACTAAATCCAATTATTAACATGTAGCACAATCACTTGTTTTCTATCATAACGATGCAAGTGGGCCTAGAAGGGATAATATGAGAACCTAGAGAGCAGAGCAATAGTTAGCAATGAACTGGAGGCCAGCTAGCAGAACCTGACTTATTCCTTATTCTGAGAGAAATAGGATATGGAAACAGTTAATAAGACAGAGTTTATTCACTGTACCACAACCAGATAAGACTTCAGAAGAATTAGTCCAATGCTGTTCCTATATCTCACATTTCTTTCTTAAGTGAGACTATCTAGCCCAGGTATCATTTTTGGCTGTCACCTTATATTATTGGCTTATATAGAGTGCAGATAGTGGGTTTTTTGTTTATTTGTTTTGTTTTGTTTTTGCCTCCAGTCACTAGGGCTTAGTACAAATCTACCACTTCTGGCAGCTGTTTTTTTTTTTTTTTTCCTTCCTTTTCATTCAATAGGACAGAGAAAAATTGAGAGGGGAGGAGGAGATAGAGAGGGAGAGAGAAAGATAAGACACCTGCAGACCTGCTTCACCACTTATGAAACAGAACTCCTGCACATGAGGAACAGGGGTTCCAACCCTGGTCCTTGTTCATATCCTTGAGCTTAGTACTATGTGCACTTAACTGGGTGAGCCACCATTGGGTCCTGATAGTGTGTTTTTTTCAAGTCATACTTCCCAGTTTGAGAGAAGCTGAAACAGAAGAATCCTATTGGTATTTAGATCTTTTACAGAGTATGATAATCTGATGTTATAATTGTAAGAGAAATTTTGGGCGCCTTGGCATAGAAGTGAACATATATGAAATGTAAAAAGGATAAGGAGGATTTCAAGTCAGAAGATAGAAACTCCAGAAAAATGTATATATATTCTTTTCCTCTGCCCTAATGTGTGCTGGCTTTGACTACAAGAATGTAATAAATGAATGTGCACTTTCCAAAAAACTATAAGAACCGAGAGAACTTAATCTGGGACATGGTCTACTTCCTGAGTTCACGTGAACCTTCTAGAGGAGAAGAAAACATGTAGAATAAGGTCCCAGCTGTCTCAGCCCCTTACAAAGTGAGTGAACCAGGATGAGAACAGTTGAGCACACCCCAAAAGAGAAGTATTATGCTAATTACAGAAGCACAACATGCATATACAGAGAACCATGACTAAATTCAAAGCTGGTTGTTTTTATACCATCACTGGAAGGCATTCAGCTTAGCAGCACTCAAATGTCTGATTAACACCTGAAGTTGTTGTGCATACTTTCCTTAACCTGCATTTTAGATTTGCCATTTAGTGTTTAACTGATCTTGGTTAAAACAGTTAGCCTCTATTATGAATTGTGCTGCTATGAACATAGGAGTACACACCTCTTTTTGGTTGGGTGTTATGGAGTCCTTGGGGTATAACCCCAGGAGAGGAATTATTGGGTCATATGGAAGGTCCATGTCTAGCCTTCTGAGAGTTTTCCAGACTGCTCTCCACAGAGGCTGTACCAATTTACATTCCCACCAGCAATGTAAAAGGGTTCCTCTGTCCCCATATCCTCTCCAGCATTTGTTGCTGCTGTCCTTTTTGATGTATGCCATTCTTACAGGAGTGAGGTGGTATCTTAGTGTTGTCTTGATTTGCATTTCTCTGATAATCAGTGACCTAGAGCAGTTTTTCATATGTTTGTTAGCCTTTTTGATCTCCTCTGTGGTGAATGTTTTGTTCATTTCCTCTGCCCATTTTTGGATGGGGTCATTTGCTTTTTTGCGGCTAAGTTTGCTGAGCTCTTTATATATTTTGGTGATAAACCTGGAAGCAACCCAGGTGCCCAACAACAGATGAGTGGCTGAGAAAGCTGTGGTATATATACACAATGGAATACTATGCAGCTATCAAGAACAATGAACCCACCTTCTCTGACCCATCTTGGAGAGAGCTAGAAGGAATTATGTTAAGTGAACTAAGTCAGAAAGATAAAGATGAGTATGGGATGATCCCACTCATCAATAGAAGCTGACTAAGAAGATCTGAAAGGGAAACTAAAAGCAGGACCTGATCAAATTGTAAGTAGGGCACCAAAGTAAAAACCCAGTGGTGAGGGGTAGGCATGTAGCTTCCTGGGCCAGTGGGGGGTGGGAGTGGGCGGGAGGGATGGGTCACAGTCCTTTGGTGGTGGGAATGGTGTTTATGTACACTCCTAGCAAAATGTAGACATATAAATCTAATTATAGATTTATAGTAGCTAATTAATATGAGAGGGGGAAATAAATTGTATGTCTCAAAGTTTCTCAAAAGACAAACTGAATCTTTTTAATATATAGGCTATGTATTTGATATGCGGACTCTCTCAAAAGCCTAGACCAAGTAGATTAGAAGCTTCCAATAGCACAGCTATATACAAGATACTGGGTACTGTCCAGCAAACCATAACAAAGGGACTTTTCAAAGTTAACCCAATTAACAAATAATGTGATGATAATATTAACTATTGATTGTCTTTTTGAACCCTAAGACAGCAGGAACCTCACATCTTCACTATAGAGCCCCTACTTCCCCCAGTCCTGGAACCCTTGGATAGGGCCCACTTTCCCGTATGCATCTCCCAATCCAAACCAAATAACATTGCATCTGCCGATCACAACCTAACCAATGCAACGATTGCTACCTCAACATGCTTCACCTCAGAATGTATCCAGAGACTTCACGTGTGGAATGACAACCCTTCAGCTTCATTACTCGGGTGAGACCTTTCCTTTAATAGTACACTCTAATTTCATCTCAGGTAGTTCACTTTCTAACAAAGTCCCATAACCTAGATATACACCAGTTTCTGTGAGAGAGAGCTTATGTGCACACGTATCCATAAACTACTGCAAAATATATACCTGAAAGCAGGACTACACTAGAGTTTGCAGTGAGTACCTCCCTAACACTTCCTCTCCACTATTCCAAGCTTGGGATCCAAGATTGCTCAACAAATTGTTTGGCTTCATATGTTAACTCTCTTTTCAATCACCAGGTTCCAGATGCCACCAGGATGCTGGCTAGGCTTCCCTGGATTGAAGACCCCACCAATGTGTCCTGGAGCTCAGCTTCCCCAGAGTCACACCCTACTAGGGAAAGAGAGAGGCAGACTGGGGGTATGGACCGACCAGTCAACGCCCATGTTCAGCGGGGAAGCAATTACAGAAGCCAGACCTTCTACCTTCTGCATCCCTCAACGACCCTGGGTCCATGCTCCCAGAGGGATAGAGAATGGGAAAGCTATCAGGGGAGGGGGTGGGTTATGGGGATTGGGTGTTGGGAATTGTGTGGAGTTGTACCCCTCCTACCTTATGCTTTTGTTCACTAATCCTTTCTTAAATAAAAAATTAAAAAAAAAAAAAAAAAACAGTTAGCCTCCCCCATCCCATAACCCCCTCTACATCTGCAAAATGGAGATACCCCCTCCCACCATAGAAAATTCTAGTTATGCAAATGCAGTTGTTATGGTCCTATTGTTATGAGGAGTCATGTCTAACTTAATTCCTTTTTTTTTTTTAACCAGATCACTGCTTAGCTCTGGCTTATGGTGGTACAGGGGATCAGACCTGGGACTTTGGAGTCTCAGGCATGAGAGTCTCTTTGCTATGTTATCATTATGTTATCTACCCCCACCCCTCTAAATTGATCTTTATTGACTATCAAAATCAGATTATAAGATCATAGGGGAAACTGGGGATTTTTTCCACCACCAAAAAAGTGACAGAAATAGAGAGGATATGTTGCAAGGTAGTGAAATTAAACTACCTTCATTTATAAAATACTTCCAGTATTCTTTCTGGTAGTGAATTATAACTGAATAACACTGAATAATATCTTCTACATATTCAATGTTTTACACAGATTATTTCTGAATTCTTACAGTTAACATACTAAGATGTCAATATGTGATAGCTATTATTATGTATTGCTCTCTGTGGTCAATGATATACATCATTACTACTTTTCATTGTTAAAATAATTTCTATGTTAGGCATTATTAACATAGCCTTACAGATAAAGTCTAAAAATACTTCTCCATAAGTAGCAGAGCAAAGATTCTTGTTTAGATTCCTCATAATTTAAAGGTCATACTTTTTTTTTTTTTACTAGTGCCACTCTATTCTGGCAGATGTAAGTCCTAGATAACATGAATGTTTTGTCAGGTACACATAAACACTGTCAGTGAAATGGTGTCTTGCTTTGTTCTCAGAAGTGCCATTCTGGAAGCAAAAGAGAAGGTTGAAGAAGCTGTCTGCATACCATAGTGACTTCTACCATAGTAATATCATCTCTCCTGTGCCTTTTTCTGGCATGCTACATATTGCCAAATGACTAGTCCTGGAATGAGTCTTCTGCATTACTGGTTTTCAAATCATGTCCCTTGATTTTCTATCATATTAGGAGTAAAGAAGTGGTGGGAAGGGAGTTGGACGGTAGTGCAGCGGGTTAAGCGCACGTGGCACAAAGCACAAGGACCCCTTAGATCCCAGTTTGGGCCCCTGGCTCCCCACCTGCAGGGGAGTCGCTTCACAGGCAGTGAAGCAGGTCTGCAGGCATCTCTCTGTCTCTCTTCCTCTCTACTTCCCCCTTCTCTCTCAATTTCTCTCTGTTTCTATCCAATAACAAATAAATAAAAAATGTTAAATAAAAAGAAGTGGTGGAAAATGGGCCTCTAGTCCTAATTTGGACTGTATTTGCCACCTTTGCTTCAATCATAAAAGCTTCACATCTATGTATTCTATATAATTGGGGAAGGTTGTAAATTGAAAAGTATTAGCTCAATAAAAAAAAATCCTCTTTTTATTGTTATTTTCATCATTGAAGCTTTGCCATTCCAGGCCAAATTGTTCAGATAGAGATGACAGCGAGAAAGACAGACAGAGAGAAAGAGATAGGAAGGGGTAAGATACCACAGCACCAAAGGTTTCTACTTCCCCTAGTGCAATGGGAACCAAGCTCAAACCTCGATCATGTACATGGCAAAGCAAGTACCCTGCCAGTCAGCTACCCTGCTGGCCCAAGTATTCCTTTTTTCACTTTTATTGTCACCAGGACTATTTCTGGGATTCAGTATTTGCATGAAAAATCTACCACTCCCATCAGCCTTTATCCCTCCCCAATTTATGTGACAGGAAAGAGAGAAATTGAGAGGGGTGGGGAAGATAGAGATGGAGAGAGACAGACAGAGACATCTACAACACTGTTTCACTGCTTGTGAAGCTTGCTCCCTGCAGCCACCTGGTGCTTGAACATAACATGAGCAATCACATAGGTGTAGCACCATCTGCCCCCCCCCCTTTTTCTTGACAAAGTAGACTGAATCTATAGACATTCCCTTATTGTAGATGAGACCCACTGGAACCTAAGAGGGGAAACCATCCCACCAAGCTCCTCTAAGATGTACTTATAGTCATCATGGAATTATACCGCAGCAAATACGCTTTCTTTTTGTAAGACCTACTGTGGATTGTTAGTAAATGAAGTTCCCAAACAATTTTGATGTGCAAATATTTGAGTCCTTAAGCTCCAGAGATTTAGCTCATTAATATACTATATAATATAATTATGGGTTATCTTAAAGATGGAGTGAATAGAAGACACTGGTTCTGGATGTATCAAACTTGAACCACTCTTTGAATGTCATAACTGCACTTGGGCCAATATACTTAAGTAATTTTTAGAAACAGATATTGTCAAGACATTAAGCAGGATGACTTGTGGATACTGCCCTGTAAACCATAGGATATTTAGCAGCATGTCTGACCTTTATCCACTAGATGCCAGTAACACCCAGCCCTTCCCCATTGTGACATCTACTGACATACCTAAATGTCTCCTAAGACTGCAACTATCATTCACATTTGTGAGTTACTTGTCTTATATAAATATTAAATAATTTACTAATGGTCAATTCTTAGCAGTATCCAAAAGGAAACTGAACACAATCAAAACCAATACTTCAGTAGTCTGAGAAAGCAAAACCAAAACTTGAGTCAAGACTGATAGAGCTTTTAGAGTTCTGTATTTGTTTAACTGATTCATAACTGAGTTGTGCAGGCACTGAAATATTTGTGGATGTCTCAAAATTATGATCTTTTCAAAACATTAATTTTTTAATCTATTTTCAGAAAAAAATGAATTGATAGATGCTATCAAATTTGATATCAGATCTTGGAATATATATGTATATATAGCTTTATATATGTATATACACATATATATGTATATATATACATATATATAGTTTTCTTCCTATAAAATTTTATTTCCCTGTCACTTCCATTATATTATGTCACATCTCACAATGGCATATCACAATGTAAGTCACATAATAGACAACTGAAATTCATAGCTTTCTGAAATGGGAAGTCATTCTTCACTAAGAATTTTCCCAATGGAAGTAAAAGACTCCCTCTGCTGAGGTCATTCATAGCATTGAACCGACTGCTTATTTGTGTCTCTTATCTTCACACTATAAACTTTATTTTTCCAACCTGTTCTCCTCTTAAAACTGACCATCCTTCATTTCCCTCATGTACTGAAACTAATCAATCAAGTGACTTTATTTACCAGGTGGGAGTTGACTCAGGCTGACCAATCAGGGATCTCAGGGCTGCTTTTCACCTGAAGTGCCATTCGTGTGAATTAAAAGATTCACTAGGGGATTATAGCCATAGTAGGTTCAAGGGCTGTCAGTAAGGTGATATCTTTCTGAAAACAAGACCTAGGATATCACCTTGGGATTACAGTTTCTCAAGGGGCCTATGGGCTAATTTTCAGTTGTTGTTTATGTCAGGGTTAAGGTCCTTATATAGGAAATAACTGATACAACTATACAAAAAAGTTCTGGAAATATTTCTCCCTCAGAAATGCACCAAAACAGAGGACTCTCAGAGGGAGGGGTGGAGTGGAGGACTTTGCACAATGGTAGAAATGGACCTAAATTGGGGATGACAGTATTTTGCAGACATCTATCACAGGGAGATGATAAATTGTCCCTATACATCAACTGTACTCTAAACCATTATTCCTCTAATAAAATGATAAATAAAAATAGAATATCACATAGTTGGGTAGCACCTTTATTTCCTAACTAAGTATGGATCATTTTTATTTTCCAGAAATGTATATGTAACCTGGGATTGATAAAATCTCTCATCAAAAACTAGTAAATCTGTGTAGCCATATTCCTTCTTTGAGCTTTATTTCCCACTCTTTGGAGATAATGTGTAAGGAAGGAAAGATAGATAGTACAGAGAAAGAAAATAGAGGACTAGTTCAGGTAAAAACAAAACAAAACACAGGGTCCCAAATTATCTTTTAGAAACTTGAACATGATAATTTAAAAAGCCATTCAAGGGCTGGAGAAACAACAGAATGGTGAATGCCAAAGACTTTCAGGCCTGAGGTTCTGAGGTCTCAGATTTTATCCCCAGCACCCACCCAACCCCCAAGCTAGAAAGAAGCAATGCTTTGGTCTTTCTATCTCTGTATCTTTATTTCTGTATCTTTCTTTTACTAATATATAAATAAACTTTTAGAAATAAATAAAATATATATATATATATAGTATTAAATGTCATAAATTATGGTAAGGTCATGTATGATACAACAAATCCTAAGCATGGGATTTTCAAAGTAAACCAAATTCCCTTATAAACTGTCTATTCCCAATAACTACCTATTGCCTTCTTAACTCGAAGACAGCAAGAACCCTCCCCATTCTCTATAAAACCCATATTTCTCCCAGTCCTGGAAACTCTGGGACATGGTTTGTCTTCCTGCATATTCCTTTCGATCCATACCATTTAATACTGCATCTGCTGAGCTCAGCCAAATCAATGCAGCCAGTATCACCTTGATATGTTTCACTCTGGATAGTGTCCAGAGACACCAGGTGTGGAATGTCAACCCTTCAGCTCCAGCACACTGGTGAGACCAATCCTAGCTCATAGGGCTCCTCAATGCCATATCAAGTGACTCACCTCCTAACAAAGCCTCAGAACCTAGATTTATCAGGGCCCATGAGACAGAACACATGTGCACATGTACCATAAGTTAGGGGGAAAATAAATACCTTAAAGCAAAAGAGCACAATAGTTTGCAGTGACGCCAAACAGCAAGCAAGTAGAAAGACCAAAAAAAAAAAAAAAAGACACCATAAAATGATACTGATACTTATATACTTTTCCCATATTTGGGAGCTGTTCTCTGCCCTGATCCAGGTTTCTAGTCCTATTTCCAACTCTGACACCATCTCTCCAGACAATACCTTTGGTCAACCTACATAGTAGCTGTCATGCTTACGTAAAAATTAGTGAAGTCATGGGCCTTATGGAATATACCTAAAATAGATGTACTAGCTTTTTCCAAAATGGAGACCCTAAAACTCACCTGCTATATTCTTGCCTATAGGTTTCTGACTATTAAACAGTTTGTTCTGCTTTATAGCTTACTGCTTTTTTAGCCACCAGGTTCCAGATGCTACTATGATACCAACCTGACTTCCCTGGACAGAGGACCTCACCAATGTACTATGGACCCCCACCTCTCCAGAGCCCTGCCCCACTAGGGAAAGATAGGGACAAGCTGGGAGTATGGATCAACCTGCCGACACCCATGTTCATCTGGGAAGAAATTACAGAAGCCAGACCTTCCACCTTCTGCATCCCATAATGATCCTGGGTTCATACTCTCAGAGGGGTAAAGAATAGGAAAGCTTTCAAGGAATGGGATGGGATAGGGAGTTCTGGTGGTGGGAACTGTGTGGAATTGTACCCTTCTTATCCTACTGTCTTATAGATATTTTTAATTTTATAAATAAATTAATTAAAAAATTAAATAAAATGAAAGTCGGGCGGTAGTGCAGCGGGTTAAGCGCATGTGGTGTGAAGCACAAGGACCAGCATAAGGATCCAGGTTGGAGCCCCCAGCTCCCTTCCTGCAGGGGGGTCGCTTCACAAGCGGTGAAGCAAGTCTGCAGGTGTCTCACTTTCTCTCCCCCTCTTTGTCTTCCCCTCCTCTCTCCATTTCTCTCTGTCCTATCTAACAACGACATCAATAACAACAATAATAACTACAACAACAATATAAAACAAAGTCAACAAAAGGGAAAATAAATAAATATATAAAAAATTAAAATAAATAAAATAAAGAAATCATTCAAACCCTTGACTTTCCATTACTAGGACCTACTTATCTTTAATATTCAGGTAGTTTGCATGAAGGTTTCTGTTACTGGCAAGCAAGCACATTTTAATATACATATGTAATCTTTCCATTTAGATACCACCACCCCCCCCCCCAAGGAAAGAGTAAGCCCTTCATGAGTTCTTCAAGTAACATTGAAGAAGTTTTCTGATCCCGGACTTCCTGATACTTGTTATTAGAAATACTGCTGATTGGAGGCCCTACAGTAGTGCAGCAGGGTAAACGCACATGCACAAAGCCTAAGAACCACTGTAAATATCCTGGTTAGCCC
Source organism: Erinaceus europaeus (assembly GCF_950295315.1). Classification (NCBI taxonomy): domain Eukaryota; kingdom Metazoa; phylum Chordata; class Mammalia; order Eulipotyphla; family Erinaceidae; genus Erinaceus; species Erinaceus europaeus. The sequence goes on along the minus strand of NC_080163.1, from coordinate 147,285,189 downwards.
CCTGCTCCCTACCTGCAGGAGCATCGCTTCACAAGTGGTGAAGCAGGTCAGCAGATGTCTTTCTCTACCCCTCTCTGTCTTCCCCTCCTCTCTTGATTTCTCTCTTACCTATCCAAGGACAACAACAACAACAATAACAACAACAATAATATTAACAACAATGGCAACAAATGGAAAAAATGTCCTCCAGAAGCATTGGCTTCATAGTGCAGGCACTAGGACCCAGCAAGGAAGAAAGAAAGAAAGAAAGAAAGAAAGAAAGAAAGAAAGAAAGAAAGAAAGAAAGGAGGGAAGAGAGAAAGAAAAGAAATCAAATCCTATTGTTACCTTTGCAATCTATATTTAGAAAATATATTATTTATCTACAATGTACATTCATTTGACTAACATACCAAGAAGCCTGTATTTCAAGCTCTGTATCATTATCACAAATCCCTGCTCTAAGGCAAAATCTGGATATTTCAGAGATTCCTGCCCGCAGGCATTAGAGGGTTGGATTGCCACAGCAGTCACCCACCCATTCATCTGAATGTATGACTGTTGCCCTAAAGCTCCAGATATTGGGATAACTGGAATAAACTCGTCATCTTATGGCATCGAAAGAATGCACCTGACATTAAGAATTTGGATAATGACAGTTTTAGACACCCTTACCCTGATGTTGTCTCTCTCAGAAAGGAATTCTGATCATTGTCTATATAATGCATAACCACCTGTTATTTTATCTGAACAATGTTATGTAATGCTTAAGTCTTATAAGCAAATACTCCTTGAAGCTAGGGAAACATGGCATACACCTGACACTCTCCTAGGCAGGGGTGTGATATGTGTGTGTTCCCACCTGACTTCTTCTGATCTACTGTTTGGTGACTGGCTGTGGCTACTTTCTCTCCACCCTGGGACATGTCTAATCTCAGGGTCCTGCCAACTGGCTAAGGTTCTCTCTCTGCCTGTGCACTTCCCATAACATTCAAAAGTGGTGGAACAGTACTGCAGGTGTCTATCTTCTCATTCTTTATCGCCCCCCCACTTCCCTCTCTCTATTTCTTTTTATCAGAGAAAAGATAATAATAAAAAGGAAAAATTACTGTTGGGAAATGGAGCTGTCATGTAGGTATCCAGTCCTAGTGTTAACCCTGCTATTGAAAACTAAAAATAAAAAGAGATGAGTTAAAAAGTGAGGGAACTAGTAGAGTTCAAACTGTGGGAAATTATCCCTCTTCCTAGCGTAATTACCAGTGTCATTGCTCACTCTCATCATGGTTGCCTCAAATATTATTTTAGTGATTAGAAGCCTCAGGAAGATAATAATTATATGGGGCCAAGAGACTCAAATTACACTGGAGATTGTCCATGCATGCTCCTTCCCTCCATTTTTTTCTGTATCATAAAATTTCCTCAAGGATTGTGTTTTGGTTTCTTGAGTTACACTGGACCACTTTAGAGAAGTGATAATTCCCCTGACATCTTATTGATCTTTTTTTAATCTGTGTGCCAACATGGAATCATAGGTAGCAAGTACCTTGACTGGGTGCTATTCCTAAGGAGGAGAATCAGCAGTAAGAATATCTATATTACAAGCAATAATAATTATTATATTTATTTACTTAATTAGAACTCCCTTTTACTTTGGGAGTACACATCCTGAATCACAATTCAGAACACTTTTCCAGGAAGGTATTATATATCAGATTGTTGGAAAAGTCACTACATAATTTTTTCTATGCAGAAACGCATCACAACATACCCAACAACCCAATAGCTGGCTAGATCCCTTAAATTCTAGCCTTATTTAATGTCAGTTTCCTTCTTTCCTACAAGTTCCCACCTATTTTGCTTTGGGTCACATGAAAAAATGACACTAAAAACATCTGCTACATTCCTCTATTGCTTCTATATTGTCATCACGCTTATGAGGAAAAAAGACCCTGGAAAATGGAATTCTATTATGCAAAAGCTCCATGTTTTGTACTTAAAAAAAATGAGATCCAGCATACACCCCAATAATTCATTTCCTGGAGAATCTTGAAAAGCCAAGATTTAGATTTAAATTTCTTAATTTGCCATTATAACATTGGGAAGTATGCTTTTGAGGAAAATGAGTAATTCCTTGTTAATGGTACTTCATATATTCTGAAAAGCATCATATTAAGGGATTAAGAGAGTAATATAATAAAAGACGATGACTGCCTCTGGAAATGTGCTTCTTATTAGCTCTTTCAGTTAGTCTAAACTAAGTCAGTGGAGAACTGATTCAGATTGAATAATCTTTGTACTATGCATTATTTAAAACTTTAGGCTACTTATGCTTTTCTTCCAGTTCTGTTCATAAACCAATGTATTCACCTTCTAATACATTCACCGGGATACAGTATTTCACTCATTTCCAAAATGTATGTATACTTCCTTTGTTCATCTTTTACTATCTGTGAAATAGGGGTGTATCTTACAGTGAAGGGCCATATTCCATCATCTTTTTAGTGGAGTATTAGTTTTCTTCCTTACTTGGGTATAATGGGGCATCTCAATACCACTGTTTTACTAATTTTATTAAAAACTTAAAGTGTTGGATTACAATCCAAGCTTTGGTTCAAGGAAAATATCTTGACCTGATGTAGTTTCAGTTCAGTTCCCTATAGTTGACCTGCCCCAGTCACAAATATTTCATGATACAACACTTGTCACATGGATCCAATGCTTCAATGTAAGTCCTTATATTGTGTTATATGAAAATATCCGAGAAATATCCAAGGAGAGAGGATATGCCAGAAGTAATTTTATCTGTTCCTAAGTCTTACTCATTTACATGTGATAGCATATTCCAAAATTGTAAAGCTGTTTCTGTGTAGAGTACTACAGAAGTCTCTAGAAATATAAAATGTTTCTAAATTTCTTTCCTTTCTACTTAATGCATTTTACACACTTGAATTTTAAAAAGGTAAGTGACTGATCTGTTCTTTTTGTAAACTGCATTGCATATATTAATGCCTGGTCATTAAAAGAGTTTAATGCAAAATGAGTAGTCAGGATTAAATGCTTTTCTACTGTAATTTCCCATTATTATTTGCATGCGACTTTCTGCTCAATTAATTTCTGTGAGTACTTATCATTTGTAGAATATTAAAAAAGCAAAAGGGTCATCCATATGTGACTAGTTACTCAGTGTTTATCATGGATGCATACTTTGTTTCTTTACCAAAAGGCCACTACAGGCTGTCCAAGAAATTTCACAGGCAAGTGGAATTCCTCCATTTCCGAAAGATTATCTTTGTTGTGCCATTGTCCGTGTTGTTGGTAGTATTTTTATTATTTTTTTATATTTACTTATTTTCCCTTTTGTTGCCCTTTTTTAATAGCTGTTGTAGTTATTGTTGTTGTTGTTGTTATTTATGTCGTTGTTAGATAGGACAGAGAGAAATGGAAAGAGGAGGGGAAGACAGAGAGAGGCAGAGAAAGACAGACACCTGTAGACCTGCTTCACCGCTTGTGAAGCGACACCCCTGCAGGTGAGGAGCCTGGGCTGGAACCGGGATACTTATTATGGTCCTTGCGCTTTGCCCCATATGTGCTTAACCCGGCTAAGCTGGACTCCTGTGGTAGTATTTTTTTACTATTTATTTATTTACTTATTCCCTTTTGTTGCCCTTGTTGTTTTATTATTGTAGTTATTATTGTTGTCGTCTTTGTTGGATAGGACAGAGAGAAAAGGAGAGAGGAGGGGAAGACAGAGGGGGAGAGAAAGATAGACACCTACAGACCTGCTTCACTGCAGGTGGGGAGCCAGAAGCTTGAACGGAATCCTTACAGCAGTCCTTGTGCTTTGTACCACCAGCGCTTAATCTGCTGTGCTACGGCCCAACTCCAGGTAGTATTTTTTTAAACCTAGACATTTTAGTTTTTTGATTAATTGACAAATCAAGATTTTGCCAGGATGCTGACTGCCTGTCTTAGCTATATGGTTTTCACTTTTCTCCTCTATTATTTCATATATATGTATACATATTTATTTATACATTTATATTCACTAAATTTAGAGTAAACCATTTTGCAAGATTGAGTCAGTTCTATTAGTCAATATATAAGTCCTTGCAAACATAGGAAATTAATAATTTATGTTGTTCTTTAGTATCTGATTATCATAAAATAGTGCAATGACTAGTATAAGGTTGAGTAACATGTTTGACATGTTGTAGATGTTTACTAAGAAGTAGGCTAAGTACTTTGTGTTCTCTAGCAATATTGCAATCAATTATTTATTTATTTTTGCCACCACCAGAGTTATCACAGAGACATTGGTGTCTGCAAAACTCTGCTCTTCCTGGCTGCCATTTTCTGAGAGGGGGATAATTAGAAGGAAAAACAGAAAGTAAGGTAGATACTTGCAGCATTGTTCCACCACAAGTGAATCTTCCTCCTGGCAAATGGGGGTTGGGGCTTGCAGGCTTTATCTAGTGAACCACCAGCTGGCTGGCCCCTTCATCCTCTTCTTTTTTTTTTTAATACTGCCATATTTTATCAAACTATTACTGTGACCACCTTCTCTAATGTTTAGGTCATGAATTATAACCTACTATAGTTTGAAAAAAGGGAATCAGCAGTATTTGAATACTAACCATCTTACTGTGCAAATGTTCTAGAAATAATGCAGAAGACTTTAAACGGCAGTAGGTGGTACTAGTAAGACTAACATTAGCAGATGGGTAGTTTCACTCTATGCCTGGCATGTCACATAACAAAGCTGAGTTCTATCTTCCTCATCTGTAAAATGAGCAACACATTTATATATATTGATAGATGTAAAGATATATAAATTATATGTAATAATCACTGTATAATAAATTTTGGCTATTTTAAAGAATATATGTATATGTTTTTAAATATTTATTTTGGATAGAGACAGAAATTGAGAAGGAAGAAGGAAATATAGAGGGAGAGAAAGAGATATTTGCAGATGCTTCACCATTTGTAAAATTCCCCCCTTAAAAGTAGGGGGTGGGGCCTTGAAACATGATCTTTGTGCATGGTAATGTGTGCACTCAACTAGATGTGCCATCACCTGGCCCATTTAAGACTGTATATTTTGGGGAGCCAGGCAGTGGCACAGCATGTTAAGCGCACATGGCACAAAGCGCATGCTGTCATCAGGATCCGGGTTCGAGCCTCTGGCTCCCCACCTGCAGGGGGGTCGCTTCACAGGCGGTGAAGCAGGTCTGCAGGTGTCTGTCTTTCTCTCCCCTTCTCTGTCTTCCCCTCTCCTCTCAATTTTTCTCTGTCCTATCCAGCAACAATGACAGCAATTACAACAACAACAACAACGATAAACAAGGGCAACAAAAGGGGAAAAATAAATAATTTAAAAAGAATGTATATATACATATATTTTTAATATTTATTGAAAGATATAGAGAAAGATACCTGCCACACTGCTTCCCCACTTGTGAGGTTTTCCTCCTACAGATGGGGATTGGGTGTTGAACCCAGGGCCTTGAGCATGGTAATGTGTGTGTTCAATTACCTGGCCCCCTCAGCTATTTTTTCTCAGAATTTGATATGTAACCCATTTATAGTAATAGAGCACAGGTTTATCTTAAAAGAATCATAGGATTTGTAAATAAAATCCTAGATTTTCATTGCATTTGTCTTTAATAAAGCATTTTTATCATGCCCTATTTTTCCTTTAATGAAGATTTTTATATATCAAACCACTTTCCCAACTACAGGCCTCTAACTATAACTATTCTCTTTTATCAAAAATTATTTATTTAAATTATACTTTTTGAGACATATTCCTGATAAGACAAAACTGAATCCAAAGAGTAACTCTCTTTGCAAAACTCAATTTTCATGTCTTCAGTCTTTGAAAATAAGCAAGACAACAAATTCTGAAATACTGGGCTTATACATTATGAGTAATTTTGATGTGTGGGAATAAGTTAATGATCAGTAATGATTAACATGTCCAGAACTCAGCCTAAAATACTGAGAAAAAGAAGCTATAATAATATTGAAGCATATAGTTTAATAATCCCAGTATTTGAATGTGGATGAGAATAGATACATTAATTTCCAGTGTAAAGATCATTTCTATGCACATGATTTTGTTTGAAGATTGATAAAGACAAAGCACACAGAGCATCACATAAGATCCAGGTACTTCCTTTGGCATTTATCCTACATTCTTTAATTTGTTCATCATACTAATTTTTGTTTTAACATTGCCAAATACAGTCTACTACAGAAGCTAAAAGCCCTGCCCTAAGTCACATCTTCATTAATTGCTGAATGCATGCAGGGCGTTCAGATTTCATAGCTTTTGATATTTTACATACCACATTTGCACACATAGTATAATATTATAATAGATGAGTTCTTATCATTCAGCACTATGTGTTCATTTTGCATGAATTGAAGCTGAAGTCCAGGGGGAAGTAAATCAATGGGTGACCTTGATGGGACTGGCAATATTTGCCTGGCCAAATGAAAGCAGGGAATTCAGAGAAGGATGATTGTGCTAAGCATACCAGGTACTTTTATTTTAGGCTGCCCTAACATAAACAACTTTTTAAAAGCCTGAGAAAAATATCCCCAAGCAGTAGAGGAGGAAATTTTAGTAGGCAATCTACTAAAAAAGCAAAAGCAATGAGTAACCCAGAAATGTCCAAGGACAACTATTACTATCTTTCTCTATAAAGTGCTTCAGCACATTCATTCATTCTGGTGACACTTCATGGAACAACTAGACAACAGCTAGAGTAGACAATAGATAGAAAATGAACACAATGTCATGTCCAGAAATGAGTATAATAGCATTGCTTTGTGATCACCAGGGCTTCGTGGCTCCAGATCATCTTTATTAAATAGAGAGAGACAAAAAGAATGGGAGAAAGTCAACACAGCACCAAAGTTTCTTTCTTTCTCTTCTTAATCTGACACAGAGATACTTTTATTTATTTGTTTATGAGTGATTTAATATTGATTTACAAAATTACATGCCAACAGGAGTAGAATTCCATACCATTACCACCCCCAGAGTTCTGAGCGGCTACAATAGTTTTCCCAAGGTTGCAGATATAGGTGAACTATTATTTCTACAACTATTTGTCTATATTTGTATATAATTGCGCTTTTTTTTCAAGGTCCTGTCTTTTCTTCCTTTCCAAGCTGCACATAACTCTATTACTACATGCAAATGTCCCTCTCTTTTTTCCTCTTCTCTCTCTGAGTCCTGATGGAGCTGGAGGTCAGAGCCCTCTCTTATTTTCTCCCTCCTATCTGAAATAAAAGCCAGGCTCAAACCTGGATCACACACATGACAAAGCAGGTGTATTATCCAAATTAACTAACTTATCAGACCTCTAATAACATTTTCTACTTGTCTAGTTTCTATGTGCTCAAAGATTGCCCAAACCTATGAACAGGTAGCTAAAGCAAATATGCATAGGTACTAGATGAGACATGGATTATAAAAAAGGAGACTAGAATCAAAGCCCTACTAGATTCTAGCAAATCTACATAAAAAAGAAATCATCAACCCCAGCTTAGTGTTAGTGCCACAGTACAAATTACAGTGATGACTACGGATAACCATGAATTTAAAAAAAAGTCCATCAATGTGATTTGATTCAACAACCAGAAAAACACTGAGTGGCACAATTCAGCATAGTTTGTATGAGCTTAGTCATGATGAGAACACTAATCTGGGACTCACGGGGAAAATTAGCTTTTCACTACTATAGTTTCTATCACTACCCTGAACAACCAAAGGGTCTATATGTTTGGGAAGTTATGGATACACAAAAGCCTGAAAAGTCTGTTATATAACACCAGAGTCACAAGTGGGGTGACATCTAAGAGTTTATGAATAGTGATTAGTATAGAAATTAGAATGTATGACCAACTATTCCTCCCGAAATCATAATTTTTGCAGGCTAGCTAGTGAATTTCTGTATAATATGACAAAAATCTATATTAAACTCTAGTCTTCTGCTATGAGAATTCAAATTAGTTTAACACTGAATCCTGGGGAGGAATAAAATATACTATAAAGAAGGATAGAAAGTTTATTCACTCTTTATTCCCAGTTCTCAGAGTTTAGTGCCTGGTATATGGCAGACAATATGTAAATGTATTGTGTGAATGAATGAGTGAATAAAGACACAAATTTTTATTAATAACCTCAGAGGACAAGGATTATTAAGCCCTTTGACTCATCTGTATGTCTTAGCATATGCCACAGTGTTCTTCAGAAAAAGCAAACTTTAGCAGCACACAGTTTTGCTTGTAGGTCAAGTGAACCTGAGTAATTACGAATTACTGGAGATTATTTTGATAGAAGAGGAAAGGGAGTGGCCAGGTGGTGGCATATCTGACAGTATACACTGTGATGTTCAGGGACCCAGTTCAAACCCCCAGTCCTCACCTGCAAGGGAAGAAACTTCACAAATGGTGAAGCAGTACTGAAGATGTCTCTCTGTCTTCTGCTTCTCTGTCAATTTCTCTCTGTCTCTATATAAAATAAATAAATAAATAATTTTAAAAGGGAAATGTACAGAGGCTGTATATTTTGGACAAAGAGAGGAGTGGGGATCTTAAAAACATGCTAAATTTCAATGTTCAAACAAAAGAGACAAAAATGTTTTTATAGTATACATTGTAACTTTTTGTATTACCTTATTATATTATTTATTATATTATGCAAATATATTTATATATGGTGAGAAAAAAGAAAATGATGGACATTAAAGTTGAGGAGATAGACATCTACCACAATTGCATTTTTTAAAAAATATTTTATTTATTTATTCCCATTTGTTGACCTTGTTTTTTATTGTTGTTATTGATGTCATCATTGTTGGACAGGACAGAGAGAAATGGAGAGAGGAGTGAAAGACAGACAGGGGGAGACAAAGACAGACACCTGCAGACCTGCTTCACCACTGTGAAGAGACTCCCTAGCAGGTGGGAAGCCGGGGGTTCTAATCAGTATCCTTATGCAGATCCTTGTGCTTTGCGCTACTTGCGCTTAACCCACTGCGCTACAGCCCAACTCCCCACAATTGCATTTTTAGAAGTAAACTTACCACTCTTAAAAATTTTTTTTTTACTATTTTTATTTATTTATTTGGATCGAGACATTCAGAAGTAGAGAGGGAAGGGGAAAATAGAAAGGAAAAAAGAAAGAGAGACACCTGCAGCACTGCTTCACCACTTACAAAGATTTTTCCCTTGCTGGTGGGGACTGGAGCCTTGAACCCAGGTCCTTGAGCATTATAATATGTGCACTCAACCAGATGTACCATCACCCACGCCCTGGATATTTAGAAAAAAAAAACATTTTAAAGTCCCATGTTTAGCACTGGGGCATCTCCATAATAAGATGAGAATATATACATATATATATATACTGTTACTCTGTCACTCTCAAATACCCCATTTGCTAAAATATAAAGGATCATATGCAATTTCACACAGATTGAAAACCTAGGGGTTTCCCTGGCTGTGTCAGCACAGACACTACCTATAGAAGGGCTCGCCAGCCAGCCTGGTGCATGTGCTAACTCCCTCCGTCCGGACCATTACCATCCCACCAGTCTGAGCCACTGATTCACCAGTTCCACAGACTAGAGAGAAGGGCAGAGGAGCTCCCTAACTTAGCAAGTCACATCCAAAACTGCAACCCTTTGAGAAGACTCTAGAACATCCTACTCACACAGAAGCCTCGAGCTTCTGTGGCCACTGAGTCTTTGACATATACCAGCATTCTTTTTGGGGTGCAGAATGTGAGAGTTGTGGCTTCTGTAAGTGCTTCTCCACTGGACATGGACATTGGAAGTTTGATCCGTGCCCCCCAGCCTGTTTCTATCATTTCCTTTTAGGGACAAAGGAAGATGATCCGAGGGCTCTGAACTCTAATTTCATCAAGACCAATTCATAACACAATTCATAACAGCTAAAACCTGGAAGCAACCCAGGTGCCCAACAACAGATGAGTGGCTGAGAAAACTGTGGTATATATACACAATGGAATACTATGCAGCTATCAAGAACAATGAACCCACCTTCACTGACCCATCTTGGAGAGAGCTAGAAGGAATTATGTTAAGTGAGCTAAGTCAGAAAGATAAAGATGAGTATGGGATGATCCCACTCATCAACAGAAGCTAAGGAAGAAGATCTGAAAGGGAAACTAAAAGCAGGACCTGACCAAATTGTAAGTAGGGCACCAAAGTAAAAACCCTGTGGTGAGGAGTAGACATGCAGCTTCCTGGGCCACTGGGTGGTGGGAGTGGGTGGGAGGGATGGGTCAGTCTCTTGGTGGAGGGAATTGTGTTTATGTACACTCCTAGTAAAATGTAGACATATAAATCACTAGTTAATTAATACGAGAGGGGGAAAATTAATTGTATGTCTCGAAGTTTTTCAAAACACAAACTGAATCTTTTCAATATATAGGCTGTGTAATTGATATGCAGACTCTCTCAAAAGCCTAGACCAAGTAGATCAGAAGCAACCAATAGCACAGCTATATACAAGATACTGGGTACTCTCTTTTCAGTCACCAGGTTCCAGATGTCATCAGGATGCTGGCCAGGCTTCCCTAGACTGAAGTCCCCACCAATGTGTCCTGGAGCTCTGCTTCCCCAGAGACCCACCCTACTAGGGAAAGAGAGAGGCAGACTGGAAGTATGGACCAACCAGTCAACGCCCATGTTCAGCGGGGAAGCAATTACAGAAGCCAGACCTTCTACCTTCTGCAACCCACAATGACTCTGGGTCCATGCTCCCAGAGGGATAGAGAATAGGAAATCTATCAGGGGAGGGGGTGCGATATGGAGATTGGGTGGTGGGAATTGTGTGGAATTGTACCCCTCCTACCCTATGGTTTTGTTGATTAATACTTTCTTAAAGAAAAAAAAAGAAAAGAAAAGAAAACAGAAAACCTAGGGGTCTGAAAACTTACAGTTTGAAGGCACTCATATGTGTTCTTTTGTTACAGCAACAATAGCAATGCCAACAATAATAATAACAACAAGGGCAACAAAATGAGGAAAAAATAGCCTCCAGGAACAGTGGATTTGTAGTGCAGGCACCGAGTCCCAGCGATAACCCTGGAGGTAAAAAGAAGAAAGGAAAGAAAGAAAAAAAGGAAGGAAGGAAGGAAGGAAGGAAGGAAGGAAAGAAGGAAGGAGGGCAATTACAGAAGGCAGACCTTCAACCTTCTGTGTCCCATAATGACCCTGGGTCCATACTCCTAGAGGGTTAAATAGTAAGAAAGCTATCAGGGGAGGGCATGGGATACGGAGATCTGGTGGTGGGAATTGTTCCCCTCTTATCCTATGGTTTTGTCAGTGTTTCCATTTTATAAATAAAGAAATAAATTTTTAAAAAATGATTAAAAAAAAAAAAGAAAGAAAGAAAGGAGGAAGCAAAGGAATGCATGTTCCAAGTGGGGTGAGTAGGAGTAGACTAGAACTAAAAACACATTAAAAATAGGAAAGAAGCAGGCTCCTTGCAGAACTCACACCAGGTGCTGTCTCCAAGCCACCATTGTAAATAGCATTAAAGGACATAAATTATGGGGGGTTTTGTATGATTTAGAAAGTCCTAACAATGGGATTTTCAAAGCTAACCTAATTGCCAAATAATTTGGTTATAACAATAACTATCTATTGCCTTAAGACAGCAGGAACCTTCCCCTTTCTCAACAAAGCTCATATTTCTTCCAGGCCTGGAACTTCTAGAGTGAGGCTCACTTTCCTGCATGCTTCTCTCAATTTATACCAACCGATACTGCATCTGCTGATCCCAATCTAAACAATGCAACCAGTACCACCTTGGCATTTTTCACTTCAGACCGTGTCCAGAAATGTCAGGTATGGAAAGTCAACCCTTCAGCTTCATTACTCTGGTGAGACCTTTCCTTTCCGAGCTCATAGGACTCCTTAATTCCATTTTGGGTGGTGCATTTCTTAACAAAACCTCAAAACCTAGATATGGACCAGGGCCCATGAGATAAGGCATACATATGTACCAATAACTTAGGGGAAAATATATACCTTAAAGCAAAAGTGCACAATAGTTTGCAGTGAGTCAATGAATGAAGCAAGCAAGTAGAAAGACTTAAAAAGAAACCATAAAGTACCTAATCAAATAGTTTCTATTTAGACCTAGATACTCTCCTATTACACTTTTCTCAATCACTCCAAAGCTAACCTTGTTAGAAAAAGTAAGGACTACAAAAGCTGAATAAGGACTAGAGATTGCCATACTTTAATAATGACTCTATAGTCACTACCAGGTCACCCCATCACCTGGGGCCCTAGTAAGGGAGTCCTGTGGTTTCCCACACAGACATGATGGGCCTAAACCTCTAACAGATTCTTCTCAACACTGTCACTGGTCATCTCCATCAGGAACAACATAATGGACCCCTATGTGGGCCCCTGCAGGTCCTTGCCCTCAATGTGGATCAACAATGGTAGAGACTGTTCCATTATCCAAAGGGAGGTTGGAAAATACACTCTACCACCAAAAGAAGATGGATCCTGAAATTAATACAGCCTGGTCCTAGCTGTGACTACAGAATGTGAGCTCAGATCTACAGGGATGCAGAGGTTACATAGGCTCCCATGTTGAATATGGGCCCCGGATCCAATCGATGGGTTCTACAGTCAATAATATTTATATACTTTTCCCATACTGAATACTTTTAATTATGACTGAAGTTGACACATTTAATCTTATGCTTAATATTTTATATTCAAAACAAAGTAGGGTGCAAAAATTATTTCCATTTTACAGAAAAGGTTCAACTTTACTCAGTTATCTGCAGGTTTTCACAGATACAGTCAAACAAGCTAAGATCCTAACCTAAATATTATTTTTATTTATCCTTATTGAGGGGGAGTTTAATGGTTTATGGTTAAGTTATTGATACATGGATGAAATTTCTCATATTGCCATGGAAGGTGTCTTAAAGACACTCATCCCAACCTCACTATCAGGCACCAGAACGCAAATACTCTTAAGTTTGTGCTATTCTACATACTATAGGCTCTCTCTTTTATCAATTATTCTAATTCATCCCAACTCAACTATCTAAATCTTTACCTATGCAAGTACCCAGTTTGCTGTTTCCAAATTATTTCTATGCTCTCTCTACACATTTAATAAACTAAGAAGTCTGAAGTACATACTGTGTTATTCAGGTCACATCCCCAGACGGAATGTCACGTATGCCTAATGTTGTGTCTATAAAGTACTCAAATTAATTCAAAATGCAAAATTCTATGAGGAAAGGAAAGGAAATGATCGTCAATTACATTTAATACTTTTTTTTAAAAGAGGAGAATTTGCATAGACTGACAGCTCATTTTGTTTCTACATTTAAGATTTGGTTGTGCTAACCAAAAGACAGTCATGTATACTTGGCACCCACAAAATCCCAATGCCCATTTTTATGCTAGTAAATAAATGATATGTCAGTAAATAACATATTGTTTTGTTTTTCTTTATTGGGGAAGGGGCTAATAGTTTAGAGTTGATAGTAAAATACAGTAGTTGGTAAATGTGCAACATTTCTCAGTTTTCTGCATAACACTCTAAGCCCCATTTAGGTCCTTCTCCATCCTCATAATATATTATTGTATGAACAACTAGGTGGTCCAAATAAGGTTTGTTAAAAAATCTCTGAGTAATTCTTTATACGCTTCCTAATGTTTAGTTGGTTCTTCTATTTTTCTGTTTTCCTTTTGAAACAAAAGCCTCAGAAAGCAAATTATCACAAGAAATGTTCTATAGCCAAGGTATTTTTGAAATAACTAAAGTAACTTTAATGCAGTTATGCATGTACAGATTTATCTCTTGTTTTTCTCTGTCAAAAATCTCCAGAATTAGAATGCTCTGTAAGAACCAGAAATGATTGCTAGGAAACTTTTAAAGAAGCTCTGAATCAATTCATAACTTTGAATAGAATCTGAAAACACACACACATATAAGTCTATACTATGAAATGAAATTATACCCTGGTAGTCAGTAATCTCAGGACTAAATTGTCTCCCAATAACATACACTGAAGAATAGATTCTAAGGGCCTTGCTATGTCTGACCAGAGGAGTAATTTTAGCATTTTCAATATTTGCAAAGAAAATTATTAATATCTGAAGTTACTGAACTTTAAAGTTCTATAAAAGATACTTTTAAAAATCTAGTTTTCAGGATCAAACTGTACAGAAATATAACTTGTAAAGTAAAAGTAAAAATTTGCTATATTTTCTTAGCTTAAACATCTTTCTTAATTACAGTTTAGGTGGCAAACTGAAACAAATGGCTTTTTATCAATTGAACATTGCTGGAAGCATAAACAATAAATTATGAATCATGGAAGTTGAAGTCTTTTGGATCATATATGCATGATACTTTTCTGCATAGTTGGGATCCCAGTTGGACCTTATGTTTCATGCAAATTTAGCACTATCTTTTATGATTCAACATTTAAGAAAAATGCCATGCTTCATGTGAATAAGAGTTGACAACATATATGAAAAGGGTCTGTAGTCAATATCTGATAATCTCTGTGATGCTGAGGAGAAGTCCCCTGTGCAGCAGATTGATAATATCGTGATATTGGAAACTTGCATATATAGTTATTCATGATTGTATTCATACAAGCAACAGGGTTACTTGTTGCTTAGGTATGCCAGCTTAAGTATGTACCTGCTACATCGGAGGGATAGAGACTTTTGCAAAGATCACTTGGAAAGAGAAATACTATTTACAAAAGTTTTACTTACTTCAAAGCAGCCTAGTGTATTAAGAGAAAATAAGAAAACTCAAGGTGGCTCAAAAGAGGGCAAGTGGCTTACCAAGTTAGCCCTCTTTGCTGTATGAGGAAGGCCTTTTAGGTCAACTCAGGTTGAGATGGGTCAGAGCTGGCTTAAATCCTACATCCTGAATATAAGGGAGCTGCCTCAAATCCTACATTCTGAATATCAGAGAGCAATGACTGAGGATTCAGCTAGAAGGAAGATGGAGGATGGAGGGTCAGCTCTACCTTAAGATCAAGGGATTCCAATTCTACTGGCAAGCAGCAACTTTTAGTTTTGTGATCAAGGAGTATGAGGTAAGTAGACATTATTCAAAGTGCAAAGAAAGCCTTTAATTTTCCGACTTATGTGAAATGATTCCCACGGAGTTACATATGTTTAGAAGTTGAAAGTGATTTAAAACAACTTGCTATGTTAGGATAGAAAGTAATTCAAAAAAGTTTGAAGATGAGGTTAGTTCTTGTGTGAAGAAAGGTGAATTTTATTTCAGCAAAGGGAAAAGAAAAGAATTCATATTAAAGACTAGATATCTAGGAACCCTGCAGGTATTTCTTGGTTGATAAACAATTTCATTCCCCATGAAATCTTTCTCCTCTTTCCTATTTTCTTTCCTATTTCTTTCTACTATTCCTATTTTCACCCTTTATTCTTCTATTTTAATGCCCTTTGGACAGTGTTACGCTGCTACATTGATTTTTTGTTTGTTTGTTTAATGGGAAAATTTGCACAACTATCAACTGTAATTGCTATCAAATTTACTGTACAACTTTTGAAAAATCAACAGTTAGGTAGCTGGGTGGTAGTACAGCAGGTTAAGCGGACATGGTGCAAAGGGTAAAGGCTGGAGAAGGATCCCAATTAGAGCCCCCAGTTCCCCACCTGCAGGCGGGCTGCTTCACAAGCAGTGAAGCAGGTCTGCAGGTATCTATCTTTCTCGCCTGCTCTCTGTCTTCCCCTCCTCTCTCTATTTCTCTCTGTCCTATCCAACAGCAACAACAGCTATGACAACAATAATAACTACAAGAAGCGAAACAACAAGGGCAACAGAATGGGAAAAATGGCCTCCAGAAGCAGTGGATTCATAGTGCAGGCAACAAGCCCCAGCAATAACCCTGGAGGCAAAAAAAGAAAAGAAAAGAAAAGAAAGAAACAAAAAGAAAAGAAGATCAACAATTAAAGATGCAAAGTGGTCCTCAAAGACCTGGTTGAAAATGATCAGAGGAGATGAACCACAACACAAGAATTTAAGAATTAATATATGCATATACATTCATCCTTGTCCCAATTATTGATGACTGTTTTTCCATATAGCCACTGTTTTCAGAGCTGTCTCAGACATGGTTTATCCATTCCCATCACAGCACACCTATGGAGCAGTGAGGTAGCTCTGTCTTGGATTTACAGATAAAGAAAGCAAGACAAAAATTAACTTATACACAGTCAAACAAAGGATGCTTCTAGAAGGTAAAAAGGCATCTAATATATACTGCTTGAAGTGAGTGAATTAGTTGAGATTAGTTGGCAAAATTAGATTAGATTGTAAGCAAGTAGCCATTTAGTAGGCAGTGAGATAGCTCACAGCACTTTATCTGAAATTCTAATCAGTGTTTGAATTATCCAAAATAAGTATAAAAATTATATCATTATAGTAATGTTCTTATACGATTTTAGTCAAAAATCATATATTCTTGTTATTATATATTATAGGTCTATAACTATAGATATTTTATATAAGCAGACTTTATTGAGATACTTACCTAAACAGATACAAATAATATAGGTTTAAAGACTTAATTAAGCAGGACACAACCTACCAATTTACTACATATTCAAATGCATTGAATATAAATTATTATATTGAACAGATCAAAGAAAAAAAATTAGTCATCCAGTACTTGTTTTTAACTGCTGCCTTAAGCTTAATCAAGATGTAATTAAAGACAATGACTTCTTTCTTACTTCCATATTTTCTCCTTAGATATCATAACTTTATTCTTTTTTCCTGTGTCCATCTAATATAAATATATTTCTACTTAATATGTGAATATTTCCACCTCACTAGACTCTACCATTCTAATAAAATTGTTTCATCACAATCTACAGGCTAGAGAAGAGGTTTCTGTTGACATCAAAATTTTCTGCAGCCATCAAGTTTCTATACCTGTAAAAAGACTGCTTATTATATATTTCTTGCTTGTTATGTTTAAATGTCTTTTATCTCCCATTTTTATGGCTTAAATCAGAACTCCTTTGTGTATAAATTCACCCACACAGTACATGGAAAAGCCAATGTCAGGGCCTTATACTTTAGAAAATTCAAAGATGTTATTGTTTTGTATATACAGATATATATACATGACTCATCATATTTTTATCTTTTCTTCCACCTTTCTATTTATTGAATGTTGTTTTTTTCATTCTAGAAGATATATAATTCTCATATACTAAAAAACTTGTGAAATAACTCAACTGTGTAGGAGACAAGAGACAGTTAATGTCTATCACATTTTGTCTTTGATAATGAACTTGTCAGTTGAAAATTACAATAGGGCCAATCTAATGAGATGGGAGAAATCCTGCAGTAACTTTGAGTTGAAAGACACAAAGCAAAGTCCTTAGAAAATTTCAAATACTGAAATCATCACTTTTAAAGATATGATTTAATAGGAAGCAGGTCATCCACCCATCATTTACGGATTTGAATAACCAACGAGCTACTTCAAAATCATAACTTTCATCTGATGGGCTAAAACCTGTAAATCATGATGCTTTCAGTGATAGAGCATTAGCTACCAATAATCTTAAACTCTATCATATGAAAGAAAAATTAAGTGTGATAGTGAAATATTATTTTTAGTGTGAAATATGATTTTTTGCCATGTTTGAAACAAAATATGGCATAGGTTTAATATAAGTAACATGAAATTTTTGTTGTGTCTGCATTCTGTCATGAAAAACAACAAAAACAGGCTTCAACAGTTATTTAGTTACTTACATAACCAACATTTAAAATATGACTTCCTTCTATTACTTTAATTATTTCTACATATTAAGATTTTTTTTCTATTTTCATAGTAACTCTAATGCCAAAGATGTAGTGAGCTTTGGGGGTAAAAACCTATGAATTTATGATCAAGGAAAAGGGAGCTAAAGTATAAACTTGGCATGTCTATTCCAAAGATCTGTGGGCTCATGATTTATCCTATGGATATGATGAATATTTGAATCCTAAATACAAAATCACAGTGAACATATGCCCTAATTTCATTAAGACAGTCCTGGTTTATGGTTTATGGATATATATATGGCAACCACTGGTGCTTTTAAAAAGTTGCAGTTGGAATAATAAATTACATAGTAAGTACACAGTAAACAAAATTTAGAGTGAATAACTGTGTCACACTGAATGTTCACTTTCCTGGAGTCACTTTGAAATACTCAAAATAGTTTATCTCTCAATTATCCTCCTTCACCACCCCCATATCTATCTACTCCTCTCTCTTTCCACCTCTCTCTCTCTCTCTCTCTGATACACACACACACACACACACACACACACACACACACACACACACACACACACACACCACTTGGGCTCAGAACTGTAACAGGTATTTTCAAGTTTCATAAGAAAACAGATAAATCTCCATGTCCTTAAATACCACAGTATAGGAGGCTTGGCTGTGGTGCACCTGGTTGAGCAATGACCTGCGCTTGAGTCCCCACTCCCCACCTTTATGTGGCATGCTTCATGAGCAGTGAAGCAGGGATACAGATGTCTCTCATTCCTCTCAATTTTTCTTTGTCCCATCAAATAAAACAGAAGTAAAAATCAGCCTTTGAAAGCAATGGACTCATAGTGCTGGCACCAAGCTCCAGTAATACCCCTGATGGGGATACTAAAAAAAAAAAAAAGTATGCAAATGCATGGTTTCTAGGCCTTTTAACTAAGATTAAGTTTAGTAAATGCTTGATTACAGGTTTAATTTAAATATGTGATAGGACACAGAGAGGTTTTCTTTCTTTTTTAAATTTTTACATTTTTTCCCTTTTGTTGCCCTTGCTGTTTATCTTCATTGTTATCATTGTTGTAATTGCTGTCATTGTTGTTGGATAGGACAGAAAGAAATCGTGAGAGGAGGGGAAGACAGAGAGGGGAGAGAAAGATAGACACCTACAGACCTGCTTCACTGCCTGTGAAGCGACCCCTCTGTAGGTGGGGAGCTCGGGGCTCAAACCAGGATCCTTACACCAGTCCTTGTGCTTTGCACCATGTATGCTTAACCCACTGTGCCACCCACCACCTGGCTCCCCAGAAAGAGGTTTTCTAACTATACGACTTTATGTTTCTGAATTCCCAGAATTATTAATAAATGAGTGAAGTTCACTCATTATACTGGTAAGATCTCCTCTGATTAAGGTTTAGAGCATAATTAATATAGTACAAAACTATACTTTGTCTGCACTCAACACTCAACATGCTTATGTGATGCCTTCTGTGAGTCAAGCCTTAAACAGCTGTGTACTGAAACTGCAAGATGCACAGAAAATGCCAAATAGTTTAGAAACTTTAGAAAAGGAAGACATTTCCTTACAGAGATTTTTTTTCAATTGTACAGTACCTTATATACAAGAATAGTGACCTAGGTTTATTAATTAATTAGCTCAAAATAAGTATGAACTACATTTACAAAAATTTTCAGCTCAATTTGGGATTTCTGAGCATGATTTCATCTTAGACATATTTATGTGACTTCCGCAAGGGGAAAATAATGAATCTTAGCATAATCAGAACAAAAAGACAATGTGCTTGGATTAGAATTCTTAATGAGGGGAGGCTAGCAAATAAATACTCTGATATTGAAGATGACGAGCAGGATTTTCTCTATCTAGTGTTTACAAGAGTGTAAATCAGCCAAACAAGAACCATCAATGTGATGACTTTCTGCTTTCCTTTCCTTCCTGTGATATATTTGCTTTTATCGAAGCAATCCCAAAGAACTAAGTAAAATTATATATTTAGCAAGAAACATAAAATGCTATTTTAAGGAGAAAGCTTTATCAAAAGCCACTAAGTCCTTAGAATAAAGTACAGCAAGTAATTCAACAAGTAATTCACCATTTTTTACTCTTCTTCTTGAGTATTACTATTATATAGAATATTCAGAGATCTAAACAAATGCCTATCATAAAACTAGAAGACAGACTGAGACAATGCATTTATTTTTCTAATATTTTTGAAACAGCTGAAATTAAGATTTAAATACATCTGAGACAAAATAATTAAGAATCTTTGTTAATTAAGCACACATGGCACAAAGCACAAGGACCTGTGTAAGGATCCTGGTTCAAGACTCTGGCTCCCCCCTCTCTGTCTTCCCCTCTTTTTTCCATTTCTCTCTGTCCTATCTAACAACGATGACATCAGTAACAACAACAATAATAACTACAACAACAATAAAAAACAAGGGCAACAAAAGGGAAAATAAATAAATAAATAAATAAATAGAAAAGAATCCTTGTTAAATATAGAGCAGCATTGGAAACAAAAAGGTATAGATGAGATAGACTAAAAAAAAATTTTCTTCCTTTCAGCTGGAGCATCCATCTTTTAGTAAATCACCAAAATGACTATCACAAAGGGAAAGAGGAGAGGCACCCGCTATATATTCTCTAGGCCTTTTCAGAAAACATGGAGTTGTTCCTTTGACCACATATATGCGGATTTATAACAAAGGTGATATCGTAGATATAAAGGGAATGGGTACTGTTCAAAAAGGAATGTCCCACAAATGTTACCATGGCAAAACAGGAAGAGTCTACATAATGTTAGCCAGCATGCTGTTGGTATTGTTGTAAACAAACAAGTAAAGGGCAAGATTCATGCCAAGAGAATTAATGTTCATATTGAGCATATTAAGCACTCTAAGAGCAGAGACAGCTTCTTGAAATGTGTGAAGGAAAATGATAAGATAAAAGGGAAGCCAAAGAGAAGGGGACTTGGGTTCAACTGAAGCACCAGCCTGCTCCACCCAGAGAAGCATACTTTGTGAGAACCAATGGAAAGGAACCAGAGCTGCTGGAACCCATTCCCTTTGAATTCATGGCATGATCAATATAAAAACTTAATGAAATATCATAACTATAAAAAATTAATAACCTATGACCTTTATACATAATAGATAGTAATTAAGAGAGAAAAAAAGTTAATCCAAGGTTGGTTTTCAAGAAGTAATGAAATGGACTAAGTATTCTCTGTAAGTGAAAGACTTAACAATAAAACCAGTTCATATTAACTCCAAAATAGCACTGATAAGGAGTGCCCTTCAAGAAGGATTTTCTTATCTAATTGCTGTTGTCAAAGTTGGAATAGGCTTCAAACAAATAGCTCTAAAGTGTACCCACAAACCAGGCAAAATTAGAATAGGCTTTCCCTAAAGACTTGGTCAACATTAAATTAAAATTTAACAACTACAAAATGTAATCCAGCACCTCCTTTAACAGCTATTTCAATGTCTCAATATTCCTGGAATTTGCTCTGGGGTTAAATCTTATGGTTCCTTTGCAAAGTAGGGTGATTGGAGTATCCCCTGGGATAAATTAACTTTCCCAGTAACAATTTTCTTAGCTATTGTTTCAATATTATAAAGAAGAAATGATGGTAATTGCCATGCTAGTAGATTGATTTCAACTTTTCATGGGTGAAAATAATTTCATAGCTAGGTTTAGTCAAATTATCAAACCACATAAGAATTTCCAGTTTATAGTTTATCCTGTTTCACAGTGCTAAATTACCTTCATTTTTCTTGATGGTAAAGTTCGGATTGTTGACCATTTCTGGAAGAAGACTGTATAAGAAGTAATGTCCATTTTTGGGATCATCTTTGTCCATGGCACTCACTGTTTGAATGACCTGTAACATAAAACTTGACATCAGCATTCCTGGTGACATCAGAGGAATCAAACTACCTAAAAAAAAAAAAAATTCAGTGACCTCCCTTCAGTGATCTGATACTTTGGTGCAAGAAATCTTTTTCAGTTTCTGTAAGTTGTCATTGGTGGTTTGTGCCAAGAATAAGGAGAAACATTCACCACTTTAAAACCTCAGCCTTGATAAGTTGATGAAAATTAAGGTCATTACCTTTGTTTCCACTTGGTGTCTGTGGCTTGAAATAGCAAATTTAAGGGTATTTGGAAATTCCACTGGGTAATTACAGCTTTCTTTCCAATTTGAGTATATACGGGCATCTAGAATGAGATTTGGAATTGTTACAGTGATTGTAGCGTGGCTCTTGGGAGGATTATAGGGGTAAAGGTTTAAATCTTGAATCCTCACAACCCTTTTATTTCACTGATAAGGTTACAAGTGTTTGCCAAATAGAATGTTCCTCGGCACAAACATCACCACAGCAAGCCTTTCTGATGAGTTGCATCTGTACCCTCCCAATAAAGAATACTGTTTTTAAAACTAGTGGATCACACATGCAAACAATGCTTTGAAGTGTATCCTGAGATGAATAAATTAAAGGGATTAAAATAATTACTACTGTGCAGAGAACTGTTTGGATAGATACACATACTTGGAATTGGTGCTGGTTGAATGTGCTCATTTCATTTGCAAAGCTGCATTAAATTAGTGCTAAGTTGTTTCTTGGGATGTCGTAGAATTAGCTTAATAATTCATATTTATGAGTCTTTGATATTAATCACTTCAAAATGAAACAGTAGGCAATAGCTAGTGTAGTAAAATTATAGCTTGTACTTTCATTGTAAGAAAACTGCAGGGTGATTTCTACAAAAAAAAAATATGCCAATGTAGCATGACAGTCAAAGTGATGTTAGATTTATCATAAAAAAATTAACAAAGAAATGCTCTCAGGTTTATGAAATTGAGAGAATGTAATGATGGTGATGAATATGATCGCTTGAGCAATTATGCCCTATTCAATTTTGTCAATTTTACTGAGAGGGGAGAATAAAAACATACCACTTCTTTTTAAGAACGGAATATAATTGCACTATAACTTATCAACTAACCTAATGTGAGAACCACATTCAAAAACTCTTTTAGAACCTACAGGACTTTTCATTGTAGGAAACAAAAGCTGTATGATGAGCAGGATGTTAACATTATATGAGGCATACATGAAGTCACTGGCTCAGCTTTTAGTTTTCTATTTTTATGGAGTGGTGATGGTTGAACTCAGGACCTTAGGCATTCTCTCTTCTACTGAACCTCTTATGAGACAGAGTGCAAAGTACTGCTTTGCCATCCAGGGCATTCTTTTTGTTGCTCTCATATGATATCAGGGACTGAGCCCCAGATTCCACGTATGCAAGGTAGATGCTCTACTATTGAACCACCTATTCAGCTCCTTCCTCACCCTTTAGAAAACAGAACTTGTTCATACTTTTTAAGTGTTTTATCTTTGTTAAGAGCCTTGCAAATTTTCCAATAATTGTACTTAGCTTGAATGACAACAATAATAAGAAAATAGTACAAAATATAACTTGTGGCTTAAACAGTGAAAGTGACAGACTCGGAAATAATGTTACTTTGATACAATTCATAGTTTCATACTTTATTCACTGCTAGATACTGAGGGAGTTATTGAACTCCTCTAGAAGCTCAAGTTACCTTGTCTCCCTAAATTACAAATAAGGTGTGCCTGTCCTTGTTATGTTGTTTTGACTACTAATATAATATCAATAACATCAATGTAATGTTTGGTCCCTTGTAAATGTTGCATGAAAGTCAATCAATCATAATTATTTGCATTGTTGATTTTTTTTCTTTAGGGTCACTATCATTTGTCCATGACATAGTATTTTGATGTATGTAATGGCTTTATGTTGTCCAAACAGTACCCCAACCACATTAGATTAGACAGGAATGCAATTGTATTTACTATCTTTAAATATCTGACATATTTGTTTTGGTATTTTAGGTAGAGAGAGGTCTTGAGGTTCATGTTTTATAATAATGAAAATACAAAAGGAGACACTGAGAAATACATAAGACCCTTTTAAGGACAGGTTACACATAGAATTATTTAATGTGTAATTTGTTAAGAGTGCTATTTCGGACAGAGGAGAGGAAAAGTTCCCTTGAGTTAATGTTGCATTCCAGTCTCTTTCATAATTTGGTTTCTAAAAGAATTCTACACCCAGGTACACCTGTTGAGGAAGTAATTATTTTTTCTTTTTTTATTTTTATTCTCTTTATTTATTTATTGGATAGAGATAGCCAGAAATTGAGAGGGAAGGGGGTGGTATGTTGAGAGAGGAGGGACAGAGAGATACCTGCAACACTGCTTCACCAGTCACAAAACATTCCCCCCCTGCAAGTGGGGACCAGGGTCTTGAACCCAGGTCCTTGCACATTGTATGTAACGTGTGTTTAACCAGGTGTGTCACCACCCAGTCCCAAGGAAGTAATTCTTGAAGTGTATGAATACTTGTGGCAGAGGAGAATTGAAACAATTATTTGATATTCTAGAGTGGAACTCAGTCATTCCAAATTACATTCCAATAGTACAGTGAGCAGACAGAGCTCCTATAAGTAGTACTATTCTTACTACTGTAATCTGCATGTAAAGACTCATACTTGCTGGCCAGTACATTTATATAAGTTACTTGATCATGCCACAAGGAAGGATGTTATAATTTAGCTTACCTTAAGTAAAGGAGCATAAATTACCTGCCACATCATATCTCAGCAGTTTGGTCTAAACAATTTATCTGCAGTGAATGGTTTCCCACCACTTACTTAAGCCAGGAACTCTATTAGGTATGCAAGTACTTAAACCTATTGAACCAGGAAGGCTTGAGGTGGAACCCAGAAATCTGCATATTAAATAGTCTTTCAGATGATTCCAGTGCCTGCTTAAACCTGAGGACCATTGTTTTGAGCCAAGGGAGAAGATTGGTGCTCATAGATTCCTCATTATTATTCATTAGGTCAATTTATTTATTTTTTAATTCTCATTTTTATTAGTGATTTAATATTGGTTTACAAGATAACAGAGGTACAATACCATACCATTACCACCACCAGTGTTCTGTGTCCCCATTCCCGTCATTGGAAACTACAGTGGTTCTCCCAAGGTCACAGATATAGGCTGACTATTATTTCTGTGACTGTTTGTCTGTTGTCTATCAATCTATCATCTATTTATATGTTTGACCATTTTTTTCATACCCCTGCCTTCTTTTCCTTTCTAAGTCACACCTATACCTAGTATACTACTTTCCAATGGCTTTCCTTTCTATCATGTGAACAACTTATATTGTCATGCTCACATGAAGTTCCATCCATGATATGTTAGACAAAAATGATGAAATGGTAAATTTTTAAATGAAATTCCAAATAGCCTATGAATTGGATATACTAAAGACTTTGGCTTAAATAATTTTTGACATTTCATTTTATTTTACTACAAATGACCACTATTTGGTTACTAAAAGAAGATGCTAGGAAAATCACTTCAAAGATTCCATACTATTAAATTCATTAAGATACCCATATTAAAAGGTTGAAAATTCCACTGACTTAATAACAACTAAATACATTTACCTCATTCATTGAAAGAAAAATAGCAGATCTATTCAGAGAAGTGCACCTTCACACAAGCAAATTTTGTAGACATATAAGTAAGTTGGCAAAGGAAAACTGCATATATATTCCACTATGAGCTACTAAGATATTAATTTTTCTTTTTTTAATTGAGGGAATTAATGCTGTATAGTGCGTTCATTGACATATGCATACAATTTCATTATGTACCAAGTCCCCAAAATTTTCTTTCTCTCATCCCTCACCCTCCTTTCCCAGAGTCCTTTGCTTTCATGCAACATACTGTCTCTCCTTCCCCCATTCCTACTTTAGTAAGTCCTACTAATAAGTGAGATCATCCTGTTCTTTTTTGCTTATCTTCTCTATATGATGTCTTCAAGTTCCATCTAAGTGGATGAGAAGGAGACACCTTTCATTATTTTTTTAACAGATGAGTAGCATTCCATTGTATATATACATATACATATTCATACATATACAACAGGTTTTTTTTTCCTTTTCCACTCATCTGATGTTGGACATTTGGATTTCTTCCAGATTGGACAACTATTTCATGCAAAGAATATAAAAATTTTGGAGAGGTAGTATGTGTTTAGGAATAGAATTATGTTTTAATATTTCCCTTCATTTTTTAAAGACATTTATTAATGAGAAAGAGCAAAAGAGGGAGAGAAAATCAGAGTGTCACTTTGGCATATGACAGCAAGGGATTAAATTCAGGATATCATACTTATCAACCTCCTGAGGCACATGTAGATATTACTCTTCCTACTTATAAAGTCAGTATTCAAGTGAAAAATCTAATGTTTAATACTTTATTGTGGAGGACTAAAGAGATTTCACTATAGGGCATATGTCTTGCCTTGTGTCTGATCCAGGTTTGAACCCCAGCACCACCTGTAAAGTATTATGGTACCAAAGGAAGTTCTGGTGCTATAATGCCCCCTCTTTCTGTCTCTTTATTGAATGACAAGCAGTTCAATATGCTGAAATCAGGTCTCAGCTCTGGGGAAAAAAACATGCATATATGTATGCATATTATATGTTTTATATATACGTTTTATACAGATGGTTGTAAATTAACTTCAGAAAAGTTAATATATATCTCTATCAAAAACAAAGCCTATCTGAATTGAATTAACAAGATGATATAAGAATTGACTCACAGAACCATGCCTAGATTTTTTTCTTTTTCTTTTCTTTTTCTGATTCTTTTCTGTTTCTTGAGACTACTGATGTGAAACCGAATTGCTTTGCTAAGGTGAAACTGAAAAATAAAAATCTGAGAATTGTGAGACCATATGATAACTCTGACTTTTTACAACTCTTCACTATTCATCATTAGTTCTAAATTAGGTAGTTTTTATTGATAAATTTATCAGGCTTTGACTATGGTGTAAATAATTTGTATTAACTCAAAACATTTACTAGCAGTAGGGTATTACAACCATTATTAATTTTTGTGCTTTTCTCTTTTTATAAAACAAGATTTCCATTATTAAGTTTTAAAGGCAAAAAGCCAACAAACTGATGTTTCATTTTTAAAGTCTTATTTATCAATGAGAAAGAAAGGGATTCTTTCTGGCATCTGGGATTCTAGAGACCTTTTGTGTGCAAGTCCCAAGCTTTAGTAGCCATCTCCTGAGCTGCCACACATGGTTCTGAAGACCTATTTGTTAATGGCCATAAAACTACCATGGTATCTATCAGAATGTCCTTTATGAGTTCCTGTTGATAGTGTTCATTAATGTGCTCTTAAGTGTCAGGCACCATAATAAATAATACACTGGATTTTCTCTCCTCTTCAGTGGTCATATAACAGATATATGGCAGACAACTATAATATATATATATGTATATATATATATATATATATATATATATATATATATATCCACTATGGTGATTTTTTTAGATCTTTTTATTTATTTGCTATTGGATAGAAACAGAGAAGAAGAGAAAAATTGGAATTTGGGTTGAAAGAGGGAAGGAGAGACACCTGCAGCAGCCCTGCTTCACTAATTATGAAGTTAGTTATTTCCCTGTAGGTGGGAACTAGGGGGCTTGAACCTGGGTTCTTGAGCACAAGAATGTGTGCACTTAACCAGGGGCACCACCAACTATTCTATAAGTATTATCTAGATGAATAAGTGAATGAGTACATAATGTCAGGAACACTTTGTCATCACCTATTTTTATTTTGCCTTGAGTAGTTAGAATGAAGAGGCTTATCAGAACTCTAGTGTTTCTTATTTTTAAATTATTCCTTTTATTTTTTCAAAAATATATTTATCTAATGGATAGAGACAGCCAAAATAGAGAGGAAAGGGGGTGGGAGAGGGGGAGAGAGAGATCTGTGACACTGCTTCACCACTCACAAAGCTTTCCCCATGCAGGTGGGTACCATGGGCTTGAACCTGGCTCCTTGTACATTGTAGCATATACACTCTACCAGGTGCACCACCATCTGGCCCCCAGAACCCTAGTGTTTCAAAGATTATATAACATTTGATCCCAGCAAGATCTGGTTAAAAAAATGCCTATGTACTTCAACCTGGTATGTTAAGGTATCTCAAAATTGGCTTGGCATCCATACATTCTGCACATGTGTTTTGGTTAAACTGAGATGTATTTTGAAGCATGCATAAAAGTGAACCCACCTATTTTTTTTGGTCTATACTTTCCTTTGTGGAGCATAAAGTGTCCTGTTGATCCTGACTGATAGCACAGCAAAATGAAAATTGATAAATGAAGTCTGGGTGTGGACATAGTGAAAAAAGAATATTTGGTTGCAGTTTATGGAATGTTTCCTGAGACTTCTGGACTATACTCTCTAGGAACACACAGTGATGATAATCTAATGTCTGTACTCACAGCATAAGGACACTTTCACAGCTAGAATTTTTTTTTTTTTTTGGCAAATCTTTCTGTAGTGATATGAACTGGAAAGTGTTAGACAAAAGAGAGACTAAGGAGAGGAGAAAGTCAAAGGTTGTGGAGAAAGGACGGCATAATTTTTTAGTTTTATTATTATTTTTTGGTCAATTGTTGTTATTAACTGTCCTGAGAGACAAGGCTAAATTCCAGATGATCTCACTCATAGGTGGAACTTGAGAAACTAGAACAGAATGGGAAAACTAAAAGCCAAACTTGGACTGGCTTTGTTGTATTGCAACAAAGAGACTCTGGGAAGGGTTCCAGGAAGAGAAGGATGGTGGGGCTTTGGGATCCTAATCGATAATGGCAAAAAGGGATATAAATCTGGAATGTGTTTTGCAGACACCTGTCATGAAGAGATGAGAGATTGAACCCATGTGTGTCAGCAACTATAATTCATTAACTGCCCAACAAGGAAAAAAATCCCAATATTATTAACTATCTTCTTATTCTTAAGGCAGCAATTTTCAATTGAGAATGAAAACAAGACAATCAAGTTAAGAATCATGCTGCAAAATAAGAATCTTTGAAAAAATGAAGTTATGCACAAAGAAATCTTAGTAACACTGATGTTTAATTTAAAAAGGAATTAAACACGTTTGAGAAGTCATATTAAATACCATGTACGATCTGATTATTTTCACTCATTTCAAAACTGTAGAATATTTCAAACATAGCATACTTCATATATTCTTACCCAAATGTTTTCCCATGATGTATTTTTACATATATATATATCCATCCCTTCATCTTAAAAAAAAAAGTTAGGTGGGCTCAGCACAATAGCTTATCTGGGTAGTGTGCCTGCTCTGACTAATGTATAATCAGAGTAGAGTGTGGCACCCAACACATTGGAGGACACTGCTGTTGTGGTATTTTTCCTTCTGTCTCTGTTTCTATCTGAAAAAAAAATCACTCCATAGTGGTGAAGCCACAGTAATGTCAATCAAAAAAATATTGGGAGGGGGTGCTGAAAGGTCACAAACAGCATAGAGTTAACATATTCCCACATGTAAGGACATAGTTTCAAGTTCTTGGTTCCCAACAGCATAGGAAAGCTTCACAAGTAATGAAGCACTGTTAAATTCTTCCTTCTCTCTGTCTCTCTTCTTCTCTGTCTGTCAAAAAGGAAAAAAAGAAAAGTATGCCAGAAATGGTGGAGTTGTGCAGATACCAAGACCCAACATAAATCCTAGTAGTAAAACTAAGTGGTTATTCAGAGCCTGTGTTTTAGCAGTGTGAACTATTAGGAAATTCAACCAAAAGATGTAGACAAGAATTTATATGTAAGTCAAGTCCTGTTCTGTGGGTAGATGTTGTACCTTTAATCTACTGTGGAACATCTGACATTTTCTTTAATTTCAATATTTTTCATCTCCTTTACTTTGCTAAAACTAATTTAAGGTAAAATAATCTAAACCAAGCACGGACTTGTGAAGACCACACTTACATACAGTTTCAATTTTCAGTTTCTCTTGGCTCTTTACTTTGACTATCTCATCTGTGTTATATATAGCTCTTTAATTATTATTTTCTGTCAAAATTAATTTATCAGTTATTCTGTTTTGAAAAACTCATCAGTAGGGTAAAAAAAATCAGTTTTCAACTTACAAATCTCAACTCCCCTTTTTAATCTTAACCTCCTCTCCATCTTCCACTGTAGTAATATTTCCTGATAACTCTTTATAATATTATTTCCTAGACTGAAATTACATTCATTTCTTTTTCTTCCCTCCTGGAACATGTTTCCATTTACCCCTCCATATATATATATATATGGAGGGATATATATATATATATATATATATATATATATAATATATATAATATATATATCTTTCAAATTTTTTGAATTTTATAATTAGACCACATTTGGTACATACTACAGATTAACACAGTCTTTTAGTGTTTTACATGCATTTATGTATGAAATGGAATCTTAAAGTCAGAAAAACCTCATGCTTTTCTTCTTGTTTATTTCAGTGCTTTACAGCTGTTACACACACACACACACTCAACCTCAACATAAATCTCCAGGTTGTACCACGAAAATCTTTGGAGGCATTCACTTTGAGAAACAGTATCCTTTAAAATTCCTTCTGAATTCTAAAGGCCTTTAAGACTTTATCCTGTGTGAAGGTGTTGTTTCTGTATAGCAAGTGATTATAATACTGCTTCCATTTGCTTCTTTGCCCTTCCAGTAAAATGTCAGTTCCTCTTGGTGTCATATGGTATCCAATTTATGTTACTAGCACAAAGCTGAAGCCTGAAGTCTCCAACTTTCTAGTGTTGTTTTACTTCCTCAGAAAGGCACACTCATCAACATGGTTAAATGGAAACAAGCATACACACTTGCACACCTTGTTTCCATTCTGAATTAGTACTCAGTAACTTATAGGTTAAAAATAAAACAATACAGAAGTCTGTAAATGCTCAAGAGCTGTCAACAGTTCCTTATACCTGTTTTTCTGTGGGTTACTTCATTCATTTAGGTTAAGGGTTAGAAAAGAAGAGTCTCTCCAGAACTTGTTACCCAGGTGTTTTCCTATGCCACATTTTCCCCATCAGTATAGCCTAACTTAAAAAAGTATCATGTGGAGCAGGCAAAATAGCTTACCTAGATAGTTCCCTTGCTTTGTCATGCTATGTATAACCCAGGTTCAATCCAGGACCCAACTGGAATTTGAAATCCCACAAGAGGTTTAACCAATGCATAGAAAGACTATAAGCAAGATTTCCAAAGACTTAGTATGTTTTCTTTTAAATTGGTCCCTGATGTTTGAATAAATTATTATACTAACTCATAAATTCACAAGAGGAGGAAGAAAATAAAAGCCTTCCCTTCAAACTTGTATATTGTCAGAGAAAGTGTTATTCCAATACATAGAAATACATTATTGTCTGTTCCATTAATCCATCTAGGTATTATTTATAGTGCTTTGCTTTAAATAAAAGCTCACAATGATATGGCATTGTTGTGAAAAAAAACTAAAACAATACTATTAGAGTGTATATTGCATTTCAGACGGAGACTCATTAAAATATATGCTAAAATGGTTACTGTTATCCACTGAACACTTGTGAGCTAGATGTAAATATGAGTATGTCATGAAGCTAATAGAGCTTTGGCTCCCACCTAGATTGTTTCAGACATTACACTATATTTCTAAAGATATTCATTTACTTGTTACATATGAGAGAATTCCACATGAGTAGAAAAAAAAGAGAGGGAGAGCTAGCACATTACTGTTACATGTAGTGCTGTAGTGCTAGGAATTGAATCAGGAACCTCAAACAAGCAAGTCCTTCATTCTACCAGTTAAGCTTATTTTCCCAGTCACTATCTTTTTTTTCAAGTTCTGTTCTAAAATTCCTAATTCTACTAATAACTGGCTCTCTAGAAATGTCTTATTCAAATAGATCTTACGTATTCTAATAATTTGCCCCTATGTTCCATCCAAATAAAATGAAAACTTTTCATGTATTTTGTTGAGGCCATCAATTTGAGCTATTTTAAAATCAATTCTGTCTCCCTCTTATGTACATAGATCCTGAAATATACCTTCTGGTAAGAAAGTTAAAATTAAATTTCCTATATTTATTGTTTCATGCTACAAAATGCCATAATTTCATTTCATGACTTAACAGTATTAAAAAAAATACCAACAGAAACTTAAAAATAAAGTAACAAACTCATCCATTGCTGGTACTTATCATAGGACAATATTTTCTTTCTAAGTTTTATTTTTTCTCACAAAATTTCATGAACTGCCTTTGGGTACCATGTGCTACTGGTCACTAGAGTATTTGTTTTAAGTAAACTTAATCATGATCATGATCTTATCCTCATTACTATTTTATAAAGAAGTGTCACATAGTCAGTGAGATTTCAGATCTCTGCTACCTTGGTAAGCACTGTGAAATTCAGAAAGTAAAGGGACTTGGGCATCTTCAGGAACCTATTTTGAACCCCATGCTTGTCAATTTTCGTGGTCTTATACACTGTTATTCTTTTTTTAGCGTAAAACTCTTCATCTGTATACTTTCAAAACAGGGATGATGACACATCAGATCCTTGATGATATTTTGTCATTCACATATGCATGCAACTTTAATTTCACCTCCTTCGTTGTCACTGCCACCACCTTAGACCGTGCTGTCATAGTCTTTGCAATCACAGCCTTGTGAATGTTCTTCCTGGCTAACTATGTGTGAATGTATATATACTGTACCCAAACATACCACTTGTATTTAATCTCATTCTCTTTGTTACAGTTGTATTACTACATTTGATGATTACACTTAAACACAGATGTCAGGTCTTTTTTTAATACTTTATTTGTTTATTATTAGAAACAGAAAACTTGAGAGGGGAGAGGGAGATAGAGAGGAAGAGAGACAGAAAGGCACCTGCAGACCTGCTTCACCACTTGTGAAACTTTCCCCCTGCAGGTGGGGGCCAGGGGCTTGAACCTGGGTCTTTCTGCACTGTAATGTGTGTGCTTAATTTGGTGGCCCTTCTTCATGTCTTTAAACCAAGGCCTTTCTCTGTTGGGGAATCTCGGCAGAAGCTTATTCTGTTGGCCAGAAGACTCCTGCTTCCAATCTCTTATGCCTAGCCTTTTTTCATTTTTCTTTTTCAGGTTCAGCTGAAATGATATTCATTTTTTTTAAGTAACACTATTCAAACAACACTATTCAAAATAGATCTCTTAATTTTTCTATGTCCTCCTCTGTCAAACCGCATTGTTTCCTTCAACCCAGTCTTCAAATTTTATATTACATATTCATTCTCCTGTGTAAAGAGTCACTTTCCTTCATTAGGTTCTATAAGAAAGAATGCTTGTTCTCAAATCAGTGACCCAGATTCGAGCCCGGATCTCAAGGCACTGAGAAAACTTAGGTACTACGGTTTCTTTCTGAAAAGTTGGCCCAGAATAGTGAAACTCTGGCAAGAAAAAAAAAAAAAAAAGTGCCAGTCATTTACAACTTTTTTCCTTAGGTCATACAACAATGCTTAGTATCTTATATACGCAGAGTAAATATTGTTTAGTAAATTTTTTTTTTTAATGTGAAGAGAAACTTCTGCACTGTGTGTCTTTGAATAAAGCTAGTGTTTCCATGGTAATATCTCAAAAAGTAATTACTGAAATATTTTCCATTGCTCAATGAAATAAGTTAGGACTATATTTAAAAATTTTGTTAATATTAGTACCTAACAAACATAGACTTTATATATGTTCAGAAATATGGACTGCTATATTTTATTTTGAGCCTACAATATTTCCATGATAAACAAAGTCTATATAACACTAAGTATTGCCTAGAGAAATGTATAATTAAAGAGGTAAAACAAAGAGCTTCTCTAAGCCAGACATAGCTAACTTGATCCTAAGCAACATGTTATACTTCTATAGATACACTTTTTAATTATACTGTCTAGATTTTTCTTTTATAGCATCAGGAAGCTTTATCTTGGATGAAAAAAGAAAAAAAAAATCTCAAGCAGTCTGTCACCTAATTCTCAAACCAAAAATTATTTTTGGAAACTAAATATGATACCTTGATTTATGCCTAGAAATTTTATTATTTTTAGTCAAGTCCCCAAATTATCTGGAGCAAAATACCCTAATTCTGGTTACAGTAGGCAAAAGTTTAACTTTAAAAAGAGAACCTAGAATATTTTAAATAGGGAAATTAGATGCAGAACAGAGTTGTAGCAGACACTTGGCCAACACTGACCACTGAAGTTTTCTATTTCTCTTCCATGTTTGTTTGCTTCTGAGCATGGCATAATGAAAGAAGATACTCATTTTCATATGTTACCTGTTTCTCTACCCGTCCAGCCAGATTACCATTCTCTTCAGACAATCCCAGCTGACTCCTTTTCAGTAGTTGAGAGATGATTCTTGTCCCAGTTGAACTTTGTCCTATTTTAATAGGATCACTCCATTTCCCCTCATCTTTTCATTCTCCTTTCTCCTCATAGTATTTGAGGTATTTTCTTGCAGTTCTATTGTTCATAATTTTATTATGTGTTTGTCAGAGAGAAAACTCTATGAGGGGAAAGGACTGGTACTTATGGTATTTTCCACTAAATTCTCAATTTCAAGATAATTTCTACCATATTGTTTGTGTTCAAAAAATGTTTAATGACTGAAATCCAGCCATTCTATTTGTGCATAAACTACCAGTCACATGTTTTACTTATTAATTTTTAAAGCACCAAACCTGTAACTTTTGTCTACCTTGAATACCATATAGTAGTCAGAGATTAAAAAAAATTCATCCTGAATATGGGATGATCTCACTCTCAGGCAGAAGTTGAAAAACAAGATCAGAAGAGAAAACACAAGTAGAACCTGAACTGGAATCGGCGTATTGCACCAAAGTAAAAGACTCTGGGTGGGTGGGGGGAGAATACAGATCCAAGAAGGATGACAGAGGACCTAGTGGGGGTTGTATTGTTATATGGAAAACTGGGAAATGTTATACATGTACAAACTATTGTATTTATATTGAATATAAAACATTAATTCCCCAATAAAGAAATTAAAGAAAAATATTAGAAGGGCAATACTAAATAAAACAAAACAAATGAAAAAAAATCCATCCTGTTAAACTTAGGGCTGAATAATCTGTGTATGACCATCTTAAGGTATGAAAACTAAAGTTACATGTAATCATATAAAAAAAACTAAAAGGATCAATCATAAAATATTATATTGGCATTTGAGTGTGAAATAGATAATTTAGGATTCTAGAAAAAGGAATTGTGTTAATTTTGTATAATATGAACTATGATCTATATCATAGATCTATGTCATAGGTAGTAGTTGTTCCCTTAAAGGAAAAAAATTTCAAGAGATAGCTTTCACTTAAAATGAAAAATGTTAGGAGTAGACCTGAGTATTAATTCTACTTTAAAAGTGTACCTATGCCAATTTGAGCAGAGATTTACTATGAACAGGAGATACATCTCTAGAGAGGAAGAACATGGTTGTTTTTATTATTATTCTTTACATGAGCCTAATAAAGTAGGAGAGAGTCAAGCATAGTAGAACATCAACAATATGTTTATAGTGATTTTCATGTTTTGAGATATTTTAAAAAACTTTTTATGGACATAATAAGGCCAGAAAACTTTTATCTTGTCATTCCTTTCTTTTTGACTTTTAGAATTTCTGTTGAGAAGTCTTCAGATAATCATAAACGATTTCCTCTGCATGTGACTTTGATTTTTCTCTTGCCACTTTCAGGATTTTTTCTTTATATTTTATGACTTGTCCTTGATTACTGATAATGATCACTAGCTTCACCATCTCCCAAGAAGCTTCTTTCACATATGTTTAGATTTAAGCCTGTACTTTCAGGTAACTTAGTCATTTCAAGGTGACTTGCTCTTCTTTCTCTGAGTCTATTGTAAAGCAAGTATTAACTGAAGAAAATGTTGAGATTATTATGAATTTAGTGCTAATTTAGTTTTTGACCCTTGTTTTTCCTGAGTATGTGAGTACCTGATAATGAATATGCTAATTTTGGAATGATTCAGCCATTTGTGTGGTATTATGAGGGATGACTGAAAGTTTATGTTGAATATATTCAAGTGCACATTAGTGTGGATAACTAATATGAATTTTGAAAAATGCTAAATATAGAAGTTAGATGATCAAATCATTAAATGATGTAATGAATCAACCATGAATTCTAACTTGCACAAAGAAATTCAGGACTTGTTTGCAACAACTGATTGTGTATAAATCAGTCAGACATATGTCCAACAATTATGCTGAGCAGTAAAAAAATAAATCAAGTCTCAAGTCTTTTCATGTAAAAATGAACTCTAGTAAACAAGCCTAGACAGATTAATTTAAGATAGTGAAGTGGACACACACAAAAAACATATCTTCAGAAAATGAGTCATTTTGATTTTTCAAAAATCATAAAACCAAATATCAACTGTTTTATTTTGATATTGAAAAGTAAAAATGATGAACCAATGAATTTTTCCCTGAGAATAAAACTGCCAAGGAATTACTAAAACCTTAGAAATAGTTAAAAATGTGCAGGGTAGACCTCCAGATAACTGAAGGCCCACAGGCAGGAATGTCAATATTATCAGTGAAGTCAGTGTTGAATTTTTGAAATATCAATGCCATTGACTCTCTGAACTTTTGTGATGAGTTTTGAATGAATAACTGAGCTTTATTTAAATTTAAAGCACTAGGTTGATTTCATATTATTACAAATGTTTGGATTACAAGTCTGATGGCTATATTACCCCAACAATATATCTACATTGGGTTATCTGATACATAGTTATATTTTTGAAATTTACTTGCACAGAGTTCAACCAAGCTCTCTCCACTGACTTGATTCACCAACCTGGCTAAATAATATCTACATACACACACATACATACATACATATATACATACATACATATATATATATATATGTATTTCATGTGCAAAAGATACTGACAGAGAGCAATTCTATTTCTTTGTGGAATTAAGAGAGACTTAAAATAACACTTAGAATATGCATAAAAATCCAAGTGTATCATTGTTAAAGGTAGATGTTTAAACTATACTATTTTGACATATAGATACTTGAAATTAATTATCCTTATTATGTGCATATGTGTCATATTTTGATAAGACTGATGCTAATCCTTCTGCTACTGTAATAGTCTAGGACAAAAAGCTCACCTTTTTGAATAGGAAAGTAACGTGGTGATCTAGGGTTAATAAAGAAAAGCATAAAACCTTGTTATTCTTTCCTTTAAGGGGGGGAAGTCTGACTCTTGTCAGGTAAGCTGCTCAGCAAATAGTAAAGTTTAATTTCTAACACCCACATGAGGCACAAGAATAGTTGGATTAACAACTCCAGTGTCATGCTGTCAGCTGCTGTTTATTTAAATTAAAATGTCACCATCCAGAAATAAATTAGGAAGTTGAAAAACGATAAATTTCTTAAACATACAGTACTTTGGCACCTTGTTAAAATAAATCTATTACATTTGTGGTTTTAGAACTTTACATAGACTATTTGCATTTTGACATTCAGTGTATATTGCAGATTTCTTTTTTATTATTTCTTGCTAACCTCTCTTCCTCTTGTCTTAACTCTCCACTTTCTTTCTCCTCCTTCCTCTCTCAATATTTCTTCCCCCCCTTTTTGCTTCCCATTACTGTCACTGCTTATGTTATATGACACAAATTAAAAATAAAAAGTTTCACCAATACATAATAATGAGAGGCTTTACTTGCATGTTTAAAACATACTGTTCACCTTATGTTTACCTAAATATATCTACATCTCTACTGACTTCAAAATTTACATTTTTAAGGCTGATCTTTCTAGGTTCTACTATTTATTCCTATGTTTTATAAGAAACAAATACACCCTCTACATGAACTTTCACCTTGTTTGCTATCACTACAAAGATTAAATTTTTGGCTTCACTACTTCAATACCATCCCTACCATCATCCATATATCAATATAGTTTAAGTTAGTTATTTGGTTCTGAATTCACAGAAACAAAAGATTATTCCACTTCTGGAGCCAATCTGATCACAGGTAGGAAGAGAATTATCTTGAAGAGAAAAAAAAATACTCCCTCTCTGTGCCCATTTAGATGTTTCTTTCCAGTGACTTTGCAGATCATAAATATTGCAGATGCACACTATAATGTAGGGTAATTAAATATGAGACAGTTGTATACAAACATATTCAGTATTAACAACATGGAGATATTTACTTGGCCGGGTTTTCCATTTTCACATAAAAATGCCTCATATTCGGATGCGAATTCAGGGGCGTTGTCATTGACATCCAGCACTTTAATAGCAACAGGTACTCGTGATATCTGACTGTGGTTCCCTATGGGAAGGAAAAAAGTAATATCAGCATTTAGGGTATTTCATTTTAACATGCAACTCATTTCCTTAAAAAGCAAGTGTGTCAGTTTCAACTTCCCTTTACTTAGAGTGTTTTCAACATGGTGGTAACTGAATCTGACCATTCAACAGGGAGAAAATGGCAAGTTTTTCCTTAAACAAAAAAAAGTAAATTATTATTCTAAACAACATTTTCAGAAGTTTGGTTAGAGAAAGACCTTCTGCATAAATTAAAAGCTTTCTTTTGTGAATAATTATTTTATCGGTAAGTTACATTG
Organism: Erinaceus europaeus; assembly: GCF_950295315.1. Taxonomy (NCBI): domain Eukaryota; kingdom Metazoa; phylum Chordata; class Mammalia; order Eulipotyphla; family Erinaceidae; genus Erinaceus; species Erinaceus europaeus. The sequence goes on along the minus strand of NC_080163.1, from coordinate 147,246,669 downwards.
CATAACAGTGGAAAAAAAGGTATACACAATGAAGATTTATCATTGTTTAACTTGGCTATCTATTAAAAATTGATTTTTTCCTGACGTTAAGCTAGATTTATAAAAGCCTGTCTTTAACATGTATTAAAGAGATAATCTTTAGGGAATCATCTTTTATACATTTTTTTAATTAAAATTGACCTTGGACTCTCTTTGGATATGAAAAACTCAAGTTATTTTAATATTGTCATTTTCATCAGTGAGGACAAATAATAATCTAATCTCTCAAAGTCAATTCCAATACTAGAGAATTTATGACCTGTTAATCCGTAAATTTAGAAGAGTTACAAACACATACCTTCTCCACATATGATATGCACACAAGCTATCTGTTCCACTAATACATTTCTAACTGAAGTCGTGTGATAATGTTTCATTTATAATAAATGCAATATAGTTTGACTGACTGTACCATGTAATAATCTTTTTATCTCTTGTAAATTATGCTGAATGCACTGGAGAATCCAATTATTTGCATTTCTGTGGCATGGGATATTTAATAACAAGTCCAGAAGGAGAAAAATTGACTTTTGAATTTGAAGAAATATAGGCTTGCACTTGAGATATCAAACTATTGTGTTTGACAGTCAGTTAAATTCAGATGGCCAAATTCTTCAAATTCTAATTTTTCATTAAATGTGAATCTTTTTAAAATACACACCAAATAATCAGTCATGTTGTTCAATTTATAGCTGGCTAATCCCACTGGCAATGCTATAAGATATGACTTTTGTTTAATTACTATGATTATTCTCCATTAATCTAATTTGATTAACTATGGATGAGTAAGTATTTTTATCTTATAGAATACTCAGTAATAGAACATAGTTTCATTTTAAAATTAAAAAAAGTTAATCACCTCTATATCATCTGATACATCATTTTTTCTTTTACTATCAATTTCTTATGAATTGACTCATTTTTTAAAAATGTATTACATATGAGAGAGTTTCACATGAGATAGAGAACTAGAGTACCACTCCAGTACATTTGGTTCTAAGGATCAAACTGGAACCTCAGTCATGAAAGTCTGCTGCTTTGCCAACTGGGCCATTTCCCCAACTAAAAGATATACATTTCTTTTCTAGCCTGGACATGAACAGAACAGTAATCACAAAAATGTAGAAGACTACAGCATATTTGTACTAAATAAACAATATTTGAAACCCCAGCTTTGTTTACTAGCACTGTGATCCTGAGTGAATTGTGTGGCTTTTTTATTCTTGTGGGCACCGAAATTCTGGAACACAACCCCATATTTACAAAATTGTTATATGTGCAAATATTATTGGACACATGTCCAAGGACATTTAAAAATTTCCTTTTGTAATCATAAATATCATCACCACCACCACACATACTGGGTGCAATATTACAGGGGAAGATAGTTCACAAAATTTTTCTCAAGCGTCACAGTAAGTAATGTAATTCCCATACTTTGCATGTGGAAACTGACAAAGAATGCTTTGTCTTTACCTAAATTCCTCAATTAGAAAAAAAAAAGTAACTCACAGATGTGGTTTTAGCCTTTCACAGAATTATAACTTCTGAAACTTGATACCAAATAGTTTTGTTATGGGTCTTTCCCTCACCACAAGATTCTTAGTCTTGATACAAATATTTATCTCAAGCTTGACAACCATTTGAAATTTTTATTCAAATAATAAATACTGAGCTGGGTAATATCTCATAGATGTGCCTTCACGAGTAGTCTCAGAATTTCAGTAATAATCTGAAATCCTCCCTGATAAATTATACAATTCAATGACCATAGGTTTGCTATGGTATTCACCCAAGTCTTGCAAGTCTTTGTATTTGACTATTTATTCATCTACATTCATTCTTAAAAAAAATATTCTTTTATTTGCTATTATAGAGAAAAACTGAGCGGAAGAGAGAGCAACATGTTTCACTGTTTGTGTGACTCCCACACCCCTTCGTGGGGACCAGGATTTTGAACCTGGGTCCTTGTGCATGATAATAACATAGACTCTCAACTGAGTGCATCATTGATTGTCAGATCCCCACATTACAACACTGGCATGTACCCTTATATATTTGTCTTCAATTTCTCTATCCATAAATAGGCCAATGATTGATATAGATTTAATAAATCACTGAGAATAGGCAATGCTTAACAAGTATGCAGTCTTTTAAAAAAAAATTGCACAGAAAAGCTACCCTAGTGTATTTTTGCTCTTCAAAAACTAGAGAATGTTAATCTTACTGAGTCATATTCACAGGATACTCCTGACTGATTGACATTATATAATTTGTTTCCCCTCTTTATGTTTCACACAGGTGAATATGCATATACAAAGTTTATCCTCACCATTTTGACAAAAAAGTAAGTTATGTGAGACCTATGATTTAAACATATATTTTAAAAATATTTATTTATTTATTGGATAGAGACAGAAAGATATTGGGAGGGTAGGAAGATAGAGAGGGAGAGACAGACACCTGCAGCCCTGCTTTACCACTTGTGAAGCTTTCCCCATGTAGGTGGGGATCAGTGGATTGGGCCCTACTCAATCGCTATCGAACAGGCCATGGCCGGTGCGCCGCTATGTTCCACCGCTGGGGAGCCAGAGATGACCCGAACTGCCCCTGTGGCTACAGACAGACTATAACCCACATAGTCAACGACTGCCACCTCTCCAGATTCAAAGGAGGTCTCGAAACTTTACATCAGGCTCAACCTGACGCTGTTAACTGGCTACGGAAGAAGGGCAAACGCTAGAAGAAGAAGAAGTGGCTTGAACCTGGGCCTTCTGCAATGTAATGTGAACACTTAACCAAGTGCACCACCTCCTGGGCCACACTTATAATCTTTTTGTTTTGACCTTACGTTTCAATAAATTGCAATGACCTCTTTCATCTAAATAAGTAGTGGAGGAGGGTCAAAACTTATTCACAAGATGAGAAATTTCATTAGTTTTTTATTTTTTTTTAAATATATACTTAAATGGCATATGCAGTGTCTGGAATTGAACTCAGATCCTCACACTTGAGTCTGATTCTTTATCTACTGTGCCACCTCCAAGACTACAGCCAAAAGTTTCTTAATGTAATAAATTTAACATTTAAGTACTATACTTTTTTATGTGTATTATCTGGGATTAGATGATATTTAACTTTTCAGATGGCCAAAGTTATGGAATAACATTTAATGCTATTTATTAACTATTTTGGTTTGGTCTTTGAGAAACTCAACTAAATTTAGAATCCACCTCTCACAGCTGTAAAGAATCTCAGGTGTGAACTTTATATATTGTCCCATGAATTTATCTAATTTCCTAATTTCTGACAAAATATGATAAAACAATGTTTTCTTATATAGTTGAAGTAGATATATTTCCAGGTGTTTCCTTTAAATATAGTTTATGATTTACTTAAAAAAAAGAAAAGAAATATATAACCTGGCACTAAAAAGTCTTACACTAGCAGAGGGGAGTAAAGTAGCTATAATACTGGTTGTACAAAACATACTAAGTAATTAACAATAACAGAATTATAAATATCCGTATATTTAAGTGGTCATGTACTTTTTTATTATAAATCTCCATATATCTAACTGTTCATACACTTTTTTTTATTATAAATCTCCGTATACGTAACTGTTCATGTACTTTTTTTTTTTGCCTCCAGGGTTATTACTGGGGCTCTGTGTCTGCACTACGAATCGAATCCACTGCTCCTGGAGGCTATTTTTTCCTTTTGTTGCCCTTGTTGTTTATTGTTGCTGTTATTATTATTTCGCCATTGCTGTCATTGTTATTCAATAGGACAGAGAGAAATCAACAGAAGAGGGGGAGATAGAGAGGGGGAGAGAAAGACACCACAGACCTGTTTCACCGCATGTGAAGCAACCTCCCTGCAGGTGGGGAGCCAGTGTTAGAACCGGGGTCCTTATGCTAGCGCCATGTGCGCTCAACCTGCTGCGCCACTGCCAGGTACCCTGTTCATGTACTTTTTAATCTTCAAGACTCATTCCAAGTTATTTGCATTCCAAACAGCCTTTAACACAGATTTCAAGCATCTCTCTCTCTGTGTGTGTTTCTCTCTTTCTCCCTCTCTCTATCTTTCCTTTTCACTTGTAGCAGGGCAGAATTTAATGCCACATAGTTGATTTCTAGGGGGTAAAAATGGTAGTTTTCTTTTACTCTTTTTGGTGTAAAAAGATGTCACACATTAGCAAATTCACCTTCCTGAGCCACTTTTTAAATTCAAGTGGGCTGAAGAAAAGACATCACAGCACAGAGCTTTCCTTCATTGCAGTTAACACTTCCCATGTGGTGTCAGTGCTCAAACCTGGGTAATATGTATACAGCCTAGTCACCCTGACCACTGAGCTATATCTGTGGCCTTGCCAAGTGATCTATCTCTTTAAAATTAAAGTCTTTTGAAATGATTCCAAGATCTGACAGAAAAAATGACAATCAAATTAAATCTACTAAATCTTGGAAAAAGTAATATTTGAATCCAGATTTGGTCATTCCCCAGCAATGTCATTCCCTATAGTTGAACAAGATAGGAACTAAAACAACCAAGACTGTTGAGCTCCCTCGGGCCCCCAGCTATTACTAAAGAATTAGTTATCTGGGAAGTACAGTATTTTAGCACTTTTTATCCTTGCCAGTTGGCTTCTGTGGATTTGACATTGCGGGCAATTCAAAGTGGGAGCTGACATCTTATGCCAAGTTATTCCTCATGGGACAGAGATTCTACATGGGGCAAGGTATCACTGAGACCCTGACCATCCTTTTCATGATTCACAGGAGGAAGTATCTTGCTAACAAAGGTGAGTGAAGAAACCTTGAGGTTACCAGCTTCTTCCTCCAGAGACCACTCAGCTCGTAAAGCAAAAGGCTAATGGGAGAAAACTGGTAGATTTGGTTGATTCATTGGAGATGTTGGACAGCAAGTTTCTAGACAGAATAAGGTAACGACTCCTCAGAAAGAGTCAAAACATAATCTCTGCCTCCGTCTTCACAGGCCTGCTAGGCTGCTTCTCTTCCTGTCTTCTAAGCTTGTCTCTTGTAGAAACACTCACCACTGCTTTACTGTCTTTCCAGATTGATCACACCTTAAAATCCTTAGCTTAATTACATCTTCAAATACTCCTTTTCTGAATGTCATATTAACACATTTCTTGGGTTAGGACATATTGGATGAGTCCTCTTCCCAAAAGCTGTTTAATTTATGACAAATTAAAATGTCACCCTAAGACAGATGAGTAAAATAAGTGAGGGTCTGTATTACTTTGTTTTCCCAAATATACTAGGATTGTAGAAATTTACTGAGAGTCTCAAAACTGCTAGGAAAAAAAAAACAATAAAACACAATAAACAATAAATTACTGCCCTACTCCTCTCCAACTTCCCCCAAAGGTTTTATCATTATCTATATTAGATGAACATGTATGATTGAAAGTATTGCAATTTATAGTAATTCTCAGCACACGTGTCATATTTAAATGCTGAAGATTCACTTTTATCTAAATTAATGAAATGATGGCAGTACACATATTAAAGATAATATACAGCAATAAAATTAATTAGATAAGCTTCTAAGGAAATTATTCATATCCTTTGTGACTGGTTCCAAAATGTTTGCCTTTCATCTAATACACAAACATTAAACATAAAGATATTATAATTAGAGATTTGATTAGCATTCATTAAAGATTAAATTGATAAACATAAGAGATGTGACAAAGTGGTCTGCAAGGAAAAGTCCATTTCAGTTGACCATAAAAGTCAGACTTTTCACATAGGATGGAGAAAAAGGCTGAAATGGCACTGAGTATAAACAACTCCTTGACTTCTACCATTTGAATCATAGTGACTTCCTGTCACCTCTCTGTCACAGAGCCTCATGAAATGCCCATTAATTTTGCCCTTTTATAATCAAAGGTAATGGAATACTGCCAAGTTTAAGTTACTTGGGAATTTGCTTCTAACTAGTTTCTATGAACCACTGTTTTTGCAGGCATCGATTGAAATAAACAGCCTCTCCTTTTCAGACTACATGAGAGAAAAATGATTTGGCAAATTTAGATATACTGCTAAAGCTCAATAAATAATTCTTGAGCCTTCTACAAGTAGAAGGGTGGAAGCCACGAGCAGTAAATTACAGTCAGCATGGGAATGCATAATAAGAGAATTTATTATTGAATAGGGATGAGAGGAACAGTGGACATTTAGAAAATAGGAAGATTGTGAAGTGAATATATGATAGAAAAAACTGTAACTTCAGAACTTCCCCCGAATTAAAATAATGTTACATTATCATATGAATGTTTGGTCTGTATCATTATAAATAGCATTTGTATATCCACATTAAATTCTCCACTGGAGGCTCAGTTCATCCTTTACTGTACAATTGACCTCTTTAAACAGATTTGGTTGAGAAGTTAACTCTTGTTCTGCCCTTAGACATATTAGAACAGGCAGAAAAAGGTATGGATAATGAACTGGTGCCCATGGTTTTGCAGCAAGATAAATACACAAATGAAAGGTGTTGAGAAAAGTCTTGACAGGAATTGCATATTGCCCAGACATGGAAGATACTATCAGTCGACAGTGCTCTATCTATATACTTCTTTAATATTAAGGAATTTCAGCTAACATTTCCTCCCAAATTCTTTACTTCTCTCAGTCTCTTTTCTCCTTGAATCCCTTTGATGCAGATGTCATGATGTCCAATGTCTCACTTATATTATTTTCATCTTTGTTAGTGTTGTTTCTTTGGGTGGGTGGCTTCCTTTATTTTTCAGCTTTCCACTTTGATCTTTGGTTTCTGTGCTGCTGTAGCCATTCTCTGTGTTCTTAACTCAATCACTGTATTATTTCAGTCAAATATTATGAATTTTCCCCCATCATATTTGTTGCAGTCCTCAGGAGAATATCTAACATCGTTCTGATGAATTTGGGCTATAATTCAATCTACTATCTTTGTCCATCTTTATATGTGTAAGGCAATCTACTATGTTAATTTGCATTATTCCTTTTATCTACCTACATGAACATGTTTTTCTTATTTTAGTAAACTATTTTTTTAAACATAAACACCTTTTATTTGAAGTTCTCTATTCTTGATTTACATCCTGATTTAGTACTTATTTTCCTTGTTTCTTTTAAATGTCTTTTTTTCTCTGAAATTAATAATTTCAATTGTAAAATCAGGCATCAGTTCCTGAATTTAAGTATCTTTATGCATGGGGGCTAATCTTGAGATTCTCTTATTTTTTTTTTACTTTTCAGCAGTGCTACAATTAGGAACTTATTTGTATTTGCACAGTGTAGCTTGCTGAACTTTTCAAATCCATGCCTTGATGTTTTCTGTTTGATTTGAAAAAAATTGTCACCATTTTTTTCTTCATATACTACTTCTATCATCTTCCTCCCCCTTTTAGTTATAAATATGCTAAACCGAATCCCAAGAGGTGGTTTGAACACTGTTCTTACATGTGTGAGCTCCTGAGTTTGATCTCTGGCACTGAATATAACAGAATTGAGCATTTCACCCTTTTTGTTTATTAAACACTTTTTTTTCCCTTTTAAAAACCAGGGTATCACTGCTCACCTTTTTAGAGAGGGATATAGAAAGGCAAAGTTACCACAGGGCTGAAACTTCCTCCTACAAGGAAGTTAGTTGGGGGCTGGGCTGGAACTTAAGTTCACTCGCATGACAAAGCAAGCGCATTATCCAACAAACATATCTATATATCTCCTTTCATTAAACGGTATCATCTGTTTTCCATCTACACCATGCCTCGGCCTTGCGTGAGCTTAATGTGCAGCTTGACGATACAAGAATCCGGCATGAAGCCTAGCCAGTCTATCTTGGTGTTATTCTTGATCGCACTCTGTCATTTCACGAACATCTCATAAAAACTGCAGCAAAGGTGGGCGCGAGGAATAACATCATTGCAAGACTGGCCAGCTCCTCATGGGGGCGTGAGCGCTTCCACACTACGATCGTCATCTCTGGCATTATGCTATTCCACTGCAGAATACTGTGCCCCAGTATGGTTCCGTAGCCCCCATGTCCACTTGGTCGATTCCAAATTATATTCCTCCATGAGGATAATTTCTGGAACCATCCGTTCCACCCCGGTTCCATGGCTGCCAGTTCTTAGCAACATCGCCCCGCCAGATATTCGTCGGGATGCGGCATCATCTAAGTTCACTTCCCACGTCTATGCTCGACCGGACCTGCCAATATACGCGGATATCTTCGCCCACCCTGTCCAACGCTTGACGTCTCGTCATCCAATCTGGTCTCCTACGCCTACACTGAACTTCTCTGTTCCAGACTCTTGGAAACAGAGTTGGCAGTCAGCTGAGGTAAAGAACAAACACCTCATCACAGACCCCTGCAAGCGTCAACCCGGCTTTGACCTAGCACGTTATGATTGGGCCCTCCTCAATCGCTATGGAACAGGCCATGGCCGGTGCACCGCTATGTTCCATCGCTGGGGAAACAGAGACGACCCGAACTGCCCCTGTGGCTACAGACAGACTATGACCCACATAGTCAACGACTGCCACCTCTCCAGATTCAAAGGAGGTCTCAAAACTTTACATCAGGCTCAACCTGATGCTGTTGACTGGCTACGAAAGAAGGGCAAACGCTAGAAGAAGATAACAGGTTTTATGTTCTGTAGTTTTATTTGTTTTCATAGTTCTTCCAGAAAGGTTTCTTTATTTTGTTATTATTTTTAATGTATATTATGCTCTTATTAAACTATAGACTAGGTTATTACTAGAGTTTCCTAATATTTTTTCAGCTTTAGGCTTCTTTCTTGATTATTATTTTTTTAATTATTTATTGGAAACAGACAGCTGTTTCACTGCTCAGGAAGCTTCTCCCTGCAGGTGGGGAACAGAAGCTTGAACCTAGGTCCTTGCACATTGTAATTTGTGTGCTCTACCACCTAGTTGCCCCCCCTCCCCTTTTTAAAAATGAATCCTAGAACTTTAGCAGCATATACATCTTATATGTTATTTAGTTTCTTGGGTCCTTGTCTGCAAAGTCCAACAGCCCTTTCAATGATCTAATTTCAGATTTTTCTTTTTTTAAGATTTTATTTATTATCAGAAAGATAGGAGGAGATAAAGAACCAGACATCACTCTGGTACATGTGCTGCCGGGGACTGAACTCAGTACCTCATGCTTGAGAGTTCAATGCTTTATCCACTGCACCACCTCCCAGACCAGGGTTCCCATGGCATATCCTCTTATACTGTGTTGTCAGAAAAGTTATGGAGTATCATTTTATGTTTTTCTAAGCAAAAACGCATCATGATTTTTTTCTGAAAGCCCAATACTTCATTTACTCTTGAAAACTTAGATAAGAAATTTTGTTCTTGGATGTGAGGGTGATCTGTCACCCCATTGATAGCCAGGGTTGATTCGGCTAATCTGGCTGGCTAGTCGGGTGTCCCCTTCCACCCTCACCGCTCCATCTGCTTCCCTCCTGAAGCTGCGCACTGGGTCAAAGAGGACAGCCTTCCCCAAATAGAGACAGACCAGTTGAGGACATACGAGTAGCTGTGCTTCCCTGCTAGAACCTCCAAACAATCTCTCAAGAAAATTTGTTCTTTTCCTTCTGAGAGCTGTGATCTTTCTTCTCACAGGAAGATAAGTGTAGGTAGGTCACCTTAATAGTATCAAGACTTGATTTTTGAAATTTGTGAGCACTGATTTAATTTATGTTTACCCTTCTAAAGTCCATCCATTCTGTTAAATTCTGTTTAGTTTTTTAGCATCTTGACTTTACTCTTGCACATTTAAAACTTTAGTAAAGACATGAAGGGGGAAAGATAATGATCCGATGCTTCTCTTCCATTGTATCTTCCCTAAGAATCACTCCGGTAACTTTGTTTCTTAAGTATTGGTTCCCTGTCTAATATAAGATATCATCATAGATGTAAAAAAAATCTACTTAATTTCCCCCCATCACTCCATAGGAAATGTTCATTGTTTGCTTCAAGAAAATTAAGCTATCCATCATCCTGCATGAGTTAGAGCCTAGCAGAATTTATGTATGGTAATGTAAGACTGAGTTATCTCTAGTTAATGTTTACACTATGAACCCTGATTAATGCCTTGAGATTGTCTTTCCTCAGTTTATACTCTGATCACAGTAAATTCTGCATCTATTGTGCCAATGGACCAAGGTTACATATTGTGCATACAGTAATTTCTTCCCAGATGTTAATATTCAATGACTTAAATATATATGATAGATAATAGTTACACCTATACATCACCACTTCCCCCATTAACACTTGTAGTTAGAAAACCATTTGTCTATAAGTAATAGGCAGCATTGTGTGTGTGTGTGTGTGTGTTTATGTATTTGCAGAGGTGGAATGTTTGTAAAAAATGTCTAAGTCAATTTCTCTCTTCTGGTGATAGGTTAAAAAAAATTGAGGAGGCAGGTGGTAGCACAGCGGGTTAAGTGCACATGGCATGAAGCACACAGGACTGGCACACGAATTCCAGTTTGAGCCCCAAGCTCCCCACCTGCAGGGGAGTCGCTTCACAGGCAGTGAATCAGGTCTGCAGGTGTCTTATCTTTCTCTCCCTCTATCATCCACTCCTCTCTCAATTTCTCTCTGTCCTGTCCAACAATGACAGCAATAACAACAAAAAAATAATAACAATGATAAACAACAAGGTCAACAAAAGGGGAAAAATGGCCTCCAGGAGCAGTGGGTTCATAGTGCAGGCACCCAGCCCCAATAACCCTGGAGGCAAAAAAAAAAAAAAAAATTCCCCCACCAGGGTTCTCACTGTGGCTCAGTACCTACATGACTTTACCAACACTTCTTGGTGGTTACTTTTTGTTCCTTTTTTGATACATTGGGGGGCAGGTTTAGTGCACACACTAAAGTAGAGAAGGAGCCAGGTTCAAGCTCCTGGTTCCTACTGCAGATGGGGGAAGCTTCACAAGTGATGAAATAGGGTTGCAGTGGTCTCTCATCCTCTCCCCTCTCAATTTTTCTGTCTCTAACTAATAATAAATAAATAAGTAATATTAAAAAGACACCTATAACACTGCTCTACCTTCTTGAGAAGACTCTGACACTTAAGTGGGGGCCAGAGGTTTGAACCAGCATCCTTGCACATGATCAAGTGTGTGCTTTACCCAGTGTGCCACACCATCTGGGGCCCAAAATATAGAGCTGCTTACAGTGACTGAAACTATCTAGTTTATTTCAGACATAATGAACAAATGAAAGAATATACACCAATATTTGAGTCACCAAGGTTTTTAGTAAAATAATTACAAATAATGGTGAAAAAGAAATAACTGCAGAAGGGTTTCATATAGTGAAATTAAGGAGTATGAGAAAAACAGCCCACTGTACTACCAGAATTACCTTAATTTCTAAAAAATCAAAGACAAAAATGAAAAGTGGTTTTCCTTAACACATCTGCAAAAGAAAAAAGTGAAATGTATTGTAAGCAATGTCTCTTGTTGACATCTGTATTTTTGCCATTCTAAACAATCCCACTTGTTTATTATGGTTTCCTTTCCTGGCATCCATAGGGGAGGACTGAAAATTTATTTAGGTAAAAAGTAGCTCTACTTGTTCCCATGTTGTTGGTATATTTGATGAAACTTTCCTCACTGGAAATTATTAAATCATTTTAGTTTACTTCTTTTTTTGTTTTATTTTTTATTATCTTTATTTATTGGATAGACACAGCCAGAAATTGAGACAGTAGGGGAGATAGAGAGGGAGAGAGAAAGAGAGACAACTGCAGCACTGCTTCACCAGTTGCAAAGCTTTCCCTCTGCAGGTGGTGACTTGGTGCTCGAACCGGGTCCTTGAGCACTGTAACATATACACTCAACCAGGTGTGCCACCACCCGGTCCCTTTAGTTTACTTCTTTTGAACCTATTAGAGGATAGATAAATTTATATGCTTGAAATCTCTGGTCCATACTCCTTGAGGGATAAAGAACAGGGAACCTTCCAATGGAGGGGATGGGATACAGAACTCTTGTGGTGGGAACTGTATCCCTCTTATCCCACAATCTTGTCAATCATTATTAAATAAAAATTTTTACAAAATTAAGTAATTAAACCCAGGTGTCCAGCAACAGATGAGTGGCTGAGCAAGTTGTGGTATATATACACAATGGAATACTACTCAGCTGTAAAAAATGGTGACTTCACCGTTTTCAGCCGATCTTGGATGGACCTTGAAAAAATCATGTTGAGTGAAATCAGTCATAAACAAAAGGATGAATATGGGATGATCTCACTCTCAGGTCAAAGTTGAAAAACAAGATCAGAAAAGAAAACACAAGTAGAACCTGAAAGTATCGCACCAAAGTAAAAGACTCTGGGGTGGGTGGGTGGGGAGAATACAGGTCCAAGAAGGATTCAGAGGACCTAGTGGGGGTTGTATTGTTATATGGGAAACTGGGGAATTGTTATATGGGAAACTTGGGAATGTTATGCATGTACAAACTATTGTACTTACTGTTGAATGTAAAACATTAATTCCCCAATTAAAAAAAATTATGTGCTTGAATTTTCAGTTATATAAACTGACAGTGAAATCCTACCTACAAACTCAATCCCTATTCCATGAAAATTCCACATCAGAATGGCATCATATTAATAAATGATTATTTATTTATAAATTGAGTTATGATATATTTATGTTAGGCTTCTAACTTAGATTTCCACAAGATAATTATCTGGAGTGTGAAAAACATAAACACTCTCAGGTCCCATGCTTTCATTTTTGTACAACTCTTTGGAGAAAGTGTAATCATTATTCCTTGTAAACAAAAAACACCATCACTGCGATTTTTTAAAGTAATGTAGCCACTACTATTCATTCAGAAAATACTGTTTTATGCCTACTGAGTGGCAGATAGCCTTTTAGGCACTGGAAGTAGAAAAAATATGTATCATTTTTATAGATAAATTGAGTGAATTAGTGGGTGTAGATGAAACTTAAGCTAACCCAAATGAAGTAAAAGACATTCTGGAAGAAGTAGCCTGTCTGGTTGGCTATCCTCTCAATGCTGGTGCTCGAATGCAACAGCTTCCAAAGATCAGACATCAAAAACATGCTTTACTTCTACCAGCTGATGCTACAAGGAAGTTAGTTTGTTTTCAAAAGGAGAATGTGCAATTCTTATTTTTCATTGTCTTCCATTAAAAATATGTGTATTTGGGGGCTGGGTGGTGGCACAGTGGGTTAAGAGCACATGGTGCGAAGCACAAGGACTGGCTTAAGGATCTAGGTTAAGCCTCCTCCAGCTCCCCACCTGCAGAGAGTCCCTTCACAAGCACTGAAGCAGGTCTGTAGGTGTCTCTCTTTATCTCCCCCTCTCTGTCTTGCCCTCCTCTCTTGATTTCTCTCTGTCCTATCCAACAACAATAACAGCAATGATAATAACAACAAAGATAAACAAGGACAACAAAAGTGAAAAAAAAGCCTCTAGGAGCAGTGGGTTCGTAGTGCAGACACCTAGCTTCAGTGATAATCCTGGAGGCAGGAAAAAAAGTGTATTTATTGAGTTTTAACTATTTAAGCTAGAACCAACAATACCAAGAGATAGTAGAGTACTGAAATCTCTATTCTAGTTGAGATCTTACAGGAAGCTCAAACTGAGCAGAACCATACGAGAAAACCCCTTTCTGCATTTCAGTAACTTCTGTTTTTACCACAAAATCTTACATGGCTTGGAATGTAACATTAATGAGTTGAATTTTATAATTAACTTTGAAAAGGATTCTAGAAAAAATATATTTTCTCCCAGCATCCACTCTGACAGTAGAATTTTAGACTTCTAAGTCTAAGTATATATGATGATTTGACAAACCCTGATTATTACTAATAACATGAAAACTTCATTTGGAGTGATATTTTAGTGTTGGTTTTATGTGTGTGATTTTTTTTTTTTGCTTTGCTTTTGCTTTTGCTTCACTTTTGTATTAGCACACAGAATTTTTAGTACAATGTAGTTCATACTAAAAACAAGATACTATCTACCTTAGGTAGATTTGCTTTTATCAAATATTTATTTCCTCATTTTGTGTGTATATATATGTAAACAGTAGAGATGAGAATACTGATCTTCTACAAATGTGACTAAACTTGGGCACTCATGAATGCAAGAAATACATTCTAGTCACTTAACCTCATTGATCTGGTGAATCCTTTCTTTTTTAGCCACCAGTGTATTCACTGGGGCATTGGTGCCTGCACAAGAAATCACTATTCCCAGTGCCTATTTTTTTCCTTCCTTTTTTCAGAAAAATATTTTTACTTGACAGGACAGAGAGAAATTGAGGGGAGGGAGAGCTATAGACACCTGCAACTCTGCTACACTACTGTGAAACTGACTTCCTGAAGGTGGGGACTGCATCTTTGTAATGTGTACACTTTACCAGGTGTGCCAATACCAGACCTTACTGCTAGATTCACCTTATCAGGTAGGTTTTACCTTTACTAAGAAAATTGAGTGAAATCATAAATTAAAATCCAACCAAACTGCAGGATTTTAAATACACACACAAACACACACACACACACACACACACACACACACACACACACACACACAGGTTTTATTTTTGTTTTCAAGTTATCTTCTTACTCTTTTTTCTCTGTTGTCTCACTACCACCACCTCAGAGCCTAATTCTACACACAATTTGCTCTCTGTTCCCTCTTGGGGTACTTTTCAAAAAATGTCATTGTTGGGATCTGAATTTTTGTTGGTGGAAAGAGCCACTTGTTCGTGGTGGTTATCCTCCTAACATACATAAGGAAGGAGCAGGGAGCAATAACAGATTACAAAAGCAGGGTAGATTTTAATGTCTGCTCTATTCACTAAGTTAAAACAAACATTTTTTTTATTCTGACTCATGTTTAACTACTAAATTTATATGTAAAAGTTATATCTAGAACTGACTCAGTAAGACTAAATTAGAATTTTTATAATAATTTTCCATCTCATCTGGTTCCTACATTGAAATTATAGGTCATGTATTACCAGAAGTATAGTTTACTGCTTTTCCTGAAAGCAGTTGACTCTGATTTATTATAAATCCTTTCAGAATTTCTTCTCTTGCTCCCCCACAAATTCTCAATCTCTGACCAGCTATGTTACTACTTTATACCCAGAATTACCCACTGAAAAAATTTAAGAAAAAACTATACTAATGTATTCAACTGTACAGCCTATTTATTTTTAATTAAGTTCATGAAAGCAAATAAAATATTGATAATTTCAAATATCTATTCAGGTGATTTCATAACTGTGAGAACAAAATAGTTGGAATTTCCCCAACATGAAAAGAAATTAATTGCCTAATGTGTTAAAATAATTAAAAGAATCATCATGTGAATCACATATGACATCATCATATAAATCACATATGACATCTCTGGGCAGACATACCTCACCAATGTGTACTGGAACCCCACCTCCCAGAGCCCTGCCCCATTAGGGGAAGATAGAAACAGGCTGGCAGTGGGATCGACCTTCCAATGCCAATGTCCAAAGGCTAATCCAGACCTCCCACCCTCAGCACCCTATAATGATCCTGGGTCCATACTCCTAGAGGGATAAAGATAGGAAGGCTTCCAATGGAGGGGATAGGATACAGAACTCTGTTGGCGGGAACTGTATGGAGTTGTATCCCTCTTATCCTGCATCTTGTTAATCATTACTAAATCAATAAAAAAAAATTAAAGACTTTAACAAAAGACACTTCATTAGCATAAGTCAGTGAGTAAATCTCATAGTATCTTATAAAAGATTATAAAAAAGTAAAGCGACATAAAGAAAATCTAGTCCTGAAGGTTATAATATTAGTATTTAATTTGAGTAAAGACTTAAAGATGGAGTTACTTGTGATTATAGCAAAAAGATGAATCTCCCAGAGAAAATAGTTATTGCAAAGATTCCAAAGGGAAAGAGAGAACAGCTAATGTCTAGAGGTATTCAACCACAGATTTCTGGGTGGTTAGCAAACAAAATTATTTTCTTTGGAACTGGTAATAGACTGACATAATTTGTGACAGACTACAAAAACAACTAAGCAACATCCTTTTCTTGATTGCTGAATTGAGATTAATACAAGACAAAACTATTCTACGTTTGAAGAATTAGGTTTGGGCTATTAACTTTAAAGTGTAGAACCAACTGCTGTCCTCATAGAGGATATTTTATTTCCTCAATAAACCTCTTCTGAAATATCCCTATTTGTGAGACTTTGTGCCATTTTACTTTCTCATATTTTGATTGATTGGTTATCTCCCCTTTCTGAATATTCAGCTTATTAAAAAACATGTGGTTAACAACCCTGTAATTGTATTAAATCGTAGTAATTAAGACTATATACTCACTCAAAGAATTTTTGTCAATCATTTATAATGTGATATTCTGTATGCTGTGTGGTAGGAGGATAAAAAAAAAGGCATAAAAGACGTAGTCTTTGCCCTTATGATATTAGTCTGGGAAGGAATATAAGACACATATACAAATTACTATAATTATAAATTAGATCATCAGTGACTTCTCTGAACTCCTATGTTGTTGCAGCATCATGTATAGCTGGTAATATGTCAGAGGTAATATTTGATCTGAACCTTGAAAGAAAGTATTACTTGAAATACAGAAACATGACGGGAAGTTCAAGGGGAAAAAAATAATGTCTTGACCAAAGGTCCAAAAGTAGGGCATTCACACTGTGACTGAGGGACACAAGATGAGCAGCAGGGTTTTGATAAACCAGTATAGAGGCAGGATATCAGTGGACTCTGGGGGTGGGCAAATGTTTTATTATTTTGTCCCAATGCATTTTCCTCAAGTGTAAGACCATACTGACACATAATTGTTGATAATATCTCTAATGAATTCCTTAAATTTTTATTCATAAAGAGAAAAGGTATGTTCATGCACACTATAAAAGGATTAACTAAGAACTAAAAGTTCAGATTTTATAACAAATCTCATTTGAAATGTTAAATTATAGAATCCAGCTAGAGGGGCAAAAATGAAAAACAGAATGACCAAGTGCAATGTCAAAAAGAAGGTGCAAGGTATTTGAGTCTGGATAGGAAGTAAAATAATAACAACGGAAACCAGTTGTAATAATTCAGACTATTATGTACTAACTACTTAAATGTACTTGATGAAATTTTCATCAATGCAGTCGTTGTTATCAACATAAAGAAACTATAAATACTGCTTATAAGAAGTAAACGTAGGTAGAGTGCACATGTTATCATGTGTGAGGGCCTGGGTTAAGCCCCTAGTCTTCACCTGCATTGTGGATGCTTGTGATTGATGGAATAGTTATATAGGTGTCTCTCCTCTTTTTCAACCAATTTCTGTAAAAATTAAAAAAAAAAAAACTGGTTTCCAGGAATCTCCATTGGGGGAAAAGAAAGAAAGGTAGGACTCCTACATTTTAGTACAGTCTCAAACTAAGTCTGTGTAAATATAAGTTCTGTCTATCCTCAAAATGTCCAGCTTTAAAAAAAGATAGAATCCTTTGACCTTAGTTCACATCTCAAACAAAAATTGGCTAATTATGATGGTTTGTCAGCAAATATTAGATCACTAGCTAAATACAATGTAATTAGATGGCTAATTGTTGGAAAGACAAGTGAGTCAGAACAAGAACACTGCTATAAGCAGTATATTTTTCTTAATATAAAAAGAGAATTCAGAAACTCAAGATGAGAGATAAAATAAATTCATTCAAAGTAAAGTTGCTTAAGACAACATTGAGACATCACCACACCTCTGTGAGAACAATTTACATCAAAAGGGGCAAATACAGTAAGTGCTAGCAAGAATGTGGACAGGAACAGTTTCATACTATTGTTGGTAATGTAAATTGATATAAACCTGTGGAGAACAGTTTGGAGAATCCACAAAATAATTTACAAAGGGACATATCATTCAATCCAGCAATTCATCTCCTACACATCTACTTAAAAGACCTATACATACCTGAGTTCATGGCAGCACTAGCTATTATTGCCAAAATTTGGAAACAACTCAAGTATCCAACCAAAGATGAGTGATTAAGGCAATTGTCACATGTTCACAATGGAATACTACTCAACTGAGAGAAATGCTGCAACAACGATAGAACTGGAGGGAATCCTATCAACTGTAGTATGTCAGTCAGAAAAGGACAAATAATAGATACTCTAATTCACAGGTGGAATCAAAGAAGCAAAGTAAGGTAAAACTTACAATGGACACAACTTATATAGGGTGAAATCTAAACAGATTCTGATCTATAACCCATAGGTCCGGGTGCTAGGAGAGATGGGGTTTAGTGCACTATCATGAAGGACGACAGTTTGGTTTATTGACATCTGTCTTGGGGAACTGAATCCCTATGACAATAGCAATCTTATGAATCACCACTCTGAAATATAGTGATATTGAATCTGAAACAGATTTTACAAAAATAAAATTAATTACTTGCCAAGAAAAAAGATGGAAGTTTCATATTAGACTTTGAAGAGTTAGGATGTAGGCTTCAGATAAATTAGGTAAAGTATAGGGGAAAATGCTAACTATTTTTTGTGATGCTTGGTGTCAAATATTAGTACTACTCATATTATTAGTAACATTTCTTATTATCAGTAAAATTATATCAGTATATGTATATGTAATATGCACATCATGGGAGTCCGGCGGTAGCGCAGCGAGCGGGTTAAGTGCAGTGAGCGGGTTAAGTGCATGTGGTGCAAAGCGCAAGGACCCGTGTAAGGATCCAGGTTTGAGCCCCTGGCTCCCCACCTGCAGGGAAGTCACTTCATAGGCAGTGAAGCAGGTCTGCAGGTGTCTATCTTTCTCTCCCCCTCTTCTCTCCATTTCCCTCTGTCCTATCCAACAATGATGACATCAACAACAATAAAGACAACAAGGGCAACAAAAAGGAAATAAATAAATATTTTAAAAATGCACATACATATTAGAAGTAGTGGCATACTTTCATGTATCAATAATTTCTGTTAGTTAAACAAATCTGGTATATATTTAGCAATAAACATTTTCTTATTAAAATAGACATAAAATATAATCTAACTATAGAAAGTAATACAATCCAGAAATGTGGTATATATATGTATCATTAGTGCAGAGAATATGGCCATATAATTGCATATAGAGTGAGTTAAATTACAGAATATACTGAAGATAAATGCACTCAATATTCATTGGGGGACAGAGTATATAGTGTCATTTTTAACACAAAGGACTTTCATACGTGAGGCCTCAGGTTCAAGCCCCAAACTGTAACACTGACTGAATAAAACGTACACATACTCAGTTCTGCAGTAAGGATCCAAGGGCATCCTTGGCTATGTACGTTCCTTCGCTTCATTTCTTTTCATTTTACATGAATGAAATCATGATTATATCTTCCATTTCATTTCTACTAGATGTATTATATATACATATTTTAATCAAGAAGAGAACTGAATTTTAGTAAGACTGTCTAGTCAACTGTTACTCCTAATTTCATCAAAATATTGACGTTTTGTCAATATATGTACAGAAAATACTTATCAAAAGGTTTTTTTTTTTTGTCTACAGGGTTATTGCTGGGACTTGGTGCTGGTACTATAAATCCACTGATACTGGAGGACATTTTATTCTTTTTTTGTTTCCCTTTTTTTTTTCCTTTTGGTTAGGACAGAGATAAACTGAGATGGGAAGGGAAGATAGAGAAGAGGAAAGAAATATAGACATCTGGGAGTTGGGCGGTAGCACAGCGGGTTAAGCGCAGGTGGCGCAAAGCACAAGGGGCTGGCTAAGGATCCCAGTTCGAGCCCCCGGCTCCGCACCTGCAGGGGAGTCGCTTCACAGGTGGTGAAGCAGGTCTGCAGGTGTCTCTCTTTCTCTCCCCCTCTCTGTCTTCCCCTCCTCTCTCCATCTCTCTATACTACCCAACAACAACGACATCAATCATAACTACAACATTATACAACAAGGACAACAAAAGGGAATAAGTAATAAATATTAAAAAAAGAAATATAGACACCTGAAGACCTGCTTTGCCACTTCTAAAATGTCCACCCTGCAGGTGGGGAGCAGGGGTCTCAAACCCAGATCCTTGCATGGGTCCGTGGTTTAATCAGGCGTGCCACTACTCAGCCCCCTCAAACAAGAATTTCTCATTATTTTCTACCTCAATTATTCTTTTCTCCCTTCCCAATGACCAACATTCAAGAATGTTCTATTGCCAAATGTTTAAGTATAAGTTCATCTTCTCCACTAGCATAATCTACTTTTCATAACAATTAAATATCCTTTCACAAAATACTAACATTAAGATTATTAAATTGTAGTCATTTAAATCACTAATTAATATGAGAGGGGAAAAACTGATTGTATGTCTAACAAAGGGACTTTTCAAAGTTAACCCAATTACCAAATAATGTGATGATAACAGTAACTATCCATTGTCTTCTTGAACCCTAAGATAGCAGGAACCTCACATTTCCACTAAGAGCCTAAACTTCCCCCAGTCCTGGGACCCTAGAGTAGGGCCCACTTTCCCATATGCTTCTCCCAATTCTTATCAAATAATATTGCATCCACTGATCGCAACCTAATCAACGCAACGAGTGCCACCCCAGCATGCTTCACTTCAGACTGTGTCCAGAGACTTCAGGTGTGGAAAGACAACCCTTCAGCTTCATAACTCGGGTGAGACCTTTCCTTTCATAGTATTCTCTAATTCCATCCCAGGTGGTTCACTTCCTAACAAAGTCCCAAAACCTAGATATAGACCAGGTTCCAGGAGATAGAGCATATGTTCACACAGGTATCCATAAACTAGGGGCAATATATACCTGAAAGCTGTAGTACAATAGAGTTTGCAGTGAGTACCCCCCAAACACTTCATCTCCACTACTCCAACCTTTGGGTCCATGATTCTTCAAAATTTGTTTGGCTTTGTATGTTAACTCTCTTTTCAGCCACCAGGTTCTAGATGCCATCAGGATGCCGGCCAGGCTTCCCTGGACTGAAGACCCCACCAATGTGTCCTGGAGCTCTGCTTCCCCAGAGACTCACCCTACTAGGGAAGCAGACTGACCAGTCAACGCCCCATGTTCAGCGGGGAAGCAATTACAGAAGTCAGACCTCCCACCTTCTGCAACCCACAATGACCTTGGGTCCATGCTCCCAGAGGGATAGAGAATGGGAAAGCAAATGGGGAAGAGATGGGATATGGAGATTGGGTGGCGGGAATTGTGTGGAGTTGTACCCGCTCCCCCCCATCCTATGATTTTGTTAATGTCTTCTTTCTTAAAAAAGAAAGAAAGAAAGAAAGAAAGAAAGAAAGAAAGAAAGAAAGAAAGAAAGAAAGAAAGAATGAATTTGATCTATACTTCCAGAGGGGAAGAAATTTTAGGGGAAGATGATCAGAGGGCTTTGAATTCCAATTCTATCGGGAACCAGAGAGAGAAGAGGAGAGGAAACAAAGGATACTCAGAAGTAGTAGGTGTGACTTACTTCTGCTTTATATCTTAATGCCCTTTAGCCGCCAAGTTGCAGATGCTACCATGAATCCAACCTGACTTCCCTGAGCAGACAACCTCACTAATGTGTCCTGGAACTCCACCTCCCCTGAGCCTTATCCCACCAGGGAAAGACAGACCTTTCACCTTCTGTACCCCATAATGATCCTGGTTACATACTCTCAGAAGGATAAAGAATAAGAAAGCTTCCAATAAAGGAGGTGGGATACAGAACTCTGGTGTTGCAGACTGTGTGGAATTGTATCCCCTCTTATCCTACTGTCTAGTTGATCATTATTAAATCAATAAGAAAATAAATGTAAAAAAAAAAAAAAGAACAGAAGGAAGAGAAGTCCGGACCATAGGAAAAAATGGGCATATATATAAAAATACAGACATAGTTATAGAAATTATAGTCCATCCATATAACATAACAGTCCATAACAGTATCTTGAGAGAACAAATGCAGTTTCCAATGGAGGGATTGAGGATACAGAACTCTGGTGGTGGGAAAGGAGTGGAATTATACTTCTATTATCTAATAATTTTATAAATCAATATTAAATCACTAATAAAAATTTTAAAGAACAGAGCTGAACAGTGCTCTGATAAAAAAAATACTATTGTCACAACAAGATAAACACAGACTTAAAGTGAAAGGATGGAAAATTATCATACAGGCTAACAGTCCACAAAAAAGGGCAGGAACAGCCATTCTCATCTCAGACACGATAGATTTTAAATTAAATAAAGTAATAAAAGATAGGCAAGACATTACATAAAGATTAGAGGATCAATCAGCCAAGAAGACTTAACAATTATTAACATCTATGCACGCAACGAGGGACCATCTAAATACATTAAGCATCTACTGAAAGAATTTCAAAAATACATCAATAGTAATACAATAATAGTGGGAGACTTCAATACCCCACTCTGACACTTAGATCAACAAAGCAGAGAATCAACAAAGAAACAAGAGAATTGAATGAAGAGATTGACAGACTAGACCTCTTGGACATTTTCAGACTCCTCCACCCCAAAAAACTGAAATACACCTTCTTTTCAAATCCACATAACACATACTCAAGGATAGACCACATGTTAGGCCACAAAGACAGCATCAATAAATTCAAGAGCATTGAAATCATCCCAAGTATCTTCTCAGACCACAGTGGAGTAAAACTAACATTTAACAACAAACGGAAAATTATTAAAAGACATAGAATTTGGAAACTAAACAACATGCTCCTTAAGAACCACTGGGTCAGAGACTCACTCAAACAGGAAATTCAAATGTTCCTGGAAACTAATGAAAATGAAGACACAACCTATCAAAATATTTGGGACACAGCTAAAGCAGTACTGAGAGGGAAACTTATAGCCATACAATCACATATTAAACACCAAGAAGAAGCCCAAATGAACGACCTTACTGCACACCTCAAGGTCTTAGTGGAAGAGGAACAAAGGAACCCTAAAGCAACCAGAAGGACAGAAATCACTAAAGTTAGAGCAGAAATAAACAACATCGAAAATAAAAGAACCATACAAAAGATCAATGAAGCCAAATGTTGGTTCTTTGAAAGATTAAACAAAATTGACAAATTCCCCTAGCCAGACTCACCAAACAAAAAAGAGAGAAGACTCAAATTAATAGAATTGTAAACGATGCAGGAGATATCACAACTGACATCACAGAAATCCAGAGAATCCTGCGAAACTTCTATATGCCACCAAGCTAGAGAATCTGGAAGAAATGGAACAATTCCTAGAAACCTATGCACTTCCAAAACTGAACCAAGAAGAACTACAAAATCTAAATGCACCAATCACAGACAAAGAAATTGAAACCGTTATTAAGAATCTCCCCAACAACAAAAGTCCTGGACCAGATGGCTTCACAAACGAATTCTACAAAACTTTCAGGAAATAGTTAATACCCATACTTCTTAAGCTATTCCATAAGATTGAAGAAACAGGAATACTCCCTTCCACCTTTTATGAAGCCAACATCACCATGATACCAAAAGCTGATAGGCACAGAACAAAAAAGGAAAACTACAGACCAATATCTCTGATGAACATAGATGCCAAAATATTAAACAAGATCTTGGCCAACCGGATACAGCAACACATCAAAAAGATTGTTCATCATGACCAAGTGGGATTCATCCCAGGAATGCAAGGCTGGTTCAACATCCGTAAGTCAATCAATGCCATTCACCACATCAATAAAAGCAAAGCCAAAAACCACATGATTATCTCAATAGATGCAGAGAAAGACTTTGACAAAATCCAACACCCATTCATGCTCAAAACTCTACAAAAAATGGGAATAGATGGGAAATTCCTCAAGATAGTGGAGTCTATATATAGCAAACCTACAGCCAACATCATACTCAATGGACAGAAGCTGAAAGCATTCCCCCTCAGATCAGGGACTAGACAGGGCTGTCCACTGTCACCATTACTCTTCAACATAGTATTGGAAGTTCTTGCCATAGCAATCAGGCAAGAGAAAGAAATCAAAGGGATACAGATTGGAAGGGAAGAAGTCAAGCTCTCACTATTTGCAGATGATATGATAGTATACATAGAAAGACCTAAAGAATCAAGCAGAAAATTACTGGAAGTTATTAGGCAATATAGCAAGGTATCAGGGCACAAAATCAATGTACAAAAATCAGTGGCATTTCTTTATGCAAACACTAAATCTGAAGAAGAAGACATCCAGAAATCACTCCCATTTACTGTTTCAGCAAAATCAATCAAATACCTAGGAATAAAGTTGACCAAAGAAGTGAAAGACTTGTATACTGAAAACTATGAGTCGCTACTCAAGGAGATAGAAACTAATACCAAGAAATGGAAAGATATCCCATGCTCATGGATTGGAAGAATAAATATCATCAAAATGAATATTCTCCCCAGAGCCATATACAAATTTAATGCAATACCCATCAAAGTTCCACCAAGCTTCTTTAAGAGAATAGAACAAACACTACAATCATTTATCTGGAACCAGAAAAAACCTAGAATTGCCAAAACCATCTTAAGGAAAAGAAACAGAAATGGAGGCATCACACTCCCAGACCTTAAACTATATTATAAAGCCATCATCATCAAAACAGCATGGTACTGGAACAAAAATAGGCACACAGACCAGTGGAACGGAATTGAAAGCCCAGAAGTAAATCCTAACACCTATGGGCATCTAATCTTTGATAAGGGGGCCCAAAGGATTAAATGGAAACAGGAGGCTCTCTTCAATAAATGGTGCTGGGAAAACTGGGTTGAAACATGCAGAAGAATAAAATTGAACCACTTTATCTCACCAGAAACAAAAATCAACTCCAAATGGATCAAAGACCTAGATGTCAGACCAGAAACAATCAAATACTTAGAGGAAAACATTGGTAAAACACTTTCCCACCTACACCTCAAGGACATCTTTGATGAATCAAACCCAATTGCAAGGAACACTAAAGCAGAAACAAACCAACGGGACTACATCAAATTGAAGAGCTTCTGCACATCCAAAGAAACTATTAAACAAACAGAGAGACCCCTCACAGAATGGGAGAAGATCTTCACATGCAAGAGATCAGACAAGAAACTAATCACCAAAATATATAAAGAGCTCAGCAAACTTAGCACCAAAAAAGCAAATGACCCCATCCAAAAATGGGCAGAGGAAATGAACAAAACATTCACCTCAGAGGAGATATAAAAGGCTAACAAACATATGAAAAATTGCTCTAGGTCACTGATTGATTTAGGAAACTAAAAGCAGGACCTGATCAAATTACAGCAGGAACCTCACATCTCCACTATAGAGCCCCTACTTCCCCCAGTCCTGGAACCCTTAGATAGGGCCCACTTTCCCGTATGCATCTCCCAATCCAAACCAAATAATATTGCATCCGCCGATCACAACCTAACCAACGCAAAGATTGCCACCTCAACATGCTTCACCTCAGACTGTATCCAGAGACTTCACGTGTGAAACGACAACCCTTCAGCTTCATTACTCGGGTGAAACCTTTCCTTTTATAGTATACTCTAATTTCATCTCAGGTAGTTCACTTTCTAACAAAGTCCCATAACCTAGATATACACCAGTTTCTGTGAGAGAGAGCTTATGTGCACACATATCCATAAACTACTGCAAAATATATACCTGAAAGCAGAAGTACACTAGAGTTTGCAGTGAGTACCTCCCTAACACTTCCTCTCCACTATTCCAAGCTTGGGATCCATGATTACTCAACAATTTGTTTGGCTTCATATGTTAACTCTCTTTTCAATCACCAGGTTCCAGATGCCACCAGGATGCTGGCCAGACTTCCCTGGATTGAAGACCTCACCAATGTGTCCTGGAGCTCAGCTTCCCCAGAGACACACCTTACTAGGGAAAGAGAGGCAGACTGGGAGTATGGACCGACCAGTCAACGCCCATGTTCAGCGGGGAAGCAATTACAGAAGCCAGACCTTCTACCTTCTGCAACCCTCAACAACCCTGGGTCCATGCTCCCAGAGGGCTAGAGAATGGGAAAGCTATCACGAGAGGGGGTGGGTTAGGGGGATCGGGTGTTGGGAATTGTGTGGAGTTGTACCCCTCCTACCTTATGATTTTGTTCATTAATACTTTCTTAAATAAAAAATTTTTAAAAATACTATTGTGCTGTTATACATGAATTATCAAATTACAGAAAAAAAAAAGAAAACTACTCAAATGTAATAGAAAACTCAGACTTCAGAGGTGGGGCTACAGGGCAGCATCAGCTGTGTTCCTCTCCTCTCCTCTCCTCTCCTCTCCTCTTCCCTCCCCTCCCCTCCCCTCCCCTCCCCTCTCTTCTCCTATGTCAAATAGGAATACCAAAGGAGATCATCTGGTACCGCAACAAAGCAGGACTAGAACTACTTCTCAGACAAGCAACAGTTGAAAGAATCAACTATCACCAAGCCTGCCCTGAAAGAAGTTATGTACAGTTTTCTATAAATAGTCAGACCACCATAAATATGCCATCTATCAGAACACTCTAAAAATCTACAAGAATGGCATTAAAATATCTTCAATTTCTTTTCTGCCACCAGGCTCCAGTCTCTTGGAAACAGAGTTGGCAGTCAGCTGAGGTAAAGAACAAACACCTCATCACAGACCCCTGCAAGCGTCAACCCGGCTTTGACCTAGCACGTTATGATTGGGCCCTCCTCAATCGCTATTGAACAGGCCATGGCCAGTGAACCACTATGTTCCATCGCTGGGGAGCCAGAGACGACCCGAACTGCCCCTGCGGCTACAGACAGACTATGACCCACATAGTCAACGACTGCCACCTCTCCAGATTCAAAGGAGGTCTCTAAACTTTACATCAGGCTCAACCTGATGCTGTTGACTGGCTACGGAAGAAGGGCAAACGCTAGAAGAAGAAGATGTTAGCATGATGCCAACCAGACTTCCCTGGACAGACAACAATACCAATGTGTCCTGGAGCTCTGATTCCCCAGAACCACTCTCCCCCCACTAGAGAAAGAGAGAGACAGGCTGGGAGTACGGATTGACCTGTCAACAACCATATTCAGAGGGGAAGCAAATACAGAAGCCGAACCTTCCACTTTCTGCATCCCACAATGGCCTTGGGTCCATACTCCCAGAGGGTTAAAGAATAGGAAAGCTATCAAGGTAGGGGATGGGATACAGAGTTCTGGTGGTAGGAATTGTGTGGAGTTGTACCCCTCTTATACTATGGTTTTTTCAGTGTTTCTTTTTTATAACTAAAAAAATTTCCAAAACAAACAAACAAAAAAACCTTCATTCTTTGATATCAATAAATGTCAATGATCTGAATTCACCTATTAAAAGGCACAGAGTAGGAAGATGGATCAGAAAATGCCTGATGTTGTTAGTAAAATTTTGTATAATATCCATAAGCCAGAGATCAGTACTCTGGTGAGAGAGAGAGAGAGAGAGAGAGAGAGAGAGGGAGAGAGAGGAAGTTTTAATTTGATACAGTCCCATTTATTTACTCTTGTTTTCATTTCACATGCCCATGGACTCAAGTCTCCAGATATGTCTTTGGTGTTAAGATCCTACAAAGGGGGCCAGGCAGTGGCACACCTGGTTAAGCACACACATTACAGTGCACAAGGTCCCAGGTTCAAACCCCTGGTCTCCACATGCAGGAGAAAAGCTTCACAAGTGGTGAAGCAGGGCTGCAGGTGACACTCTTTCTCTTTCTTTTCCCCTACCCCTCTCATTTTCTCTGTCTCTATCCAATAATAAATAAAATAAATATTTAAAAAATTGTATAATACTGATATCAAGATCAAAACTCTCATGTAAAAAGAACAATTGTGGCAAAGTTATATTTACTATAATATAGTAAACCACAAGAATAATGAGAGAATTTTTTCTGAATATCTAGTTGTTCTTTATTCTTCCACAATGTGCTCTACAAATCACTCATATTTAAATTATTTACTTAAAAATTGTATAACACTGGGCACAACACAAATTTACTAACGACAAAAATCTGTGGGCTGGGGAAGTGGGATTCATCACTTGGAAGTTTCACACATATGTGTAAACAAATTCATTTCAAATAAACAGAATCCAACCATAATTGTAATAACTGGACTCCTACAGATGACTAACATTAACTACTTCAGAATCTCAGATCTAAGGTTGGCTCTTAATGCATCAAATAACAGAGCTTCTGCACAGTAAAAGAAACCAACACCCAAACCAACTTATCACAGAATGGAAGAAGATCTTTACATACTATACATTAGACAAGAGGATAATAACTAAAATATATGAAGAGCTCACAAAACTCCACAAAATAAAAAAGATCCCATCCAAAAATGAGGAGAGGATATGAACAGAATATTCATCAAAGAAGATATCCAAAAGGCAAACAGACACATGAAAATATGTTGTAGGTTATGGATTACCAGAGAAATGCAAATAGAGAAAAAGTGAGATATCACTTCATACCTGTGAGAATGTCATACATCAGAAAGGACAGTAACAATAAATGCTGAAGAGACTGTGCGAGCAAAGGAACCCTCCTGCATTGTTGGTGGGAATGTAAATTTAACCAACCCCTGTGGAGAGCAGTCTGGAGAACCCTCATGGTCTAGAAATGGACCTTCCCTATGACCCAGCAATTCTTCTCCTAGGAATATACCTAAGGAGTCAAACACACCCATCCAAAAAGATGTGTGTATGTATACCTATGTTCACTGCAGCACAATTCGTAACAGCCAAAACCTGGAAGCAACCCAGGTATCCAAAAATAAATGAGTGGCTGAGAAAGTTGTCGTATATATATACACAATAGATTACTACTCAGCTATTAAAAATGGTGAATTCACCTTCTTCATTTCATCTTGGATAGAACTTGAAGGAATCACTTAAGTGAGATCAACCAGAAAGATAAGGATGAATATGGGATAATCCCATTCATGGCCAGCATTTGAGAAATAAGGACAGAAAGAGAAACACAAAAGCAGAATTTAAAACAGTTTTGGTGTGTTATGCCAAAGTAAAGGACTCTGAAGGTAGGAGGTCCAGGTCCAGGTATTATGGTGCAGGAAAATTGAGAAATTTTATACATGTAGCAACAACTGTATTTACTGTCAGCTATAAACTGTTGATTCCCCAATAAAGATTTTTTTGGGGGGTGAAAGCCTTTTAAGTAAGGAATTATAGATCCTTCCATTATTGTCTAAACTTTCTGTTTTTATTTAGAATATGTTGTCTCTACTGACTGCCACAGATCTTTAAGTTAAGTAGGATAAATCTTACTATTTCATGTACTGGGTGGAGAGTAGGGTGGAAAGAGATATACTAAACAATCCCCATAGCTGGCCAGATCAAAAAGGCCAGTCTTAAAACAAGGACTTGTTTTATCCACAAATGAAACACAAAGAACAAGCTTAAAGCAGATTATAGAAGAACAGGATGCTATATAATTACGCTCAGCTTTTAGAATGTTCTAAAGTTCTAAGACTGTTAGGATATAATACCAGTATTTAGGAAGTACTGTTTAATGATGTTTAATAACTAATATTAAATTTAGCAACTTTAAAAGTATCTACAGGCTGTTGTGACACAATATACAGGTCAACCAATAGGAAGTTGGACACAGCTAACAGCATAAACAAAACAGACTGTGGATAGATTCAATGTACTCAAGCACAGGCAGCCAAAAGGCTGGCCCTTTTGACACCTGCTTTTCCTTCTCAGTCAGATCTCAACTGAGGGTGCCTAAGATGCCCACCATGACTGCATCTGAACAGAACACCTGTGACTCAGCCAGCTGGTAAACTCTTAAGACTCTCTCCTCTACAGCCATAATAAATAACATATATATCTGATGAAAACTGTTTATTTGCAGTAACTAAAATATATATCTCATACTACTTTACTACCCTAATAAAGCTTTGATTGTTTAAACCCACTCTCAGCTGCGTCACAGCCAAGTCCTTTATATCCATCAGCCAAGTCTTTAATTTTAATAACAACAATAGGCTCTTTTACATGTCTCACATCTCAAAGCAAAATGTTTCCTTCATCTGAATGAATCAATAGTACATGAAAAGGATGATTCTATGACAATCTAGACTTGAGTTTTATAATGTTGGCAGCATCGATTTCTTATATCCCTTGAAATACTTGCTGCTAAAATACAGATTTTAGGCAGTGTAGAAGTCTCCACTCCCCCTTGGAAAAGTAGCTAACAATTAATACCAATTTGGCCACCATATGAGTAAATTAACTTAGAACTGTATAGGTAGCCACATCCAATATGTCCCAGAAGATACCACACTGGAGACAGACTCTGTCAAGGCCTGCACAAATTTTAGATCTTTGAGTAAACTAAATGTTTGCTGCGAATTTATGTCATTTAGTTCTAGAGTAGTTTGTAATATAAGTTCTAGAGTAGTTTGTAATATATTAATAGATGCCAATCTTTGGAAGTAAGGTATCACTGTAATACAAACTTAAAATGTGTGGCACTGTTTCAGGCACCAGGCAGCAGAGGGGAACTAGATGTATTAAGAAGACGCCTAGAGGAAGGTCAAAGGGCCCTTGGGAGAGCTTTTAAAAGTTAGCATTTTGTTTGTTTGTTTGTTTGTTTGTGTTTTTTGTTTTGTTTGTTTGGTCATCAGTGGAGCTTTATTAATCTGAGGAGACTTTTCAGACAGAAAAGAAGAAATACCATAGCACCAAAGTCCTCCCCAGTGATATGAGTGCCAAGGATTGAACAAAATAGGCATCTTCCTGGGTGAGCTATCTCTCTAATGTTGTCAGTGAGGTTTTACTGTAAAGAACACACTTATATATAATAAGTATATTGGGGCCGTGTCACAAATAAATTATCTAAAAACAAAAACAAACAAAAAAGGAAATGTACCAAACAATTCTGATGTTTTTATTAAAACAGTTTCTTTTCATTGTATAAATAAATGTGAGTGAAAGAAATTAGCCAAAGGAGAACCATTTCCTCCCAGACTGGTTGGATTTTAAAATAATAAGTTTTTCCATTGGTAGCTTTTCCAAAGAAACCCAATTCTCAAATTAAGAAATGGCTCGTGCCACATATCAAATGCACAATGGGACAATGTAATCTTTTGTTGTTAATATCTACCATTCCTCATGGAAATGTTCAGAAAGATAAAAAGTCCCTGTGAGAGTTTTAAGGATAGAGCCTGTCACACAGATAACTTCTATAAAACATTTATTCAAAAACAGCTCCTTAGGTCAAAAAGCTCAACTCAAAAAGATTTTCAGTATAACCTTTGTCTTATGATGAAGTATTTATAAATTGATTTGTTAGAAGCTTGTCAAGTCTTTAAAGAAAGTGTATTGACCTTAAAAAAGATAGTAAACAATGAAGAGAAGTTGCAGGGTTATTGACATATTAACTGATTGAGTAGATATTTTAGATACAAAAAACATATTTTTTTTCTTAAAACATATTTTTTATTGAAAAAAAAAAAACAGAATAATGATTTACAGAGGACAGCCATGGGGATAGCTTCAAGAGTCTGGGACAATTACTTCCTTAAAAGAATACTAGATACATACATAAACAATGATACGCAACCAGTGTATTCAACCCTTGCTGTGCTTCAGTGATTGCTATGTGATTTTCATCACCTGTCTTTTTGATGCTACCTTATAGATGTTATCCTTGTCATTAGACGGTTTTTGCCATAACTGCCCCAAGCTATCTTTGTTTATTCATATAGAGACTGAAGGAGAGAGGGAAAGAAGGCCCCACAGCACAAAAGCTTCCCTTAGATTGGTGGGGATATGTGTGTGTGTGTGGGGGGGGGTTGCTTTATGAGTGATGAAGCAGGTCTGCAGGTGTCTTATCTTTTTCTCAATTTCACTTTGTCCTATCCAATAACAGTATTTCTTTAAAGGAATAGAACAAAAATTATATTTATCTGTAATCAAAAATTCCCAGCATTGCCAAAGCAATCTTGATAGAAAGGAACAAGACTTGAGGCATTACATTACCAGACCTCAAGCTACACTACAGAGATACTGTAATCAAAACCACATGGTCATGGAACCAAAATAGACATGTAGACCAATGAAATAAAATTGAGGATACAAAAATAGGACCCCAAATCTATGCCCAACTAATTTTTGACAAAGGGATCCAAACCATTAAATGATGAGACCCTCTTCAGCAAATAGTGTTCGGAAAATTGGATTGAAATGTCCACATGGATGAAATTGAACCATCACATATGACAAAGCTCAAAAGTCAACTCAAAGTGGATCAAAGACATAGACTTTAGGCCAGAAACTATCAAACATTCCTTGACTTAATAAACTTCATATATGACAAACCCCAAAATAGAAAAAAATAGTTCTGGAAATCCCTACCAGAACCATAGAAGAAAACATTGGCAGTTAGACCAGAAACAATCAAATACTTAGAGGAAAACATTGGTAAAACACTTTCCCACATACACCTCAAGGACATCTTTGATGAATCAAACCCAATTGCAAGGAAGACTAAAGCAGAAACAAACCAATGGGACTACATCAAATTGAAAAGCTTCTGCACATCCAAAGAAACTATTAAACAAACAGAGAGACCCCTCACAGAATGGGAGAAGATCTTCACATGTCAGACATCAGACAAGAAACTAATCACCAAAATATATAAAGAGCTCAGCAAACTTAGCACCAAAAAAGAAAATGACCCCATCCAAAAATGGGCAGAGGAAATGAACAAAACATTCACCTCAGAGGAGATACAAAAGGCTAACAAACATATGAAAAACTGCTCTAGGTCACTGATTGTCAGAGAAATGCAAATTAAGACAACACTAAGATACCACCTCACTCCTGTAAGAATGGCATACATCAAAAAGGACAGCAGCAACAAACGCTGGAGAGGATGTGGGGACAGAGGAACCCTTTTACATTGCTGGTGGGAATGTAAATTGGTCCAGCCTCTGTGGAGAGCAGTCTGGAAAACTCTCAGAAGGCTAGACATGGAACTTCCATATGACCCAGTAATTCCTCTCCTGGGGTTATACCCCAAGGACTCCATAACACCCAACCAAAAAGAGGTGTGTACTCCTATGTTCATAGCAGCACAATTCATAATAGCTAAAACCTGGAAGCAACCCAGGTGCCCAACAACAGATGAGTGGCTGAGAAAGCTGTGGTATATATACACAATGGAATACTATGCAGCTATCAAAAACAATGAGCCCACCTTCTCTGACCCATCTTGGACAGAGCTAGAAGGAATTATGTTAAGTGAGCTAAGTCAGAAAGATAAAGATGAGTATGGGATGATCCCACTCATCAACAGAAGTTGAGGAAGAAGATCTGAAAGGGAAACTAAAAGCAGGACCTGATCAAATTGTAAGTAGGGCACCAAAGTAAAAACCCAGTGGTGAGGGGTAGACATGTAGCTTCCTGGGCCAGTGGGGGGTGGGAGTGGGCGGGAGGGATGGGTCACAGTCCTTTGGTGGTGGGAATGGTGTTTATGTACACTCCTAGCAAAATGTAGACATATAAATCAGTAGTTAATTAATATGAGAGGGGGAAATCAATTGTATGTCTCAAAGTTTCTCAAAAGACAAACCGAATCTTTTTAATATATAGGCTATGTATTTGATAAGCGGACTCTCTCAAAAGCCTAGACCAAGTAGATTAGAAGCATCCAATAGCACAGCTATATACAAGATACTGGATACTGTACAGCAAACCATAACAAAGGGACTTTTCAAAGTTACCCAATTAACAAATAATGTGATGATAACATTAACTATCAATTATCTTTTTGAACCCTAAGACAGCAGGAACCTCACATCTTCACTATAGAGCCCCTACATCCCCCAGTCCTGGAACCCTTGGATAGGGCCCACTTTCCCGTATGCATCTCCCAATCCAAACCAAATAATATTGCATCCGCCGATCACAACCTAACCAAAGCAATGATTGCCACTTCAACATGCTTCACCTCAGGCTGTATCCAGAGACTTCACGTGTGGAATGACAACCCTTCAACTTCATTAGTCGGGTGAGACCTTTCCTTTTATAGTACACTCTAATTTCATCTCAGGTGGTTCACTTTCTAACAAAGTCCCATAACCTAGATATACACCAGTTTCTGTGAGAGAGAGCTTATGTGCACACGTATCCATAAACTACTGCAAAATATATACCTGAAAGCAGAAGTACGCTAGAGTTTGCAGTGAGTACCTCCCTAACACTTCCTCTCCACTATTCCCAGCTTGGGATCCATGATTGCTCAACAAATTGTTTGGCTTCATATGTTAACTCTCTTTTCAATCACCAGGTTCCAGATGCCACCAGGATGCTGGCTAGGCTTCCCTGGATTGAAGACCCCACCAATGTGTCCTAGAGCTCAGCTTCCCCAGAGACACACCTTACTAGGGAAAGAGAGAGGCGGACTGGGAGTATGGACCGACCAGTCAACACCCATGTTCAGCGGGGAAGCAATTACAGAAGCCAGACCTTCTACCTTCTGCAACCCTCAACGACCCTGGGTCCATGCTCTCAGAGGGCTAGAGAATGGGAAAGCTATCATGGGAGGGGGTGGGTTATGGGGATTGGGTGGTGGGAATTGTGTGGAGTTGTACCCCTCATACCTTATGTTTTTGTTCATTAATCCTTTCTTAAATAAAAAAATATTAAAAAAAAAAAGAAAACATTGGCAGGACATTTCATGACCTCTATTTCAAAAAAAGCCTTCAAGGATTCAAATCTAACAGCAAAGGGAAAAAAAGCAAAAAATAAACCAATGGGACTACATCAAACTGAAAGGCTTCTGCACAGGGAAGGGTTTCACCACCTAAACAGAAAGACACCCTACAGTGTGGGTAATCTTTACACAAAACACCTCAAAGGACTAATAACCAAAATATACTAAGCCTAACACCAAATAAACATACAAAAACCAAACAACTCCATTAGAAAATGGGGTAAGGACATGGACAGAAATTTTACCAAGGAAGAGATCCAGAGGGCCAACAGATATATGAGATAGTGCTCAAAGTCACTGATCATCAGAGAAATTCAGATAAAGACAACAGTAAGATACCACTTTACACCTGTGAGAATGTCATTCATCACAAAGGACAGAAATAACAAATGTTGAAGAGGATGTAGGGGGAAAAGGAACACTTCTGCACTCCTGGTGAAAGTGGAAAATGCTCTAACCATTGTGGAAAGTGGTCTGGAGACTTCTCAGCACACTAGATATCAACCTAGCCTATGATCCAGCAATTCCTTTTCTGGGGATTTACCCAAAGGAGACAGCAAAACCTATCAGAAGAGATCTGTGCATACCTTCATCTATAACAGCACAGTTTGTAATTCCAAGACCTGGAAACAGCCCAGATGTTCCTCATCAGACAAGTTAGTTAAAAAAAGAAAAAGTGGTCTATACAGTGGAAGATTACTCAGCTGTCAAAAATGATGAAGTTATCTCCTTTGCATCATTTTGGGTAAAACTTGAAACTATCTTGTTAAGTGGGATAAGCCAAAAGGAGAAGGACAAATACCAAATGATCTCACTTGTAAATGGGACTTAATGGACACTTGGCCACTAGCCCAGCGTAGATTCTCTTCTTAGGTCTGCTATCACCTCTCTCCACTCTCCTCTGAAACCATGTTTGGCAAACCCAATATGGATGAGATTGAGAAATCCAGTAAGTCAAAATTAAAGAAGACTGAAATGCAAGAGAAAAACCCACTGCCTTCAAAAGAAACAACTGAACAGGAGAAGCAAGCCGGAAAATCATAATGAGGCAGGCGTCGCCAATATGCACACTGTACATTCCACAAGCATTGCCTTCTTATTTTACTTCTTCTAGCTGTTTAACTTTGTAAGATGCAAAGAGGTTAGATCAAGTTTAAATGACTGTGCTGACCCTTTTCATATCCAAGAACTACTGACAATGATAGCCAAGCCTACCTCTCCCACTACCTGGCTGGCAGAACTTGCATATTGTTGGAGGAGAAAGCTGGGTTGGAGACTGTGAAATCTACAGTCAAAACCAAGTTGGTAAAGGTGGCCTGCAGGGTATAAAATGCAATTTAGGGGAGCCGGGCGGTAGCGCTGCGGGTTAAGCGCAGGTGGCGCTAAGCGCAAGGACCGGCATGAGGATCCCGGTTCGAGCCCCCGGCTCCCCACCTGCAGGGGAGTAGCTTCACAGGTGGTGAAGCAGATCTGCAGGTGTCTGTCTTTCTCTCCTCCTCTCTGTCTTCCCCTCCTCTCTTCATTTCTCTCTGTCCTATCCAACAACGACAACATCAACTACAACAACAATAACTACAAAAACAATAAAAAAAAAAAAGACAAGGGCAACAAAAGGGAAGATAAAATTACAAAAAAAAAATTTTTTTTTAATTTAAAATTTAAAATGCAATTTAGTCAGAGTGCCATTTTTTCAATGATTTTAATAATTGGAATGCACATAATTTTAATATGCAAAATAAAAACCTGGAAAACAAAGTAAGTGGGACTTAATATACAGGGACAGGGAGGTAAGGAACAAAATGAAATGTGGACTAGACAAGGTGTAGTGTATCAAGTGGTAGGGCCCACTTTCCCATATGCTTCTCTCAATTCTTATCAAATAATATTGCATCCACTGATCGCAACCTAATCAACGCAACGAGTGCCACCCCAGCATGCTTCACTTCAGACTGTGTCCAGAGACTTCAGGAGTGGAAAGACAACCCTTCAGCTTCATAACTCGGGTGAGACCTTTCCTTTTATAGTATTCTCTAATTCCATCCCAGGCGGTTCACTTCCTAACAAAGTCCCAAAACCTAGATATAGACCAGGTTCCAGGAGATAGAGCATATGTTCACACAGGTATCCATAAACTAGGGCCAATATATACCTGAAAGCAGTAGTACACTAGAATTTGCAACACTTCATCTCCACTACTCCAACCTTTGGGTCCATGATTCTTCAACAATTTGTTTGACTTTGTATGTTAACTCTCTTTTCAGTCACCAGGTTCCAGATGCCATCAGGATGCCGGCCAGGCTTTCCTGGACTGAAGACCCCACCAATGTGTCCTGGAGCTCAGCTTCCCCAGAGACTCACCCTACTAAGGAAAGAGAGGCAGACTGGGAGTATGGACCGACCAGTCAAAGCCCATGTTCAGCGGGGAAGCAATTACAGAAGCCAGACCTCCCACCTTCTGCAACCCACAATGACCCTGGGTCCATGCTCCCAGAGGGATAGAGATTGGGAAAGATATTGGGGAAGGGGGTGGAATGTGGAAATTGGGTGGTGTGAATTGTGTGGAGTTGTACCCCCCCATCCTATGATTTTGTTAATGTCTCCTTGATTAAATAAATTTTTAAAAAATGCAGCTTAATCAGTGCCATTTTTTCAATGATTTTAATAATTGGAATGCACATATTTTTAATATCCAAATTAAAAACCTGGAAAACAAAGTAAGTGGGACTTAATATACAGGGAAAAGGAGGGAAGGAACAAAGTGAAATGTGGACTAGACAAGGTGTAGTGTATCAAAGCAAAAGACTTCTCCACTGTAAACTAAGTTCACAAAAGGAACAAAAAATTAATATACTCATGTAACATCACTAAGTTTAGCAAGTCACCTGCCATCAGTTCCTGTTATATTAAAACATTGCATTTAATAGTAATAGAAAAAAATAGCATAAAATAAAGAAAAGGTTAGAGTTCCACATCACTACCACCACCAAAGTTCTGCACCCTCACCCTCCCATCAAGGATAAACACCAAAGTTCTCCCAAAGGTTAGCTACTCTTTCTTGCTTTCTTTGTGCAAGCTTGTGATTTAATTCTCGACATTCCATATATGAGTGAAACCATCTGGTAGTTGTCTTTACTCTCCATACTTCTCTAAGAACAAAATCACTTCTAGTTCCATCCATTTTGTTCCAAAGGACACAATATCATCTATTTAAATTGCTGAATAGTAATATATGGCATTTCTATATATATAAATGATAAGTCAGATGATAGGTACATGAAGGCTGCAATCCCACTCCCAACTGAGCTGAAAAAGATAAAATACTTCTACCATGAACAGTATAAGATACTGTACAGAGGCACAAGGAAATCAATAGATGTATTCTTCAAATATAGAGAGACTAAATAGGTTCATTCTGCCAAAAACAATTTAGATCAGCTATAATCTCAATCCCAATAAATTCCCCCATAGCATTTTTCAAGGAAATTTAACAAATAATCTTAAAATTTGTGTGGAACCACAAAAGACCATGGGTATCCAATCAATAAGAGAAATAAGGAGGGGAGGGGTGGAAACTTTGTACTTCCTCATGCTGAATTGTAATATGAAGCAACAGTAATTAAAGCAGTGTGGTATTAGAATGAAAATAGGTACTTACACTAGTGGGACAGAATAGACAGTCCACAAATAAAGATATACATGTACATCCACATATGACAAAGGAGCTAAAACCATTCAGTAATGAGGGGGGAAAAAAGCCTCTTTACCAGATGGTACTGGGAAAAAATTGGTCTGTCAGATGTAGAAATATCAAACTAGGCTATCACTTATCACCATATGTTAAAATGAACTGGACATGGATTGGTATTATGACTGAAACTACAAAATATAGGAAAGAAAACAGAGGTGAAAGAGTTTCAGACCTTAACATCAAAAACATTTGGAAATGCAACCCCACGAGTAAGGGAAACTAAAGAAAGAGTAAACACGTATAATTTCAGATTTAAAAGCATCTACATATTGAAATAGTTACATAAGAAAAAAATCGGGGGTTGGGGCGGTAGCACAGCGAGTTAAGCGCATGTGGCACAAAGCACAAGGCCTAAGGATGTCGGTTCGAGCCCCTGGCTCCCCACCTGCAGGATAATCGCTTCACAGGCAGTGAAGCAGGTCTGCAGGTGTTTATCTTTCTCTCTCCCTCTCTATCTTCCCCATCTCTCTCCATTTCTCTCTGTCCTCTCCAACAACGGCGACATCAATAACAACAACAGTAATAACTACAACAATAAAACAAGGGCAACAAAGGGAATACATAAATATTAAAAAATTTAAAAAGCTAGCAATTAAGAGAAGATATTTGCACATCACACATCAGATTGACATCTATAACTCATATAGCTCAACAGCAAGAGAACTGACAACTAATAAAATAGGCAAAAGATCTGAACAGACAATGATCTAAAGAAGACAGAGGGCTCACAGGCATATGAAAAGTGTTCTTCATCACTTAGTAGAGAAATTCGAATTAACCACAGTGAGAGAGCACTTTACACCTGGGAGAATAACTTAGATCAGTAAAAGAGGAAGCCCTGAGTGTTGGTGAGAATGCAGAGAAAAGGGATCTCTGGTACACTGTTGGGAATGTAAACTGATGTAGTCTCTATGGGAAAAAAGTATGGAAGGTCTTTAAATAGAAATGAGAACATCGGGTGTCAGGCGGTAGCACAGTGGTTTAAGCACACGTGGCACAAAGCACAAGGACTAGCATAAGGATCCCGGTTCCAGCCCCCAGCTACCCATCTACAGGGGAGGGCGGGGGGGGGTGGGACTACTTCATAGGCGGTGAAGCAGGTCTGCAGGTGTCTTTCTTTTTCATCCCCTTTTAGTCTCCCCCCCTCAATTTCTCTCCGTCCTATCTAATAACATCAATGACAACAATAATAATAATAAAACATGGCCTCCAGGAGCAGTGGATTCATAGTGCAGGCACCGAGCCCCAGCAGTAACCCTGGAGGCAAAAAAAAAAAAAAAGAAAAGAGAAGAGAAGAAAAGAAAAGAAAAGGAAAAAAAAAGAAAAGACCTTATATTTCAGCACAGTCATTCACTAGGACTATATCCAAAGGGTCTGAAAACACTAATATGAAAGGATAGGTACACCACTCTGTTCACAGTTGCACTATTTATAATAGTTAAAATAGGGAAACAGCCTAACTACCCAATGACAGGTAACTAGATAAAGAGAGCATGTGATCTTTCTCTTTCTCTTTTGTCTCACGCAACATAATGCATTCAAGTGCTGAACACGACATTAAAGGAGACGCGTGCATAGTTTTTAACAGCTGCATAGTACTCCATGATGTATATATGCACCATA
This sequence comes from Erinaceus europaeus, assembly GCF_950295315.1. Classification (NCBI taxonomy): domain Eukaryota; kingdom Metazoa; phylum Chordata; class Mammalia; order Eulipotyphla; family Erinaceidae; genus Erinaceus; species Erinaceus europaeus. The sequence goes on along the minus strand of NC_080163.1, from coordinate 147,206,432 downwards.
ATTTCCTTAGCCATTTATTGGTTGTTGGGCATCTAATTTGCATCCACGTTTGGGCTATAAGAAACTGGCTGAGCCCAGCAATAATTATGGTGGCTGTAAAAGAAAAATAAATCCCACTTGTTATATACTATGCAATTTCATGTAGACACCAGTTTTGAAATGAGAAAATTACAGCAATAGAGAATGGATTAGGAGTACAATATTGGGTTCGGAAGATATATATGTGTGTAGATATAAAAAAATGAGAGATCATTATGTTGAGTGATGAAACTGTTCTGTAATGCTATGAATTATTGCCCCTGCGGCTACAGACAGACTATGACCCACATAGTCAACGACTGCCACCTCTCCAGATTCAAAGGAGGTCTCGAAACTTTACATCAGGCTCAACCTGACACTGTTGACTGGCTACGGAAGAAGGGCAAATGCTAGAAGAAGAAGGGTGTGATGCTGTTGACTGGCTACGGAAGAAGGGCAAACGCTAGAAGAAGAAGATTACATAGTAATACTTGAAGTAATTATACACAAACACTGAATGTAAAACATGATGTATTAATAAATTGATAGGAGGCCAGACAGTGGCACACCCGATTTAGCACACACAACACAGTATGCACAGTCATGGGTTCAAGCCCGAAGTCCCCACCTGCAGTGAAAAGCCTTATGAGTAGTGAAGCAAGGCTGTAGGTGTTTCTCTGTCTTTCTCCTTCTTTATCTCCCCCTTCCCTATCAAATTCTCTGTCTCCAATAATAAACAAATTAACTAATTAATTAATTAATAGGATAAATATTATTGATGTAAATATTCGGTGGTAGACTATGATTTGGAAACCATATGTATGTGCAAAGTAACTCTATTTTTTCTTAAAGCTGTATGTAAATCTATGATTATTCAAAATTAAAAGTGGAAAACAACTTCCTGGTAATCATCACCTAAGACTAAAATACCAAATATGGTTTTAAAAGCAGAACCTGACCAAATTGTAAGTAGAGCACCAAAGTAAAAGCCCTGTGGTGAGGGGTAGACATGCAGCTTCCTGGGCCAGTGGGGGGGGTGGGAGTGGGTGGGAGGGATGGGTCACAGTCTTTTGGTGGTGGGAATGGTGTTTATGTACACTCTTAGTAAAATATAGTCATATAAATCACTAGTTAATTAATACGAGAGGGGGAAAATTAATTGTATGTCTCGAAGTTTTTCAAAACACAAACTGAATCCTTTTAATATATAGGCTGTGTAATTGATATGCAGACTCTCTCAAAAGCCTAGACCAAGTAGATCAGAAGCAACCAATAGCACAGCTATATACAAGATACTGGGTACTGTACAGCAAACCCTAACAAAAGGACTTTTCAAAGTTAACACAATTACCAATTAATGTGATGATAACATTAACTATCGATTGTCTTTTTGAACCCTAAGACAGCAGGAACCTTACATCTCCACTATAGAGCCTCTACTTGCCCCAGTCCTGGAACCCTTGGATAGGGCCCACTTTCCCATATGCCTCTCCCAATCCATATCAAATAATATTGCATCTGCCGATCACAACCTAACCAACACAATGATTGCCACCTCAACATGCTTCACTTCAGACTGTGTCCAGAGACTTCACGTGTGGAATGACAACCCTTCAGCTTCATTACTCAGGTGAGACCTTTCCTTTCATAGTATACTCTAATTCCATCTCAGGTGGTTCACTTTCTAACAAAGTCCCAAAACCTAGATATATACCAGTGAGAGAGAGCATATGTTCACATATATCCATAAACTACTGCAAAATATATACCTGAAAGCAGAAGTACACTAGAGTTTGCAGTGAGTATCCCCCTAACACTTTCTCTCCACTATTCTAAACTTGGGATCCATGATTGCTCAACAATTTGTTTGGCTAGGTTCCAGATGTCATCGGGATGCCGGCCAGGCTTCTGTGGACTGAAGACCCCACCAATGTGTCCTGGAGCTCCGCTTCCCCAGAGACCCATCCTACTAGGGAAAGAGAGAGGCAGACTGGGAGTATGGACCGACCAGTCAACGCCCATGTTCAGCAGGGAAGCAATTACAGAAGCCAGACCTTCTACCTTCTGCAACCCAAAATGTCCCTGGGTCCATGCTCCCAGAGGAATGGAGAATGGGAAAGCTATCAGGGGAGGTGGTGGGATATGGAGATTGGGTGGTGGGAATTGTGTGGAGTTGTACCCCTCCTACCCTATGGTTTTGTTAATTAATCTTTTATTAAATGAAAAAGAAAAAAATAAAAACCATTAATGGATGCTTTCAGAAGGGAAAAACTAACCTTGGTCAGTGGTTTTCAATTTATGTTGTATCCTGAAGTGTGAATACCACTTAGAAACATATCAAAAATGAAAAACTGGGGCCAGGCAGTGGCATACCTGGTTAAACACACACACTACAGTGCACAAAGACCTGAGTTCAAGCCCCTGATCCCCTACCTCAGGAGGAAGTTTCATGAGTGATAAAGCAGGGCTGCAGGTGTCTCTCTCTATCTCTTTCCCTCTCTATCTTCCCCTCCCCTCTCAATTTCTTTCTGTCTCTATCCAATAAGAAAGGAAGAAAGAAAGAGCAAGAGATAAAGAAAATAAAAATGGAAAATGAAAAATTTCAGCTACCAACTCAGAGTCAATGGAACAAAAACTGTGATGTTGTGAACAAATAAACTGTGACTGTGATGCATGTCAAACTTTGAGAAACACTAGTCTATGGCTCGGTTTTCTAATAACTATTAAACTTATGCCAAACAAATATTTTGTTCCTCTAAGTTAGTGTTCACTGACTAGCACTGTCAGCATCACTTAGAAGCTTATTATAAATGCATATTTGGGCTTACCATACATATGAGGGTCTGGATTTGAGTCCCAGCACCAGTTGTGGGCAGCATGGATGGAACTGAGGAACTTTCAGGGCACAAATGGTGGAATAGTGCTGCAGGGTGTCTCCTCTCTCAAAAGTTTTCCCTCTCTTACTAAATAAAGAACAAAATTGTTGACTTGGAAATAATGGCACCAATGTGAGGTTTCAGCACTGCATTACGTTTCTTTTTTGAAGAGAAATGTATTGCAGCCTTAGGAGAGTTCTTATCTGTATTTTTGCAAAATCTCTGGGTAATCTAAAGGCATGTTAAAGCTTGAGAAGCAGTGTGTCAGGAATATTTGCTCAACAACTGCCATATGCATTTCACCAAAAGGCAGCTGTTTTGAATATGATTGAGAACATTTGGGCATCAAGCTCCTGCTAGTAAAAGGATGTTACACAGGTTACTTGAGATCACATATTTCATAAGCAGCCCACCTAGAATTTGAGCTCACACAGCACACACACACACACACACACACACACACACACAAAGGCAATAAGAAAGATCCTTCGGATCTAAATTCCTAATGCCTTGCAAAATTGTCCAGCTTTATCATCTGAAAGGGTAGCTCCTACGGGTCACATCTGATTCCCATGTTTTTGTTTGTTTGTTTGTTTTACCACTGGGAATGTCATGAACTGTGCGCACATGCCAAAGAGAGAATAGATATCATCACTAACTCAAGCAGTACTACCCATTTTACTGTCCAACCATTAAGGCCATAATAAGAACCTCAGACACACTCATTACCCAGGATTTTCTGGTTTAGAATCTGCACAGTGCCTGCTTGTGGTTCTTCTCCCCAAGGCTTCCTGTCAAACCTTCCATGTGAATCACAGGGCACAGATTCCAAGTCGACAGTGTGCACATTAGCTATCAAGTAATACTATTGGGAACTAGAGTTAAAAGGGAAGTCTCAGATTGTCCCTGTCTGGATTCTTTGCATATTTATCTTCTAAACTTCAATTCTGTGGAAGTATGCAGGCAGAATCAAGTGTTATCTGAATGCACCACTGACAGCGTAAAAAAAAAAAATCATTTACCACTTTAACTTCAAGGAGATAGCAAACTTCATATTGAGTAGATAGCTAGGGACTTCAGTGTGTGGGGGCCTGTTCTTAATCTTTTAGCAAAAGAGTAAGTAGGGAGACATGGCTACAAAATGCTTCAAAATCTTAGTAAGTAGATTAGGACTTTTGGATAGTTCACAGAATCACCAGAAGTGAAATAATAAATCAAGTTATACCTGTAACCGCCAAAGGAAATAGCTAATGGAGCAAGGTAGTCATTCATTAATAATAGTTTAAAAAAAAAAAGCATCTAGTGTTATTGAGCCTCGTGTTCTAGTTTCCACTAGCCTCTGAAGATTCAAAGATGAATGATTTAGGATGATCAATGCATAACAATCAAATTAATTAACATACCCATTACAACTATCAATTTCAACGTGTCAGGCAGGGTATTAGGTTCAAAATAAGTGGCTTTATTTTAGGTCACTGTGATACTGGTATTGCTATTCATATTTAAGGAAGGAATTTGAAGCTCAGAAATATGTTTCTTATAGTCATACAATAAGTGTGTGGGCTGCACAGAATTCAAAAGAAGTTAATTTGTCTAAAACTCCTCTCTTTGACAACAAAAATGAAGGAAAAAACATTGAAAAAAAGAGTTGTGAAAGGAACAGGTTTTAGACTAAATCAAAGAATGGTAATCAACTTCCAGTTTATCCTTGGGAAAGTTAAGACTAATTACAACTAATCTACATGAACTGCTAATCATTCACATCCAATTACTGATGCACTATAGATGTCCATAAAGGTTCCAGATTAGTGTTTCTACATGTCTCGTTTTATCTAAACTCTAAAATACACCAGTTTCCAAAGTCTATTGTTTCATATACTACGGAGAGGAAAGTAGAGAAACCTGGTTTGTTTTCAGTGCATGCAGTGGGAATTGTGGCATAGACAAAGAAACTGAGTAACTTAAAATTACTTGTTAGATTGCTATTGCTAATTTTACTGTATGGGAACATGTTTCTTCCATCTTCCATTTAGGATATACTATACACATAGGCACAAATCTATAGATACATCCTCATACATGTGCCTCATTATAGAAATGTTTAATAATGTCCACATGAATTAATTAGGTAATGCTTATCCTATTTTCAAAGTGACAGTATGACTGTAAACATGCAGTGATCTGGTCAAGGTTCTAAGTGCTGTCCTAGCAAAGTAATTTCCTAGCTTGTTTTCTAAATTTGAAAAATGGGTGCCGGTATTACTTGCTCTTTGCGTACCTCAGAGACATGCTGCACTGATTAATGGAATTTATGTAAAGAGCTGTACACTGGACAAATTAAGAGGTAATTACCATTACTGCTTTGGATTCTTCAAATACCACTTCTAACTTTTGCCAATAAGGTAGATGTGAGAACCTAGTTTTTAAAGAGATCCTTTTTTATATGTAAATCAAATTTTGAAATCAGTTGTCTAAGTCTCAAATAGATCTGAGAAACTAAAGAATTTTTCTGGAAGAAGAAATAATACATCTGAGAACTAGAAACTAGAAAATGGCATGATCTTTAAATGCTACAGGCTATGTTCTCTCCTTGTTCCTCTCTCAAGAAAAAACAATCATATAGGCGAACTCTTCAGTATTGCATCTAATCCCCTAATGAGATTATTGTCATTTGATCTACAACTCCAAATACTTAATGACTAGACAATATTACTTCTCTGGAATTTATCAAAATTAGTTGTGATACTCATTCAACCTTTTCTCTACATCCATTGCCTGGCTGTGTCTGAGTGAAATGCCAGCTGATTTAATTTTTCATTTTTGCTCCCAGATGTTCTGACATCACATAGTTTCAGTCATATAATCGTTTAAAAATGCTGAAGAGTTCTACTGTTTTATCTCTCTTGGAATTTTAACAAAAATATAGAAGTGGCTTCATTGTTTTTAAAATATAAAAGAGGATCTGAAGTTTACATCTGTTTTGGTCCATATAACTTTATTTATACAATGGATCCGTATAACTTTATTTGTTTAAACATGATTCTTTTTCTTTTAGAAACCCATGGCTGATTCCAAGGGAGAATCGAAAGCAGAGGAGATACTCAATATCCAGAATAAATTTAAATATTTGCATAGATAAAGGCTTGAATTTCAGAAACAAGAAACAAGGGAAAAAATCTGGTGAAACTTCAACTGGGTATGATGTATCACACATTACACCAAAAAAGGACTCTAGGGGAGAGAGGTTCCAGAGAGGCAGAGAAGGCATTGAGAAATCTGGTGAATGACTTAGGTTGGTGGTGGGGAGTGGAATACAGACATCTATCACCAGAAGGTAAGAGATTGTACTCATATGTCAAGAACTCTACTATAAGCCATTGTTTTCTCCCAATAAAATGACTTGGAAAAAGAAAAAAAGAATTGCAAAAATCCCATGTGATAGTGACTTAGGAATACAGAGTATGTAGAAACACTAACTTGGTGAACCTTTGTTTCCATAAGGACTAGCTAAGTAACTTCAGAAATAATCTATTTCACAGTATCTTACCTTAATGTTGTAGATAGGAAGATTGCACTAATAGTATCTTGTCTGTGCAAGTTACTTATGTTATGAAAATGAGCTTCATGTCAAGATTATCCGGGCACCTTTAAGTGCAGGACCAACCCTCTAAATAAACCACAAGTTCCAGGGTGACATTTTATGTGCTTCAGAAGACAATCTGAAGAACGATGAGACAATGAGCATTCTGCAAGGTGCAAGTCAGCAGACATTCTGTGCCATTGTGCTTGTAGAAACATTCATATTCTCAATTCTGCTTCTTCTGATAAACTGACACTCTTCAAAGTATTTACTGCAATGATTTCTACATAATTTTTTTAGTGTGTGTCCCACTGATCTCTCAGTTCCCTAAGTGACAGAACTGATGGTAATCACAGTGTGACCAACAGATGCTATTATTGTCAGCACAGTACAGCTTGTGTTAGTAGAATCGATCTGGTGTATATCTGTTCTTGCAAAATGGATAATAGTGAAGCACATTCTAATTATGTATTCATAAAAAGCCTTAAGGTAGCATAATGACTTCATGCTATCTAGTTGAATGATCTTAAAGAAACAACTTAAGCTTTTGGCTCATCAGCCGTATCACCTTCAAATGCGGAATGGTAATATCAGCTTTGGCATATTGCATGGAGTTATTGTGAGGCTTCACAATAAAAAAGACTAATCCATTTACCAAGTATATAGTATAATTAAAATGGAAGAAATTCTATTGGTAGCAGATGTAAAATTTGGAAGTCAAAACTGAGAAGTCCTCAAAAGTTGTACACATATAGTAGCTGCCAGATCTTTTCATTCAAATACAACTTTTTAAAATAGATACAAAAGGAGGGAGGACACCACAGCAGTGAAGCTTCCCCCACCACACTGGGGCATTATGGCAGGCTTGAACCTGGGACAAATGAGTGATGAAGATGATGCCCTCCCAGGTGACCTGCCTTACTGGCCAAACATCGGGAATTTTATCAAGCACTTGTTAACTCTATTCAAAATGCTTGGGTCAAACACTTTAGAAAATTGGCTCAAGAAATAATAATAGTTATCATTATTATTCTCTGGATCAGCATTTATTTCTAAAATTAAGTCATCACAAAAAGGTGACTAGATAAACATAAAGCAAGAGCCATGTAGACTGTCTTAGTTGTATGTGTAATTAATTATTCATATGCATGAGCCCCTGGGACCAATCCCCAGCATCACATTTAACTGAACAGTGTTCTGTTCTCTCTTAGTCAATGAGTAAATAAATCAATCTTAAAAAAGAATGAAATTGGTGCCCTTATCCTCTTTTATCTGCCTATTCTCAGAAAGGAGGAGTAGCCTCTAAAAATAACAGCACTCCAAGTGGTACCAGGAGGTTTCTGTCTGACAGTACCTGTAAAATTAGATGTATCCTCCCAGGAATTATGAATTTCTCTCCTAAGATTTAGTAACACTCTATTAAATTAATTACCTCAAACTAAGTGGGAAAAAATTTATCTTCCATAGGTGACAGTTTTCAACCAATATGGCTTCACAGACTTAGCAATTGTCGACAGTCCCTCCCCCAACTTAATCTGTTGCTCGAGGGGCCAGGCAGTAGTGTATTCAGTTAAATGCCTACAATATCATGCTAAAGGAGCTGGGTTCAAGTCCACTACTCCCCACTTGCAGGAGTAAAGGAATATTTTACAAACAGTGAACCAGGTCTGCAGGTGTCTGTCTTTCTCTCCCTCTTGATTTATCCGTCCCGTCTCAATTTCTCTCTTTCCTACCCAATAAGACAGGAAGAAATAAAGGAGAGGAAAAAATGGCCACCAAGAGCAATGGATTCATAGTGCTCAACCCCAGCAGTAACCCTGGTGACAATAAAAAATTAAAAAAAGAAAAAGAAGGAGGAGAAGGAGGAGAAGGAGGAGAAGGAGGAGAAGGAGGAGAAGGAGGAGAAGGAGAAGAAGGAGAAGAAGGAGGAGGAGGAGAGGTCTGCTGTCACTGGTTATATATCTACCACTTAGAAATTACAACTACTTTTTAAAAACATGGTAATACACAAGCACACATTCCACTAGCCATTCTGTAGTAATATCAACTGGTGTGTAGCTCTGGAAATATACACTTTCACTTCTGAAAACATGAGAAAGAAAAAGGCAAACATAGTGAAAAAGCATTACCAGGAAGTTTAATATTTAATATCATAAAACCGTTCTGACCTCCTGGAATATCTAAAATTTCTTCAGAGATATTATCTTTCTAGACCATATTTAATAAAAAGATTAATTTTTGTGAGAGAGAAGGAGAAAGACCAGAGCATAACTCCAAACACATGCAGTGCCTCACACATACAAGTCCTGCGCTCAACTCACTGAGCCCCTTCTAGCTACCACAATATACTTTGATTATACTATCTTAAAGGGTAAAAAAAAAACAAAAAAAATTACTACTCTAGTCTTTCCCCATATGTTTTAGTAGTTCTTTCTTTTTTTTTTTTTTCACCTTTAATTTGACAGAACAGAGAAATTGAGAGGGTAAGGGTGTGAGAGAAAGACACCTGCAGCACTGCTTTACTACTTGGGAAGCTTTCTCCCTATAGAGTGGGACCAGGGGCTTGAATCCCAGTCTTTGTGCATGGTAATATGTATACTTAACGAGGTATGTCAACATGTAGCTCCAGTGCTAGTATCTATTAAAGAGTAGGTACTATATTACATGTGTTGCATAATACAAAAAAAGTATCATACTCACTTTACAAATGATGAAACTGAGGCTTAGAAAAGATGAGTATTTTGCCTAATATTGCATGATTTATAGATATTATAGTCACTTTACAATTCCATCTCTTCTATTCACTAACCATTGTCATGCTATGCTGTAGCAACTGGAGATTCACTGACCAGAGATTAATAAGCACTTAGTAGCTATCTCTTTTTACTCACATATTAAAGAGGACTTTGGCAGCAAGGATGAGAGGCTGGATCACATACAATGGAGGCCTGAGGACCTGGGTTTGATGCTTTGTGCCATGTGTCTACAGAGCAATAATCGTGTGTGTGTGTGTGTGTGTTTCTCTCTTTCATGAAATATTTTTAAGAAAACTCTGAAATCTAGAATTATGATCATAATAGCCTGATAATGAAATGTACAAATCCTGAATGAATTTTCCTTACATAAGTCATTAAGTCATTTCCTCTTAAAGTCAGATGTCCCTATTACAAATAAAATAATTATGGTATGTATATCTTAAGTAGCAAAAGAGTATTCATATGGATGTAACAGTGAACTAAATTCTTAGACTAAATTGCATGAATCAAATAAACATACCTGATATGACTGCTATTTATGATTTCTATCCTAAGTAGACTGTGAGAAATTAAATTTCTAGGATTTTTCCCCTTTGTACACCCAAGGTCTGGTAACTAAAAGCCTTTTTGCACAATTTTGTACAAAGATCATTACTTTTCAAAGGATATTTGTCTTGTTTGCCATCTGTCACACTTACTTAGAAGCACAAAAGATTACAAGTTCAAGCTTTCAGATAAAACCTGGTGAATCCAAATCTCACATTATTAGATCTGTGGTCTTATATATGTTCTCTGACCTTCCTCAAGCTGTCTTCAAATGTTTCTGAAGCAATGTTCATGTTGCTCTGAGGAAATAATGTAAAAAAAAAAAAAAAAACACCTAACACCAAAAACAGTGTTTACATATAGTAACTAGCATTCACCTGAAGCTAGGTATTATCTCAAATCCTACTTTATTTCCTTGATTGTCCCAGATAATATCCAATTTCACAGATCTAGACACTGGGTCAATAGAAAACACGATAGAACCAGTGGAGTGACCACTGATAATTTTGTATCCATGCAGCTTCCCTAAATCATGATTTCTATTTTGTGTGAGAGAGAATAAGTACAGAGCACAGTTTCAGTTTTGACATCTGCCATGTTTGAGGCTGAACCTAGGACCTCATGCATGCAGGTGCTATGCTCTACTGAGGCGCTATCTCTCTGTCCCCCAATGAAAATTCTTATAGTGTTCAAAGAACAGTGAGCTTCTCTGACCTTTCTGCAACCAGAACATATACCTTGCGCATTCATTTATAGTTTCAAGTTGGCTTCATTCCTGAAACACAGAAAAGTCCACATGGCAATATAATGTGCACAGAATGAAGGCAAAGATAGCCATAACTGAAACAGGCAAAAATCAATAAAATTCCCCAAACACCTTTTATGGAGTCATGCTGTTTCCTCTGCCTATAATATGCTTGTTTTTCTTCACTTGTCTTTGGGTAGCCTTGATTGAGCCTGACTGTATAAGAAAATCAGAGAAGGCTTCATACAGAACTCATTTCTTTCTGCTATGAGTTGTGTGCATGCTTTCTGTCTCCTTCCATTAGCTGTTGTGGCTTTGGTTTAGCACCTATATTCCCCAGAAACTGCACCCCAGGTCAAAAGCTAGGTCTTTAACCACCTATTACCACACTGCTGGCACTGGTGTATAGAAATTAATTTCTCACTGATATTTTGTGAATTCAACCAGAAAATGTTTGATACATTTAATGACTAGCTTATGGTATTTTATACCTTTTTAAGATTAACACTCTGAGGTATGAAAGCAATCATTCAGACAACAAGTTAAAATTAAAATGCCTAATCTAGCACTTTCCCACTTTAGACAGTCTCCCATTTATACAGTAGAGATCACTTGTAGACCATCTAAACTGACTTCTTAAATCCATGGCTAAACAACTGCTAGTGACAAATTCCAGATACTTTCAGATTTATTTGAAGTATCAGTTTCCTTGAGAAATTACCCAACATATCAGTTTCTGTCTCAGATGCTTTTTATATCTTTTCTTAAATAAACAAATGTGGGTTTCTATGGCATTTTCTGTGGAGTTAGGTTTTTGTTTCTTTGTAACTGCTACATAATTATATTGGAAATGTGAAAAACAGTTCAGCAGGAAATCAAATGATGGCTCAGTATGGGTATTTTTAAATCCAGAGATATTCAAATATGAACCAACAAAGAGATTTGGATACTGTGCCTCACATGCAGTCTGATGACAAGTCTTATTTAAAGGCCAGCAATAAATAAATAAATAAATAAATAACAGCTCAAATGTAACATTATTTTCCTTATACAAATTTGCTTTACAGTAAATTAGAGTTGCTTGTTTTTGCTAAACAAAACAGTCCAATAAAGCTGAAACAGAAAAGGTTCTAGAAAGTCAAGTCTCTTAAACATTAAGCTTAGAATAGTCTAACAGAAAGAATAAGTAAGTGTGGTTTTTATCATTATCACTGATATTGATACAGATTGGTAGACTTAAAGAATATGTTGCATTAAGCTATAATAAACTAAATAATGTATATTCACTTAATATATATATAATTCATATAACACATATTCTATAACATAATACATGCATGCATACATATATCAAACAAAAATATTTGAGTTCCCTCTGGAGTAGTAGGTTGTACTTTCATGAATAAGTAAATAAACTAGATTGGTGAAAGATATTGTTTACACTGAATCATATAGTTACTAATGAAACTTAGATTTGTTTGAGAGTTAATTTTTTTCGCTAAATTATCCTGTGATCTGTGGTTTATTTCATGCTTGCTTCTTCAGCCTATGAGTCAGCATTCATTTTAATGTTGTAGCAATGTGTTTGTGAAGTAGACTTTAACATCATCCCAGGCTTAGCTCAGTGGGTAGTATCACATTCACTCTTCAATATACCCCCCCACTTAGATATTAATTTATCTCAAATTTAGGAACAGGAGGTTCTTACAAATTCAAAGCAGCTGGCTGAGCTCACATGTTACCATGCACAAGGACCCAGGTTAGAGCCCTTAACCCCCACTTGCCGGGGAGCTTCACAGGTGAGTGCTTCACAGGTGAGGCAGTGCTTCAGGTATCTGTATATCTCCCTCTCTATCTCCCTCTTACTCCTCAATTTCTCTCTGTCCTATCAAAATAATTGTAAACATTTTAAAAAGTGTAAAAAATTAAAAAAGAATTTCAAATCATTCTGGAACAGAGAGTTCACAGATGTAAATTTCAGGTTCTCAGATCTCATCTGGGCCTTCCTCTACTTAAGCTACTCAGCAACTTCAGTGAGGATGAATATCTACTAATAACATCCCATTATGTTTGAATCTTCTCTATAGAGAGCAAGTTGATGGGAGGTTGTGGACTTTTGAACTTTGAAAATGATAGGTCATCTTTTGTATAAATCTGACTTGTTAATGAGAATCATGGCAAATCTCAATAGCAGTCAGGCTATCACAAAAAGAGGACAAAGGGTAAAGGTTAGAGATTTGGTTTGAAGAGACAGACAAACTCAGAATCAAATACCTAAATTTGGTAAGGTTGAACTTTGGTATCTTTGCTTTATTAGATGAAAGAACTGATAGTATCAATTTACAGGGTAGTTGTGAGAATTAAACATGTTAAATGGGCATGCCTAGCATACCACAAAAACAGTATTTCAATTGTATCATAATTTTTGTCCTCCTCACCAAAGTTTGCAATCTCTAGAAGCATTTGTGTTTCCTCTTTGCTCATTAGTAGAAGCCAATTTCTATTCATTCAAACTCCATATCTAATGCTGCTTTAGTTGTATTCTCAATGAGGAATCCAGAGATTAGAGTGATGCTTCTCAAAAGCGTGGTCCTTGGACCAGCAATATCAGTCCCACATGGGAACTTGTTAGAAATATAAATTCATGGTTCAGAAATCTATGTTTTAACAAGCCCTCAAGGTGACTTAGACACACCAGGAAGTTTTAGAAACAACACATCACAGCTATTTGTTCTGTTTTCCTATTGTCCATGCTATAATCTCCATATTCCTCCCATAACCAGGGGTATTCTTAATGTGAATACTAAAATTCTTGTCCCTGGATTTCCCTTATTTCAATATTTCTATGTTTTTAGTTCATTTGAATGTCTGTATAAAGAGAATTAGACGTAAAAAGAGCAAACCACCTATCCTTGTGACAAATAGCATCATCCTTGACCTTGGGTGACATGTAAGATGGGTTCTTACTGTATAAAGGTTCCAGGCACAAAATATATAATGGCAAGTTTTTGAAAGCATAGGGTAATGAGCAATAAACATCCTATCACCCTAAATGAGATGGAAATAAGTTATCAGAGTTTACATCTAGCACAGTTACCACAGTATGCCATCTGGCCATAATGTGGACCACCTGACCTGGCACTAGAAAACTAGTTGGGTGAGGGTAGGTGATAAAAGAATTGGTGCCTATTTTTAGTCCCAGTTTCTAAGCTTTGGACTAGAAATTCCTGCAATCAGAAAATATGCTGCATTTTTATTCTTTAGGCTTTGCTGCTTTGTAATCTGCTTCTACTTGTTCAATACAGATTAGATTAAATGATAAACGGGCTTGTTGGGTAATGAAGTGTGGGCTGGCATTATTCAGGGCTTGCCTCTAGGCTCTCAGCAGGAAAAAGGAAATAAAGGTTCTCAGATCAGTAGTCTGGCTCCTTAGGGAAAGAGAGGTTTCTGAGGCTCATCACTGCCAGAACCTTCCTTGTGGTCTCTGACTCCCAAGATTGGTTAATACTCTGTGGAAATCCTCTCCTATGAGCACAGTTAGAACCCCACATCTTTCATATTAGGAGGTCATAGTCATTCCTGCATTTTATAGCTTAGCTTCAGTTGCTCAGAAAGATGGAATTTTAAAACATCCAGAAAGTCATAGTACATATGTGATTGTTGACTAGAGTGGGGGTATATTTAAGCAAAGAGCCTTTGTGCCAATCAATTAATAGTGCTATCTGAGGTCTGAACTCATCAGGGTACTCTCCAGTGGCACTCATTTATTATTTTCTTTATTCAGAGATATTAGGAGATACATATTAGGAGTTCCAAGCATTGTGTTTGGCTCCCAGGATCAAATAGCAATCAATAATAAACTATGATGAAATGAATACTGCATGAGAATGAGTTTACCTATTTTTTCCCTTAGAAATTTATTTTCAAAAACCCTCAAACAAATAAATGATTTTAAACTTTAGCCAGTCCCCTGACAGCAAATAGCATGGATTTTTGAGAACTTATAACAAAAGAATCTGACCAGACTAGATATCAGAAAATAGTAGTAATAATAATCACTTAGGCTTATACTACTATTCCTGTAGCAAAAATTTTGAACATTATAAATGCATTGGTAAATCTGAGCAATACAAATTGCTATTTATGCTTAGATCCTACAGAATCCACAGGTGATGACTGTTAGAAATACTCTTGTCTAATCCTTTCCCCCAAATAAGTGTTGGAGCAAAGAACTGCAATCACAGTTATCATCCAAGAAGAGGGATTTTGGAAACAAATAAATAAGCAAATAGGGGAATGAATATCTAAGTATAAACTAGAGGACATTATCACATCTTGGTCATATACATTGTCATTCAGCATCCCTGTCTGAAATACATTTTAATAAAGAATAACCATAGTATTTCCCATTCCTCCTGTTAATAAGTAACATTTATTTTCCTTAAATGTACTCATGGTAATGCAACCTATTGTGGCCCACATGATATTAACAAATGTGGTTTAAATAGAGTTGGAAAGCGAGCGCTTGCTCACCAGAGACAGACTTCTGCAGCTCTACAAAATGCTGTGAGTGCCACAGGAAAGTGTAGGCTCAGGTATGGAGTAGGAGAGCCCACATGGAGCAGAGAATACCTATGCCAAGTAACGTAACCTGGCCTTACCAGCCTGAGATAATACACATGTGACAGCAACATAGAGATATAGCCTCAGAGAAGACACTCGCTGATCAGAAAGATTAGCAAAGCCAATTCAACCACCCAGCTGTATTACAGAAGCAGGAAAAAAAGAGAAGTTTATTATTTTAAATCGTTAACTTCTGACATATTTATTATGCAGAAATTGGCAAATATAAATCAGAGTGTCGATATAATTATTTTGCTACCCTTTTCCCTAAGTCCACATGACTGGGGAAAGAAAAAGAGGGAACCAAATCACAGAATATTTACAGGATATTTAGATTTAGAGCCTGATGAGAATTCCAGAGAGAGTAAATAGGTCCCATGCCTGTTCAGAAGGAGGCTAAAGAAGGATGGTGAGGAGCATGAAAGAGGAAAGAGAAAAAAAAAACTGATTCAAATCCTTACAATATATCGGCTTCTGTTTTACAGCCTTACCTGTATTATCTCACTGGGTTTTTTTGTTTTGTTTTAAGTTTACTTATTTATTTTTTTCAGCAAAAGAAAGACTAGTGCACTGCTTGGGTCTGATTTATGGTGGTGCTAAGGATTAAACTTTCAGTCTCTAGGACCTCAAGAAAACAAGTCCTGTGCTCTAACACATCAGGCAATCTCTGGCCCAATTTAACGTTCACATCAAACACCGCAATTGATGAAAAAGGTTAAATCACATAGGTGTATGTTGGGCCCAATGTTTTAGTTGAGACGATTTAACCTCAGTTTGTTTTTAACTTATACTATTGCTTGCTGATAATAATGCCTATGACAGTGTCTTTGGGTGCAAAGGGAGTTACTAAAGATATGAACCTGCCAGGAGTCTGGCAGTAGCCCAGTGGGTTAAGTGCAGGTGGCACAAAGTGCAAGGGCCACCGTAAGGACCCAGGTTCAAGGCCCTGGCTCCCCACCTGCAGGGGAGTCACATCAAAAGTGGTGAAGCAGATATGCAAGTGTCTATCTTTCTCTTCCCCTCTGTCTTCCCCTTCTCTCTCCATTTCTCTCTGCCCTATCCAACAATGACAACAACAATAAAACAACAAAGGCAACAAAAGGGAATAAACAAATAAATATTTCTTTTTAAAAGTCTGAGGGAGTCATTAAAAAAAGGGATATGAACCCGCCTAAGACATTTAAGACTGATATTTAATAAATAAATAAATAAACAAACAAATAAAACCCAAATAATCTAAACATGATCTTTTTTGAGTATATTTCACAATTTAATAGATATTTACAATGAAGTTGAATGTTTCTACTGATAAGAAGGTGCCTTTGGGGCATATTCTCTTTAAATGTATAATAGTGATGAAAATGATAGTTACTTAATTATTGTAACATTAGCATTACTTTTCTCTCTATTAAGCAAGATATTAGTATGTAAATAAAAATTTCTCTTCACATATCTACTTCTAATAGGACACTAATGTTTTCCCTATCTTAAAGAGGAGATAGAAACACAGAGAGAAGTGAAGTAGCTTACACATTTTTAAGAGTTTATTCTATTTATTTATTATTACTATTATTATTTTTACCAGAGCACTGCTCAGTTCTGGCGTATGGTATTGTGGGGGACTGAACCTGGGACTCAGAAATGTTGAAATTACTAAAATCTCTCTGGAAACAGATCCTGTGAGAACCACTATGATGCCTCTCAGATCAGGAAAAGCTAATTTGTGGCCAGGAAATGACCCAGCAAATAAAGTACCTGCTTTACCATGCTTTTCATAGAATCTTAGAGTCGATCTGTTAGACCATACCACATAAGAGCACCATACACAACACCACCATCCATAAGTAGTAATTTGGTGACTTTGTACAAAAATATGGAATGGAATTTAGGCCACAGATTGAAGATGAAGATTAAAAGATACCATGACACACTATTTCTGTGAATTCAAACTGGTATAACATCTATGGAGAACTTTGTAGAGAGCCTTGACAAACATGAAAACACTTTTTGATCCATCAATAACACTCCTAGGAATATGTTAAAAAAACACTCAGTGTCATAATGTAAAAGGATATAAGAACCACTGTATTTACATCCTCACTACTTATACTGGCCAAAATATGGTCTTTTTCCATAATCATTATGCTATCTCCATTGCCCAGCGAAGTTAACTAGCTAACCAATGTAGTAAATATGGAGAAACTAAACAATACAATAATGATTAAATCAAATCCAAGCAAACTGACTTTCAGTCTTAGTCACTACCTCCTACTTCATTCTTTAACATTCAGACTGATTTAATATCCGCTCTTTCTTCTCTTTGTCCCCTAACCCTAAGTACAAATCAATTTAAACAACTGAATCTTACTAAGATGTCCAAGCAGCCAGGCCTTGATAGTCTGTCCAAATATCTAGGGCTTTCCCTACCCTTCCCCCATCAAAAAAACAAACAACCTGAGCTCTCAAACCTGTATAGGATTATTTGCTAGAAGCAGCCCATCTGCTATAATTTGCACTTGAATAGTTTGAGTTGCTATTTTCCCCTTACCTCTTTCTTATCTTTTGTTTACATTTGTCTGCAATTCTAAGAGTAATTGTTAAGGCCTTGGGAAGGATGGTTTATGAAGAGAAATCAGAGAGAAACACAGGAATATAAGTCTCTTGTCCATCTTTCAGAATTAGAACTAAATGGTTATTAGTTTCAGCCTGAAGGAGGGAGTTCCTGGTTAAAATCTCTGTCATCTTCAATTTCAGTCTCTGTGACTTGCAGACTACTGATAGAATAGGCGACAAACATTAACGGGATGAGAAGTTATGAGAAGAATTTGGTAGAATGCAACAGAACAAAGAAGTGCTAAGGAACAGATTCCAAAATCAACTTATGCGAAGAATTGGAGTTGCTCTGCGTGAAGTTAGCACTATCATTAAAATCCATATGGGCTCTCCACAGAGGTATATTCATTTGGATCTATAACAAGTATCTCCATGGACATAGAATGAATCCCACTCCAAGTCTTCCCTAGGGAAATTGTGTGTTGAATGTTGACTGACCCCTTTTCCTGGGAGAATTTGTAGTTCAACTTTCCCATAATTAAGAGCCTGACTCCCACCACAATGGTTCTAGGACATTTCAGTGTCATGGTCTTTCCCTCTCTTTCTGTGTCTATGTCTGTCTCCCCTGCCGTGTGTGTGTGTGTGTGTGTGTGTGTGTGTGTGTGACTGAAGTGAAGACTCAAAGATAAAAAAAATGTTGGTCATATTTTTTAATTAATAAATTTATGAAAACAAAGAATGTGTGTATCTAATGGGGGGACTGGGCAGAGAACCACTATGTCACATGAGATAGCACAGATCAAACTTGGGACTTCATGCATGTAAATTATATGCTCTGCTACTGAGCTATATCCCCAGTTCATTCATTAAGAACATTAATGTCTTCCATTTTGGGTGGTGTACGTCCTAACAAAGCCACAGAACCTAGATATAGACCAGTGCCCATGAGATAGAGCACATGTACCCATAGCCTAGGGTAAAATAAATACCTTAAAGCAAAGGTGCACAATAGTTTGCTGTGACTTAATACATGTGGCAAGCCAGTAGAAAGACCAAAAAAGACACTATAAAGTACCTAGTCAAATAATTTCTATTTAGACTCAGATACACTCTTTACCTACTTCCTATTTCACTTCCCTCAAGATTAACCTTTTCAGATAAAATAAGGACTACAGTACTACAATAGCTGGATATGGGCAAGAGACCAGCACACTTTAATTATGGCTCTTTTGGTCAATACCAGGCTACCTCATCATCTGGGGTGCTCACTAGTCAGGGAATCCTGAGAATCCCACATAGAGATAATGGTCTTAATCAATAACAGATCCCTCTCTCCACCATCACTGGTCATCTCCATCAGGAACAGCATCAAGGACCAACTTGTGGGTCTCTATAGGACCTTGCCCTCAATATGGAACAATAATGGTAGGCACTGCCCCACTCTCTGAAAGGAGGATGGGTTAACATACTCTCTGCCACTTAAAGAAGACTGTTCTTTCAGTGAGTGCAGCCTCTAATGTTCCTAGCTGTTACCATGGAATGCAAGCTCAGACCTACAGAGATGCAGAGGTTACAAAGGCTCCTTGTGATGAATACGAGCCTCAGGTTAGGTTGATGGGGTTTACAGTTAACAGTATTTATATACTTATCCCATATTTAGGAGCTACTCTCTTCCCTGATCCAGTTTTCTAGTCCTATTTACAACTCTGACACCATCTCTCCAAACAATACCTTTAGCTCACCTGCATGTTAGTTATTGGGCTCTGAAAAAATAGTAAAGTCAATATACCTAAAATAGACTTACCAGCTTCTTTCAAAAGGGAGATCCCAAATCTCATCTGCTATATTCTTACTTAGGTTTCAGATTATTAAACAATTTGTTCTTATTTATATCTTTTAAAAATTTTCTTTATTGGGGGATTAATGGTTTACAATCAACAGTAAAATACAATAATTTGTACATGCAGAACATTTCCACATAACAATACAACCCCCACTAGGTCCTCCTCTGCCATCATGTTCCAGGACCTGAATCCTCACCCCACCCCAAAGTCTTTTACTTTGGTGCAATACACCAACTGCTTTATATCTTAATGCTTTTCAGCCACCAAGTTGCAGATGCTACCACAATGCCAGCCTGAGTTCTCTGGGCAGACAACCTCACCAATGTATCCTGGAACCTTTATTTCTCCAGAGCCCTACCCCACTAGGGAAAGATACAAACAGGCTGGGAGTATAGATCAACCTGCTAACACCCATGTCCAGCTGGAAAGCAATTACAGAAGCCAGAATCCCCACCTTCTGCACCCCATAAAGATCTTTGGTCCATACCCCCAGAGGAATAAAGAATAGGAAAGCTTCCAGTGGAGGCGAGGGGATGTGGAACTCTAGGAATTTGCCAAGTTAACACTGATCCTGCTACTGTGTTAGTTCCAGAGGCATGACTATGGAGTAGGAGCCTTTTCTGATTGTGCTCCTAATAAACTAGAATGTTCAAGGACCTAGATTTAAGCCCCTAGTCCCCACACGCTAAGGGGAAACTTTGCAAGTGGTGAAGCAATGTTGCAGGTGTCTCTCTATCTCTCTCCCTCTTTGTCACCCTTTCCCTCTCAATTTCTGGCTTACTCTAACCAATAAATAAATAAATGTAATAAAAGTTCCTGATAAACTAGAAAAAAAATCACATGAAAACTTAATAAAATACAACCAGAATTTCTTCAGAAACTCACTAAGCCAGCCACCAAGTTGTGGATGCTACCACAATTTCATCTTGAACTCCCTAGGCAGACGACTTCACCAAGGTGTCCTAGATCCTCACCTCTCCAGAGCCCTACTCCACTAGGGAAGGATAGAAAAAAGCTAGAGATATACATTAACCTACCAACACCCACATCCAGTGGAGAAGCAATTATAGAATCAGAACTCCCACCTTCTGCATCCCATATAGAATTCTGGTCCACATTCCCAGAGTGATAAATGTTAGGGGAAGATGACCAGAAGGCTCTGAACCCCAATTTCAACAGAACCCAAAGAGAAGGTAGGGAGAAGGGGGGAAAGAAGGACACTAGGAAATAGTAGGTGTGACTTAGACAGCAAAAGAAGGCAGGACCACAGAAATAATGGGTGTATATATATATATATATATATATATATATATATATATATATATATATATATTAGTCAGGGCCTGTTGGTAGTCCACCTGGGTGAGCGCACATGTTATAATGCGCAAGGACCCAGGTTTGAGCCCCTGGTCCCCTCCTGCAGGGGGAAAGCTTCACAAGTGGTGAAGCAGAGCTGCAGGTGTCTCTATCACCCCTTCCCTCTCAAGTTCTAGCTGTCTCTATCCAATAAATAAATAAATATAATTTTAAAAATTAAAAAAAAAAGGAAATAATAGTCAACCCAAAACTGTGATCTTGGGAGAACTAAAGCAGTTGCCAGTGAAGGGAATAGGAACACAGAACTCTGGTGGTAGAATTATACCTCTGTTATCTTATAAGTTTATAAATCAATATTAGGTCACTAATAATTTTTTTTTTAATTTCTAGTAACAAGAACAAAAGCCTCTCTGATATTTGAGAGCAACTAAACCATTCCCACCTCAAAGCTTCACTGGTTCTCATCACCCTTTTCCTTATGTGGGAGGTCTCTAATTGAAAAATGGATTTCTTGAAAGATAAATTTTATTTTACTTTACTGAGAAAGAGGGAGACCACAGTATTGCTCAAATGAGGTTGATGGTGGGACTGGGACCACCAACACCTTATGCATGAAAATCTTTTGTTGTTGTTGTTATTGTTTTTGTTTGTTTTGTTTTTTCAAAGATTTTATTTATCCATTAGTGAGAAAGACAGGAGAGAGAGAGAAAGAACTAGACATCACTCCGGTACATGTGTTACTGGGGACTGAACTCAGGATCTCATTCTTCAGAGTCCAGTGCCTTATCCATTGTGCTACCTTCCAGACCACTGAAAATCTCTTTGTATAACAATTATGCTATCACCCAAGCCCTAAAAATAAAAAAATGAATTCTTTACATTTCTCTCCAGTCAAATCTATTCAAAGCAGTGATACTGATATTGATGAAGTTCTAGTCCTGACTGTGTCATCAAAGACATTACATGTTTTGAATAGGATCTTGGGATAAAATCTCATGTCTTTAGTTCAACAGGACTCTTCAAGAAAGTGCTGTCTCATTATGAGACCCTTTTCTTAATCACTGGTCAATCTATAAAGTCTGGGCTAAGAATAGGAAAAGAAGGTCAGTGAACAAGCATATCAGCTGTGCAATGAAGAAACATAACTGTACTTTGCAGCATAGATCATAATGCTGATCATTTTTCACTAGTTCTGACCACACCCAATTTTTAAAGGAACCTGTATGATTTCCATCTCATAGGCAAGAAAAAGGAGAGCAAAAGAGAGGGGGAAATTTTTGCCAAATGTCATACAGTCAAGACTTGGCCAAATCTATCCAGCTTCAGAGACCAAGATTTGACTGCACAATGATCTGCGTAGAAAGATATGTTTTTCCTAAGTAGCCCGAGTTGGACAAAGCAATTATTCTGGCAACTGGGCACTACGCCAGGAAGAAACATTCCTTAAGTGCTATCAAACTAGTGCTTTCCCTGGGAGATTTAACCATCATTAGTGAAAAGCTTCATTTGCAATATTGTGTGCAGCCCACTGTAGTGGGCCAAAGCAATGCATTACCACTAACTCAAAGAGATTAATTTAATGGGCAATTATATGCTTTCCTGCTTTAAAACACTTTCAGGTAACCAGTAGTATTGTGCTTTCTCTAAATGCCAATTGCCTGCTCCTAGGCACATAGTACCAGCAGGATTCCCTACTTTCAGCCCACATTACAAATTTCTCTGGGAAGGATGCTCTAAAAGTGGCATTTAGAGCTTCCAAAAGTAGCCTGTAGTAACCAGGGAAATGGTGCAGCAATAGAGCAGAGGACCTGCAAGGTTTTGAATTCAGTTCCTAGAATATACTAAAGTGATGCCCTGGTTCTCTCTCTTGAGATCTATTTATTTCATGTGAGATCAACAGAGTTTTGTATGAGAAAGAAAGAAGTCAGTCCATAGCATCAGAGACCAAATCAGCAGCCTCTGGAATGCAGGTCCTACACTCTACCACCTGAGCTATCTCCATGACTGCATATTTGCCTCTTCACTGGTAAGATATTTTTTGTTGTTGTTGTTGCTTGTTTTTTTCCCAAAAGCCTTTGCATCCTCTAAATATACTCACAGTCCTCAGTACTTTTTCTCTCCCCTGCAGCTGCAATGTTACTCAGTTGCCTTACCATCGTTTTTAATCTACAGGAATCTGTGTGTTCTCTGACAAGCCCAAGCTCAAATATCAACTCAGTGAAATATCACCTCAGGGAAAAAATGAAAAGATAAAAACCCTACTTACCTTCTTTCTTTGCTTACCTGCTTTCATAGATTAATCAAATTCTAATGTATATTTGAATGGGGCAGAGAGGTGAGAAGAACTTGTGGAAGGGAAGTGAATTCCTCAACCTCTGCTGTGAGATTGTGATTCAGAGCAACTCAGAACCCTGGTCTTTAAATAATTACACATGGGAAAGTTTATGGGAATCTTATTTAAAAAATTCTGTTTTTTAAGACCAGGCGGTAGCTCATCTGGTGGTGGTTGAGTGCACAACTTCCTATAGTGGGAGAGAGGAACCTGGGTTTGAGCCCCAGCATCGCATGAATACCCTGGATGACACTGGTGGTGCTGTTGTGTCTCTTTTCTCTGTCTTTCCTCATTTTCCAAGAAAAAAAATAAAGGGGTTGGGACTGCTGGGTCACTCAACTTTCACAACTTTCTCTGAATTTATTCCCCAGTGTCACATTAACAATAAAAGAAAAATGTTGTTCCCCTAAAATGTACCACTTTCAAAGTGATAAGGTTTACAGTTAACAATATTTATACACCTTCCTCATATTTGGGAGCTACTCTCTTCCCTGATCTAGCTTTCTGGTCTTTTCCAGCCATGACATCATCTCCCTAGACAATACCTTGTGTCCACCTGCATGTTAGCTGTCAGGCTCAAGCAAAAACTAGTAAAGTCATGGGCCCCTGGGAATATACCTAAAACAGATCTACTAGCTTTTTCCAAAATGGAGAACCCAAATCTTTTTTAATCTTTATTTTATTGGATAGAGACAGCCAGAAATCAAGAGGGAAGGGGGTGATAGAGAGGGAGAGAGACAGAGAGACACCTGAAGCATTGCTTCACCACTTGCAAAGCTTTCCCCCTGCAGGTGGGGACTGGGGGCTAAAACCCAGGTCCTTGTGCATTGTAATATGTGTGCACAACCAGATGCGCCACCACCCAGCTCCAGAACTCCAAATCTTAATCTGCAATATTCTTGCCTTTGGTTCATGACTAGTCAACAACTTGTTCTGCTTTATACCTTAACTCTTTTTCAGCCACCAAGTTCCTGATGCTACTATGATGCAAGCCTGACTTCCCTGGGCAGATGACCCTACCAGCATGTCCTGGAAACCTGCCTCCCCAGAACTCTGCCCCATTAGGGAAAGAGAGACAGGCTGGGAGTATAGATCGACCTGCAGATGCCCATGTTCAGCAGGGAAGCAATGACAGAAGCCAGACCTTCCACATTCTGCACCCCATAATGATTCTGTGTCTATGCTCCAAGAAGGATAAAGAACAGAAAAAAGCTTTCAAGGGAGGGGATGGAATACAGAGTTCTGGTGGTGGGAATTGTGTAGAATTTTACCCCTCTTATCCCGTGGTCTTGTCAATATTTCCATTTTATAAGTACATTAAAATGTTTTAAAAAAATCATTAAAAAAATATACCACTTCCCTGTTCCTGATTTTCCTGATCTCTGAAATGGAAATAGAATTTCAGTTTGAACAGTTTCAAGACTCTGCTATGTTCATTAGGTGATCTACCTATTCAAGGTTATAAATATTAGAATTTAGATCAGACACAATAGATCCACTTTGTCTCCCACGTCCCTGTGTAAGCCTTTTCTGTCCTATATTCATTTGCTTATGCAGAGGCAAAAGCTCAGTTTAAACATTGATGACCAAGAAAGAAGACAAGCATTTTCTTCCGTGAATGGCATTTAAAAATGTGTAATCTGTATGGGCTGTCAGAAAAATTTTACATAGAAAAATAAGTCATGACTTTTTCAACAACCCAATAACATGGTACTAACCCTGCCTCCTGGGACAAGTAACTTAAACTGTGTTTGAGTTTTCCTTATCTGGAAAAATGCATACAGCAAAATACCTAATTTGAAAGATGTAAGGATTAAGTTCACTGTGGGGTTTATAGTGTCACAGTGAAAAAATAAACACCATATACTATAGTTTTAGAAATGAGGTTGTTCCATCAGGACCCAGAGAGAGAAGAGGAAACAGAAAGGGCATTCAGAAGTAGTAATAGGTGTAGGTGTGACTTAGAAAGGAAGAGAAGAGGGGGGTCGGGCAGTAGCGCAGCCAGTTAAGCACACGTGGCACAAAGCACAAGGACCAGCGTAAGGATCCCGGTTCAAGCCCCTGGCTCCCCACCTCCAGGGGAGTCACTTCACAGGCGGTGATGCAGGTCTGCAGGTGTCTGTCTTTCTCTCCCACTCTCTGTCTTCCCCTCCTCTCTCCATTTCTCTCTGTCCTATCCAACAACAAATGACATCAACAATAACAATAATAATCACCACAAGGCTACAACAACAAGGGCAACAAAAGGGAGAAAAAATGACCTCCAGGAGCAGTGGATTCATGGTGCAGGCACTGAACCCCAGCAATAACCCTGGAGGCAAAAAAAAAAAAGCAAGAAAGGAAGGAAGGAAAGAAGGAAGGAAGAGAAGGCAGGATCATAGTGGAAAAATTCAGCAAATATATATGTAAACATAGACAGATATTTACAGAGTAATAGTCATCCCATATCTTCAACCTTTGGAGAACTACTGTAGCTTCCAATGGAGGGAATGGGGATACAAGCCTCTGGTGGTAGGAATGGTGCAGAATTATAACCCTGTATCTTATAATTTTGTAAATCAATACAAAGTCACTAGTAAAATTAAATAAATAAAAGTGAGGTTGTTGCCAGCAGATGCACTTAGTAGAGATTATGTGAATCTATTCAATATTTCTTGTTAGCACCCAGACATCTACCTCCAGCTTATGTTCAAACATGTGGCCACTCAATATTACGGCAAGAGAAATCTATCACAACTGAAATTGTGAGTGAGTCTGACACAAGAGGATAAAGAATGACTTCTCCATTCTCATTAAGAGATAACAGATGGAGTTTCTTAAAACCCAATTTTCAGCTTAATTTCATTTGTTTAAATCTTTTGTCTGATGGGATGGCATTCTGAGAGTCACTTTAAATTGTTCTCTTTGGAATTATTATTTCTCTGTCTTTATTAGAACCTCCCCCTATTGTCCTGGATGGTTTTAAAATTTTATCTCATCCAAAGGCAATAAAATTCCCTTTAATATATTTTTCCCAAGACAAAGTCTATCGCTTTGGAGGATAAATATGTGTGCTAGGCTGAATAACAGTCCAAGCTTCTAAGTCACTGTTATAATAGCTCCATTTTTTTTAAGTTTTCTGTGGACTTATTGTTTCTACTTTCTTTAATTACAAATTTAAAATTTCTAAATTTATTTTCTCACCTGAGCTTAAGTTTTATAGCTAAAATTTAAAGTTATCTAAATTTAAAGTTCTATACTAGTATTTATTTATTTTTTAACTAAGGCAATAAGGCACTGCTCGTTCTGGCAAAGGGATTGAATCTGGTCCCTTTGCTGCCTTAAGACATGAAAGTCTGGTACACTACCATGCAACCTTTCTTGTTGGTCCTTGTACTATCATTCTTCCTTCTTCCTAAACAGGTTAAATGCAGACTTTAAAAAAAAAAAAGAATCTCAATGAAGAATGTTCAAAGTTGTACTTTCTTCCATGTTATCAGCAAATGTTTTGTTTTAATTCCCAACACTCATCATCTTCTTCACCTCTTTGTGTGTGTGTGTGTGTGTGTGTTTATGTAGATCTCAGTAGATTTCAACCCATTCCATTTTAAGTGGTGCTTCCCAGTACTTCTAGAAAGAGAACTCCTGGAAGAATTGAAGTTTTTGTATGTTTTGCTCCTGGTTCTATCCCCAGTAAGGAGAAGAATGGTTGGCAAACATTAAAGACTCAATAAATAGTTACTGAATGAATGAGCAAATGAAATCTTCTCTGACTTTGAAACCCTTATCATCCTGCAGTTAACAGCTCATTATCTAGAAGCACCTGCATTATGTGTTTGTCTGCTGCACTTGTCTGTGATTCCTTGCAAATACGATTTTTGTGTGTAGGTCATCCCTGAATGAATGAAGCAAGTGAATCCTTATACTAAGGACCTCTAGTGAATACTGAAGTGAAGGTACCCTTCTCATAAAAAAAGTGTTATGGATTACGGCTAACTTAACAAACTTGGATTCAATATATGAAAAAGTATTTTTTTAAAGTACTACCTCTATACTTTAATCTATGGCATTTTATAAAATCTTAGACCAATTGAAATAACTAGAGAACATGAGACCTAAAATTTACTCTCAGATTTCTCTAAAACCTAGTCTCTCTTTTCACATGATTAACTTGTACAAAATGAAAGTGATTTAAGTCCTCCAAGCATTGTGAGCACTGTTTTCCCTGGTTCTGAGATGTGAAGGAAATATATATATATATAAGTAATATATATATCATATATAATATATATTTTTTTAAATAAATTGATCTCACTCGTATGTGTTGTTCTTATTTTTTTAATCTTTTTTTTTTTGAGGGAGGAAAATGTTTTTATTAATCACAGCATAAATTGACATGACATCTTGTTAGAACTGAAGAACAAATAATGTTATAAATATGTGCATTTCTCACATCTACTTCAGAGGGGGATATTACATAATCTTTATTTATTAGATAGAGACAGCCAGAAATGAAGATTGAGGGGGAGCAAGACAGAAGAGACACTTGCAGCACTGCTTCACCACTGGTAAAGCTTTCCCCCAGTAGGTTGGGGCCAGGGGCTCGAACCTGGGTCTTTTGTACACTGTAACATGTATGCTCAACCAGGTGTGCCACCACCTAGCCCCCTATAGTCGTTTTTTTTTTTTTTTTTTTTTAACCACAGCACTGCTCAGCTCTGGTTTATGGTGTTGCAGGGGATTGAATCTGGGACTTTGGAGCCTCAGGCATGAAAGTTTCTTTGCATAACCATTATGCTATCTACCCCCACCCTGAAAGAAATATTCTCAATGAAGACTTATTTTTTAAAAAGGTGGGGGGAGAGTCTGGTGGTAGTGCAGCGGGTTAAGCACATGTGGCGCAAAGCACATGGACTGCCTCAAGGATCCTGGTTTGAGCCCCTGGCTCCCCACCTGCAGGGGAATCCTTTCACAAGCGGTGAAGCAGGTCTGCAGGTGTCTTTTTCTCCCCCTGTCTTCCCCCTCCTCTCTCCATTTCTCTTTGTCCTATCCAACAATGACAACATCAATAACAATAATAACTACAACAATAAACAACAATGGCAACAAAAGGAAATAAATAAATAATTTTTTTTTTTTTAAGTAGGGGGTCAGGCAGTAGCGAGTGGGTTAAGTGCAGGTGGCACAAAGCACAAGGACCAGAGTAAGGATCCCAGTTAGAGCCCCCGGATCCCCACCTACAAGGGAGTCACTTCACAGGCGGTGAAGCAGGTTTGCAGGTATCTCTCTTTCTCTCCCCCTCTCTGTCTTCCCTCCTCTCTCGATTTCTCTCTGTCCTATCCAACAATGAGCGACATCAACAACAACAATAATAACCACAATAAGGCTACAACAAGGGCAACAAAAGGGGGGAAAAAGGCCTCCAGGAACAGTGGATTCATGGTGCAGGCACTAGGCCTCAGCAACAACCCTGGAGGTATATATATATATATATATATATATATATATATATATATATATATATTTTTTTTTTAAGTGGAGAATGTTTGTTACTTATAACAACTACAAGTGCAGGCAGGCATTTAAAATGTAGTCTAGCTCATAGGTACTGTAAACAATAACAAATGAAGGGTTTGGACTACTCTTGGAAACGTATCAGTCCTGACTTCATAGTACCATTTTCTTCCTTAGTGTATTACTCTGGCAACAGTTTCCCTCTGAAATATAAAGAAGAAAATAAACAAAGTCTATCAATATTAGAAGTGTTAGACCCAAACTGGAGAGAAATGATAGTGATTACATGCAAAAGACTTTGATGCCTGAGTCTCTGAGTTCTCAGATGCAATACCATCATCACCATAAACCAAATCTGGGCAGTGCTGTAGTCTTTCTGTTATCTTTCTCTCTATATCTCTCTCATTGAAAAATAAATAAAAATAATACATGAAAAGGAAAAAGTACAGAGGGATAGGATATTAATCTTTTAAACAAAAGTGTTAAACCCCATCTAGTCATGCACAGATATACATTTCTTTTTTATTTTTTTAAAATATTGGTTCACTTTAAAAAATTTTTAATTTACTTATTGGTTAGAGAAAGTCAGAAACTGAGAGGGATGGGGGTAATAGGGAGAGAGACAGAGAGACACCTGCAGCACTGCTTCACCACTCATGAAGCTTTCCCCTTGCAGGTGGGGACTGGGGACTTGAACCTGCATCCTTACACACTGTAACATGTGTGTTCAACCAGGTGCATCACCACCCTGCCCTATACATTTCTTTATGACTTACAATGTTAAGGCTGCCTCATAACTTTAGGCTTGTGAGGGAAAAATAGTGTATATCTAGACTGGTTTAAGACTTGATAAAAATATATATATGTAGTACTTATCAGGTTCATTATGGAAAGAAGGTATTAAGATACTATGCTAAATGTAAATTGTATAAAAATAAAAATAAGCTTAATGTCTCTTTGGCTTTTTTTTTTTTTTTTAGCAAAAAAGGGTGAGGTAGAGTGAAAGTTCTTAAAGGCACCTTAGCACTAAATTATAGCTACAGCTGCTTTTTTGAGATTCATACATAACGGTTAATGTACTGTTAACATGCACAAAAAAAAGCTGTTCACATTAAAGGTTAGAGAAAAACTAACATGTTTTAACAACCCTGGAAACTTCCCTGGAACAAAAAAAGTTCATATTTTTTACAAATAATTATTTGATACTGAATGCAAATTTTAAGTAGCATATTATTACCATGTAAAATATATTAAAATCTAGAAAACACAAGCAAAAATCTTCTATAACTTCCTTTCACCAAAACTATATATCAAAAAAGTCACTTTTATATTTTCTCTCTGTGTGTGTATATATATGTATATGTACTTACTTATATATTTGTGTAGCTTAAATATATGAAAGTGATTCCTACATTGCATGCATTAAAGTAGTACCTATTTATTTAAATTATACTGTACACTTCTTAAATTCTATTATTTATTTATTTTTTTGGCCTCTAGGTTTATCACTGGGGGTCAATGCCTACACTACAAATCCATTGCTCCTGGTGGTCCTCTTTTTTCCCCATTTTTGTTACCCTTGTTGTTGTTATTGTTGTTATTGCTATTGCTGTTGGATAGGACAGAGAGAAATCAAAAGAGAAGAAGACAGAGAGGGGTCGAGAAAGACACCTGCAGACCTGCTTCACTGTTTGTGAGGGGATCCTCCTGCAGCTGGGGAGTGGGGGCTCCAACTGGGTCTGTGCACATCCTTGTACTTCGCGCCATGTGTACTTTACCCGCTGTGTTACCGCCCAGCCCCTTAAATTCTATCTTAATTTCCTAGGCTAAATATTTTCTCATACTTTCATAAGCAAAACATTGTTTTTGATGGCTGAAAATGACTGAAGAAGAATATTTGGATGTCAATATTTCTTTCCCACAGTAATTCTGATAATTTACCACAGTATTAAGTTATTTAATGGTAAGATGATTAAATACTCCTTGAAAACAAACAAACAAAAAAAACCAAGTTCTAATGCATCACTATCAAAAGGAAATAGGAACTGCTTATCATGTGATCACTAGACATAAATTGAACCCAGTCACACAATGAAAAGAGAAAATTAGGCACTTACTAATTTCAGTAGCAATGATTGTAATGTTGTGCCAAACACTTAGTTCTCTGTCAAGTGGTGTTGCCAGAGTTATCTTCCCATCATCTGCATTAATGTTGAACTGTCTCTCCAGGTCAGTGTGGCGGTCAATGGAAAACCTACAAAACAGATATGTCTGTAATTTATTTCAGCATTTATATGATCCATACATTCCACAGCAGACCTTTAGTAATCCTTAGGGAGCCATCTTTGTGAAGTCAAATGAATTGGGAAGCTCAATGGCATCATAATTTGTAAAACAAAGTGACTGAATGAAGCACAAGAAACTTAATAATTACTGTCCAAGGAGTAATTAGCTACATAAGCAACATGAAGGTCATAAACTGACATCAGTTTCAATAGGTAGCATCTTCAAAAATGGATGCTGATGAAGACTTAATTGGACTATCCATCACATTTATTGGACAGCTTATGATAATTAGCAGTTGCCACAAAATATCATAAAATAATGAACTCAAGCCCAAAGCAGGGAGGTGCTATGTAGCATATTATTTATAGCAGTGCAAATAATATATCTTCATGTTTACTTTATATTTGTCTAGACAATCTGTCTTGTTTTATTTTCATTTTTAGTTAAGTTAGACACTTACTCTGTCTATAGAAATCAGATGACTGCTGATTCCCTATTAACAGTTCTCTAGTAATAACTTCTTAAACGTTGAAATAGATGTTTTAGCAGATTTATGACATTAGACTCAATGCAATTAAGAGTTTTAAGTAGACAGATCAGTAGTTCTTCTATTGAGAAAACTGGCAGAAAAGACAAAATTGAGGTGTTTTGTGTCTTAAGCACACTGTGTGCATGCTAATACAGGAATTATTTTCTTACAACATATTAATGACTTTTTTATAAATCTAGATCTGTTTTGATTACAGAATGCCTAACACAAGAAGGATCAAATGATCTACATAAACAGAAAAACAGGGGAGTCACGTGGTAGTGCAGCCAGTTAAGCGCACGTGGTGCGAAGCGCAAGGACTGGCGTAAGGATCCCAGTTCGAGCCCCAGGCTCCTCACCTGCAGGGGACTCCCTTCACAGGCAGTGAAGCAGGTCTGTAGGTGTCTATCTTTCTTTCTCCTTCCTCTCTCCATTTCTCTGTCCTATCCAACAATAATGACATCAATAACAACAACAAAATTAACTACAACAATAAAACAAGGGAAACAAAAGGGAAAATAAATAAATAAATAAATAAATTCTAACAGAAAAATAAATAAAAAAATAAATAGAAAAACTGGTCCAGAAGTAGTAAAGTAAACTAAGAGATACTAAAATGGAGACTCAAAGAAGAGGGCATGGGCTGAATTAGCATACAAAAGTTCTATTTTTCAATGAGTAGCATTTGGAAGGCAACTGAGATTAGATGAGGTCACAAGGTTAGGCTCTCATGATGGAAATGTCTTTATTTGAAGAAGTCACAAATTTCCCTCTCTTTCTTTTTACCATTGCCAACACAACGAGAAGATAATTGTCTGGAATACAGAAGGATTGTTCTCATTGACATTGGACTTACTGGAGTCTTGATACTGAACTTCCCAGTCTCTGGTACTGTGAGAAATAAATATCTATTGTTTGAGCCTTCTTATCTATGGCTATGGTATTCAAATTCATGGCAGTCCAAACTAAGCCAAAAGTCCATTACATTCTAGAATAGAGGACTGAAGGGGCCAGGCAGTGGCACACCTGGTTAAGCTCAAATATTACAGTGCACAAAGACTCAGGTACAAGGCCCTGGTCCCTACCTGCAGGGGAAAAGCTTCACAACTGGTAAAGCAGGGCTGCAGGTGTCTCTGTCTCTCTCCCTCTCTACCTCCCACTCCTTTCTCAATTTCTGTCTCTATCCAATAAAAAAAAGAATATAAAAAGAAGAAAATGAATGGATAACTAAAAATTTTTATGACTGAAGCAATCTCTGAGGAAGTACAAATGACATTTCTCCATTTATTGATACTCACTCCAAATACGAAACGTGGTTCATAGTTATTTAGTTCTGAGCATTTTTTCCCCTTTTTTGTTGTAGATTTCTTATGATGTTATTATACAGTAAAGACTAAGTTTATTATTGTAGTAAAATAATTCCCCATAATCCTCTACCTGCTGTTCTTCATTATTAGAATTTTAGTAGATTTTATTGCAACTGTTATGTATGTTTGGCTATTTACTTATTTGCATGTATCTATTTATTTGTATATATAATTACCTATGAAGGTAGACTGATAAAAGGATAATTTGCTCTTCTTTTTAGCTATTTCTTTTTCATTAGAAATCATATTCATATCCTTTATAGAAGATAGAAGCAGTATAGGAAAAAATACTTATTAAAGCTCCTCAGCGATAAGCATCCAAAAGCAGTTTTTGATAATATTTTCTGTTAATTTATTCACTTTGAGGGTGGGGGAGAGAAAGGGAAATGGGGCTGGGGGAGACCAGAGCAATGCTCATTTCTGGCATAAGTGATGACAGGGACTTCATCTGTGACCTTTGGGGCCTCAGCCATGCAAGTTTTGTGCTGTAACAGGTTGAGCTCTCTCCCTAGCATAATACTAAGAAGTATTACTTTTACTGAGAATTTGTCATTGTAAAAGCTCTCAAAATGTATAATGTGAAATTATAACTCAATTTAGAAAGATTCACAAAGAAAATTTATTTGGTAAAGGAAATTAAAACACTAACATCCATCTGCACACTGGACATTTTTAAGACAACTTTCTCATCCAACACCTTGGATAATAACAGAAATTCAGAGAAGTCATAAGAGTACAGAGGCAAATATGGATTATCAGTGATTTTTTAACATTAACACTAGGAAGTGCACACTGTAAAGAATTTGAGACAGTTGTATGATAGGAAGTAGATCAAAAGCCATTCTCCTGGAGCATAATGATTACTGATTAGACAGATAAGATTCTCAGTTTAACTGTAAAATAACAGAATAGATATGTATTTTCCACCAGATATTGTGTACACTCCAACTCTTAAAACAGCTAAGAAATGTCCAGAAGATTAATTATCACTTTCTGCATCATATTCATAAGTAAACTTTGCAGGCAAAGTTGGGTTCTAGTAATTTCATTATCTCATGGCTAGTATTTCACATATTTATGCATCAACCAATGTCTCACATGGCACAGTAAATGACAGTAATCATAAGTAATCACAGATCCTTATGAATTTCAAATCCAAAACACACTCTATGGTTATTTGATTGCCACCTATAACTTCAGACCAAGAAGAAACACTGGGACCAAAAATGTTTTGGAAGTTGTCTTTTTTTAAGTACTGGTTAGGGAGACATGTGTGACATTAATACTCCAGACTCCCATGCCTGTGGCTAGAAGTCCCAGATTCTGTCTCAGGCAGAAAGCAAGAATTAAGCAATGCTCTGGTTTTCTGGTTTCTCTTTGTTTTCCTCATTAGAATAAATAAATAAATAAATCTTGTTAAAATGATGCTTGTGAAATCCCTTATTCAAACCTGTGTCATATAAGCCTTACATTAAGAATAAGTTCTGTATTATTTATTTGTTGTTATTTCCATAACTAACATATTCACTAAATCTACGTATTCTTCTGGTCAAATATAAAGGACCCACATCTCAAAACTGGTTATGAAGAGTATAAATAAGGCACAAATCTGTGACTGTCACCTTGTAGGTGCTAAAGATATGTCACCATCATCATTGTAATCACTATTATTGTCAAGTTTCATTAAGTAACAAGCTTCCCTTTCTGAAAGGTAGTGGAGAAAGTCTCTTTCTTTACAGTTTATAAATAGCGTAAAACTGGAAAAACATTTGGGTGTTATTTAATTCCCATAACTAAAAAAGGCAGGAGTGTTTTTTGGTGTTTTTTTTTTTTGTTGTTGTTGTTTCTTAACTCACAGTTCATGACAGGTTTTATGGGGTGAGTCATAGGAATTTATAAAAATGGGCTATAAATACAGCCCTTTAGTAAGATCAGAAGTAAGAATGTCATAATATTTCTAGATCAGACAATGGAAAGAACTTGATGGGGGAAATGACTTAGTTTAATATTCAGCTTAAAGTCTACCTCAACTATTTCAAAAAGCTTCTGGCTGCCTATGCAGACATTTCACACATTTTATTGCCTATTAGATTTTATGGTAAAGACTTCCAAGGATCGCTAAGTAGCCTGAAAACTCTGATTCAGCAGTTTAACAAGCATACATTAAACACCAAATGTGTACCAAACACACTGACAGAAATTGCTTCTGTCTTCTAATCTTTACTCCTTCATTTAGTATAGAGTGAATAGAAGAAAAATATAAGTCTCAGAGCTGGGAGAGTTTAATGAAAACAACTAATAAATGGCAGAGCCTGTATATGCACTTTCTCTGAAATTCGCAAGTAAACTCATTTTATTCATGCAACAAACGGATGATCTTTTAAAAATTTTTATTTATTTTTATTTATTTATAAAAAGAAAACACTGACAAAACCATAGGATAAGAGTGGTACAACTCCACACATTTCCCACCACCAGAACTCCATATCCCATCCCTTCCCTTGATAGCTTTCCTATTTTTTAACCCTCTGGGAGTATGGACTCAAGGTCATTATGAGGTACAGAAGGTGGTAAGTCTGGCTTCTGTAATTGCTTCCCTGCTGAACATGGGCATTGACAGGTCAATCCATACTCTTACTATTCATACCATTTTAGGTGTTTACTTTCCTACCAAAATTTCTGAGCAAAATCTCTGTCCCATGAATTCAACATTGCAGATGCTTGTTCAACTCTACATGCAAATATGATTTTTTAAATCCAGTTTTTGATTACATGAAGTAATCTATTTTTTAGAAAACTGAGCTCATGCTTTGTCTACAGGATTGTTGCTGGGGCTCAGTACCAGCACTACAAATCCACAGCTCCCAGTGACCACTCTTTTTTTTTTCCCATTCCATTCAATAAGACAAAGAGAAACTGAGAGAAGAAAGGGAGATAGTGAAGGAGAGAAACAGAGAGACACACCTATAAACCTAGTTCACCACTTGTGAAGCATCCTCATTGCAGGTAAGGAGCAGGGGCTTGAACCTAGGTCCTTATACATAGTATTCTGTGTGCACCATTGTAACTTCACTTCATTTATTTATTTATTTATTTATTTATTTATTTATTCTCTTTTGTTGCCCTTGTTGTTTTATTGTTGTAGTTATTGATGTTTTCGTTGTTGGATAGGACAGAGAGAAATGGAGAGAGGAGGGGAAGATAGAGAGGGGGAGAGAAAGATAGACACCTGCTGACCTGCTTCACCCCTTGTGAAGTGACTCCCCTGCAGGTGGGGAGCGGGGGGGGGGGGTGGGGCTCGAACAGGGATCCTTATGCTGGTCCTTGTGCTTTGTGCCACCTGTGCTTAACCCTCTGCGCTACCGCCTAACTCCTGTAACCTCACTTCTAACTGCTGATATAGTTTATTTTTCTCTGGCCTTTTAAGCATCATTTGCTCCATTATTTTAATTTCTCTCCTACTCATCTCACTGTGTAATAAATACAGCTATATCATCCACAATAAACAACAGCATTTAATTAAGACTCTGATGTAGATTTTTTTCTTAAACCAAATAACAGAAAATATTCTAACAGAAAAAAACAGAGTGGGTTAAAAACAACAAATCTGGTATAACAACTTAAATTTTATAACCAAATGTACCATATGTAGGCTCTCAAGATGTCACAAATTGGGGTAGATGTCTCAAAATGCTGACCCCTAAGCCATTTTGTTTTCTGGGTTTTCAAGTATCTTACTGAAATGTTGCCCATATAGAAGAATCAGCACAATAAAAAGCAACTACAAAAAAAAAAAATGTACAAGTCTGAAATCCTCTTGGAGTAGAACTTTACCCAGGAGAAACTCATTGTAACTATGTAACCATTCATAATCTCAGAGTTTATGGGAGACATCTACTTCAGAGTGGTGCTTTGCAACAGATGAGCTGCTATTTGGCTCACATTAGGTTAATTGATTATTTTTAATGATGAGCCAACTCTTCAGACTATAAGAGACCTCTTCAAGTCTACATAAAGAATGTGGAAGTCAGGAATAGAAATATAAAAAGACTGCCATTAATAACTTTTAGTAGCTTTGAAAGAGACAGATTTCCCAAATAACATTAGAAAATTATCTCAAAGCTGTCTATGGTGTTTATCATTACCAATTTTCATACCTTTCAAAATGCCTGCTACTGGGTATCTCCACAGACCTTAGATTGAACTGAAAAGAGAGCTATAGTCTTCTTTTCTCATCGCTTATCTAAGGAGTCCTCTGTGTCCCATCCAATGCTTTTCTGATCTTCCCTTTATTAAGGATTTCCTTTCTATTATTCTACAGTTAAACATTTGCTCTTGAAGGGCAAGGAAAGAATGTTTAGTTCATGTCTCATGTCATCACACTGGTTGCAATTCTGCAATTGTAGTTACACATAACTCATTATTGGGAGAATGTTTATGCAGTTATCAAACATAAAATGCTATTATGCATTAAATATATGCTAAAAGGAATACAAGGAAAAGGAATAAATGAGAGTGGCTGAAGTAAAATAGAGGGTTAATATGAGTGTTCCCTACTATTTCTGCTAAGATCAGTGTCTTCTAGTGTATACTTTAAAAGTTATAGGATCGGGAGTCGGGCTGTAACGCAGCGGGTTTAGTGCAGGTGGCGCAAAGCACAAGGACTGGCAGAAGGATCCCGGTTCGAACCCCGGCTCCCCACCTGCAGGGGAGTTGCTTCACAAGTGGTGAAGCAGGTCTGCAGGTGTCTATCTTTCTCTCCTCCTCTCTGTCTTCCCCTCCTCTCTCCATTTCTCTCTGTCCTATCCAACAACAACAACAATAATAACTACAACAATAAAACAATAAGGGCAACAAAAGGGAATAAATAAATAAATTAATTAAATAAATATTAAAAAAAATAAAAATAAATAAAAGTCATAGGATGGATAGCTTTATTATTATTATTTAAAATTTATTAAAAACATACATGCCAATGGAGGGGATGGGATACAGAACTCTGGTGGTGGGAATTATGTGGAACTGTACTCCTCTTATCCTATAGCCTTATCAATAATTTTATTTTAAAAGCAAAACAAACAGAAAAAACATACATGCACTAAACTTGTTCTTCTGCAAAATTAAGATGTGCTGGACAAAAGACCTCCTGTTGAGAAGTGTGTAATACATTTTGGAGAATTTTCCTGCCAGAGTAAGAAGATACTTCTTATTAACACAGTGGGAAGTGGCAAGTAAGAAAACGGAATCCTAGGGCTGGGCTGTAGTGAACAGGTTAAATGTACATAGTACGAAGAAGCACAAAGACCCACTCAAGGGTTCTGTTTCAGACCCCAGTTCCTAACCTGCAGGGGGTTGCTTCAGAGTAGTGAAGCAGGTCTGCAGGTGTCTATCTCTCTCTCTTTTTGTCTTCCCCTCCCCTCCCAATTTCTCTCTGTCCTATTCAATAAAATGGACAGAAAAAATAAAATGGACGGAAAAAATGGCTGCCAGGAGCAGTGGATTTGTAGTGCAGGCACTGAGCCCCAGAGATACCCTGGAGGCAAAATAGAAAAAGAAAATAAATTCTTTAATTCGTGTTAATATCAATTCTAATGATGGAATATTTGCAAATAGACATTCTCTTTCTAGTAAAATACTGGAGGTACATTTTAGAAATGTACCTGCATGATCCTTGATAACTAATATTCACAAAAAGCCTATTTAAACTTTCTCATTCTACTCCAACAAATATTCTGGTTTTCTTTAATCTTACTGTTTCTCTAACCTATAGCAGTAATATATTTGAAATAAATGCTAAGGATATCATCACTTTCATTTGTTAAGACTGCAGACACAAGAACTTCCAAATTAGATCTTCTTATCATCTCATTTGAAAATTCTAATTTTACTCTACAGTATTCTGACCATGAATACACGTTACTATCTCCACTCAGAGCAGCTTACAGGTATCAGAAGTAATTGAGAAGATAACACAGATGCAATTGTTGGGAAGAGGTCAAAAGAGCTAATTAAGCACAACTGTGAGGAAGTAACACTATACTCTCAACTGCTACTAACAATGATATTGAATACTAATTTTAATCTTAGTGGTATTTCCTTAATTAACACAGCTCAACTATATAGATTTCATGCCAACATTTGGCACACAATTCTTTTCTTCTTTTTTTTTTATTTATAAAAAGGAAACATTGACTAAACCATAGGATAAGAGGGGTACAACTCTACACAATTGCCACCACCAGAACTCTGTATCCCATCCCCTCCCCTGATAGCTTTCCTGTTCTTTAATTCTCTGGGAGTATGGACCCAAGGTCAATGTGGGATGCAGAAGGTGGAAGGTCTGGCTTCTGTAACTGCTTCCCCACTGAACAAGGGCATTGGTGGACAGGTTGATCCATACTCCCAGGCTGTTTCTTGGGGGGGGGGGGGCTGCCGGGGAGGGGGTGGTATGGGATGGAACACAGTCTTTTGGTGGTGGAAATGGTGGTTATGTGCACTCCTATCAATTTGTAGTATGATAAATTACTATTTAATTAATATGAGAGGGGAAAATTGATTGACTGTCTCAAACTTTATAAAGCACAGACTGAGTCTTTTTAATACATAGGATGAGTCTTTGATATATTGACTCTCTTAAAAGCTTAGACCAGGGAGAGCAGAAGCAACTGGTGGCACAGCTATATACAAATAATATCAAAGGAGATAAATTATGGTGATGTTGTATATGATACAGCACATCCTAACAAAGGGATATTTCAAAGTCAATTCAACTGCCCAATAATGTGATTATAGCAATAACTATCTATTGTCTTCTTAAACCTTAAGACAGCAGGGACCTTCCGCTTCCTCTATAAAGCCTATATTTCCCCCAGTCCTGGAACCTCTAGGGTGGGACTCACTTTCCTGCATGTTTCTCTTAATTCATACTAAATGATATTGCATCTGCTGATTGCAACCTAGTCAATTCAACGAGTACCACCTCAGCATACTTCGCTCCAGACTATGTCCAGAGACATCAGGCATGGAATGTCAACCCTTCACCCTCATTACTCTGGTGCAACCTTTCTTTCCATAGTATTCTTTAAATCTATTCCAGGAGGTTCACTTCCTAACAAAGTCCCAAAACCTAGATATAGGCCAGGTCCCGTAAGATAGAGCATATATTCACATGTATCCATAAATTAGGGCAAAATATATACCTGAAAGCAAAAATACACAATAGTCTATAGTGAGTTAGTATAAAGTTCATAATGAAATAGTGTCTACTTAGACTTAGATAACCTCCTCACTGACTTCCTATTAAAGTTCTCTCACTCATTCCCAAGCTAACCTTATCAAAGCAAGGACTGCAAAAGCTGAATAAGGGCAAGAGAATGACATACTTTAATGATGACTCTTTAGTCACTATCAGACCACCCCATCAGCTGCACTCTGATCGGGGAGTCTTGAGAGTTCCAAACAGACATGACGGGCCTAGACCTCGAATAAATCCCTCTCTTCATTGTTACGGGTCATTTCTATCAGGAACAACACAATAGACCCCTTTGTGGGCCTCCATAGAACCCTGCCCTCAACTTGGATCAACAATGGTAGAGAATGTTCCATCCTCCAAAGGGAGGCTGGACAATATACTCTATGCTACACCTGAGGAAGATGGGTCCTGATACTGGAACAGAATTCTATCGTGTGCGTGTGTGTGCATGTGTGTGATTTCGGGGGAAGCCAGGCAGTAGCTTCCTGTGTAAAGTGAGGGTTCTCTCAGGCCTGAGATCCTATATTTGAGTCCCAGCACCCCATAGCAGTGCCACAAAATGTGAAGAGATACTGTAGTGTCTACTTCTTTCTCTATCTCTTACTATGTCTTCTCTCCCCTCCTAAGATAAAATGGATGAAAATATTGACAGGGTAAGGTTTCTTAGGGGTGGTAACTTGTGTCACATTAAAAGAGATAAAATTTGTTAACAAATATTAAATGCACATATATCCATTCACTTATTCACTTAAAACATCACCGATCTTTTCCATTAAATCCCTAACAGCTGCCTAAGTAGAATCTCTACCCTCTGCCCCATACTCAATTATTTTTTCTCTTTTAGATGCCAGGTATCAAACCCTTGGTCCTATGTAGACAGTCTACTGCTGAACTACCTCCCAGATCCAATATTTTTAACATTATATTTATGCAACAGAAAGCAAAACAGTCTCCCCACCACACACCATCTATGGTGTTCTCCTTATATTTTATTTTATTTTTTGTTCTGACATAATGCTGGAGATTGAACCTATGGCCTTTTGCATATAACACACATCCCAGCACTGGCACACTTCCACAGCCCAATTATATTTCTTGTTTCCAATGAAAAATATCATTCTGTGACAAGGAAAATTGTCAAGGACATTTTCAAAACAAAGTCCCCAATGTCAAAGAATCTTGTTTTTCATTGCCATTGACTTCAGTACAACATGGGGGAAATGTGCGATTTAAGGTCTGAAATGTGGCCAAGAAGTTAAAAACTCCCTGTCTTACTGTCAGGTATACAACAGGGTCATTTTTTTCTGATCTCAATTCCTTCTATTTTAATATTTGTAAAATGCCTTGTGATTTTTTTTTTGAGGAAATTCTCCTTATAGTTTTAATTTTTCTGCTATACTAATATTTCTGAACCTTAAAATTCTCAATGTGAAAAAAATGAGAACTGTGTTCAAGACTATAGTTCAGTGTTAGAGAACCAGATTTGTGTTCCTGAGGTCCTAAACTCAAGCTCTGGCACCATACATGTTGGAAGAGTTCTCTGGGCTCTCCAAGTCTCTCATGAAGTAATTAAATATGCCTTTAAAAGTGAGAATATGGAGTAGGACACCAAAGTCAAAATCTCTGGGTGGAGGGTGAGGCTAGATGGTCAGGTTCACTGGGGGCTGGGGGGCTGGGGGGCAGGAAATCGGACACAGACTTGCTAACAAATATTAAAGACTTCTGGCGGTGGGAATGGTGTTAATATAAATTCTTATTAACTTTTAGCCTCACAAATTACTATCAATTTATAAGAGAGGGGAAAATAGATCAACTGACTCAAACTTTTTGTAAATAAACCATAGCTCTGAGTATATGTTCCTTCAACCTAAGCACTTAATACATATGGGGGTCGGGCAGTAGCGCAGTGGGTTAAGTGCACGTGGCACAAAGCACAAGGACCAGAATAAGGATCCTGGTTTGACTTCCCCACTTATAGGGGAGTTGCTTCACAGGCAGTGAAGTAGGTCTGCAGGTGTCTATCTTTCTCTCCTCCTCTCTGTTTTCCCCTCCTCTCTCCATTTCTCTCTGTCCTATCCAAAAACAATGACATCTATAACAATAATAATAATAACTACAACAATGATAAAAGAACCAAGGCAACAAAAGGGAAAAAATGGCCTCCAGGAACAGTGGATTCATGGTGCAGGCACTGAGACCCAGCAATAGCCTGGAGGCAAGATAGGCAAGGACATTACATAATGATTAGAGGATCAATCAGCCAAGAAGACTTAACAATTATTAACATCTATGCACCCAATGAGGGACCATCTACATACATCAAACACCTACTGAAATAACTTCAAAAATACATCAATAGTAATACAATAATAGTGGGAGATTTTAACACTCCACTCTCACACTTAGATCAACAAAGCAGAGAATCAACAAAGAAACAAGAGAATTAAATGAAGAGATGGTCAGACAAGACCTCCTGGATATCTTCAGAGCCCTTCACCCCAAAAAAACTGGAATACACATTCTTCTCAAATCCACACAACACATACTAAAGGATAACACATGTTAGGCCACAAAGACAGCATCAATAAATTCAAGAGCACTGAAATCATCCCAAGTATCTTCTCAGACCACAGTGGGGTAAAACTAACATTTAACAACAAACAGAAAATTTATTAGTAGACACAGAATTTGGAAACTAAACAACATACTCCTTAACAACCTTAACAGAGAGTCACTCAAGAAAGAAATTCAAATGTTCCAGAAACAAATGAAAATGAAGACACAACCTATGAAAATATTTGGGACACAGCTAAAGCAGTATTGAGAGGGAAACTCATAGCCATACAGTCACATATTAAACAACAAGAAAAAGCTCAAATGAACTACCTTACTGCACACCTCAAGGACTTAGAGGAAGAGGAACAAAGGAACTGTAAAGCAACCAGAGGACATAAATCACTAAAATTAGAGCAGAAATAAACAACATCGAAAATAAGAGAACTATACAAAAGATCAATGAAGCCAAATGTTGGTTCTTTGAAAGATTAAACAAAATTGACAAACCCCTAGCCAGACTCACTAAACAAAAAAGGGAGAAGACTCAAATTCATAGAATTGTAAATGATAGAGGAGATATCACAACTGACACCACAGAAATCCAGAAAATCATGCGAAACTTCTATGAAGAACTATATGCCACCAAGCTAGTAAATCTGGAAGAAATGGAAGAATTCCTAGAAACATATGCCCTTCCAAAACTGAACCAAGAAGAACTACAAAACCTAAATGCACCAGTCACAGACAAAGAAATCGAAACTGTTAAGAATCTCCCCAACAACAAAAGTCCTGGACCAGATAGCTTCACAAATGAATTCTACAAAACTTTCAGGAAACAGTTAGTACCCATACTTCTAAAGCTTTTCCATAAGATCGAAGAAAAAGGAACACTGTCTTTCACCTTCTATGAAGCCAACATCACCCTGATACCAAAAGCTGATAGGGACCCAACAAAAAAGGAAAACTACAGACCAATATCTCTGATGAACATAGATGCCAAAATATTAAACAAGATCTTGGCCAACCGGATACAGCAGAATATCAAAAA
Source organism: Erinaceus europaeus (assembly GCF_950295315.1). Lineage (NCBI taxonomy): Eukaryota > Metazoa > Chordata > Mammalia > Eulipotyphla > Erinaceidae > Erinaceus > Erinaceus europaeus. The sequence continues at coordinate 147,162,711 of NC_080163.1, read as the reverse complement.
GATTGTTCATCACAACCAAGTGGGATTTATTCCAGGAATGCAAGGTTGGTTCAACATACTTGTCAATCAATGTCATTCACCACATCAATAAAAGCAAAGCCAAAAACCACATGATTATCTCAATAGATGCAGAGAAAGCCTTTGACAAAATCCAACACCCATTCATGTTCAAAACCCTACAAAAAATGAGAATAGATGGGAAATTCCTCAAGATAGTGGAATCCATATATAGCAAACCTACTCAATGGATAGAAGCTGAAAGCATTCCCCCTCATATCTGGGACTAGACAGGGCTGTCCACTGTCACCATTACTCTTCAACATAGTGTTGGAAGTTCTTGCCATAGCAATCAGGCAAGAGAAAGGAATCAAAGGAATACAGATTGGAAGGGAAGAAGTCAAGCTCTCACTATTTACAAATGATATGACAGTATACATAGAAAAACCTAAAGAATCCAGCAGAAAACTACTGGAAGCTATTAGGCAATATAGCAAGGTATCAGGCTACAAAATCAATGCACAAAAATCAGTGACATTTCTTTATGCAAACACTAAATCTGAAGAAGAAGAAGACATCTAGAAATCACTCCCATTTACTGTTTTGGCAAAATCAATAAAATACCTAAGAGTAAAGCTGACCAAAGAAGTGAAAGACGTGTATACTGAAAACAATGAGTCACTCTTCAAGGAAATAGAAACTGATACCAAGAAATGGAAAGACATCCCATGCTCATGTATCTGAAGAATAAATATCATCAAAATGAATATTCTCCCCACAGCCATATACAAATTTAATGCAATACCCATCAAAGTTCCACCAATCTTTTTAAGATTATAGAACAAAAACTACAATCATTTATCTGGAACCAGAAAACACCTAGAATTGCCAAAACCATCTTGAGGAAAAGAAACAGAAATGGAGGCATCACACTCCCAGACCTCAAACTTTATTATAAAGCCATCATCATCAAAACAGCATGGTAATGGAACAAAAATAGGCACATAGACCAGTGGAACAGAATTGAAAGCCCAGAACTAAACCCCCACACCTATGGACATCTAATCTTTGATAAGGGGGCCCAAAGGATTAAATAGAAGAAGGAGGCTATCTTCAATAAATGGTGCTGTGAAAACTGGGTTGAAACATGCAGAAGAATGTAACTGAACCACTTTATCTCACCAGAAACAAAAATCAACTCCAAATAGATCAAAGACCTGGATGTCAGACCAGAAACAATCAAATACTTAGAGGAACACATAGGTAAGACACTTTCCCACCTAAACCTCAAGGACATCTTTGATGAAACAAACCCAATTGCAAGGAAGACTTAAGCAGAAACAAACAAATCGAACTATATCAAATTGAAAAGCTTCTGCACAGCCAAAGAAACTATCACACAAACAGAGACCCCTCACAGAATGGGAGAAGATCTTTACATGCCGTACATTAGACAAGAGACTAATCACCAAAATATACAAAGAGTTCAGCAAACTTAGCACCAAAAAAGCAAATGACCCCATCCAAAAATGGACAGAGGATATTAACATAAACCACTCCAGAGGAGATCCAAAAGGCTAACAAACATATGAAAAACTGCTCCAGGTCGCTTATTGTCAGAGAAATGCAAATAAAGACAACATTGAGATACCATCTTACCCCTGTGAGAATGGCATACATCAAAAAGGACAGCAGCAACAAATGCTGGAGAGGCTGTGGGGACAGAGGAACCCTTTTGCACTGCTGGTGGGAATGTAAATTGGTACAGCCTCTGTGGAGAGCAGTCTGGAAAACTCTCACAAGGCTAGACATGGATCTTCCTTATGACCCAGTAATTCTTCTCTTGGGATTATACCCCAAGGACTCCATAACACCCAACCAAAAAGATATGTGTACACCTATGTTCATAACAACTTAATTCATAATAGCTAAAACCTGGAAGCAACCCAGGTGCCCAACAACAGATGAGTGGCTGAGAAAGCTGTGGTATATATACACAATGGAATACTATGCAGCTATTAAGAACAATGAACTCAACTTCTCTGACCCATGTTGGTCAGAGCTATAAGGAATTATGTTAAGTGAGCTAAGTCAGAAAGATGAAGATGAGTATGGGATGATCCTACTCACCAACAGAAGTTGAGAAAGAAGATCAGAAAGGGAAACTAAAGGCAGGATCTGACTAAATTGAAAGTAGGGCACCAAAGTAAAATCCCTGTGGTGATCAGGAGGGTGAACATGCTGCTTCCTGGGCTGGAGGGGGGGTGGGAGTGGGTGAGTGGGATGGGACACAATTTTTTGGTGATGGGAATGGTGTTTATGTAGACACCTATTAAATTGTAGTCATATAAATCACTATTTAATTAATATGAGAGGGGGGAAAATTGATTGTATGTCTAACAAAGGGACTTTTCAAAATTAACCCAATTACCAAGTAATGTGATGATAACAGTATTTATCCATTGTCTTCTTAAACCCTAAGACAGCAAGAACCTCACATTTCCACTACAGAGCCTAAACTTCCCCCAGTCATGGGACCCTAGGGTAGGGCCCACTTTCCCATATGCTTCTCCCAATTCTTATCAAATAATATTGCATCCACTGATCACAACCTAATCAACGCAACGAGTGCCACCCCAGCATGCTTCACTTCAGACTGTGTCCAGAGACTTCAGGTGTGGAAAGACAACCCTTCAGCTTCATCACTCAGGTGAGACCTTTCCTTTCATAGTATTCTCTAATTCCATCCCAGGTGGTTCACTTCCTAACAAAGTCCCAAAACCTAGATATAGATCAGGTTCCAGGAGATAGAGCATATGTTCACACATATCTGTAAACTAGGGCAAATATATTCCTGAAAGCAGTAGTACACTAGAGTTTGTAGTGAGTACCCTCCAACACTTCATCTCCACTACTCCAACCTTTGGGTCCATGATTCTTCAACAATTTGTTTGGCTTTGTATGTTAACTCTCTTCAGCCACCAGGTTCCAGATGCCATCAGGATGCTGGTCAGGCTTTCCTGGACTAAAGACCCCACCAGTGTGTCCTAGAGCTCTGCTTCCCCAGAGACTCACCCTACTAGGGAAAGAGAGAGGCAGACTGGGAGTATGGATCGACCATTCAACACCCATGTTCAGCGGGGAAGCAATTACAGAAGCCAGACCTCCCACCTTCTGCAACCCACAATGACCCTGGGTCCATGCTCCCAGAGGGATAGAGAATGGAAAAGCAAATGGGGAGGGGATGGGATATGGAGATTGGGTGGAGGAATTGTGTGGAGTTGTACTCCCCCCATCCTATGATTTTGTTAATGTCTCCTTTCTTAAATAAATAAATAAAATACCCTGGAGGCAAAAAATAACTTCATATTAGTAATCAGATTGAATTTTACAGTGGGATCAAATTGTTAATACATTTCTAATAATGACTTGCTCTTTGAAATATTAAATCTCCTAAAATCTTAGACCAGGGAGAACAAAAGCAACTGGTGGTGTTCCTTTATAAGATACAGCTACAGTGGTCCGGGAGGTAGAGCAGTGGATAAAGCATTGGACTCTCAAGCATGAGGTCCTGAGTTCAATCCCCTGCAGCACATGACCAGAGAGATGACTGGCTCTTTCTCTTTTCTCCTATGTTTCTCATTAATAAATAAATAAAACCTTTAAAAAAAAAAGGTACAGCTACAAGTAAACAGCATAAAAGGACATAGATTATGGTGAGGTCTTGTAAGCTACAGTAAATCCTGACAATAGGATTTTCAAAGTTAACCCAACTGCCAAATGATTTGGGTTACAGCTATAACTATCTATTGCTTTCTTAAACCCTATGACAGCAGGAACCCTCCCCTTTCTCTATAAAGCCCATATTTCTCCCAGTCCTGAAACCTCTAGATCAAGGCTCACTTTCCTGCATGCTTCTCCCAATTCATACCAACTGATACTGCACCTGCTGATCCCAACTTAATCAACGCAACCAGTACTACCTTAGCATGTTTCATTTCGAACTACAGATGTCAGGTGTGGAATAAGAACCTACCAGCTTCATCACTCTGGTGAGACCTTTCCTAGCTCATAGGATTCCTTAAATTTAGGTGGTGCACTTCTTAAAAAACCTCAAAATCTAGATATAGACCAGGGTCCATGAGATGGGGCATAAGTACATATATCCAGGAGTTGAGGGAAAACATATACCTTAAAGTAAAAGTACACAGTAGTTTTCAGTGAGTCAATAAATGTAGAAAACAAGCAGAAAGACCTAAAAAGACACCTTAAAGTACCTAATGAAATAGTTTCTACTTAGACTTAGATACCCTCCTCACCTAGCTTCTATTGCACATCCCTCAGTCACTCCAAAGCTAACCTTGTCAGACAAAGTAAGGCCTAAGAAAGCTGAATAAAGTCAAGAGACTGGCATACTTTAATGATGACTCTTTAGTTCCTATTACAGTTCTCTCACTCACTCCAAAGCTAACCTTATCAAAGCAAGGACTACAAAAGCTGAATAAGGGCAAGAGACTGGCATACTTTAATGATGACTCTTTAGTCACTACCAGGCCATCCCATCACCTGGGGCCCTAGTCAGGGAGTCCTGGGATTTCCATACAGGCATGATGGGCCTAGACCTCTAACAGATCCCTCTCACCACTGTCACTGGTCATCTCCATCAGGAACAATATAACGGACCCCTCTGTGGGCCCCTATTGGACCTGGCCCTCCATGTAAATCAACAATGGTAGGGACTGTTCCATTCTCCAAAGGGAGGTTGGATAGCATACTCTGCCTATCACCTGAGGATGATGGATCCTGAAATTGGTGCAGCCTGGAATATTCCCAGTCATGACCACAAAATGTGAGCTCAGACCTGGAGGGGCGCCGAGATTACATATGCTCCTGTGCTGACTATGGGCATCAGATTAAATCGATGGGGTTTATAGTTAACACTATTTATATACTTTTCCCATATTTGGAAGCTGCTCTCTTCCCTGATCCAGCCTTTTAGTCTTTTTTCCAACTGTGGCACCATCATCCCCCCAGACAATAGCTTAGGTCACCTGCATATTGGATTTCAGGCTCAGGCAAAAACTAGTTGGGTCATGGGCCCCTTGGAATATACATAAAATAGACTTACTAGCTTTTTCCAAAATGGAGACCCCAAATCTCCATCCATAATATTCTTGCCTTTAGGTTCATGACTAGTCAACAATTTGTTCTGCTTTCTATCTTAAACTCTTTTTCAAGCCACCAGGTTCCAGATGCCAACTGGACTTCCCAGGGCAGATGATCCCACCAATGTGTACTGGAGCCCTACCTCCCAGATCCATGGCCCATTAGGGAAAAGAGAGAGACAGGCTGGGTATATGGATCTACCTGTCAATGCTCATGTTCAACAGGGAAGCAATTACAGAAGTCAGACCTTCCACCTTCTGCACCCCATAATGTCCCTGGGTCCATGCTCCCAGAGGGTTAAAGAAAAGCTATCAGGGGAGGGAATGGGATACGGATTTCCGATGGTGGGAATTGTACCCCTCTTATCCTATGGTCTTGTCAGTGTTTCCATTTTATTTTACTTTAAAAAATTAAGAATAATGTTGCTTTCAAAATTTCACAGAAAATCCCAAATTAGATAATGTTTCACAGACTTTTAATAAGTGGTTTGACAGTTAATTGTATTTATATATTTTCTTCATGTTTGGGAATTACTCACTGCCCTACTCCAGCTTTCTAGCCCTATTCTCAACTCTGACTACATCTTCCCAGACAATATTTTTAGCTTACTTGCATCTTAGCTATCAAGCATAAGCAAAAATTACTAAAGTTATGAGTCCCTAGGAGCATAGACTTTTCAGCTTCTCTCTGACCTAAGCTCCCTATTCTCATCTGCTCTATTCTTTTTAAAATTTATTTTATTTTTATTTATTCGTAATTGGATAGAGAATTTATTTATAACTGGATTGAGAGAATTAAGAGGGGAGTGGGAGATAGGGAGGAAGAGTGACAGAAAGATACCTACAGCTCTACTTCACCACTCGTGAAGCTTTCCCCCATCAGTTGGGGGCCAGGAGCTTGAACATGGGTCCTTGTGCACTGTAATATGTATGCTTAACCAGGTGCACCATGGCCTGGCCCCTCTATGCTTATTTTATGGTTTCTGTTTGTTAAATACTTTGTCCTACTTTGTATCTTACCACTTTTCAGCCACCAAGTTGCAGATGCTACTAAAATTCCATTTGACCTCCCTGGGCAGAAGATCTCACCAATGTGCCCTGGGACCTTACCTTTCCAGAGCCCTAACCTACTGGGGAAAAATAGAAATAAGCTGTAGGTATGGATTGATCTGCAGCCCACAGAGAAACAATTACAGAAGCCAGAACTCTCAACTTCTGCACCCTGCACCCCATAAAAAATTATGGACCATACTCACAGAGGGGAAGAAATGTTAGAGGAAGATGACCAGAGGGCTCTGAAATCCATAAGGACAATTCCATAATGACACAGAGAAGTAGAAAAAAGGAACAACACTTGGAAATAGTAACACGTGTAGTTGTGACTCAGAAACGAAGAGAAGGCAAGACCACAGGAAAAAATGAGCTAGTATATACAAATATAGTTACAGAAATAACACCCAAGCTATACCTGTGACCTTAGGAGAACTACTGCAGTTTCCAGTATAGGGAATAGGGACACAGAACTCTGGTGATGGGAAACAGTACAAACTTATAACTTCATAATTTTGTAGGTAAAAACTATATCACTAATAAAAGACACAGTGGTTTGGGAGGATCCAGGTGGTAACACTTCTGGTTGAGCAAACATTATAGTGTACGAGGACGCAGGTTGAAGCCCTGGGTGCTCACCTGCAGGGGGAAAGCTTCATGAGTGGTGAAGTAGATGCAGGTGTCTATTTCCCCCTTCCCTCTAAATTTCTCTCTCCCTCTATTTAAAAATAACTTTTTTTTTAATTTTTAAAGACTTTTTTGCCCTTTTGTTGCCATGTTGTTTCATTGTTGTTGTAGTTATTAATGTTGTTGTTTCTGACGTTGTTGTTGTTGTTGGATAGGACACAGAGAAATGGAGAGAAAGATAGATACTTGCAGACCTGTTTCACGACTTGTGAAGGTGGGAAGCCAGTGCTTGAACCCGAAACCTCACGCTGGTCCTTGTGCTTTGTGCCATGTGTGCTTAACCCGCTGTGCTATGGCCTGCCCCCCCCCCAAAATTTTTTAAGTGGTTTGGGGATGGCTAAATAGCTCATTTGGGTATTGTGCTGCTTTGTCAAAGGCACAACCAAGCTTTGATTCTGGCCCTCAGCCCAGTGAAGGAATCTTTGGTGCTTTGGTCTCTTTCACTCTCTCTACTTCTGTGTCTACCTTTAAAAAATAGATTTTAAAAGTATTGAGTAATCATTATTTCCAGAGTAAACTCTGCCATATAGCTGCATGTGATGTGTGCATACTGTGTGTATGCGCGTGTGTGTGTGTGTGTGTGTGTGTGTGTGTGTGTGTGTGTGTGTGTGTGTGTGTGTGTGTGTGTTTGCAGGGCAGCGTCCCTGTTTACAGATGAGTTTATCGCTCTGGGGCTGCTTTTTCACATATAGACAGAAAGAGATATCACAGCAGCACAACCTCCTCCTATGCTATGACACCTCCCAGGAAGCAAAGCACCCACCTTACCCAGTGATTTCTCTTTGATCCTATTTAGGTGTGTGTATATATAAATATATGCAATAAAAACAGCATAATATCTGAATGACTCTGCTGTTTGGTTTCTATGTGGAAAGAGACATCATGCTGCTCTCCTTATGAGAAAGACTTTGACTTCTTCAAAGGAGGAGGTAGATTCATTCAATATAATCATGGTCAAGTACCTTTTACTTTATTTAGGACAAAATATAGAAATCTCAGATTCTTTGTTGCTAAGATTAAGGACGAGTGAGGTGATAATTCAAACGGCAGGAAATCTATGGACCACTGACCACTCCTAATAGCTCCTACCTTCCTGCCCCACTCTCAGCTCCACCTGTTATAAAAAGCTGACATTCTTTGCAGGAGAGGGTTCTTGCTCTAAATTAATGCCCCCCGCCCCAACCTCAGACTATGCAGTAAAACTGCTTTCCCTGCATGCAAAGGGTACTGTGACAGATTTTGACTTTCTGTGGCATTGAATAGCAAACCCACTTGTTCAGTTTCAAGGATAACATGCATTTTCTTCCAAATCATGAAATTAGTGAAATAATCTGCATTATATACTAACAGTGGTATCTGACACATAAGGTCTTATTAATGGTTGAGTAGCTATTAAGATGATGATTTTCTGTTTGTAACAGTCTGTATAGGTTTTTAAAAGATGTATTATTAGGAGAGGGAAAAGAAGAGGCAGAGGGAGAGGAAGAGGGACAGAATGTATGTTCAGTACTGGGATTCAAATTTAGCACCTCATGCTGGAAAGTACTGTGAATTACTGCTACACCATTTTCTGGGCCACAAGTTAATCCAATATTGGTCAAAACCATTTATTATTAATATAAAATGACCTTACAGAAAACACTCACACCCAAGAAATAATACATAATTTTTTTTAATTACATGAAATTATATATACCTGAAAGCCTTACTTGGTCATTCAGGTTCAGTTAGCAAATGTACTTTCTAAGTTCTAGGCATTAACAGATGAATAAGATGTACTCTTTCAACAGCTGGAAAAGCATTTATATTGAAAGAGTTATTGATAACACAACAGCAATAAACACACCATTACAGTGTTCAGATGTAATTTTTTCTAGGAGGGCAAAATATTTTGTTTTACAAATATTCTTCTTGAGAATAGAACAAATGCTACAAATGTTTATCTGGAACTAGAAAAGACCTAGAATTGCCAAAACAAGCTTGTAAAGAAAGAACAGAACTGGAGGCATCACACTCCCAGATCTCACATTCTGTTATAGGGTCATTGTCATCAAAACTGCTTGATACTGGAACATGAATAGACACTGACCAGTGGAATAGAATTGAGAGCCCAGAAGTAAGCCCTCACACCTATGGATGTCTAATCTTTCACAAAGGTGCCCAGACTACTAATGGGGAAAGCAGAGTCTCTTCAACAAATGGTGTTGGAAAAAATGGGTTGAAACTTGCAGAAGAATGAAACTGAACCACTATATTTCACCAAATACAAAAGTAAATTCCAAGTGGATCAAGGACTTGGATGTTAGACTAGAAACTATCAGATTCTAAGAGGAAAATATTGGCAGAACCCTTTTCCGCATAAATTTTAAAGACATCTTCAGTGAAACAAATTCAATTACAAAGAAAACTAAGGCAAATATAAACCTATGGGACTACATTAAATTAAAAAGCTTCTGCAGTAAAGTGTCAGGCTACAAAATTAACATACAAAAATCAGTGGCATTCCTCTATGCAAACACTAAGTAAGAAGAAGACAAAATCCATAAATCAATTCACTTTACTATAGCAACAAAAACAATAAAATATCTAGGAATAAACCTAGCCAAAGAAGTGAAAAATTTGTATACTGAAAATTATGAGTCAATACTCAAAGAAATTGAAAAAGACACAATGAAATGGAAAGATATTCCATGTTCATAGGTTGGAAGAATTAACATTATCAAAATGAATATACTACTCAGAGCCATATACAAATTTAATGCTATCCCCATCAAGATCCCAATCACATTTTTTTAGAATAGAACATATGCTACCAATGTTTATCTGGAACCAGGAAAGACCTAAAATTGCCAAAACAATCTTGTGAAGAAAGAACAAAACTGGAGGCTCTGATCTCAAATTGTATTATAGGGCCATTGTCATAAAAACTGCTTGGTATTGGAACATGAATAGACACACTGACAAGTGAAATAGAACTGAGAGCCCAGAAGTAAGCCCCCACACCTATAGACATCTAATTTTTGACAAAGGTGCCCACACTATTAAATGGGGGAAGGAGAGTCTCTTCAGCAAATGGTGTTGGAAAAAATGGGTTGAAACATGCAGAAGAATGAAACTGAACCATTATATTTCACCAAACACGAAAGTAAATTCCAAGTGGAATGTTAGACCAGAAACTATCCGATACTTAGAGGAAAATATTGGCAGAACTCTTTTCTTCATAAATTTTAAAGACACCTTCAATGAAACAAATCCAATTACAAAGAAGACCAAGGCAAGTATAAACCTATGGGACTACATCAAATTAAAAAGCTTCTGCAGAGCAAAGGAAACCACTACCGAAACCAAGAGACCCCTCACAGAATGGGAGAAGATCTTTACATGTCATATATCAGACAGGACTTTAATAACTAAAATATATAAAGAGCTTGCCAAACTCAACAACAAGGAAACAAATGACCCTATCCAAAAATGGAGAGTGGACATGGACTGAATATTCACCACAGAAGAGATCCAAAAGGCTGAGAAACACATGAGAAAATGCTCCAAGTCACCAACTGTCAGAGAAATGCAAATAAGGACAATAATGAGATACCACTTCACTCCTGTGAGAATGTCATACATCAGAAAAGGTAGCAGCAGCAAATGCTGGAGAGGCTGTGGGGTCAAAGTAATCCTCCTGCACTGCTGATGGGAATGTCAATTGGTCTAACCCCTGTGGAGAGCAGTCTGGAGAACTCTCAGAAGGCTAGAAATGGACCTACCCTATGATCCTGCAATTCTTCTCCTGGGGATATAACCTAAGGAACCCAACACACCCATCCAAAAAGATTTGTGTATACCTATGTTAATAGCAGCACAATTTGTAATAGCCAAAACCTGGAAGCAGCCCAGGTGTCCAACAACAGGTTGAGCAAGTTGTGGTATATATACACAATGGAATACTACTAAGCTATTAAAAATGGTGACTTCACCATCTTCAGCCCATCTTGGATGGAGCTTGAAGAAATCATGTTAAGTGAAATAAGTCATAAGCAGAAGGATGAATATGGGATGATCTCACTCACAGGCAGAAGTTGAGAAACAAGATCAGAAGAGAAAACACTAGCAGAACTTGGGACTGGAGTTGGTGTATTGCGCCAAAGTAAATGACTCTAGGGTTGGTGTGGGGAGAAACTTCATACATGAACAACCTCACCAATATGTTCTGGAACTTCACCTCTCCACAGTCCTACCATACTAAGGAAAGATAGAAACAGACTGGGGGGTATGATCAAGCTGCCAATGCCTATGCCCCACAGAGCAATTACAGAAGCCAGACCTGCTACTTTCTACATCCCTAAAAGAATTTGGGTTTATTCTCCCAGAGGGGGAGAAATGGTAAGGGAAGATGACTCAAAGACTCTAAAACCCAATTTCATCAGAGCCCAGAGAGAAAAGAGAGCGAAAAATTAAAGACATTTGGAAGTAGTAATAAGTAAGCTGTGACTTAAAATGGAAAAGGGGGCAGGACCATAGGGAAAAAATGGGAAAATATATAGTTAGATAATTACAGAAAATACTTGTCAACCCATATTTGTGACCTTGGGAGAATCACGGCAGTTTCCGATAGAGGGAATGGGTCCATAGACTCTGGTGGTGGAATGGTGTGGAAATGTACCCCTCTTATTTTATAATTTTGTAAACTACTAATAAAATACTCTCCTTAAACAGAATGCCTTCCACGTATTAAACCACGTATATTTAAAAAGTACAAAGCTCAGTATCATCTACTTGATACCTTAACATGTTTCTTAAATTTTACTAATTTATTATTATTACTATTACTATTATTATTCCTTCACTCCACCATTTTAACTGTGCTCTAGATCTTGTTCATTTTCCATACCTCTTCTGCCAAATTTCAGACTAGTGTTTTTGAAAGGACATTTAGACCTTCTCCTGTTGTTCACACTATAAAATACATGTTCTATAACCTTGACCCTTCCAAATGACTTTCATAAATCTTATTCTCATTTGCTATGAAGTGATATGCCTCAATAGATCACCCCAAATTTGATTTATATCCTGAAGCCCATTTGAAATTCACTTCAACTTGATCTATTCCAATCTGAAACAAACTAACTTCACAGGGTAGAGCTAATATATCTTTGATAGATGGAAATGGCATTTCCCCATTTTTAACACACTCTTTTCTTAAAATATGCAACATTGTGTTTTACTCTGCAGTACTAAGTCAAATCTGACTGTCCTTTATCAAAAGCAAGGTTGTATAATACACTGTGTCAAAACAGAATGTAGAAATATAAGGAGAAATAAAGGCTTGATTGAAATGACTCCTATAAATATTTGAACATGAGATAAGGATGTCAATCTCCCTTTGTTGGGATGCAAAATAGGAGATTTACTTTTCTGTAAGTATAATGATGTTAGATAACACACAGCCTACAGGAGAGCATCTCTGTTTCTCTGACATTATTAACTTTGGGCCCACCAAGAACTGAAAGAGACTTCACCTTTTGGAAAGAAAAAAAACAAAAATCTCTTTACACCTAAGATCAACATTTTCTCAATTTTTACCCCTCTCAAGATCTGTATGGTATTTCTTTTAAAACTCCCGGGATCATCTGTTTTAAAATATCTTACTGAAACACTGAGTTCCATTGTTTTTGGCAGTTAATGGTGAAGATTAGTATACTGCACTGATAATATTACAGCCAAGTCAGTTTACTACTTTAGTGTTTACATGTCAAATGCAGAACAAAATGTCTGCATGCCTAAGAGAAAAACACCATGGTGAAAACTGTGGCAGCAGTATAAAAATCAGAAAGCTGGAATGGAACCTAGGTGCCGAGCATTGTGAATGTAGTAAAATTTCTTCAAGAGTAAAGTGGTTCTGTGTGCTTCTTCTTGATGGACAGAAAAATATTTTCAGTGTAATTCATTGAATATTTACACTGGAGAAAACATCTCAGATTTTAAATTAACTACAAGTCTATCCCAAGTGAAATTCTATTTTATATCAAACCTCAGGTCTTTAGATAGAGAAATAAATGCGGCTGGAATCAAAGATTTTGCCAAGACATTGAAATGTACAGACAGATGAATCTGCCTCAATTCCAAAAACACTGTCAAAATTATTAGGCCCCAAAAATGGTAGTGGCAAGAAGAAACATAGTGTTCTAAAATAAATGTATGCAACAAGAGAATAAACCCCTTATCCCATACAGACTCACATTACTGTAATTTTCAAGATTCCCTGCTATGACTGGTACTTACAGAGATTTCCCAAAAGTTATAGTAAATGAAGCCAGGTTTTCCTGCTAACTCAATATGCTATACAGCATCTTAAGCCCCCCCCCAAAAAGAAAGGTCCTCTTATGCTCAAAGGCAAACTTGGGGGATAGTAAGTCTCTACAGGCAGCTGGATTCTAATACAAAGAATTTCTCTCACTACTACCAGTTAAAAAAATAAATGTGTATATATATATGTATATGCACACACACACACACACACACACACACACACACACACACACACACACACATATATATATATATATATATATATATATATATATTCCTATCTTCAGAACTTTTGGGGACAGAAAATATCCTAGAATGATTTAGGGACCAGCAATTTAAGTTACTAATAAAAATCGAGACCTGTTACTAATAAAAATTACTAATAAAAGTTACTAATTACTAATTACTAATAATTACTAGTAACTAATAGTTATAGTTAACTAGTTATAGTTAACTAGTTAACTAATAATTACTAGTAACTAATAGTTACTAGTTACTAATTACTAATAAAAGTTACTAATAAAAATCGAGAAATTCTTTGTATTAGAATCCAGCTGCCTGTAGAGACTTACTATCCCCCAAGTTTGCCTTTGCTCACTGGAAAGGTTGGTATTTTTTTTTTGTGGGGGGTAAAATATTTTAAGATTTGCATGACATACTATGCCTATTAACAATGTGCATCACTGCAGCTGGATGGAAAAAAATCTGTGTTCTAGAAATCATTAGTTAAAAAAAAAGTGGGTTGGGGTAGATTTGGTGCATGAGTTGCATAGTTGCTGATTCTGGGCCCAGTGTAAAGAAGACAAAACCTAGATATAGATATCTCAGGTCCAATGAGATAGAGCATATGTTCACATGCATCCCTAAATTAGGGCAAAATATATACCTGAAAGCAAAAGTACACAATAGTCTGCAGTGAGTCAGTATGAAGTTCCTAATGAAATAGTAGCTAATTAGACTTAGATACCCTCCTCACCTACTTCCTATTACAGTTCTCTCGCTCACTCCAAAGCTAACCTCATCAAATCAAGGACTGAAAAAGCTGAATAAGAAGAAGAGATTGGCATACTTTAACGATGACTCTTTAGTCACTATCAGACCATTCCATCAACTGGGTCCCTAATCAGGGAGTCCTGAGATTCCCAAACAGACTTGATGGGACTAGACCTCGAAGAAATCCCTCTCTCCATTGTTATCAGTAATTTCTATCAGAACAACACAATAGACCCCTTTGTGGGCCCCCATAGGACCTTGCCCTCAACTTGGATCAACAATGGTAGAGAATGTTCCATCCTCTGAAGGGAGGATGGACAACATACTCTTATGTTACACCTGAGGAAGATGTGTCCTGATATTGGGGCAGCTTGGAATGTTCCTACTCATGACCACAGAATGTGAGCTCAGATCTACAGGGATGCAGAGGTCACATAGACTTCTAAGCTAATTATGGGCCCCAGATCACATCTAATTGATGGGCTTTATAGTCAACAATATTTATACCCCTTTCCCATATTAGGGAGCTACTCTCTTCCCTGATCCAGCTTTCTGGTCCTTTTCAGCCATGACATCATCTCCCCAGACAATCATTAGGATTCACCTGCATATCAGATTTCAGGCTCAGGGACAAAAAGAAAAAGGAAAAAACAAACAAACAAACTAGTATAGCTACAGGCCCTTTGGATTTCAACTAAAATATGCCTACTAGCTATCTACAAAATGGAGGACCCCCCAATTCTTCATCTGCACTATTCCAGCTTTTAGTTCCATGATTGCTCAACAATTTGTTTGGCTTTGTATGTTAACTCTCTTTTCAGCCACCAGGTTCCAGATGCTAGCATGATGCCAACCAGACTTCCCTGGACAGACAACCCCACCAAAGTGTCCTGGAGCTCCGCTTCCCTAGAGTCCCACCCTACTAGGGAAAGAGAGAAGCAGGTTGGGAGTATGGATTGACCTGTCAACAACCATGTTCAGAGGGAAAGCAATTACAAAAGCCAGACCTTCCACCTTCCGCATCCCACAATGACCTTGGGTCCATACTCTCAGAGAGATAAAGAATAGAATACCTATCAGGGGAGGGGATGGGATACAGCGTTCTGGTGGTGGGAACTGTGTGGAATTGTAACCCTCTTATCCTATGGTTTTATCAATGTTTCCTTCTTATAAATAAATAAAAAAGAAGAAGTCAAAATAATCACTAAAGCCATAGCTCCTCTCTTAAGTGGATTCTATGTAGAGAAAAAGGAGACGAAAAAAGGAGTGGGAACAAATAGGAATAAAAAGATGCATATTCTCTTGTAATATTTGTAATACTTAGTGCATCCCAGTCTCTAGCCCAGAGTAGCAAAGAAACCTATGTATCTTACCTTATACCATCTCCTCCAATTATCTGAAAATATACACACTTTCAAGATTGAACGTGTACCTTGCATTCACTCCTTAGAGAATGAAATGATCCTACTTGTGATATCCTAAACATGAGTTAAATCTGGTTTGTCTACAATGGGTTTTTAGCCTCAGTAGTGTTCCTTTGAGCACAGTTGCTTTGGGAGAAAGTCAGTGTATAGCTCCCCCCCACACTCCTCAAATTGAACATATTTAAATGTGCTTTTAGATTATAAAAAAAATGCTAAATATTGGTTTGCAGTATCTATATGTAAAATTTATAGGAAGATACACCTCAGAGCCAACTGCAAGATGCTATTTAGAGCCACCTATAATGAAATAAACCCCTTAGTTATGAATCAGTTATTATATTTCACTGAATTCCAACTGTTTCTTTCTTACAGCTTAATTTCATTCTAGCTTTTGTTATTATGCCTAAAGAAGCCATTTTAACATTTTTTCTGCATGCATTCTGAGTATCAAAAATTCCATCTACAAGTTTCAGCTTTTTGCCTCTAATTGCTCTACTGGTTGCTCTAACTGCTTTAATAAATAATATTATCTGAGTTCTATTAGTACCAGAATTCTAAGGTTCCTGCTTCAGATATTATTTATTATTCCTCTAAGGAGACAGAGTTTCTTTCTTTTTTTTTCTTTTTCTCTAATCAAAGAATTTTTTTGTAGTTATAGAGAGTAAAAAATGAGAGAAAGTGATAAACATAAAATCTAACCTCCAAATATTAATTTGGTCCTTAACAGTGTGAGATGATACATATCTATTTTAGCATTGCTGGGCATTTATGCTTGTTTATATTCAAGTATCATCAATAAGTCTCTTCTACTGATCCTGAATCTTCACAATCTATTCTTATCTATCAATTTCAGACAGCATGCACTAAAGGTGAATTAGAATGCCAAAGACTCGGACTCCAATGACTTTTATTCAGTTACCTTACTACAGATCAGCCTCCTCAGTCTATGAGAGCAGAAGCTGTCTTTATACAGAGTCTTTGGAAAAGCAATGGTTCTACTGATATCTATTGAGAAGCCAAATAAATAAGTTAGTCACATGCATATGACAGGTTCATAATGTTTACAAAAGCAATGTGAATGAATGAAAGACTGACTGAATGAATGAATAGCTATGTAACAAAATGAAAGCATGGCTGAGTGAATTAAATATTAACAGCTGAATTAGCAGGTACAGCAACATTCTTGAAACAATGATTTGAAATAAGACCTTTTATTTGGAAGAAAATAAGACTTTTTGTCTAGAGAAAACTATGCAGAAATCAGATGACCAAGTTTTAATCATTAAAAAAATGGGGTCAAGTGGTGGTTCACTCAAGTGAGTGCACACATCACCATGTGCAAGGACCTAGTTTTGAGCCCTTGGCTCCCCACCTGCAGGAATAAAGCTTCACAATAGGAGATATAAGTTTGCAGATGTCTCTCTCCCTCTGTCTCCACCTCACCTCAATTTCTCTCTATCTTATTTAATAAAAGAAAAAAATCAAATCAAATCAAACAAAAAATGACCCCAGGAATGATGGATTTGTCCTATAGGCACTGAGCCCTGTGATGAAAAGAGAAAGGGGGGGGGGGTAGATCCTTGTACTTAACACTAGTACACTGTTAGTAGACATGAAGAGTGGTGCAGCCACTAAGAAAAAATTTGTAAGTTTCTAAAAGAAAAAATAGTGCTAGCATGTATAGGCTCCAGTAATACTATTTCTCAGTGTTTATCTAAAACAATTAAGATCAGGGTTTTAGACAATAGTAGTCTTCCCTGGTTCACTGAAACATTATTTATAATAGTCACAATGCAAATTGTTAAAGGCAAATGAAGTTAGGTAGAAAGAGTCTATATTCCCTAGTAAACTATTAATGTATGCATAAATTAACAATTTCAGATATCCCAGACTTGTGGTGTGCACTCCCCCATTAAGTGCATACATTATTACCATGTGTAAGGCTAGGATTCAAACCCCCCTCCTGCCCCTCCCAGTCTGCCTAGGGAGCTTTGAGTTTTAATGCAGGGCTATGGGTGTCACTCTCCTCTCTATATCCCCTCTCCTTCTCAAGTTCTCTCTATCTATCAAATAAAAAAGGAATAAAATGGTCACTGGGAATAGGGCACCAAGCCTCAGAGATAACCCTAGTAAAAACAAACAAACAAACAAACAAACAAAAGCCTTCTTATAGAGGTCAGAAGCTTTCACTGGGATATCTGAAACTGTTAATGTATGCATATATTAATAGCTTACTAAGGAATATAGACTCTTTCTACCCAGCTTCATTTGCCTATACACGTTCACGACCTGGAGGGGAGTCGCTTCACAAGTGGTGAAAGCAGGTTTGCAGGTGTCTTTCTTCCCCCATCCCCCATCTTCCCCTCCTCTCGCCACTTATCTGTCCTATCCAATAATGACATAAACAACAACAATAATAACTACAATAATAATAAAACCATAAGGGCAACAAAAGGGAAAATAAAAATAATTAATTAATTTTTAAAAAGTCTATATTATGGGATAACACAGATGAACCTGGAGGACATCATGAAAGGTGATACCAGGCAGCATAGAATAACAAATATCACAGAGTTCCATTTCTATGATGTATCAAAAAATTCAGTCAAAGAAATTGCAGAATAGAATGGCAATTGTCAGTTGCTAGGGGTGGGGCTGGCGTATTGTTAATCAGTGAATATAAAGTTTCAGCCATGCAAGATGAATCAATACTAGTTAACAATATGATTTAGTACACTTAAAAATACGTTAAGAGGATAGATATCATGGTAAGTATTATTATAAGGAAAACAAAAGAAAGTCAATTCTTTTACAAAAAATGCAAGACTGAAAAAAGAAATAATCCGTATACTGCCTACCCTCCAAATTAATACCAGGCTCTTTAGAGTATAAAATATTTCCACTTTAGTATCACTGGCTACCAGGACTGTAAAGAGTGCTTTCAGGAAAAGAGCTCATTAGTTGCAAGCCTGTAACTGAGGTGAATTATGAAAATGCCAGAATACAAGTAGGGGAGAAATGCAATGCTCTTGTGTTGAGTGGGCACTTACATTCAAGAGAGAAATTAGAACAACAGAGCAACGTGGTCATTGTATTCATATCAACCTATTATGCCTGTTGAATGGTCACCATTCTCACTTTCAATTTAAGCAGTTCACATGGTCTTAGTTAATTAAGGTGAAGGCTCTGAAAGACACAGGAGCCAGCGTCTAAACATCAGTTAAATGTCACCCCAATGTTGTGGTGACACCAAATGCATACCTGCAATACATTTAGGACCACAGCGGGTTTATATAGAAGTATGGACATATATATGACACAAACTCTGATCTAGGAATGTTTATCTTAAACATAAACAATTTGTCACATATAACACTATTCTAGAGGATCTTTCACTAAGTAAAGGCTCAGTAAATTCTGTCGGTTGCCATTCTGCATCCCATGCTAAATGTCAGATGTTAATAGATCAAGCATGGGAAATGATGAAAAGTAAGAAATGTAGGCTTGGGGGCCAGACAGTTGCACACCAGGTTAAGCGCACATAGTAGGAAGCATAAGGACCCGCACAAGAATCCCGGTTTGAGTCCCCGACTCCCCACCTGTAAGGGGGGGGGGGTCACTTCACAAGCAGTGAAGCAGGTCTGCAGGTATCTCTCTTTCTCTCTCCCTCTCTATCTCCCCCTCCTTTCTCAATTTATCTCTGTCCTGTTCAATCAAAAAAAAAAAAAAAAAGGCTGCCAGAAGCAGTAGATTTATAGTGTCAGCACCTTGTCCCAGCGATAACCTTGGAGGCAAAAAACAAAACAAAACAAAACAAAACAAAACAAAACAAAAAACCTTTATCTCTGACCCTACTACTTCTGTTATATGACCACACAGAGAAAAATCATCCCTTTATAACCCAGCTTCTTTCCCTAAAGGACGAGGATAAAGGACCAGAAGACATTTCACCTAGTACAGTACGTACCTTACCATGTGTCAGGTCCTAAGTTTGAGCCCAAGCACCACATGGGAACACCACAGACAATATGAAAAGAGCAACATGGATAGAGAAGCTGTGCTGTAGCGTCTTTTTGTCTCTGTCCTCTTTTCCTTTCCCTGTCTAAAAAGGAAAAATGGGAAAACCAACTAGAGAGATATCTCAGTGTTGGCATTGTGCATCTATGAAGCCCAAGGCTGATTCCTTGTCATGAAAAGCAAACAATAATAACAACCATAAACTGGGGTCATACAGAGGACTTTGCATTGCTCTGTGGGAATGAATTAAAATAACATAATACTGGAATTTAGCATAATGCCAGATCCATCAAATAAAAACACTTTCTCTCATCACCTTGCTAATAATTTGGTTCAAAGTCAATGGTCACAAGTCCATACAAAGGGGCTGGACTCATGAACAAGAAACATTGCCCACATTCTCCTTTCTTATTTCTCTTTGCATCTCACTCAGAAAGAGAAACAGAAAAGAAACAAAGAAAAAATAAATAAAAAGAAAGGAAATAGTTTTCAAGAATGGTTATGTAGTCACTGTGCCCTGTTGATAACCCTGCAGGGCAGGGGGGGGGGGGGCAGCACGCAAGCAAACAGCAAATGCTTAAAGTTTTTAGGAGAGGATGAGACTATGAATTTTGTCTCTATGACACTGCCCACTGTCCTCTAAAAGAGCAGATACAGATATAAACTAGATATAGGCATAAGAATCTTAAAATACTTATTCCCAGCTTGACAACATACTATAAAAAGAAGCTGTCTTCCAGGGAGATGACCAAGCAATAAATGATTGCATGTTTTGACATGGCAGATGTCACAGTAAATGCTTATTTCTTACTGGATGACAAAGTAAGCATTCTCCTAAAAGATGGATGCATTTTTGTCAGCCTATAAAGTACAATGATCCTACAATAACTACAGTGGAAACAATAATGCATAGCTATTTGTTACTCACTAATTCCGTGAATACCAGTGTCCTTTAGTTCTGTTTAAAAAGGTTAAATGGCTCTGAATATGTCTACTAGACTCATAAGGAACTATGCATTGCACTGGCTAGTCAGGAAATTTAATTTTCTACTCAAATTAGCCAATTGTGTATATAGAGAAAAGCTTTTCTATATAACCCAATGGAGGGATAAGAAAAAAAAAAAAAAAGCAATTGCAGAAATGCAAAACAGATGCCCAAAAATGCAGTGGGTGATTCTTACATTCTCATCCCACAGAGCCAGTCTACTTCCAATCAGACCCATGCAGGGCTGGTCTTCTGAATAACACATCAAAGCTCTTTTATAAATGTTTTGAAACTATATTCACCCCTTCTTTGGATGGGTCTGTAGATGCCTAGGAATTAGCACTTGTCTGACAGCTATCAGAAACACAGGTAAATCCATGTCATCAAACAGTATTTTATCTGTCCATCTCTCCCTGGACAGATAGCTTTAACTCCTCTTTAATTTGCCTGACAAGGGAACTACTTCCAGCTGGATAGTCCTAGCTCAGCAACTTCAAGTTTCCTGTATTCCTGGCTTTTATATCAAAGACAATATGGAAAACAACAATAGCATATAACAATGTCAATCAACTACAGTGAAATGATCACTTGATTCCCCAAGAACTGGAGTGGTTATAAGTAAATCTCTAATTTTTTCCTTAGTAAATAGATGATAAAATGGGTAAAAATTTGTATGTGAGAGAAAGAGAGAGAGAGAGAAAGTGAAGAAGGAGGAGAAGAAGAGGAAACAGAGGAAGAGGAAAGGGAAGGGAGGGAGCATGAAGCTAATAACAGTCTAACTGACATTCTGCCAATTTGAGGTTACTGACATTTTGCCACATAAAGCTTCTCAGATTGTATCCTCAGGTGATTAAGATCATGTCTCTACACAGAAAATGATCCCCATGGTTGGACTCCATCTTTGGAGCACACATGTGGTTGCTCCCATATCTGAATCACCACTTTCCCTAAGTGTCCCTAGCTTGGCATCATATAAGTCACTATGTGTTTTTACCCCTTTTTATATAGATTTATTTAGTTTTATGAGATAGATAAAAATGTGCTCAACTCCAGTTTATATTGTTGCCTGGGACTGAACACGGGTCCTCAGGCATGCAAGTCCTGAGCTCCAACTCTCAGGGAAGTCTCTCACATATTCTAGGTTCACTAAACTAACAAGAGTGGAGATGCTGTGACATGAAGTGTAAGAACAGACCCTATGGTTTCTGTAGCTGGGTCACATTTGCTTTATATCTCCAAATTCTGTCTTCTTAAGAGATGTAAGGAAATTGGTAATGCTTCCACCTTAAAATAATAAAGTAGTATGCAAACAGGGCAGATTTAGTTACTCAACAAATATCATTGGCTCTATTTCAGAATTTCGATACCATGCCATTTCACAATATATTTTTTTAGGAATCTCAGAAAATTCTCATGGATATCCACGTTAATTTATTTTACTGTATACTGCCTGTCATTGTCTTCAACACCTGTCAGTTTGTTTAATTTTTTTTTAATATTTATTTTATTTATTTATTCCCTTTTGTTGCCCTTGTTGTTTTATTGTTGTAGTTATTATTGTTGTTGTCGTTGTTGGATAGGACAGAGAGAAATGGAGAGAGGAGGGGAAGACAGAGAGGAGAAGAGAAAGATAGACACCTGCAGACCTGCTTCAACGCCTGTGAAGCGACTCCCTTGCGGGTGGGGAGCCGGGGTTCAAACCGGGATCCTTATGCCGGTCCTTGTGCTTTGCGCCACCTGCGCTTAACCCGCTGCGCTACAGCCCGACTCCCCTACACCTGTCAGTTTGATAAATACAATTCTCTTAGCCAAATATGGTGCATTCTTACTTGAAGAAGACTGGTCCTGAAATAAGTTCGGCCTAGAATGTTCCTAGCTATGGGGCCATGGAATGCAAGTTCAGACAGACAGGGATGCTGAGGTTCCATAGGATCCAGTGCTAAATATGAATACACATGAACCCTAGGTCAGATAGATAGGGCTTATACTTAACTATATTTATATACTTTTCCCATATGTGGGAGCTACTCTCTACCCTGATCCCACTTGCTAGTCCTGTTCCCAACTCTGATACCATCTTCCCAGACAATACTTTCAGCCCACCTGCATGTTTGCTATCGGGCTCAGGCAAAAATTAGTAAAGTCAAGGTCTCCTTGGAATATACCTAAAGTAGACTTCCTAGCTTTTATCACGAACATCCAAAATCTCATCTGCTATATCCTTATCTTTAGGTTCCTGATTATTAAACATTTTTTCTGATTTATATCTTAATGCTTTTCAACCACCAAGTTGCAGATGCGACCATGATGCCAACCTGACTTCCCTGGATAGATGACATCACCAATGTGTCCTGGAACCCCACCTCCCCAGAGCCCAACCCCACTAAAGAAAGACAGAAACAGGCTGGGGTATGGATTAACCTGTCAATGCCCATGTTCAGTAGAGAAGCAATTACAGAAGCCAGACCTTCTACCTTCTGCTCCTCCATAAAGGTCCATAATCCCAGAGGGATAAAGAATAAGGAAACTTCCAATGAAGGGAATAGAATATGGAACTCTAGTGTTGAAAATTATATCTTTTTTATCCCACAACACTGTTGATCATTGTTAAATCACTAATAAAAATAAAAATAAATTAAAACCCAAATATGATGTATTCTATATGTCTATGGTTTGTTGAATTGTTTTTTCAGAAATAAGAATAACGTACTACCATCTTATAAACCCCTAGGTAGAATTTGACTTTTTTTTAGAGAACAGATATCTTTGAAACAAAGTTTCGTTGCTTTCATTATGGGATATACTCTTTGTTATCATAAACACATAAATGGGCTGTATTTAAAAATACTTTCTGTATTTGGGGGGAAAAGAAACATATTTTGTTACTTGATTCAAATTATTTGGGACACTTATTCTTCTGGGTTTCACTCTGGCCGCTGAGTTATAGCACCCTTGTATGGAGTGGGAATTTAGCACATAAAATGTAGTGAATAAATAAAAACTGTAAAAAGCCCACTTGTCTAGAAACTCCCTGAGCAAAGTAATTAGAAAGATATCTGCCCTAGATCCCTGTTAACTTAGAAATTCAATGAGTTGGTTATGAGCTGACATACAGCAGATTAACTAGCAACTTCTTAAAACTGTATTTCCCCATCTTGTATTTTTCTCTCTCATTTTTTTTCAACAAGCATTTCTAAGCCAATATTTGAAATCTACACTCAAACACATCATTAGCCAACACTTCACCCTTGGAGACCAGTGTGCAAGTTACAGATTTTCAGTATTTTAAAAAATTTTTTGGAAGAAAGCTATTTAGCTTGAGCACCTGTACTGTCATTTGGGTGACTGGCAAAAGAGAAAAGATGTACACAGTTCAAAAGAAAAAAAAAATAGAACTGAGCCTCATTTCTAAACAAGGCAGAACAACTCTTATAAAGGATTACTTCTCATCTTCTCATCTTGGGAAATAAAATTCTGAGCAGAGAAAACATAAACGAAAGGCATTTTTGAAATGGAAGAAAATGCTTTTTCCTAAAATGTACCAATACAGACATACTGATCTATCAGAAATACCCATGAAGTAATAAGATAATTTCAAACCAAACACAGAAATAAGGTAAGGGCGTCTTATTGCATTGAAGAATTTATGCCTCTAATACTAGAGTGTGTGTGTGTGTGTGTGTGTGTGTGTGTGTGTGTATTTCACTGTATATCTCAATATACTCATTTCACTCTGTCACATGAAAAAATATACTTTCCCAGTGCTTAAAAAAAAAACACTCAAACAAAACTTAATCTCTTAATTTATAAGAGATTATATAAATTGCTAGAAACACATGTTTGCATTTTGTTTAGTGTTATTGTGGTGCCAGGGCCTCACACATGCACAATTACACTGGTCAAGGGCCAACTTTTCCATTCTTTAATTCATAGCCAGTCAGAGAGAGGAAAATGGAGAAAGAGAAGAGAGACCACAGAATCAGAACCTCCCCTGGTGCCATGTGCTCCATGTGGTGTTGAGGCTGGTCCCACATAGCCAAGGCACAGGACGGGGACACACACACACGCACGCAC
Organism: Erinaceus europaeus; assembly: GCF_950295315.1. Taxonomy (NCBI): domain Eukaryota; kingdom Metazoa; phylum Chordata; class Mammalia; order Eulipotyphla; family Erinaceidae; genus Erinaceus; species Erinaceus europaeus. Next base: position 147,138,013 of record NC_080163.1, on the reverse strand, counting down.
ACACACATGCAAATACACACACACACTACTAAGTGAGCTACCTGTCGTTCTTATTTTGAATTTTAAGCAAAAGCTGTGATATCTAAAAGCTGGATAGCTTTGCCATCATGATTTTCTTGACTGCACAATATCTGTAGTCTCGGTATTTGTAGGTTGACATAACTCCACTCTGCATTGGCTTGTTTGTCATTAGGTTTAGCCAGTGCTCTCCACCCCCTACCCCACCCCACACCCCCAGTATTCCTTTTATAAAAGAAATACCTTATAGGACTGGAAGTGATGTCAGGGTCACGAGCAGTGACTTGTCCAATCACGGAGTTCAGAGCAGCATTTTCATGAACCTCTAGGAGGTAAGTGGGTGAAGAGAAGACTGGAGGCTCATCGGCATCCTCAACAACAATTTTCACAGTCGCAGTGTCTTTAAAGGGTCCCCTGCTGCTGAAACGTGGGTCAATGTAGACATTGGCTGCCTCTACCTTCAGTGTATAGGATTTTTTGGTCTCAAAGTCCAAAGGCTGTTAAGAAATGACAAAGATGAATGCTTCTCACTAATGACCACAGCAGCAAGAACAAATGAGTCTAACACTGATGGATGATAGTTTTGTGCATTTAAAACCATTTGTGAGCCTTAATGGGATCACTCCCCATTCCCCCAGATTCAACCTGTAAATTTTACAGGCATTTATTGATATCTGTTTATTATACAATCTCAGTGAATCTAATCTCCCATTGTTTTGTTTTGTTTTGCTCATTTCACTTGGAATTCACAAAATATTCACAGTCATGAATTGTGCCATCAAAATTTCACTTCAGAGTCATAATAAAATTTTACTAGTGATGGCATGACCTGCATACCAATCAGCCAGTTAATCGAGCCTCTGCTGGTAGGAGATAAGGCTGCATCGAACACAATCTCTATCTGAGAAGAATATTTTATCATTTCTGCAACAGTGTGTGAAATATAAAGAACTAGAAGTAATCATTGTTTTGTCCAAAGAGACAAAATAAAGCATAATTTAGCACTAATCCAACAAAGACTGTTTTCTTATTTCATTTCCATAGCATTGCTGCTCTATTGATCATGTATATCAAATGAGGTTTATTATTTCTTAAGGCACTCTTAGAAGGTCTCTATTAGGAATTTTGTGCTAGGAAGCAGGTGGGCATATAAAGAAACAGGTACTCAGATACCTGTCTACTTGTGTTTATATTTAGAAGCAAGAAGGATGAGAGCATTATAGGGAAGTAGGATTGACTGTGCCTTCACTGACCACTTAAAAGCATTTAAAATGACCTCACTGTCCCATTACTGACAATATTTATGACATATTAATACCTCACTTCTTAAAAGCCCCAGAGACTTGAGTAAATGACCTAGGTAAATAGAGCTCAGTAAAAAGAACATTGTCCCCTTAAATAACCAGAAACCAATTTGCATCAGAACCCTTATGGTCCCATAGACAGCAACTCCTAATACTTCAGATTTCAAGGACACAAATCCGTCAAGACTCAAAGAGGCAATTTAGTTTTGCATCGCAGTTTCTTATAAGAAATAGAACTTTAAATCTGCAATGCAGATTAAAAAATTAAAAGCTGAAGCACAATCTGGCATTAGTGAACCCTTTTAGAACTCCTGTATCAGCTTAAGTATATATTCTTATTGCAAAAAATTGCCTTGATTTTTATATTTGAATTCAGTTCTGATGGAACTTGATTATCTTATGAAGTATTTTTTAGTAAACAAAACAGATACTTATTTTCTTAACTATTCTGAAAACATTAGGCATATATAACCTTGGACTGATGTTTCGACACCTGCATTTTCACAACTTACCAATCACAATTATTACTACAAAATCCTTACTATAAAATTTTTTATTTCATATTTTTCACATATGCTGTTAAATATAATAGATTATCTGTTTAATTCCTGCTTCACATAATGCAGTGTACTCAAACACATCCTTTTATTCTAGGATTTTATCAGAAAAAAAAGGACCCATGAATTGTAGAAATATGACTCCTTATACTTTAATCATGACAACATAGTACATGTTTTCAAGTTTATGAACAGCAGTGAATGAAACTACAGTAAATGGCTAATTGCTTCAGTTTTTAAGAGTACCTTATGGAAACAAAGGATAGTAGTTAACAATAACAATAAAAATGACATTAGGAATCACTAGCCAAGGAAAATGTGGCTCTAAGGTTATTCAATAATTGACTCAAGTATAATTATATGGTACTCTAATTCAGACAATAGTTTTTAAATATTCCTAAACCCTTAATCCTAAACTTATGTCAGGGAATTAAAATAAATTCAAGTCATTGTTTTCAAAATTTATTTAAAATATATTGTGTATTTTTTTATACAAACTTATAGGTTCTTTTAACCAATACCTCTTCATTGAAGGAATGACAAAATGGTGGAAGTAAGAACAAGAACAGTGAATGTGGATTGTATGTAACATAATGGAGAAAACTAGATAGTAAGATAAGCTAGTGAAAGGCAGGATAGATCAGAGGACAAATTACTGATTTCTGATAGCATGGTCACAAGAAGACTTTGGGGTCCTAGTGTACATACTATGGTACAAAAAGTTCTAAGTTGGGAGTGATGGTGTTTTACAGGCATCTAACACAGGGAAATGAGAAATTGCACCTACGTCTCAACAACTGCATTTTAAATCATTAAACCCCCAAGTAATTTGAACAAAACCTTAACTTGTACTAATTCATGAAAAGGACATAAAGCAAACTGAACAAAATATTCAAGATGAGGACAGAAAGGTAATTTTGTTTGCAAATGAAAATTTTTATAAGCTAATGAACTGTGTTCTACATATTGTTATGAATGTAGATGCCATGATGAGAAGTAAATATAGAAAAGCACAGAATTATCACATTCACCACCACCCCCAAAAGAGCCTGGTTGTTGGTCGTGCAGTATTAGTGTTATTCATGAAATTTTTTTTGTCTTCAATGTCAGCCTATAATAAGGAGATAATATAATGATTATCTTCATTTACTACAATGCTTGAACATGTATGTATGTATGTGTGATTTTACCACTCTGGGCCACTTTTCTCCATCAGACAGAGAGAGAGAAGTGGCACAGTATAGAGATGAATACAGTTATATGGGAAACAATTAAAAACTACTGAGCGGGAGTAGGGCAGTAGAGCAGCGGGTTAAGTGCACGTGGTGCAAAGCGCAAGGACCAGCATAAGGATGTCGGTTCAAGCACCCGGCTCCCCACCTGCAGGGGAGTCGCTTCACAAGCAGTGAAGCAGGCCTGCAGGTGTCTATCTTTCTCTCTACCTCTCTGTCTTCCCCTCCTCTCTCCACTTCTCTCTGTCCTATCCAACAACGACATCAATAGCAACAACAATAATAACTACAACAATAAAACAAGGGCAACAAAAGGGAATAAGTATATATATGTACATATAAGTACATATATGTACATATATATACTTATTCCCTTTTGGGGGAAGAGAGGACTGAACCTGGAAGAAAAAGGGGTTAATTATGTACAAATGTAGACAGATAGCTGTAGAGATGACAGTTAACCCACATCTACAACCTTGGGAGAATTGTGGCAATTTGCAATGGAGGAACTTGGGATTCAGAACTCTGGTGGTGGGAACAGTGTGGAAATATACCCCTGTTGACATGTAAATCAATATTGAATCTCTAATAAAAAATTAAAAATTATTGAGCTTACCACCTCTGTGGACAACTGAGGCTTATTACCACTAGGGATTTTCTTACCAATCAAAGACAATAATAATTTCTGAATAATTTCTGCATGGAATAGGAACTGTTCATCAATCTCTCTTCCTCACTGCTTGATAGTTTCCTTAGTTTGTTGATTTCCCTACATAATTGGAGTGCTCTATATACAAAGTGAACAAATTCTTGCAGTTTTGAGAAAAGCTCTGAGTCAGAGATAGGAGAGAAAATGAGATGGGAATCAAGTATTGCCATGGCATTGAAAATTCAAAGTTGGGGCCTAGGAATATGAGACGCAAAAAGGGGTTGTTTCTTCACAGCTAATGAAGGGATAGTCTATCAGCTCCATGATGTTGTCAGTGAGTCCACAAACGGTTTTATGGGAAGGACATGCTGCAAACATGAAAATTCAAGTTTCAAAGAAGTAATTTGAAGATGAGCAACATCTTTCTCAGCTTACCTTTCTTAGTCTTATAACCCCATCTTGGGCCTGGGTATCAGAAGTGATCTCAAAAAGTGCTGTTCCATCTCCATCAATGATGTCATATGATGACTGTGCATTTTCACCAATATCCTGATCATTCGCCTTCACCCTTCCTATGGCTGTGCCAAGAACCACATCTTCTGGTACTGAGAAGTGATACAGACCTTAGGAAAGAGGAGAAACATTGCACTACACAGATTTCATCCAGTTGCCCATTCATTTAGCAAATATTTATTGGACACTTTCATTGTACTGGGCTTTCCTGCAGATGCTTCCAACCCAGACCAAAAACAAAAATGTCCTGATTGTTGTAGAATGTACAGTCTTTCAAATGAGTCAGAGACAAACAGTTCCCAGAAGCAGTCATCTCTCTTTGAGACTATGGAACTTGTTCAACCATATGTTTACCAAGTATAAATTTGGAGCAGAGCTCTATCAGGGTAACAGTGAGACTGTATGAATGTTCTTTCCAATTTGCTTTATAATCACATTGACTGCCCATGGGGATATTCATTGTTTCCCAACATAAAATATTAAGCTAATTTCAGCACAGAAAGATTCAATGTGTAGCACACTGAAAGTCACTTTTGAAGTTACCTTTATATTTACAGACCTATAGCCCATTTTTGATAAAATCCAATTACTAAACTTCTGTTGTGCCCTGCAGCAAGCTGTTCAGACACATGAAACACTCCTCTTGTTACTAAAGTCCTCAATGCACTAAAGACCAAAAATCCTACCTTCAAAACTCTTTAGGCAAAATACAATTACAGTGTATTCTCATTCTCCTGGGGATGATGGAAAGTATGTCTAATTAGTAGCTTTAGTCCCATTGTTATTCAAACTAATGAATGGTATTATGGGCGCCACTCCCTTACACTGGGAAGCTGTTGGTATCCCAATCATAACCCTTGGCAATTCCCTCTTTAGTTTATACCTGCCCCGCATCTAATTGCCAGTGCCTCCATTAATTTGCCTCAGGCTTGTCTTCAACCTCAAAATCCACTGTGTCCACAGTGTTAGGCCAGAGTGGGAGAATGAATGCCGTCTCAGAAGTGACCCTCAAGACTCACAGGCATTTAGATATAAAATCCCCAGCTTAGGCCTAGACCTAAGATTCAGTTAAGACTGCAAATGTTAATGCCACAAGAAGCTCCAGGTTTATTTAAGCCCTGGGTTCCCACCTGCAGTTGGTAAGGTTTAAAATCAGAGGAAGTGGGGCAGTGATGCAAGTGTCTCCCCTCTCCCTTTATCTCGCTCCACCTCTCATCTCTCATATAAGAAGAAAATCCAAGGTTCTTCCCTCCCCACTTAATAAGGATAATTATGAACTATGTCTTATTTCTTATTTTTATACTGTTCTATATTTTTCCCAGTAAGATAAGATAAAACTCCTGTCGCCCAGAGTGCAAACTGACTTGAATAATGTACATTATTGATGATCACTTTCTCTCTCTCCCTCTCTCTCTCTCTCTCTTTCTCTCTCCTCTCTCCTCTCTCTTGCTTCCTCTGTAATCCCTGTCCCCTTTTCTCTCAGTTTCCCTTGCTGCTATTTTTTTTTTTTTTTTGCAACCAGGGTTATTGCTGGGGCTTGGTGCCTGCACTATGAATCCACCATTCCTGGTGGCCTTATTTTTATTTTTATTGTTTTTCCTTTCTATTTTTTATTTGACAGGACAGATAGGAATTGAGAGGAGAAGGGAGGTAGAGAGGGAGAAAGACAAACACCTGAAGAACTGATTCACCACTCATGAAGCACGTCCCTGCAGGTGGGGAGTAAGGGCTTGAACTTGGGTCCTTAGGCATGGTAATATGTGTGCTTAACTGGATACACCTCCCTCATACTTCTTAAGATTAGCCCCAAGATAAACTGCTTATAATCAAATTTGTATCTCATTTCCTGTTTCTAGACAACTCAATCTCAGACAACCAGGGAGTTTTAGCCCCATTGCAACCAAACTGAGGGAAAAATAGGCATTCAGTGAACTATAAACCCAAAAGGAAAAAATTAAATCTGAAGAACATTGCCTACTAGTTTGAGCTCAATCACTTATTCCCTTAGATAAACCAAGGATGATTTTACTTGATACCACAAGATAATTTCAGGTGATGGGTAAAGTTTTTCTCCAGTACAAACAAGCTTTTAATTTAATGATGAAATATATACACCTCTTAGAATCATGAAGTGAAGTGCCTGGGGAGCAAAATGTTTTCTCATCTTGCCATGAGATAGGCACTGGAAGCCAACGTGTGGAGTTGGCTGTGCCCAGTTCTCTCATAATTGGTATAACAATTCCATTTCCTTCAAATTTTACATTCCAGGCAAGGCTTGAGATGATCCCGTTAGGTATCCTTATTAAGTAAATAAGCCAGCAAGGTGCCTCACCTTGCCACCAGCCTTACATCCGAGAGCCTTGGGAAACCAAACTAATAGAAGGTCTCTTTACCCCTTCCTATTCTGCTCATTCTTACCATCTCCATCAGAATGATCATAGTTAATAGCTATTACCTCTAAGAAAGGGAGCATTTTAGTTACATCTGCCACTGCTGAACTGAAACAATCATTTTCTGATAAAGAAGAGATGCCTATTAGAGCATTAACTATAATTGCAAGTGAAAGGGAAGTAAAATAGTTGGGAGCAGGAGGGGAAAGTGGCATTCTTTCTCTCAGTAATTTTATTTAAAAAGGTTGAATTGTTGCTTGATTAATGAATGAACAGATGTGAAAATTCTAAATTCATAATGGAAATGTATCTTCTCTACTCCTCCTGCCTTCAAATTTCCACACATAATTTGTAAAGGTATCTGCAGCATGTCTTTTTAAATCCCTCTTTTGTTTCCCTCCTTCCTCTTAACTTACTCTCTGCTCTTCTCTTTCTCTTTAATAGCAGAAAAGATGACTCTGTGATATTTCCTGTCCCAGCAAAGAGCACCACCATGCATCTAATCTTTCCTGTCAGAAGATTATAATTCATCTCATTGGCTCTAAATGCAATCAATCCTTAGATGTTTATCACTATTAACATTTAAATGTCTCTAACACTGATACACTTTGATACTTTCTACTACAACTACCTGTGCTTGTTAGGACTCCCATTACTTTTTTATTGGAGTGATTATAAACAACCCTTAACTTGCTGCAGTGTAGAAAAGACATTGGATCAGATCAGATCTCATTTTCTCTGATTACCCTAGAATTTAATTCTGTCACTCAGCTACCAACTTAAAATCTTCCAGTGACTACCTGAGATTTTAAGATGAGTATCATGGTACTTAAAGTAAACTAAAAACTCAAGTATGGCTAACTCTTTCCTAACCGAAGTCTCCAGATTCTGAGCTCCAGCTGTTGTGAAATGCTTTAACTTCCCTCACAGAACCAGAACACTCTTCCATGGGGACTTTTAGATGTTCTTTACCCTCTAACTGCAGTGCCCATCACTTACTCCCTGTTTTTACCTTGTTCCAGCTAACTTCTATTTGAAATTCAAAAATGCCCATGTCCAAAAGGGTTCTCCAAATCAACTCTCTATACCAGGCTGCTTAGATGAACACTCAGAAGGTAAGTGTACTATTATGAGAAAGTTGGCAAATAATAATGGTCTACCTCATTGCTTAGTGGTAGCTTGCTAGAAAGTGACTGAGAGGGTTTTTTAGGCAGAGCAAAACTTTAGGAGGAATAGGCAGACACTGAATACTGCTGTTGCTTCTAACCACCTACAGTTGCAGAACGGATGGATGTAGTAATTTTTGCAGCAATTATACTACATAGTTGTCTTTGCCACCTCAGACATGAGAGATTTAGTTTCTGTTATCCAATGAGTAGGCCTATTAATAATGTCTGAGTTGCATTTTAATCACTCTCTCAAGTTTTTCATATAGGAAATAAATACATGGCTTGCTCCACTGTGTCAGACAAGCTAATTCTCAACTCCACTACTTATATACACATGATATTTGGAAATGTTCTTAACTTCTGTGAGATCTTTAAATGAGGATCCTTTTAGTACTTAAGTGATAGCAGGGTTGATTGCTTCATACCTTTCACATAGTAAGCACTCAAAGATTACCACTGGGTTTTTTGGATGCGATTGCAAGTTAGAATACATGTTTTAAATGAAAACAGCACACTTACTTTCTCACCCAGTACAGGGAACTAACTTACTTTGAGCAAATTTTGGAGGATTGTCATTAACGTCAGTGAGGGTCACCGTGAGTGTCGTGGTCCCAGACAGGCCACCAGAATGTCCACCCATATCTTTGGCTTGTATAACAACCAGGTACTCCTCCTTGGCTTCTCTGTCCATATTGGGGAGGGCAGTTTTTATAATTGCTGAGGGAAAGAAATGGGAAAAATGTCTTTCAGGCAGACAGCTCATTCAGTAGTGAATGTATCAATCACACACACAAACACACATATGTGCAAACCTCTCCACTCAGAGAACTGTCTGTTTTTTATTGACATTTAACAGGTGTGTAGCTGTGATGTAGTCTGGTAAAGATTACAGGAATACACATTAATGGATAACTTGCAAAGACATATTCTATAATGTATAAAATAGAACATGCAAAAATATACATTAGAAAGTACACTGAATAGCATACTCTGGCCTACGAAATTAATGTGTAAATCATCATATAGCATCATCTACCCAGGAAAACCTTGGAAGTGAAATGATTTTACAATTTATCACAGACTTCAATTTTCCTGCAATAGGAGTAAATATACAAATAGCTTGAAGGCTCTGAGGTCCATGATAAATTATTCTAAAGTTCACAAATACACTCAAGATGAAAGAAATAGATACATTATTAGAATAAATTCAGATGAATAAGAGACTAATCAGAATTTTTACAAGCAAGTGTTATCTAAGTCCTAAGATACTGTTCAGCTACATATTTTGTTTAGCCACATCTCCATTGTTAAAGTAATAAATTTCTTGGAATATTAGGAAAACAACATGAAGCAAAGTCACACAAAATAACAAAAGTTATTTAATGTTAAAATGTTGTAGGGGCTGGGTGGTGGTGTACCCTGTTGAGCTCGGTGCCTGCACTACGAATCCACTGCTCCTGGAGGCTTTTTTCTCCCCTTTGCTGTCCTTCATTGTTGTTGTTACTAGTGTTGTTGTTAATGATGTCGTTGTTGGATAGGACAGAGAGAAATTGAAAGAGGAAGGGAAGACAGAGAGGGGGAGAGAAAGATAGACACCTGTAGACCTGCTTCACTGCCTGTGAAGTAACCCCCTGCAAGTGTGGAGCCAGGGGCTTGAACAGGGTCCCTACGCCGGTCCTTGTGCTTTGCGCCATGTGTACTTAACCCGATGTGCTACCATGCAACCCCTGATGCCATAATATTCTAATGTTATCGTGAAGTAAACTCATGCATTGGACTTTGATATTAGTCAGAGTTTCTAATAATCATAGAAAATTCTTATCTCAACTTTTTGTAAAGAAGCTGATGGGTTAAGGTCTACATATGTATCCTCCAGCCTACTTTAGTGGAAGAAATTTTAGTTTCCTCAGAGACAGAAGACTAGTATGTATTGTCCTTATTATTTTTGCAATATATTCTGAGAGTGTAATTTTTTAACCTGTGATGTCTCTCAGACACTTGAAATTAAAATGGTTTTGAGGCTTAGCTGAAAATCACACAACTGAGTAATATCTATGTGTTGTATCAGAATGTGAGTGAAACATCATTATGAAAAACTTTGATTAAACCTTGGTCAAGAGCAAGTCGACAGATTTCTACTACAGAAATTTTTATGCATCCATCTTCAAGGTATACAGACAGCTTCATATTAAAACTGTTGCCTAGTTGGAGTGCCACTATTTTTATATGCTTCACTATACCACAATCAAGCAATTTTGGCTGCTCATTTTATTCTTACACTTACTTTGTGACTAATGATCAAATTATTAAATATATTTGGACTCAATGCCCATCGCTGTCAAACAGAAACAATTATCAGTCTCTCATTATGGGGATTATAAAATTACATGAGAAAACCCATGCAAATTTGCTATCTGTCTTTCCTTTCTTCCTAATAATAACTTAATTTAGTGCTCATTTGGATAGTGATTAGAGCGCCAAAGATTCACCTCCTCTAGATTCATTTCTTTCTTTTTTTTTTTTTAAGAAAGGAGACATTAACAAAACCATAGAATAAGGGGGTAAAATTCCACACAATTCCCATAACCTGATCTCCATATCCCATCCCCTCCCCTGATAGCCTTCCCATTCTATATCTCTCTGGGAGTATGGATCCAGGGTCGTTGTGGGTTGCAGAGGGTGGAAAGTCTGGCTTCCCCACTGAACATAGGCGTTGACTGGTTCTTACTGTTTACTTATTCTCAACACAGGAGAGTGACCTTAATAGTCACTTGAACTCCCTTCACTTTTGGCTTCATGTAAGATTAAACAACATTGGGGCCAGGTGGTGGCACACCTGCTTAAGCGCACACATTACTTGTCTCAAGTGGCCTCCCCCAGGGCTCTGTTCTGGCTCCTACGCTATTTAATATTTACATCAATGACCTCCCAGAAACTTCTTCAAGGAAGTTCATCTACGCCAATGACATCTGCTGTGCAACTCAGGCATCAAAGTTCGACATCCTCGAGGAAACACTCATGAAAGACATGTCTCTGATACTGTAAAAAATGGCGACTAATCCCTAGCACTGCAAAAATGGTATCATCTGTTTTCCATCTACACCATGCCTCGGCCTCGCGTGAGCTTAATGTGCAGCTTGGCAATACGAGAATCTGGCATGAAGCCCAGCCAGTCTATCTTGGCGTTACTCTCGATCGCACTCTGTCATTTCACAAACATCTCATAAAAACTGCAGCAAAGGTGGGCGCGAGGAATAACATCATTGCAAGACTGGCCAGCTCCTCATAGGGCACGAGCGCTTCCACACTACGATCATCATCTCTGGCATTATGCTATTCCACTGCAGAATACTGTGCCCCAGTATGGTTCCGTAGCCCCCATGTCCACCTGGTCAATTCCAAATTATATTCCTCCATGAGGATAATTTCTGGAACCATCCGTTCCACCCCGGTTTCATGGCTGCCAGTTCTTAGCAACATCGCCCCGCCAGATATTCGTTGGGATGCGGCATCATCTAAGTTCATTTCCCATGTCCAACGCTTGACGGCTTTGACCTAGCACGTTATGATTGGGCCCTCCTCAATCGCTATCAAACAGGCCATGGCCAGTGCACCGCCTATGTTCCATCGCTGGGGAGCCAGAGATGACCCGAACTGCCCCTGCGGCTACAGACAGACTATGACCCACATAGTCAACGACTGCCACCTCTACAGATTCAAAGGAGGTCTCGAAACTTTACATGAGGCTCAACCTGACGCTGTTGACTGGCTACGGAAGAAGGGCAAGCGCTAGAAGAAGAAGAACAGTGTGCAAGAACCCAGGTTCAAGTCCCTGACCCCCACCTGCAGGGGGAGAGCTTCATAAGTGGTGAAGCAGGTCTGCAGGTGTCTCTCTGTCTCTCTCCCTTTCTACCTCCCCCACACATCTCAATCTCTGGCTATCTCTGTCCAGTAAATAAAGATAAAAAAATTAAGATTAAACAACATCCACTGCATGGTGACTGTAAGAATTGAGTGGGACTAAGGATTCAAAGCCCTCTAATACCTCAGTCCCATGTGTGATCAATCTATGTTTACTATCTTCAGATGTTGTTGGAGCAATTTTTATTATCTAATAATTGTTCTTTCTCTTTCTCCTATAAGTCTAGGGGTTATGTTGGCACTGTTGTTGAAAACTTAAGGTGTTTCACTACTCTTTGATGGCATCTTTTAACTTGGTCATATTCTGATCATAAGGTCCTCCATTCAATTTTTCATAATCTTCCCATTTCAGTAAGTACCCAAAAAGATTTGGTTGAGTCTGTGGAAAGCAGGCTTGAGAATTCTCAGAAGGCTAGAAATGGATGGACCTACCCGATGACCAGCAATTCTTCTCCTGGGGATATATCCAAAGGAATCAAAGACACTAATCCAAAAAGATCTATGTATACTTATGTTCACAGCCCAATTTATAATAGTCAAAACTTGAAAGCAACCTATATGTCCAACAACAGGGGAACGGGCTAAGAAGTTGTTAGATATATATGCACAGTGGAATACTACTATTAAAAATGATGAATTCACTTCACCTCATCTTGGACAGAGATTGCAGGATTCATGTTAAGTGAGATAAGGCAGAAAAAGAAGGATGATCATGGGATATCACTCAAAGACAGAAGTTACGAAATAAGAACAGAAATGAGAAACACAATGTAGAACTTGGACTATGTTCGGTGAATTGCAGCAAAGTAAAGGACTCTGGGAAAGGGGCATTTTCATGTCCTAGTGCATGATGGTGGAGGAAGACTTAGGCTGGGGATGAAAGTGTTTTTCAGAAAACTGAGAAATTTTGCCAATGTATTAACAACTATAACTTACTATAAACCACTAATCCCCCCAATTAAAAAAATATGATGATGTTCTTGCCAAACAAGTTGCCAACATGCCATCTTTAAAGATTCATTTATTTTCTGAGTGAGAAGAAAAGAGATCAAACCACTGTTTCATCATATGTTGTTCTGGGAGTTTAAGTCTCTGGCTTTTTATACATACTTGGCAAGCATTCTACCTGTGGAGCCACAACCCACTCCAGTTGTCACCATGTTATTCTTTATAAAGACATCTGCACGTCAAAAGTACTCCCATGTAATAGTATATAATTGTCTGAAGGACTGCTCCTTGAGATATTAGGCCAGGTATCATATTTCCTCATGTATAAAATAAAAATCCAGGGAGTCAGGCGGTAGAGCAGTGGGTTAAGTGCATGTGGCACAAAGCACAAGGACTGGCATAAGGATCCTGGTTTGAGCCCTTGGCTCCCCACCTGTAGGGGAGTCGCTTCACAAGTGGTGAAGCAGGTCTGCAGGCATCTCTCTGTCTCTCTTCCTCTCTGTCTACCCCTTCCCTCTCAATTTCTCTCTATCTCTATCCAATAACAAATAAAAAATAAATAAAAAGAATCCAGTAATGTCTATTCAGTTATGTATGTTGCTCAAAATGACCCAATGGAAAAGCTGCACATGTAGAAGTCTTCACACTTCTTTGTTATGCATTCCTGATTTCTAAGTTAAGCAGGAAGTCTCTCCAAAGTTTCTTTAAGGCAGACAGCAAATTTAATTTGCTTTAGTACAAATGGTATAGTTAACAGTTTCTGCTTTTCCTGAGTCCACTGCCTATTGTCTCAACCTCATGACTATAAGCAACTTATAAAATCCAATAGAGGGAGTCAGGCGGTAGCACAGCGTGTTAAGTGCAGGTGGCGCAAAGCGCAAGAACCGGTATAAGGAACCTGGTTCAAGCCCCTGGCTCCCCACCTGTAGGGGAGTTGCTTCACAGGCAGTGAAGCAGGTCTGCAGGTGTCTATCTTTCTCTCCCCCTCCCTGTCTCCCCCTCCTCTCTCCATTTCTCTCTGTCCTATCCAACAATGGCGACATCAATAATAACTACAACAATAAAACAACATGGGCAACAAAAGGGAATAAATAAATAAATATTTAAAAAAATAAAATAAAATCCAATAGAATTTCTAGAATGTTTTTCCTCCTGACCTGTTGCTGTAAAGCCAGAACAAGGAAAACATGCCTTTTACTCTTCCATTTTTTTCTTTGTTGAGTCAAATCTATACATGTTACTTGACTTATGTTAGTTCTGTTTCAGTAGATCATTTCACTTGCACACATATTACATGTTGTTTGTAAACTCTTAAAATAAAAACTTGAAAACTACTTTAAAACTTCCTTTCACTTCTTTTCCTCCGAATTATTTGACTTGATTCACAGTCAAAAATCACTAAAAGTTTTAGGCTGGATTGTTTTTTCTTTCTTTTCCTTGGCAGATAAGAGAGAACTGCCAATTAAGAAAATTACCATGTGGTATTAAATACTATCTAATATAGATCAGAAATCACAGTAACTAGGTTGTTTTTCTTCTTAGATTTCATAAGTTACAAATGTCAAACTGAATAGTAAGAAGTGGTTGAATTACTCAAATTAATCAATTTTCCACTATGATTATCTAAAGAGGTAAATGGATGATTCTGGTACTCATTTTGCCAAAATAAACTAAGTTAACACACCTTTTGATAGTGCTCATTTACTTTTTCCTTCCTTTACACAGTAGACATGCACGAGTGGCACACATGTCTCCCCACATCCTTACTGTCACAAGTGCATAGTACCCAGTAATGTACTAGGATTCTTAATATATTTAAACTTCTATTTCAACAAATGGCAACAAATTAGAACTTTCATTTTTTTAATATTTATTTATTTATTTCCCCTTTTGCTGCCCTTGTTGTTTTGCATTGTTGTTGTAGTTATTATTGTTGTTGTTACTGATGTCTTCATTGTTAGATAGGACAGAGAGAAATGGAGAGAGGAGGGGAAGACAGAGAGGGGGAGAGAAAGATAGACACCTGCAGACCTGCCCCACCGCCTGTGAAGCTACTCTCCTACAGGTGGGGAGCCGGGACTCGAACCAGGATCATCCGCGGGTCCTTGCGCTTTGCACCATGTGTGCTTAACCCGCTGCACTACCGCCTGACTCCCAGAACTTTCAATTTTATGGTAAACCACGTAACAATTTATTTTTCCTGGAACATTTGTTAAACTCTTTGATACAGTTTCCTTTTTTCTTTTCTTTACTTATTTTTTTAAGAGTGGATATTTCTGGATGGACCTTGAATTTCTATAGTGAAAAATGCAAGAGGTTGGCAGTGGTGCACCAAATTGAATGCACATGTTACTGTACACAAAGAATCAGATTCAAGCTTCTAGTACACCAATCTGTAGAGGAGAAGTCTCAGGGGTAGTGAAGCATTGCTGCAGGTGTCTCTCTTTTTCTTTCCCTCCGTATCACTTATTTCCCTCTCAATTTCTCTTTTCCCTATCAAATATAATAAATATTAAAAAGAGAAAAACATGGTATCTTTGGATTTTGACTTTCATAAATTTCCAGCTAGGACTCGTTCTAGGATTTAAACTTAGATCTCTTAACTAGTTCCCTTGGGTAAGTGACAGAATATCCCTAGGACAAGCTCCTCCCACTCCCTTCTTTTTGAAAATGTTAATTCTAACATTTTTAAGAAGAAATAAAGTACAATGAAGATGGGGCTGTCCTCTAGGTTTTCAACAACATTAACTGCAGAATACATCAGAAAAGGGAATATAAACAATTACGTTTTTAGAAGAGTTTCTATGAAACTCCATTTTGAAAATCTAATCTAATCACAATCAGTTAATGAGAATAGCTCATTTTCCATGAGTTTAATTCAATGGAGATTTTGAACTTGGCACAGGGGGAATGATGGTGAGAAATATGAAATTGGAGGTGAGCAATGGGAAAGGAAAAAATATTCGTTCTGAACCTAAACAGACGGGTATGACAGCTTCTCCTGTTTTAACAAATACGACTTTATCTTAACTTTATTCAATCAAATGGAGATTTCCCTCATGCAGAGATTTAAGAATAGAAATCCTACACTGGCCTACTTTTCCCCTAAGTACTAAGCAGATGTTCCTTATGTGTCATCATCCAAGGAGTACTTCTGATTAGAATCCAGTGTCAGACATCTCAAAAATTTAAAACTTGTGAGTTTTTTTTCCTTCCCCATTGTCTTTGGTGTTAATCATTTGAGAAGCATTTTGTATCCTTCGCAAATACTTCTTTTGATAATTTCTGTGATATCACCAGACTGAGAGGCTTCATGAGAAAGGCAAGGAGATGTTGATTAACTCCTTTGTCATTCTGGAGGCTGATTACTGTAATTCACTCTTTGCGGGTCTCCCAGAATGTGCTGTACAAAGATTTCAGTTGATATAAAATGCTGTGCTAGACTCCTCCTTTGAATAAGACTTGTTGAACACATTATCCTGGTTATGAAACCACTAGCTTTGCTATTCCTCCAAACTTGCCAATTCAATATGTGATTATCACCCTACTATCTGTGAGAAAAGGTCTTTTATTTAGAGGGTCATGTGATACAGATTTCATGAGATGTAAGTTCTTTACCAGGGATAATGTACTGCCCCCATACCTTCTACTAAATATGGATTTGCACTACATGCTGCCAGCTGCAAGGAATACAGGGTATATAGAGATGTTTCAACACATGCCAGCACTGTCACTGAAAAATAACTTCATAGTACTGCCTAACCTGTACAGACACAGAACAAAGAAGCAAAATACTTAGACACATACATTATGAAATCATCCAAGTTCCTCAGACTCAGAATAACTGAATTCACAGTTCTCTGTGACTAATAATTTATGAATTAGATGAGAGATAAACCGTATGCATTTGAAAAAAACTAGATTTCCCATGTATTTTAAGTGCTTGTCTAAAATATAACATCACTGTAAATTGAATTAGTTTGCAAGAACAGGGATCAGAAGCTGACTTATAATTTGATATTACTAGATTTAAAACTAACAATTCATTCAAATGTGAATAAAAAATTTTGCTTACTTCTAACCCTTCATTTTTAAAGATCAGCAAGTTGGGAGTTGGGCGGTAGTGCAGCAGGTTAAGCGCACATGGCGCAAAGCACGAGGACTGGCATAAAGATCCCAGTCTTATTTATTTTCAGTGATATAAAATATCATCCCATATTTATATTTAAATGTGTACATTAAAAATTTGACAAAGAATATATATGAAGGTAATTAATATTTTTAAATGTGTGTGCCTTTGATTTTTAAACTGGTCAGGACTCATACAATTCACCTATCCCAGGTTGCTTTTTTTTTTTTCATTCAGATAAAGAGATGAGAGTGAGAGAAACACCAAGATGTCCTAATTGCTATGATACTCCTATGTGGTGCTGGGACTAAGGTCTGGTATGTGTGCATGACAAGGCATGTGCCCTACCCAGTGAGTTGTTATTCTGGTCCCCTTGATGTGTTTTTGTGAAATAATTGATAGTTTCATATTTCCTAGTACTCTGTAATGAGAAGCATAGAGTTCTGTTACAATTTGGCTCTGGGTTAGATAAGGATTTGGTGGGATTATTACCTATCATAAATTGTCTACAATCATTGCAGCAAGCAAGTAGACCAAAAAAAAAAAAAAAAAAAAAAAAAAAAAAAAAAAAAGACCATAAGGTACTTAGTCAAATACTTTCTACGTAGAACTAAACACTCTGCTCACCTACTCCCTATTTCACTTCCCTCAATGATTCTAAGTCCAATTGGGTCAGATAAAGTAAGGGCTACAAAAGTTGTATAAGTGCAAGAGACTGGCACACTTTAATGGCCCTTTTGGTCACTACCAGGCAACCCCATCATCCAGGGTTCTGGGCTTCCCATACAGATATGATGGGCCTAGACCTCTAACAGATCCTTCTCTTCATCATCACTGGTTATCTGCATCAGAAATAACATCATAAACCATCCTGTGGGTCTCTACAGGATATTGCCCTTAATGTAGAACAGTGGTAGAAACTACCCCACTCTCTGAAGTGAGATTGACTCAACGCATTCTGTCATTTGAGGAAGATTGGTCCTGAAATGAATGTAGCCTAGAATGCTCCTAGCTATGACCATGGAATTCGAGCTCAGACTGACAGGGATGCAGAGTTTATATAGGCACCTGTGAATAGACATGGGCCCTAGGTCAGATGATGGGGTTTACAGTGAACAGTATTTATATACATTTTCCATATTTGGGAACTTCTCTCTGCCCTTATCCAGGTTTTCCAGTCCCATCCCCAACTCTGACACCATTTTCCCAGACAATACTCATAGCTCACCTGTATGTTAGCTGTCAGGCTCAGGCAAAAATTAGTAGTAAAGTCATGGCTCCTTGGAATATAACTAAAATAGACCTACTAGCTCTTTCCAAAGTGGAGACCCCAAACCTCATCTGCTATATTCTTACCTTTAGGTTCCTGATTATTAACTAGTTTGTTTTTCTTTGTATCTTTTTTTTGCGGTTTTTTTTTGTTTGTGTTTTTTTAATATTTATTTTATTTATTTATTCCCTTTTGTTGCCCTTGTTGTTTTATTGTTGTAGTTATTATTGTTGTTGTCATTGTTGGATAGGACAGAGAGAAATGGAGAGAGGAGGGGAAGACAGAGAGGAGGAGAGAAAGATAGACACCTGCAGACCTGCTTCACCGCCTGTGAAGCAACTCCCCTGTAGGTGGGGAGCCGGGGTTAGAACCAGGATCCTTATGCCGGTCCTTGTGCTTTGCGCCACCTGCGCTTAACCCTCTACGCTACAGCCCGACTCCCTTTCTTTGTATCTTAATGCCTTTCAGTTACCAAGTTGCAGGTGCTACAATGATGCCAACCTGACTTACCCGGCAGATGACCTCACCAATATGTCCCGGAACCCTACCTTCCCAGAGCTTTACCCCATTAGGAAAAGATAGAAACAAGACGGGTACATGGATCAACCTGTGAACACCTTCCACCTTCTGCATCCCATAAAGCTCTTTGGTCCATACACCCACAGGGATAAAGAATAGGGAAACTTCCAATGGAGGGAAGGGGATATAGAACTCTGGTGGTGAGAAATGTATGGAAGTGTATCCCTCTTATCCCACAATCTTGTCAAACATTATTAAACCACTAATCAAAAAAATGCAAAAAAAATACTGTCACTCTAAAAATTATAAATAAAATGCTCTGAAAGGGGGGCCAGGTGTTGATACATCTGTTTAAGTGCACATGTTACAGTGCACAAGGACCTAGGTTTGAGCACCTAGTTCCCACCTGCAGGGGAAAGCTTCACAAGTGGTGAAGCAAGGCTGCAGGTGTCTCTCTCTCTCTCTCCCTCTTACCTTCCCCTTCCCTCTCAATTTCTCTGTCTCTATCCAATAAGAAATAAAAATATTTTTTAAATGAAATGTTTTAAACGCATTAAAAACTCATTTTATGAACCGAATTAAGGTGGATTCTTGAACAATAACTGCTTTTATCTGCATGCTTTACTGATGGTGCTCTATCCTTCCTTGCTAAGTTTGAGGTTCAACTGCTATGAATTTCTTGTTGAAATATATATAAATATGTCATCCAGTTCTTTCCTATAGTCATTCATAAGATTACTTGGTTCATTTTTCAAAGATGAAAACATTTTATCAAATGAATATTAGGGATTTGCAATGTGGTCCAGCAGTGAGAAAGGTCTTGGGTAAGGTCATATGCACTTCTCTAGAATCATCAGTCATTACTCTGAGATATGAAGGAAAATAATATATTTCTTTGGCTGAAAAATTCCCACATAATACTTCGTAAGATATTTTTTCAATTGCATTTTTGATTATCACAGCAATTTAACAGAAGTCTGTTTGGCAAACATACTATTTTTATATAGATTTCTTATCTTTGCCTCTATACAACCTTTCTACTTATATATGAAAACTGTTGCTAGTGAAAAAGAGGCTTGAAAGTGTTAAATCTGGCCAATGAGTTTACTCAAGTAATACAATGCTATATAAAGTGCTTCCTTACACGTGAACTTTTAGTCCTGAATACAGTAGAATCTTTGCTAAGTAACTATAACTTCAATTCCCCAAGGTGTGGATTTCAGCTAAGTCTATACTCATATCCATATGAAAGAAACTTGTATATGAAATAGCAGTGATACCAAGTCTCTAGATTTTTACACACAGTTTGATTGTGACCTTACAGTAAGGACTGTGGCTTCTGGAGTTCCTGGATTTCCCTATTAAATAACCACGCAAGCCATCATTTACAGCATCAACACGACTAGCCAATAACCGATGCTACTTAAATTGCCAATTTTGAGTTACACTGAAATACTTGCAATTATTCCTATTCAGAATTAAGGTGAGATTTCTTTTCCCTTAAATGAAAACACTTCCAGGGACTCCTCAATCAAGTGGA
Source organism: Erinaceus europaeus (assembly GCF_950295315.1). NCBI lineage: Eukaryota > Metazoa > Chordata > Mammalia > Eulipotyphla > Erinaceidae > Erinaceus > Erinaceus europaeus. Next base: position 147,117,854 of record NC_080163.1, on the reverse strand, counting down.
ATTATTTCTGTGAAGAGCATGATGGCACTATTCTTTCCTTAAGCCATAATTCCAATAACTAATTATACGTATAATAAGTATGGGTGGCTTAAAAAAGCAAAGTGAAAGTTGCTAAAAATTGGAAGCTTTCTCCTAGCAATTCAAAACTTAAGCAAATGAGAATGGGAGGGTTGTGGAGTAGATAAAGCACAGGCTCTGCAGTTACCTAGTAAGAAATGGAGCCAGGAATGACAACTGAGTCTCTGAGAACCTCAGAATCTTCTGACATTGTCTTCCCAGACAATACTCTCAGCCCACCTTCATGTGAGCTATCAGGCTCAGGCAAAAATTTAGTCAAGTCATGGGCCCCTTAGACTATACCTAAAATAGACATCCTAGCTCCTTCCAACATGAAGACCACAATCATCTGCTATATTCTTAGTTTTAGGTTCCTGATTATTAAATAGTTTGTTTTACTTTATATCTTAATGCTTTTCAGTCACCAACTTGCGGATGCTATCACTACGCTAATCTGACTTGCCTGGGTAGACAACATCATCATGTGTCCTGGAACTCCACCTCTCCAATCCCTATCCCACTAGGGAAAGATAGGAACAGGCTGGGGATATGGATTGACCTGTCAATGCTCATGTCCAGTAGAGAAGCAATTACAGAAGCCAAACCTTCCATCTTCTGCACCCCATAAAGATCTTTGGTCCATACTCCTAGAGGGATAAAGAATAGGGAAGCTTCCAATGGAGGGGAGGGGATATAGAATTACAGTGGTAGGAACTGTATGAAATTATTCCACAATCTTGTCAACCATTTTTAATCACTATTAAAAATAAAACCTCATCTGTAGAACAGAGATAGTTAACACCCATCTGAAATTATATAAAATAGCCCCTAATATTGTTCATAGAACATAGCAGACACTCCAAACATATTTTAATTGAATCAATAGTGTCCCTAAGTCCTAAAGTAGCCCTGATTCCTCTCTTGCCAAAAAAAAAAAAAAAAAAAATTCTGGTCCCAAAGCTCAATCAGACACAGGTCATACTGACCCCAGTTTGCATATCTAGTCTAAAAGAACAGTGTGTTTTAAGAGCCCAGGATTTGATTTGATTTGATTTTACTATTTTTGTTGTGTTATTTTATATTATTTTTAGTGATTTAATATCGATTTACAAAATTACATGTCAACAGTGGTTCAAATCCACTCCATTCAAATCCACCAGGGCTCTGAATCTTCAGTCACCCCACTGCAAACCACCACATGGGCCAGCCATCATCTCTACAACTGTCTGTCTTTATTTATACATCATTGTCCCATTTTTCTTCTTGATTCAATCCTCTCTTCCCCTCCAAGGCATTCATGACAACATCCCTGCTTCCATATATCCCTCTCTAGGTTCTGATGAAGCTTGAGTTCAAAGACCTCTTATCTTTTTCCGCCTACCATTTCTCCCCAGCTGGGAGTATAGAACAAGGTTGTTTGGTGGGTGCAGAAGGTAGGAGTTCTGGCTTTTGTAATTGCTTCTCTGCTGCACATGGGCATTGGCAGGTTGATCCATACCCCCAACCTGTTTCTATCCCTCCCCAGTTGGCCAGAGATCTGGAGAGGTAAGGTCCCAGTATACAGTGATGAGGTCATCTGCCCAGGGAAGTCAGGATGGAATCATGGTAGCACCTGCAACTTGATGTCAGATTTGAAGAGTTTCGAGATTGATTCCTCAGGATTGGTATCTCTGGTTACAGTAGCAGCATGGATGCGGGGTGAGCCCAGGATTTTATATCAGACAATAGGTTTGACTTTTGGCCCTTCCACCTCCAATTGTTATAAATAACATGGGCAAATTTATTAATACCTTTGCATCCCTGCTTTCTGCTACATAAAAATAAGACCTACCCTATAGTTGTTTTTGTTTTTAACTTCTGTTTTCATGAGATAATTCTCATGGGAGATGATAATTAGCACAGTTGAGAGTGTACTGCTTTGCCTTGTGTATAACCCTGGTTCAACCCCACCATATTGAAGGAAGCTTTCGTGGCATGGTTTCTTTCCCACACAATCACAATCTCTCTGCTTCTACATTAATAAAAAATGATAATTCTAATGGAATATAATGCCTGTGAAATATTTAACAGATAATAAAATAGTAATTATCTGACCACACTACTGTAATAACTACAGTATTGCTGAGAGATTATAAAGATCAACCACAATAAAAATAATACTTCATATATTATTTAGTTTTCTTTGTGGAAGACTCTACACAGGTCCAAAATATATTTGCTTATAAGGTGCTTTGTGAAGGGACAGTTAGGATATTGGCCTGCAAAGCTATTAGAATTATTATCACTATCAACTCATGTTAATGCTTCACTACCAGTTAGCTGTTAGAGTTCCAGCTAAAAGGTGAAGAAACATGAACTTTTATAATCTTAAACTATTTATGTCCTGTGACTTGAAATATGGTTGAGACATTAATAGACTTAACAATCTTCCCTAAACTTCCTGTTATAATAAATTGTCTCTCAAACAATCTGGAGGTAACAGATGATGACTGCTTACTAATTTTAGGGTACTTACTTGTTGAGTTTGCCTGCTAGCTTCAAAAGATAATCACTGGTGTTTTTCCTTTCACTATAGTCCAATCCAGAAATGCGAAGCCAACTTCCTGACCTCCCTCATGGAATTTCCATTTACCTACTAATCCCAATTTGATGTACAAAATACAAAGATAAATAAGACCGTGGCAAAGAGTCTTCTTTTGCTAACAGGATTTCTCAAATTACCCAAATCCTCAACCTCAAATTTGCACAGAAAGTACTGGCTAATAAATCATGTCTCTGTACCAACAAATGATCACACATTCACAACCTAAGAACAGAGAAGGATGGTTACTTCAGTGGGAGGGTTCTGGCCAGGAAAAGAAGGCTCTTTAATTATGGTAGCTGCAGTAGTGGACATCAAATATCCTAGGACTATGCCCCGATGCCCCTTCAAACTAAGAATCAGGAAATGGACTGGAAGAAATATTTTCAAGTTTCCTATGACTGTCAAATTCCTACTGCTTTCTTCCTGTGAACCAAAGACCTTTATAAAATATTCATGTGGGAGTCAGGTGGTAGCACAGCGGGTTAAGTGCATATGGCACAAAGCACAAAGCACAAGGACCCACTTAAGGATCCTGGTTTGAGACTCCGGCGCCCCACTTAAGGATCCTGGTTTGAGACTCCGGCGCCCCACCTGCAGGGGAGTCCCTTCACAGGTGGTGAAGCAGGTCTGCAGGTGTCTATCTTTCTCTCCCCCTTTCTGTATTCCCCTCCTCTCTCTGTCCTATCTAACAATGACAACATCAACTACAACAATAACTACAACAATAAAAAAACAAAACAAGGGCAACAAAAGGGAAAAATAAATATAAAATAAATAAATAAAAATACTCACATGTGTAAAAGTGAAAAGTGGGGGACCTGGGCGGTAGTGCAGCAGGTTAAGCACACATGGTGTGAAGAGCAAGGACTGGCCTAAGGATTCTGGTTCAGCCTGCAGCTCCCCACCAGGTCTGTAGGTGTCTATCTCTCTCTCCCCCTCTCTGTCTTCCCCTCCTCTCTCTATTTCTCTCTTTCCTATCCAACAACAACAATAACAACAAGGGCAACAAAAATGAGAAAATTGGCCTCCAGGAGCAATGGATTCATAGTGCAGGCACCAAGCCCCAACAATAACCCTGGAAGCAAAAAAAAAAAAAAAAAAAAACCAAGTGAACAGTGAGAAGTAACATATTAGAATCATTTAAACTTCTGCTAACTTGATTCACTTATAATAATTCAAAGAACACAGATATCACAACTAAACCTAGACAACCTCACCACTCATTTTGTGCCTTTTAGTGCAAAATCAGTCTATGTCCCTTTGTTGCATTCCACATGTTCTGTTTTTGGAAACCCTCCTACATTTTTCTTTGGGGCTGTGGGCTCTCTTTCTTCCCAGCAGAATTACTTCTTTTCCTTTCTTTCACATGATTTCTCAAAATAGAATTCACCTCCTCCTCCCCTCATAACTCTTCTCTCAGACAATGCTGCTGCGTGATACCCTTTTGAACAGATGGGTGTGTAAGCAAGAAATATCAGCTTCATTCCACTGACACAATACTTGCCTTTCCTTTTCAATACTGTGTATTATTATGCCATTTGGTTTATTTTATTAAATTCTTTTCAACCAAATTTTATTATATGTATGGTGTCTTTTGCTCCTATTGTAGGTCTAGGAGAATAGTCAGAACAAAATGCTTGGGCTCTATTTTGTACAGAGTAAGGGGATGAAGCCGTATAGTTAGATAACTAAAAAAGAATTAATCTTTCTACAAATCTTTGCTGAGGACATACATCTATCACAGTTCCCAGTACTAAGAGTACAGTGAAGAAGACACACAAGTTATTAACTTTATAATCCAAACAGTCTAAGTGTAAAAGCAGGGGGCTGTATTGCAAAGTGCAGCATTTCATGAAATATGGCAACCAGACTCATAATACATTTTTTTTCTAAGCTCTGTTTTTTCATTTATAAAAACTTCACAGAAAAGAAATGAGACAAACATATGTTTATGTCACCTATGAGTTATTATCAGTATTTCTCATGTACAGAGAACACATTTAATTATGATTATCCCAGAGTATTTTTGAATACTGAAATCCAGGTATGATTATGGTCCCATGGTAAAGAAGGAGGCCTAGGAGAAAGAATCTCTACATCCCTCCAGGACAGAGATAATTAGACTTGTATAAACAAGAGGCCATCTGACCTTCCTAGGAGGCAAGCCGGAGGCAAAAGCCAACAGAATGGAAAGTGAGAAAGATATTCTAGTTAATAGAAAGTTATCATATAGAGGGTTAGCGAGAGCAGATTTTTTTATGGATCTATTATTCCCTCAGTGACAGTTGTCAAAATATATCAAAGCTCTATTTCTTTAAATACACTGTGGCTTATGATTTTATTCTCTGTATTAAAATTAAAAACTGGAACAAATAAGTGATTCTTCCCTTTCCTGCCTCAGATTTAAGCAAAACTATATGGGTGCCCTCACTTCTTTGATTCTGACCTAACTCTTTTTATACTTCAGTCTTTCTTCCTTTTGCTTCTGTATGGACTCAACTTTCCAGTGTCTTTGTTAAAACAAATCTAAGTGAAGACAGATGTTATGGAAGTATCTATTTGGGATGTGAATGCATGAATGAATGAAAATGGAAGTTTCAACTTCTCTCTATGTCCACATCATCAATTTAATTCAGGTGACACTTACTAATTACTTCCTATTTGCAAAACATTGGAATTGACTAAAGGATCTGCATCAGATTCTCTGCAACAGAAATACTCCCAGTCTGCTTAAGACTGCTTCTTCAAATGCTCAGTTGTCTATGGTAATTGCTTGTGGTGTATATCTCTTTTTAAGCCGTTTTTTTTCAAACCACTGATATGGAAAAACTTGTAGTTATCAATATATTATACAGAATAATGCTGAATAAAACACCATCTTCAGACATGGCACTTACATATATATGAAACACAAGCACAAGTGAAACATATTGAGAAGTCATTTGATACAGGAAAACAAAAAACTTAAAAAAAAAAATTTTGTCCAGAGCATTGCTCAGCTCTGTCCTGTGATGGTGCCAGGGATTGAACCTGGAACCTCAGAGTATCAGTATGAAAGACTGTTGTGGGAGTCAGGTGGTAGCGCAGTGGGTTAAGGGCAGGTGGCCCAAAGCACAAGGAGCAGCGTAAGGATCCCAGTTCAAGGCCCCAGCTCCTCACCTGCAGGGGAGCTATTTCACAAGTGGTGAAGCAGGTCTGCAGGTGTCTTTTTTCTCTCCCTCTGTCTTCCCCTCCTCTCTCCATTTCTCTCTGTACTATCCAACAACAATGACATAAATAACAATAATAACTTCAACAATAAAACAATGGCAACAAAAGGGAATAAATAAATAAATATTAAAAAAAGAGAAAGTCTGTTGTACAAGCCCCTGGTAGTATCTTCCCAGCTCCAAAAAGCACTTTTGAAGCATGACAAGGAAGGAACTGATTTTCACATTTTGTTTTGGCAAGTTAGTCACCCTCTCTCCACTAAAGAGAATCAAAAGATTTAGTCAAGAAAATGTGTGTGAGGTTTCCTCTAAGATCTACATTTGTACACTTCTAGAGAACAGGATAAGTGACTAGCTTGATGTCACACTACTCAGTGATGTGGAAGTACTGCAATTTCTAACTCCATGACCATTATTTCTGTCTATAAGCATGAACATATTTAGCATATACATTTTCTAAGAACATATTAATCTATTATGCCATGTGGTGTATATGCACAATAGAGTATTATTCAACTATAGCAAGTAAAGGAAATCTTACCACTTGAAACAGCACACACCTAGATTCATGATGTAAGTCAGAGGAAGACAAATATTATATATATGATTTCACACATGTGCGGTATATAAAGAAACAAAGCGAATACATGAACTAGACAAAACAAAAATAACTTTTGGAATATAATTCAGTCATTAAAAGAAAAGGGAAAAGAGAGATAGGCAAATCAGTAAAAATGGTTAAAAGATAGACTGAAGGATGTAATAAACTTTTAGTAGTAAACTTAATAAACTACATAAAGATGCTTGATTTGTAATGCTTTCAAGTAGAAGTCATAAAATGTTATAACACAGCTGTTTCAATAAAAAGATTTTACATATATATATATATATATATATATAGATAGATAGATAGATAGATATGCATGTCTAAAATTGAGACATTGTATTAGTACTTTTTTTTTTTTTTGCCTCCAGGGTTACTGCTAGGACTCGGTGCCCGCACTGCGAATCCACTGCTCCTGGAGGCTATTTTTCCCCCATTTTTGTTGCCCTTGTTGTTATTATTATTGTTATTGCTGTTATTAATGCTGTTGTTGAATAGGACAGAGAGAAATGGAGAGAAAAATGGAAGACAGAGAGGGGGAAAGAAAGACAGACACCTGCAGACCTGCTTCACTGCCTGTGAAGCAACTCCCCTGCAGGTGGGGAGCTCGGGGCTTGAACCGGGATTTTTATGCCAGTCCTTGTGCTTTGGGCCACCTGTGTTTAACCTGCTGTGCTACCCGACTCCCACTTATTATTACTTTTTTAAAAATTTTTTCTTTATAAAATGGGAGATTATAAGTTTTTCCCTTCTCTCTTTCTAAGACTTGTTGCCAAACACTGGTAATAAAAGAGTTCAAGACAAAACACAAGACTTAATTCTTTCCTATCAAAAATTCATTCAGTAAAAGCATGTCTGGTCATTTGATACTTCTAAAGAGTGAAATTATTTTTGTTCTTCAGTTAACATTTCTACTTTTATGTATGCAAAGAATTTGTTGTAATAAGTGGCTTCAAAGGGTTGATTATAAATTTCCTGAAGTACAGTGTGGAAACATTACCCTGTAACCTTTTAATTTGGTACTACACTAGTAAATCACTAATAAATGTCTTTAAAACATAACAAATTTAACTCATTTCTTAACACACTCATTGATGGACAAAATAAAAGAGACTATCTCCTGTCCTTTTAATTCCTTATCTCTGGAAGGGTATGTGATTCAAAGGTATGCATACTGAAAGAACACCTGTAATAAGGTGCTATGGGCTGTAGATATGAAGATAAATGAGGGCCAGTTCTCTAGTCTGGAACAGTTCACAATACAAATGATGCATCAGATATGACCAAACACCTGCTAAAATGCAAATCCACCATCTCCTATTTTAGGGTCTGCTATCATCTTATGTATCATTAACAGTCATCATCGCATCAAACTTGATTTTGTATATACTTTTGTTCTTATTTTTGCATCCTATCCCTTTCTGTTACAATGCACTCTCTAGGCTTTAACCATCCCCTTTTCTTGCCCATGTGTAGTTTTCTAAACACATTGAACAATATCATAATGCCAGATAAAGGTGATTTCTAACTGTAAAAGCACAGTTCTAAACTTAAAGCCTAAATACTGCTAAGTCCCATGTACATACCACAGACTATGTGACCATGAACAATTCACCTATCTCTTGGGGAATCTTCAATTTCTCTCTTCAAATGCCAAATTGTTAGTGAAGCTTTCCTGACTAGACTACAAAATACTAACCACTCTAGACTGCCTCTCCTTTTTTTTTTTTTCTTCTTCACTTACACAGCTATCAAAGTCTCTGCATACACACAGACTAGGGGAGCATTAGAAATATTAAATACATATTTTTTTTTACTTTTTTACTTAGTGATGTTTACCTAGACCCTAGAATAGCATCTGACATAATATTCAAATTTCAATAAATTTTTCAAAGGCACAATGCACTCAGGCATTCTCTTTTTCCTGGTGTGAGTGTGTGAGGATTCCCATTAAAAGTAAATGCATGGAGGAAAATAATCATCTGTAGACCTCTTCTAAAGATGTATGGAGCTCAGTTAGACCTGCTTTCGCCACTTCACCACTTTCATGGTAGCAAACTGGCCACAGAAGTCTCAAAGTCCAGATCACTTGTGCTCAACTTAATGAGAAGCTCTGTTGAGTAATTAATCTGTGTCCATGAAACATTCTAAATGCTTTAGGATCAAACTGCTGTTGCGTTCATTCCTACTCTTATATAAATATTTGCACACGTGAAAAATCAGCACTGTGACATTTAGTGAAATGGTTGCACAGGAAAGAAATGAGACAAATTGACTCAGAGACAGGTGTAAGCACTTGGCACAGAGAACAACAATCCTTTGTAAGTGTCACAACCAGGTGGTGGAGCAAATATGCAGAAGTTAGTGTCCACAAAAAGTGGGGGAGGAAGCTCATCAAATGCCACTCCCCACTCGGTCATTCAGAGTTCTGAAGCTACACTGGGGATTTATGGCCTATTACAGGTATACTCCATCAAAATAATAAAGTAGTGTTGGTATGCTTCTAAATCCTGCTTATAAGACTTTCTGTTTTGATCATCACATTAGGTTCGCTTGTATTACTTACGATGTATTCTATTTACATAACCACTGTTAACTAAGCACCCCCCTGCCTCCGGGACATTGGTTTAATCTTCACTGGTTCGTGCATTTCCCTTCTCCCCACCCCCTATCCTATGTACTTACTTGGTCCTGACTCTTCTGCCTCAGGAGAGAAGCAGGAGAGAATTGTGTTGTGATTAAAAGAGATTAGATTGTTGAACCTCATCTCCACTCATCAATAAAGAAATACTGCTTCCCAGCTCAGCCATGAGTCCCTGGTCGTCTCTCTCTCCCCTGTGAAACCAGCCCGGCAAAGTAGGGTTTGCTTTGTGTGTTAAACATAAGCAAAACTATGGGGTTATAAAATAGTTCAACAGTTAGAATGCATAATTTACTGTGTGTGAGGCCCTAGATTCTATCCCCAGCACCGGAGGAGCACCATGGATAATACAGTGGTGTGGTATGGAACCTCTTTCCCTCTCCCTCTCCCTCTCCCTCTCCCTCTCCCTCTCCCTCTCCCTCTCCCTCTCCCTCTCCCTCTCCATCTTTCCCTCCCCCTCCCTCCCTCCTATGTTTCTCTAAATTAAAAAAATGAAAATAATTGCACCCAGGAGAGCACTCAGAGGCATGAGGTTCTGAATTCATCCTCCAGCACAGAAAACAAGTAAATGTGAACTTCAATTTTCCAGCTAAATTTACTTTCAAGTCAATGACCTAGTTTGGTAACAATTTTCTGTTGGTGTCACCCAGAATTAAGGAAGGCAAATTCAATGGTGCGGTATATAGATGAACATCTGTCAATGAAAATATTATTTTTCTCAGCTAAAGTCACTCACATATTTGAGTGGAAAATATGTGAAAAAAACACTCTTACCATGGCCTCAGTTTGAATTCTAAAAACTAGGAAAAGTAGCTATGGTTTCCTCACTTTTCAGTAAATAAGGTGTCAGGGTATAAAATTATCTTAGTGATGCTTATAAACTAGTGAATGAGGGGCACAGGAAGTGGTGCACCCAGCTAAGTACAAATATTACCATTGTAGGGACTGGGAGCTAGTGCAGTTTGTTAAGTGCACATGGCACAGATTGCAAGGACCCACTCAAGGATCCTGTTTAGAGCCCGAGATTCCCCATCTGCAGGGGGGTGGCTTCTCAAGTGGTCAAGTGGTGAAGCAGGTCTGCAGGTGTCTTCCTCCCCCCCCCCCCCCCGTCTTCCTCTCCTCTCTCCATTTATCTCTGTCCAACAGCAATCACAACAAGGACAACAAAAATGGGAAAAAATGGCCACCAGGTGTAGTGGATTCGTAGTACAGGGACCGAGCTCCCAGCGATAATCCTGGAGGTAATAAATAAATAAATACCATGTTCAAGGTTCTGAATTCAAACTCCTACCTGCAAGTGGGGAATTTCATGAGGGGTGAAGGAGGTCTGTAGATGTCTCTCTCTCTCTCTCTCTCTCTCTCTCTCTCTCTCTATCTATCTATCTATCTATCTATCTATCTAATTATCTATCTATCTATCTCCCTTTGCTTTCAACTTCTTTGTCCTACAGAGGACATGACAGAGAAAGGAAAAAAAATGACTGCTGGGAACAGTGGATTTGTCTTTTAGACAATGAGCCCTAGAAATAACCTGATGGCAATAAAATAAAATAAAATAGTATTTCAGATACCCTTCTGTTTCCTCTGAAATTCTAAACACAGTTATTACTTTGAATCTTTCTCTCATAAACTCAGTGACCACTGAAAGAATTAGCTATGTTATGTTTGTATGTAACACAGAATTTTTATCTTTTTGCTTCCTTTCAGCAAAATGTTCAGTTATTTTTGGATGACAGTCTTCAATAACTATTTTCCAGAATGTAGGAGGCATATTACCTTAGAGTTCATAAAAAATGTAAATAAGACAAATGCTGTTTTTAAACATATTTCTTCTCCATAGCTATTTCCAAATGTGATAGAAAGTTATCTCAGAAAGACTCTATTATGATAATACTAATATTTTATTACTATAATTTGGTACAACTGGTAGATAAAAGCAATGGAATGAAGAGGGAAGCTAGAATAATTTCTTCTAATGGAAGAATACAGAAATGTGGGTTGGGGGAGAAAGAGGGAGAGAGGGAGAGGGGGGAGGGAAGGAGGGAGGGGAAGAGAGGGAGAGAGAGAAAGAGAGAGAGAGAGAGAGATGGAGAATATAGAGGAAAATACAACCAGTACCACACTTGAAAACATTACTGATGCTTAGTTATACCTGACCTTGTTCATTAAAGAAAGCATGCTACTTTGATATTGAGTCATCTAGATTCAAAAGAATAGGCTAAAATTATAGAGTGAAGTTGATCTTCTATAAGCATTATGGGAGGGGAGGAGACTGGAGAGATAGTTCTGTTGTCAGTATACTTAGATATATAGGCTTGAGGTTCCAGATGGCTGGGATACAATTCATGACATTATTATATAAGCTATATAGTAATATCACATAGTAGTGCTCTGTTCATTTTCTTCACCTCCCATTCATTAAAAAACATATTAAAAAATAATGGTATGAGGCACCTAGGAAAGTAGTCAGTAGGTGAAACACTTACTTTTGTCTGTCTGAAAATATAGGCTTTATTACTAGCACTGCATATGATGGAACAGTGTTCAGATTTCAGTCAGTTTGCCTGCCTGCCTGCCAGACTGCCTATCTATCTATTTATCTCATCCTACAAACTTTAAGAAGTAAAAAAAAAAAAATTATGGACTACTTCTATCTTGACCCAGCTTGGCAGTGGAGGAGCAGAGAACCAGTGAGGTTTAATCCCAGTTCTGCCAATTTCTAAATAGCATTACTGACCAAGGCCTGTTACCAAGTTAGTGTTTTCTATGATTTTGTCTGGGGTTAATTTATACTCTGCTGACAATTAAAGTAATTCAATCTAATTTGCATTGTTTCATTGTATAGAAACTAGACCATTTTTTCAATTATTTTCATTTATAAATCTTCAGTGTAATTAATATTACATAGAACAATTAAGTATTTTCAATGTCTCTCCTTAAGAGGTCCACAGGTATCAGAGTGCAAAGGTAGCTTCTAAGATAGATAATACCAGAGCAACATTTTTAAAGTTAATGGGATAGAAAAGAAAGTTTCAATGTCACACACAATAAAACTTTACCACTCTGGGGGCGGAGCCAAGATGGCTACTTGGAAGCAGTTGCTGGCCTGAGCTACAACAACAAGTGCTGGAAAGGGTAGGGATAACAGAGAGGTGCTGCTAGCAGGCTCCCGGCTGAGCTTATCAAGATTCCTGGCTCACCAGGTGAGTAATTTCAACCCTTTTCCTTTCTGGGAGCTATCCAAGCTGCAGACTGACTGTTAGGGTTTTTTGTTTTTTTTTTTTTACTCTGTTCTATTTTATTATTACTATTATATATACACATGTCACTTTCCACCCCTCCTTCAGGTTGACCAAAATTAACTCTTAGTGTATTTTCCATTGCTAGGTGACTAAGTGTCCTATCATTTACTCTGTTCTATTTTATTATTACTATTATATATACACGTGTCACTTTCCACCCCTCCTTCAGGTTGACCAAAATTAACTCTTAGTGTATTTTCCATTGCTAGGTGACTAAGTGTCCTATAATTTGGGAGAGGATCTTGTTTCACTCTATTTACCTCCTCTATCCACTCTCCCCCTTCTCCCTATTCCTAGCTAATTAAAAACAAACAAACAAAACACCTCTTTCCTTTCACTGCTCCTTTTCTTTTCAGTTTCTTTCTTTTTTTTTTTTTTTTTCTCATTCTTGTCTTGACTTCCTTTCTTCCTCCCTCTTTCTTTGGCTTTCTGAATTTACTGATACTCCTTTGTGAATTATTTTGGGGAAGAAATCTGACTCAGAGTGAACTCTCTTTGTGTGTGTCTCTTCCCTATTTCCCTTTCTCCTCTTGTTACCCTAGAATTTACAGTGGATAGTAGATTTGCATAATTGTCTATTCTTCCTATTTTCCTTGCTCTTTCTTTATCGCTTGGATTTTATGGCTATTTTTTCTTGGACTGGAGGCATTGTTTGGCTAACTGGTATTGGTTAAACTGCTTCAATCCTTACTTCAGTTACTATTGTAATTTGCGAGGTTGGTGATTGCATTTGTTATAAAGTTATTTAGTATAGCATGGCTTGTACTGAAAGCACAACAACTGAAGAACAAAAAATAAAAAATAAAAATAAAAATAAAAAACACATCAATAAAAAAAATGGTTAAACCAAGAGCAAATAAAACTGCTACTACAATTAATGAAGACAAGAGCCCAGAAGAAACTACAAATCAGTCAGAGGTAACCATAGGTAAGAAAACTATGCAAGCAATAATAAATTTAATAATTACAAAAATGAAGACAACTATGGAAGAAAGGGCTAGCAGAATTAGGGAAACAACAGATGAGACCCTCAAGGAAATATTAGCTACCTCGAGGTAATTAGAGAACTGAAAGCTGAAATACCTGAACTAAAGAAAGAAGCTGAGGGAAGGGAAAGAAGACTAACAGAAGCAGAAAACAGAATTAGCCAGACAGATGATGAGCTAGAGAAAACTAAGGAAGAAGTAAAAGAGCTTAAAAAGATATTGAGAGACACTGAAAACAACAGCAGAGACATATGGGATGATCTCAAAGAAGTAACATTCTTATAATTGGACTGCCAAAGGAAGAAAGAGGAAGGGGGAGGAAACATTCTAAAGGAAATTATAGAAGAAAACTTCCCAGACCTGAACAACAGAAAGTACATTAACATTCAAGAGGCCCAGAGAGTTCCAAACAGAATCAACCCAGACCTGAAGACACCAAGGCACATCATAGTTACAATGAAAAGAAGTAAGGATAAAGAAAGGATCCTAAAGGCTGCAAGAGAAAAAACAAAAAGTCACATACAGGGGAAAACCTATAAGATTATCAGCAGACTTCTCCACTCAAACTCTAAAAGCCAGAAGAGAATGGCAAGATGTCTATCGAGCCCTGAATGAAAAAGGGTTTCAACCAAGGATAATATATCCTGCTAGACTTTCACTCAAACTAGATGGAGAGATCAAAACCTTCTTAGACAGACAACAGTTAAAGGAGGCAACCATCACCAAGCCTGCCCTGAAAGAGGTTCTAAAAGAACTCCTATAAACAAGAACATCACTATCATACTTATAATATAACAGAGCAAATAAAAAATTATTGAATAATGGCACTACAATACAGTAAATCCATAATATCAATAAATTTCAATGGCTTAAACTCACCCATCAAAAGGCACAGAGTGGGAGGATGGATCAGAAAACATAAGGCAACCATATGCTGCATGCAAGAATCCCACCTGACCCAATAAGACAAACAAAGACTTAAAATGAAAGGATGCAAAACTATCATACAGGCTAATGGACCACAAAAAAAGGGCAGGAACAGCCATTCTCATCTCTGACACAATAGATTTTAAATTAAATAAAGTAATAAAAGATAATCAAGGCCATTACATAATGGTTAGAGGATCAATCAATCAAGAAGACTTAGCTATTATTAACATCTATGCACCCAATGAGAGACCATGTAAATACATCAAGCAGATAGGGACACATCAAAAAAGAAAAACTACAAATCAATATCTCTGATGAACATAGATGCCAAAATATTAAACAAAATCTTGGCCACCGGATACAGCAGCATATCAAAAAGATTGTTCATCACAACCGAGATTTATCCCAGGAATGCAAGCCTGGTTCAACAGACATAAGTCAATCAATATCATTCACCACATCAATAAAAGCAAAGCCAAAAACTACATGATTATCTCAATAGATGCAGAGAAAGCCTTTGACAAAATCCAACACCCATTCATGCTCAAAACTCTACAAAAAATGGGAATAGATGGGAAATTCCTAAAGATAGTGGAATGCTGGGATAGCCTGAGGGTACTTCTTCCCGAGTTAGTGTTCTCTGGGTTGGAGAGAACTCAACTGGAGCCGATCTAGGCTGCTGTGTGGGAGAGGGATCAGGAACTCATGCCGCACTAACTTTGCAGGAGATACACTCTGGAACTCTAGGAGCCGGAAAGCAATTAACAAGTGTCTTTAATCAGAAGAGCAGCTGTTTTTATACTCTCAAAGTAGGGTGGAAACAGGATGTGATATAGAGAGGATGGAGCGAAAAGTGACTGGTGGAAGATCAGGGCGTGACAAGGAGAGGATCAGGGTGTGACAAGGAGAGGGGGTGGAGCAGGTAAGAATTCTACCACTAAACCACCAATGCCCTGGAGGGAGTGTGGTGCTTTATGTAAATGTAAAAGTGATTTATGTAAATAGACCAAAGTTTTGAATGGGATTAAATCTATCCCTATATAGGCATATGGTTAAGCAGAAGCCAGGGGGAGCTGGCATACTATCCAACAGTGGAATCCATATATAGCAAACCTACAGCCAATATCATATTCAATGGATAGAAGATGAAAGCATTCCCCATCAGATCGGGGACTAGACACTATCACCATTACTCTTCAACATGGTATTGGAAGTTCTTGCCATAGCAATCAGGCAAGAGAAAGAAATCAAAGGAATATAGATTGGAAGCGAAGAAGTCAAGCTCTCACTATTTGCAGATGATATGATAGTATACATAGAAAGACCTAAAGAATCCAGCAGAAAACTACTGGAAGCTATTAGGCAATATAGCAAGGTGTCAGGCTTGTACAAAATCAATGTACAAAAATCAGTGGCATTTCTCTATGCAAACACTAAATCTGAAGAAGACATCCAGAAATCACTCCCATTCACTGTTGCAGCAAAATTAATAAAATACCTTGGAGTAAAGCTGACCAAAGAAGTGAAAGACTTGTATACTGAAAACTATGAGTCACTATTCAAAGAAATAGAAACTGATACCACGAAATGGAAAGATCCCATACTCATGGATTGGAAGAATAAATATCATCAAAATAGATATTCTCCCCAAAACCATATACAAATTTAATGTGATACCCATCAAAGTTCCACCAAGCATCTTTAAGAGAATAGAACAAAAACTACAATCATTTATCTGGAATCAGAAAACACCTAGAATACCAAAACCATCTTGAGGAAAAGAAACAGAAATGGAGGCATCACACTCCCAGATCTCAAACTATATTATAAAGCCATCATCATCAAAACAGCCTGGTACTGGAACAAAAATGGGCCCACAGACCAGTGGAACAGAATTTTGAAAGCCCAGAACTAAACCCCCACACCTATGGACATCTAATCTTTGAAAAGGGGGCCCAATGTATTAAATGGAAGAAAGAGGCTCTCTTCAATAAATGGTGCTGGGAAAACTGGGTTGAAACATGCAGGAGAATGAAATTGAAATACCTTATCTCACAAGAAATAAAAGTCAATTCCAAGTGGATCAAGGACCAGGATGTTACACCAGAAACTATCAAATACTTAGAGGAAAACATTGGTGGAACACTTTCCCACCTAAACCTCAACGACATCTTTGATGAAACACACCCAATTGCAAGGAAGACTAAAGCAGAAACAAATGATCAAATTGAAAAAGCTTCTGCACAGTCAAAGAAACTATCACAGAAACAGAGAGACCCCTCACTAAATGGGAGATGATCTTCACATGTCATACATTAGACAAGAGACTAATCACTAAAATAGACAAAGAGCTCAGCAAACTTAGCACCAAAAAAGCAAATGACCCCATCCAAAAATGGGCAGAGGATATGAACAAAACATCTACTTCAGAGGTGATCCAAAAGGCTAACAAACATATGAAAAACTGCTCCAGGTTGCTGATTGTCAGAGAAATGCAAATAAAGACAACACTGAGATAACACCTCACTCCTGTGAGAATGGCATACATCAATAAGGACAGCAGCAACAAATGCTGGAGAGGCTGGGGTGACAGAGGAACCCTTTTGCACTGCTGGTGGGAATGTCAATTGGCCCAGCCTCTTTGGGGAGCATGTCTAGAGAACTCTCACAAGTCTAGACATGGACATTCCAAATGACCCAGTAATTCCTCTCCTGGGGATATATCCCAAGGACCCCATAATACCCAACCAAAAAGATATGTGTATACCTATGTTCATAGCAGCGCAATTCATAATAGCTAAAACCTGGAAGCAACCCAGGCGCCCAACAGCAGATGAGTGGCTGAGAAAGCTGTGGTATATATACACAATGGAATACTATGCAGCTATTAAGAACAACAAACCCACCTTCTCTGACCCATCTTGGATGGAGCTAGAAGGAATTATGTTAAATGAACTACGTCAGAAAAATAAAGATGAGTATGGGATGATCCCACTCATCAACAGAAGTTGCAAAAGAAGGACAGAAAGGGAAACTAAGAGCAGGATCTGAATAAATCTAGAGTAGGGCACCAAAGTAAAAACCCTGTGGTGAGGAGGAGGGTGGACATTCGTCTTCCTGGGTCAGGGGGTGGGGGGCCGGGGCTCTGGGAGGTGGGGGGAGGGGACATAGTCTTTTGGTGGTGGGAATGGTGTCTATGTACACTCCTATTAAATTTTAGTAATATAAATCACTGTTTAATTAATATGAGAGGGGGGAAATTGATGGTATGTCTCGAACTTTTAAAAACACAGTCTTTTTAATACATAGGCTGAGTCTTTGATATGTTGACTTTCTCAATAGCCTAGACCAGGGAGAACAGAAGCAACAGGTGGCACAGCTATATACAAGATGTTGGGTATTGTACAGCAAATCCTAACAAAGGGACTTTTCAAATTAATCCAATTACCAAATAATGTGATGATAACAATAACTAGCCATTGTCTTCTCAAAACTTAAGACAGCAGGAACCTCACATTTCCACTATAGAGTCTGTATTTTCCCCCAGTCCTAGAACCTTAGGGTAGGGCACACTTTCCTGCATGCTTCTCTCAATTCATACCAAAAAATATTGCATTCGCTGATCACAACCTAATCAACAAAATGAGTGCCACCTCAGCATGCTTCACTTCAGACTAAGTCCAGAGACTTTAGGTGTGGAATGACAACCCTTCAGCTTCATTACTCAGGTGAGACCATTCCTTTCATAGTATTCTCTAATTTCATTCCAGGTGGTTCACTTCTTAACAAAGTCCTAAAACCTAGATATAGACTAGGTCCCCTGAGACAGAGCATATGCTCACACATATCCATAAACTAGGGCAAAATAGATACCTGAAAGCAAAAGTACACAATAGTCTGCAGTGAGTACCCTCCAACACTTCATCTGCACTATTCCAACCTTTAGGTCCATAACTGTTCAACAATTTGTTTGGCTTTGTATGCTAACTCTCTTTTCTGCCCCCAGGTTCTGGATGCCAGCATGATGCCAACCAGACTTCCCTGGACAGAGGACCCTACCAGTGTGTCCTGGAGCTCTGCTTCCCCAGAGACCCACCCTACTAGGGAGAGAGAGGCAGACTGGGAGTATGAATCGACCAATCAACACCCATGTTCAGCGGGGAAGCAATTACAGCAGCCAGACCTTCCAGACCTTCTGCAACCCACAATGATGTTGGGTCCATACTAACAGAGGGATAAAGAATAGGAAAGCTATCAGGGGAGGGGATGGGATATAGAGATATGGTGGTGGGAATTGTGTGGAGTTGTACCCCTCCTATCCTCCTATCCCTTCCTGTCTCTTATTTAAAAAAAAATTAAAATTAAAGAAAAATTTACCACTCATGGAATCTACTATTAAAGAAACTCTCTTTATATAAATTTTTTTAAAAATCTAATGTTGATTATACTTAAATTTACCTACCAATCAAATCCTGTTAACTTTATATACACTAAAATCAATAATTTACTGAATTTTACAGATTGTTCTTTGTGGTCATATAAAGCAGACTGTTTCATAATAAAATGATCACATAAAAGATATTGAATGGGAAATTATACATAATGAATTATGAAAATTACTCTAATTATTATTTTATTAAAAACTATCTAGACACCAATTCCTACATCCCTGACTATAAGTACTCAAATTTATTTGCATCTTTTTCATTTGTTTCTTGTATAGTGTAGGCATATAAAGTGAAAAATCTATTTATTTATCTATTATTTATTTATTTGTCTTGAGTAGAGCCAGCCTGTATCTTACACATGCTTGATTCCACCACTCCTAGACCAACAATTATTTATTTATTTATTGTTATTGATGAACACTCACTCAGGTAAGGTTTCAAAGTTGCACAAGCACATTTTCAAGTAAAGAGACAGTGAGAGAAATGGAGAGGAGAGAGAGAAGACATACTATCAGAGTTCCCTGACCCCAGCCCCTGGCACACCCCTGAAATGTATGGACTGGAGCCTAGTTGCATGCATACCAAGAGGGCAAGTGTTCTAGCAGAAAGCACTCTTTTTGCCCCATCCAAGCTGATTTTTTCATTCAGATAGAGTGAGAGACTGAGTATTTCCAGAGCTTCCCCAGGTGTCAAATGGAAAGCTGTGACTGGTTGAAATACTATTTAGTTTATAAATATGTCATACATGTGTATAGGTAGAAATATCCACTTATTTCATCACAAAAGCAAAATTCTCCAATTGTAAGAGAGTAAATCTATGTCTACGGACCAGTACTGATAGTCAAAATTTTTCAGAATCAGAGTTTCTTCCCAGGTGGTAAACCATCCTGGATTCTGAAAAACAAAATTCTCTTGAGATTGATTATGCCTTGCTGGTATTTCTGTTTTAGACTCCTCTATCCAATATTCCTGAATCATTTATATTTGCATTTATATAAACCAGCAATCCTCATTATTCAAGAATGTTTTTTTTACACTCCCCAAAATTCAACTCAATCCTTCATATAACAAGGGCAATTGTTATTATTTATCAACTATGCCATTCTATTACACATTTTATTCAGAACACTGTGGAGTATACACAAGAGATTATTCAATTAATATCTTTGTAACATAATTATTTATGTTGACAACCCTCTAGTTGTTCTGTAAGCCCTATGAAGTCAGGACTATGTCAACACCATATATCACTGCCCATGAGAGGGGAGGTGATCAATAAATATTTACTGAACTAAAAGTAAACATTAATCTAAACAGGAGAATTACCATGTCTAGAGCTTCTCTTTTTTTTTTATGGACTCGGCAACTTTTCACAAGTTTGTTTCCCACTAGTCTATTAGGAGATAGGAAGCATAATATGGCAGATTTTGAAATGAGCTGTCATCAGGAAAATAACTCAAAATATTACTTCTTGGATCTTATAGTCTGCAAAATGGAGGTATAAATATCCATTCCACATCATAATTTAAAAATTTATAAGATGAGCTGTTGGGACATGAACGTAATAGCATATGGCTAAAGTTAGCCTATGAGCATACTAGGGACTTATGCAAACCCCCAAAGGATTGTGAATGTGTCAGAAGCTTTTTAAGTGTGTGTCTGCCAGAAATGACTCTCAGTTCATGTGAACTCAGATCAAGCTAGCTGTTCCTGTGTGCTTTCAATGCCTGCTCTCCTCCCCAAGACCCGCCATGCAGCCCCGCGCCCCCCAATCTCCACATGAACACATGTAGCCAAGCTCTGATAAACTAGCTTAAAAGACTCAGGGCTCTCCAGTCACCATGACTATTTGATTTTTGTCCCATTGCCTATTTTGCTGTATCCAAATAACCTGCAATGTAATAAACTTCCCATTGCTTACACCACAGCAACATCAAAGTTTTTTTTTTAATTTTTAATTCTGTAGGGGGAATATAGCAAATGATAAATAAATGCCAGCTACCTCTATTTTTGAACATAAAATAATGCACAGTATGATGGCCATTGCCATGAGTGACTGGCCACAGCTTCCAGAAGGGCAGATGTGCAAACTTATTTGGGTGCAATGATTCTGTGGAACTATGTACACATCCTTGTGCCTTGGTCTGTTATCAGTGATACTATAACTACTATTCTACTGTTTATAAATCATCAAATGGACAGATGCTGACATATAGATAAAAAAAGATATAGATATAATTAGAAGCAACCATTTTTTAAATGTGCAATCCTAAGGAACCTGACATTTTTAATATCTAAACCCTCTGAAGAAGTCATCTTCTAGCCATTCCCATCCTGATTTAATTGCCTATGTTTATTTATTAGTTCATTTATAACATGTTTCTTGTACAACTACTCAGAAGGAAGCATAGTGAGAGGCACAAGTACACATGGCAAGAACCACTCAAGAAATATGTTAAATAAAATCTTCGGTAATGTTAGTGCTAGAGATGCAGTGTCACGCTGTAAGTATGAGGAGGCAGTGGAACAATATCTCAAATAAACCAACAAAGGTGTACACACACACACACAAATGCATTCTTTTTTCAAACATTCTGTTATATATGCATGTATTATAATAACTATATAATAATACATAAGGAATGCTTGTGAATTCATATGCATATAAGTATATTTTAATATATAAGGGCATGACACAAATATCACCCTTCTAGGTATTCATTAATCTTCGATATTCTTAGCTAAACTATGCTTCCTTATAAAAGCACTATAATTGGTCTGCTTTGTATCTTAATATTTTTCAGCCACACAGTTATAGATGCTACCATAATGTCAAATTGGCTTCCCTGGGCAGACAACCTCACCAATGAGTCCTGCAATACCACCTCTCCAGATTTCCACCCCACTAGGAAAAGATAGAAATAGGCTGGTGATATGGATCAACTTGTCAATGCCCATGTTCTGCAGAGAAGCAATTACAGAAGCCAGACTTCCCACCTTCTATACCCCATAAACATCTTTGGTCCATACTCCCAGAGGGAAAAAGAATAGAGAACTTCTAATGGAGGGAATGGGATGTGAAACTAATGGTGGGAATTGTGTGGACTGTACCCCTTCTATCCCCCAATCTTGTTGATCATTATTAAATCACTAATAAATTTTAAAAAATAAAAAAGCACAGTAAACATTTGTCTATCTTTACTAATTTATTTTGAGCAAATCCTAATGAAACTCTAAGCTATATTTCAAAGGACAGATTATCACCATAGAAATATAAACTATAATTTAATTCTGCAGGGACACTATATATAGTTAAAATAGTAACAATTCCTGAGCCAAACGTGATCTGCATGTACTGGACTGGTGTTACTGGGGTGAATGTATTTGCTTTGACTTCCATCTGAAGTCATCCCAGAGCACCCCACTGTGCCAGTATATGTTACATCTAAGGGCTCTTTGTGGTTCACAGTCTTTTTATCCATCAGGTACATCCAAAACCCTGGTTTCTCTACAAATGCACCCCTTCAACTCTTGCGAAGATAAGTGCTACCATTTCCCTCTGGGTTTAAAAACTGTCAAAATGTGTAAGGAATATGACAGTCACAACAATTTCAGCTTACCCTATGTGCTCAGGCTAGGGGAGGTTATTTTTAGTAATCTTAAAACAATTAATGTGACCACAGCATATACTTTAACCTACTTTACCTACCTCAAGAGACTACAAGCAGGGAAATAAATGACTGCTAAGTCAGTGTGTACATGTAGCCAGCTGTCATGCTCACTGTGATATGAGAATCATCAGCAAAAGTGGGGAGGGATGGCAATGGTTGGGAATATAAATGGAAATGTACTGTAAATACTAAGCTTAAGAGAATGTTGGTCTGAAACTAGAAATTAAACTTTTTTATCACCATCAAGTAGACAAAACCTAGTGAGGTTTAAATGTAGGTACAGGTGGAATTACCCATTAATAACCCTTAACTATGCATTAATTCATTAATGTACTCATGTGAACAGCAAATATTTATACTAATGAGAGAAAAACACAGAAAGAAAGACACCCCCTCCTCAAAACACTGCTTAGCTTTGTCTTCTGGTAGTGCTAGGGATTGAACCCAGGTCTTCAGAGCCTCAGGAATGAAATTTTTTTGCATAAACATTATGCTATCTCCCCAGCCCACAAGTTACTGCGTGAAGAAAATAGGCACTCAGTGGAGAGTGTATTCAAAGAATATTCTCCACCTAGAACAACTGTTTATTCCCTCCCAAATCCTCCTGCCCATGGGCCTCATGCTCAGAAAGAAATTCTACTCTTCTTCCAGGAGGTTTAGTATGGGATTCTCATACCATGGAATAAACCATATCTACCTCTTCCTTAGCTCTAACCACCCTGTCTATGAGAGGACCAATCCTATGTGTTCCGTGCTTATTAGAAGTCAGTCCATCCTGTAAGGGTTGGAGTTATCATAGCCTTTGGAAGGTATTCATTATCACCTGTAATTTAACTCTCTCAAGCATTGGTCTAGCCAGCTGCCTTCCTTTCCATATCATTTCTACCTTCCAGACAAACTTTCAATTCTAAATCTAGGAGTTTTAATAAGAATTATGTCTTGATTTTAATATTATTAATTTTTTTTCTATCTCCTGTTAATGCAAGCTGAGTTTCACTAGGTAGACATATCCTAGGAAAATGATCGACCATTGTTTGACTCAACATCATACTAGAAAAATTAATGGCTGGGGAGATAACATAATGATTCAGCAAAACACTTTCATGCCTGAAGCTCTAAGCTCCCAAGTTCAATCCCCAGTACCACCAGAAGCCAGAAGTAACAATGCTCTGGTGTTTTTCTCTCTTGTCTTTCTCTAAATATTTTATTTATTTATTTTAATGAGAGATACAGAGAGAGTGGAGAGAGACCAGAGCACTGATCAGCTCTGGTTTATGGTGGTGCTGGGGATTAAACCTGGGACCTAGAGCCTCAGACATAAAAATCTCTTTACATAAGCATTATGCTGTCTCCCCAGCCCTCTGTGTCTTTCTCTCTATCTATCTCTCTCTTACTCATGAAAATAATATAAATAAAATATTATAAAAAGAAAAATTAGTACTATTAAAGATATTCTAAATTTTAAAAATTTAAATTTTGTGAAGATCAAAAGCAAACTTTGGGTGTATATAGTTCCCGAATACCATGAATTACTGGAAGCAACACTATTACTGTATATATAGTTTTTTATTAAGACTCAGTCATGTCAATTTGAGACTTTCATTCAAATCATACAGAAAATTAGAATTTATAATTATAACTTAGATTTATTATTTTATCAAATGCATATAAATATCAAATTCTATGAAAAATTTCTTGATACTACTGAGTAAATGAAAACTATACTTTCTTAGTATCACCTAAATATCTAGTCCTCCTTTCTTGCCTCACCTCTTTGATTTTCTCTTTTCTTAAGGCCTCATTTAAGAATTCTCTTTCCCACACTGATCACTTGAAACAGTTTTGTAGGACACACCCTTTGCTGTCACACTACCTTGGGAAACAAACAAAAGCCTTTGGGAGTCGGGCAGTAGCTCAGCGGGCTAAGCGCAGGTGGCACAAAGAGCAAGGACCAGCATAAGACCCCTGGTTCCCCACCTGCAGGGGAGTCACTTCACAAGCAGTGAAGCAGGTCTGCAGGTGTCTATCATTCTCTCCCCCTCTCTGTCTTCCCCTCCTCTCTCCATTTCTCTCTGTCCTATCCAACAACGATGACAAGGGCAACAAAAAGGAATAAATAAATAAATATTTTTTTAAAAACCACATAAACAAAAGCGTTTGATGTTCCTCTCTAACCACACAAGTTTGCTTAGTGAGCTACTCCATCTGAAAATAACATATTCTGCTATGTTTCTATGCTATCATACCATTTTGATTGACCTCATACATACATGTATATTTTTTTATTCCCTACATGCACATTATAGCCTCAATGCCTAGAGCATGACTTTTAGAGAGCAAATATTGACTGAGTATCAGTGAATGTGAACTAAAAAGACATCCTAAATTTATTAGTACACATTCTGGCATACTTGGCCTGCTCCAGTTTATCTAAGTATTTCTTCTCAAAGATCTGCACTAAGAAATTTCTTTGGACAGTTCCCTTGGCAATGGAAATAATCTATGCAATCCTGATTTTAAAAAGAGACTTCTGTGTTCACAATTTATTACTTTGATTCAGAAAGAGTAAAAATGACTCATTCCATGAAGGCATTCCATAAGGACTCTGTGTATTATTTTGATTTTTTTTCTTTTTTAAAAAAAGCCATTCATTACATGGATTTTTTTTCCTCCCAAGGAGTATTTCTTTCTTTAGCTCACTTTTACAGATTCCACTGAGACAAATGCTACTTGTATTCAATGAAGAAAGATAGGCTGAATTAAAAAAAAAAAAAAGAAGAAGAAGAAGAAGGAAAAAAAGTTCAATGAATTAAGTTTGTTTATTTTTAAGCAGGTCATTTTTCATAGTCTTACTTCCCTGGAGCAAAGTTTAGACTATCCTGCAACTTTACCCTGGCTTCTAGATAATTAACAATTTATTATTCACTCGTCTTGCATTTCATTTAGACTTTTCATCTTCAATCACTTAGGATGGCCTGCAATCGTTTCCTCACTGTTATCTTCAAATTAGTGCTTTTTAAATAAATACCATATTTTCCCTGTCTGTGCCCAAAATGTTACAAGAAAGCATATGGTATTGAATGTGGGAAGGGGGGAGACAAAAAAATGAAAAAAAAAAAAAAAAAGCATTCATAGAATACAAATAAGCTATTTTCGGCCCTTTGAAGCTATTCACAAAAAATGACAATTTATTTTACAAGTACTAGTGCTTCACATCTCTGACACCAGAATGCTTTCTTTTCCTATGTATAAAAGAAACTTGGGCCAGCTTCCAAGTTCTATAGGTCCCTTTCTAAACCAGCGACAGCTACAGACATGAACTACATTGCCTAGAAATCAAGTGGGGATATAAGAGAATGGCAAAAAGTTGGAATATGAAATCAAACAGACTCCTTTTTTAAATTTTCTTGCCAGAAATTTTACATAATTATTTACCTACTTACTTTTGTATAGAGACAGAGAGAAATTGAGTGGTATGGAGGAGGAAGACAAGAGAGAGAGACATTTGTACCACTACTTCACCACTCGAGAATTTTAGCCCTCTGTAGGTAGGGTCCAAGGGCTTGGATCTGGATTCTTGCATGTTATAACACGTGTGTTCAACTGGTGTGTCACCACCTGGTCCCCACAAACTCGCTTTGACTCTTGCTCCGATTCTGACCTTCGGTTTCCACATCAGGCAAACTAGAGATGTCATTTAATATCTCAAAGTATTATTTGGAATAGACTATTTTATTTTATTTTATTGATGTTTCTGTTGCTGGAGAACAGATTATGGCCTTGTGGCATCTACTGCTGAATTACATCCCTGGTGCCTGTAGTAAATTAAATTTGATAATATATGCAAACCCAATTGGCACAATGTCAAGAGAAGTGTTCATATTTCAGTGTTGTAAGTGAAGTGTTCAATAAATTGGGTGGTGTATTTTATGGTGTTACTATTGTTGTTTTTCATCTTATAATTGAATAAGGAATATGATTTAAATATGGGACATATTTAACTGTTCTCTCTGAGACACATTTTTGTTACTTGTAAAATAAAAGCAAGTTATTCCTGGCATGGCTAGGTTTTCTGCTCTGTCAAACTTGGAGAATGAGAGAAACATTTTATTTTGTTTGTTGTAGATTATTATTATTACTATCACAGTGAGCTGTATTATTAACAATTGCTTCCTCTACATTCACCCTGAAGCCTTTCTTTTTCTACTTGTGATACAGAACTAAAATTAGGCAAGAACTTTTCAAAGACTCCAGACTCATTTTTGCAAGTACTAGAATAGTACTGTGTTCATTAGACACTTAAGACATGGTATGAGACTTGGCAATGTCATGAATTTTAGTCCAAAGTAAATATAATCAACAACAAAAAAATACCATCAGAGGCTAAAACACTGTTTTTCATACTAAAGGAAAAGTTAGAAAGAATACTGTCCAAAAACTATGTTGACCATAGGTCTTCCTTAAAAGATGTGACAAGATTTTTCTTTTCTATTAATTCATTCTCCCCTCCCTTTCTTCCTTCCTTCCTTCCTTCCTTCCTTCCTTCCTTCCTTCCTTCCTTCTTTCCTTCCTTCCTTCGTTCCTTATTTCCTTCTTTTACACTTCCTTTGCTTTATTTTTCCTATTTTCCTATCTAAAATAATTACTGAGGAACTTCTAAGTGTCACTCTGTCATGCACAAATATGAATAGAATAAACACATCAGATAAGTCCCTTTTTCCATAGACTGTATTTTCTAGAATAAAAAGCTCATATACATATATAAGGAAGTCATTAAGATAATAAATGGAATTGGTAAATGGCAAGTCTACCTCTTAAGTCAAGTTTATATCTAAAGTAAGACAAGAAACTCTCCCTTGTGGTAGACATACTGATGTGCTATTTAACAACAACAAAGAAAACAACCGCATAATGTTGGAATGAAATAAGCAAGAAGACAGCAGAACCTAACCATTCCAACAGTTCTGATCTTAGCATACTTGTGAAGATAAGTATGTCTTCATATATGATTAGGTTTAGTGCTGTCAAACTTAGAAAACTATAAAAATGTGGTATTTTCCTTTGTTCTAGTTAATTATTGTTATTATTACTATCACAATGACTTAAGTCAATGTATTATGTATCTTCTGCGTCTTTTCCATATTTTTTAATGGGGATATATTTTACCACCAAGAACACAGAATAGCCAACAATCAATGTATTTATTTATTTATTTATTTCCTTTTGTTGCCCTTGTTGTTTCATTGTTGTAGTTATTATTGTTGTCATTGTTGTTGGATAGGAGAGACATGGAGAGAGGAGGGGAAGACAGAGAGAGGGAGAGAAAGATAGACACCTGCAGACCTGCTTCACCGCTTGTGAAGCGACTCCCCTGCAGGTGGGGAGCCTGTGCCTCAAACCCGCTTTGCGCCACCTGCACTTAACCCGTTGCGTTACCGCCTGACTTAAAATCTATGTTTTTTTTATAGCAATCACAAATATGTTCAAGTTACATAGCCTGTTGAAAGAGTGCATACTATTACAATATTCATCATTTTAACTACAGATCTGATGTTTAATCGGTATGGTCAGAATCTTAGTATAAATGTGTTAATCAAGATGGGTCAATATGCATTCTATTAAATAGTTAATGAAGAAAATGCAAAGATTTCTTTGCAATCTTTTTTTTTAAAGAAGATCAAAGAAGAGGAAATAATAACTAATGCACACTGAAGAAAGCTTTACTACCAAAACAATGACATTTGAAGAATAAAGCCACAGATCAATATTTTCATGAATATAGATGCAAGTCTTCAACAAAATATTAACAAACCTAATCTCCAAAAATATAAGAATAGTTAGATGTCTTGTAAAAGTAGAATTTATCCCAGATAAGTCTGCTATTAGTTTGGAAAGCAGTTAATGTAACCCATCAGAATACACTGAAAAAGAAAAATTACATGATACATGAAAAGAAGTCATAAAAATCACATCATTGAAAATGCTCAGTAAACAAGGAATATAAAGTAAT
This sequence comes from Erinaceus europaeus, assembly GCF_950295315.1. Classification (NCBI taxonomy): domain Eukaryota; kingdom Metazoa; phylum Chordata; class Mammalia; order Eulipotyphla; family Erinaceidae; genus Erinaceus; species Erinaceus europaeus. The sequence continues at coordinate 147,089,412 of NC_080163.1, read as the reverse complement.
TTTCTCAATTTGGTAAAGATGATCTAAAAACAAAAACCAAAATACCAAAAGGCAATTTACAGTTAACATCATACTGATAAGAATAAAACTTGATCTTTCCCACTTTCCCATCTATATCTGGTACCAAACAAGAGTGTTCCCTCTTACTACTCCTTTCCAATATCACACTCAAACTCTTATTAATGCAGTAAAGCAAATAAAAGGTAAGGAAGACAAAATTGGTCTTTGTTCATAGATAATATGATTCAAATGAAACCATTTGAATGAACAAACCAAAAGAAAAAGAAAGAGGCTGAATGGTGGTGCACCTGATAAGTGCACATTTTACAATGCACAAGGACCTAGGTTCAAGCCCCTGGTTCCCAACTGCCACTGTATAGCTTTGGGAACGGTGAAGCAGTGTTACAGGTGTCTCTCTCCCTATAACCCCCTACTCTCTTGATTTCTGGCTGTCTCTATCCAATAAATAAATAAAGATAATTTAAAATTTTAAAAAGAAAAAGAATATAAAAGTCCTGGAACTAGTAAGTACTTATATCAAGTTTGCATAAAATAAAATCATTACCTCTGATATACCAAATATGAATTTGTAATTAAACACATTATTCTGTACATAAACCACCCCCAAAAGTTAAATACTGAGACACAGATCTTACAAAATATGTACAATATCTATATGAAAAAAACTACAAATCTTTGATGAGTGAAGTCAAAGAACTAAATGAATGGCTTCATGTTAATGTATAAGAGAAGTCAATATTGTCAGTATGTCCTTTTGTCCAAATTGATCTAGAGATTCAGTTCAAACCCTATCAAAATCTCAGCAACCTATTTTATGAGTATAGAATAATGACTCTAAAGTTTATATGAAGAGGCAATAGACCTAGAATAATCAACGCAATATTGCAGAAGATCAGAATTGGAAAACCTTAGCTCGAGACTTAATACAGAGCTGCTGTAATCAAGACAGTGTGAAGTAATACCAGGTTAACTGAATGGAATAGACAACCCAGAAACAAATCCCTATAAATTCAGTAAACTTATCTTTGGCAAAAGTTTAAGTCAATACAACGGAGCAAAGATCTTCCTATCAACAAAAGGTCAGCTGAAGAGTGGGAAGAGAAAGAATCTAGACACCATACATTCTTCACAAATACTATCAAAAATAAATTACACATGTAAATAAATGTAAAATACAATAATGTAATGTTGTGACACAGCAAGGGAGTAGAATTTTGGGACATGATTAGCATATGGCTAAGGACTGACTTTAAGAACTTAATTAGCATATGGCTGATGAATGTAATTAGCATATGGCTGACATCAGCTATAAGCACAGTAGGAATGCAAACCCAGTGAGAACCCTGTCATCTGAACCCCAGAAGAGGAACTGCACCAGAACCCAAACATGCTGACACCTTGATCTCAGACTTGCAGCCTCCAAATGTGGGAAATAAATTTATTTCGTATAAGCCATCCAATTGATGGTATTTTATTGCAGCAGTCAGAACTGAGCAAGACAGTGCTTCTTTTATCTTTCACTGTCACCAACCCCCAGAAGACACTAATTCTCCTGTCTCAATGGCTATCTCACAGGGGATACAACTGATACAAATCTTTTGGTAAACAGAAATGGCATGGACTTTCTATTTGCTTCCAGAATAAGAAATACTAATTGCTCAATGGTCTTGTACATATTCCCCATACACTAAATACAAAATTTAAGACATCCTGTCAATCTGTTCCTCAAAAAATATCATATTCTCCATTACCCCGATACATACATACTAATATGTACCATACAATTTACAGTCAACAACTGTACTGTAAATCATTAACCCCGTAATAAAGTGATAAAAATTTAAAGCAAAAGTAATTCTCACAACTTGAGTCAAATTTAGATTCTATTGGAACAAATCCCACCACTTTCATTTGAACATACTCAAGTTTAACTAGGCAGATATTTAAGCAAAATGTAAAAATAAAGGTGAACAAAAGCATACATACTTGTGTTTCAACTAACGAATTTAGGATGATGGATGATGACAGCTTTCAACTTTAGTCTATTTTATTCTGAATTAGTTTTGCCTCAAAATTCTCAACTTTCCATTCACATGAAATCAAGTACTATACCAATGAAAATGTAAATGAGTGATACTAAACCCTGTTCTAAAAATAACTCAGATGAATGACTATAAAATGAAATTGTGATAACAGTTTATTAATTTGATAAGTAGGAAAAGTAAATCAGTTTTAAGAATAGTCAGCATAATCAGTCAGCAGGAGCTCAAAGTCAATTTTCCTCTGGAGCTTTTCTGCTTAGAACCTAGTTCAAATATCAAACTACTGTTCCTTCACTGAAACTGACATTCAGTATGAATTGATGTAAATATTTAAACTGCACATCTCTAAACTACATTTTCACCATAAAAGTAGCTTACAACTTCCATAAAATCATTTGTTAAAAAGCTGATATTACTGCACTGAAACTGTTATATGTTACATTTCAAACTTCATGTCTAAATACTATATTCTTGATGTTTAATAGAACAACCATTTGACACTTTTTTAATCAACATTTTTATGAACAAAAGTAGCTGAGTGATAAGTAAACTTTTAAAAGCATATGAATTTAAATAACCAAGGAGTCACTGTAAAATATTAATAAAGTATGATTTTTTAAGTCATTAAAACATAAATATACAAAAAAGACATTTGTATAATATGATCTGGTATACAGATCCACCTCAAATATAATTATTTATGAATCAAAAATTATGAACTATACAGCTCAACATCTAATAACATTTTCTGATCTACTAGAAAAGCAAAATATAAATTATCCTTGTCTAGTAAAAGTTTTCTTTCAAAATATATTTTAGACTATTTTGTCCTTTCTCACAACTCTAAATTACATTTTTATAAACTTTGTTGGAAATTTTGAACACGTGAAAATAAAATATTACTGTAAGTAACATATCTGATACCTAATACTCTGCATGTATTAAGTGGATACCAGCATGAACTCATAAGTACTAAAGAAGCACTTCAATATGCACTGGACATAAATCTCCATAGCTAGTCTTGGTTTCTGAGCATTTGCAAGACTGAGATTTCACTTAGTAGATATTAAAATTTAAGTCTGAATGCTTGTGTGTAAAAGATAAGTAAACACCTTTATCAAAATACAGAAAAGTTATTTTTCCCATTCTGAAAGGGGACTACTGAACATAACCACTATATCTCAAGTTTTCTCAAAAATTTGCTTTGTGTGGCCCAGGAGGTGGTGCAGCAGACAAAACATTGTGCTCTCAAGGAGGAGGTCCCCAGTTCAATACCTGGCAGCACATGTACCAGAGTGATATCTAGCTTTTTCTCTCTCTCTCTCCTATCTTTCTCATTAATAAGTAAACAAAATATATTTTAAAATTTTGCTTTGTACTAACTTGGGAGTCGCAAACTGATTTAAAATACTTTGAAAGTTTAAACACATTTAAATTCTGAATGGAGTAAACTGGGCCTGTGTCCTATAGTAACTGGATTTGCACCAGCAAATAACAGTCCTAACTTGCCAAGAGTATTCAGCAGTTTGTAATATAGTATCTTGGAGTCAAAATTTGAACAAAATTCATTAGAACCATATAAAATATTATCTATAGTTTTATACAATAGGAATTAAAAAAAACATTTTTATCATCTTTATTTATTGGATAGAGGCAGCCAGTAATTGAGAGGGAAGAGGGTGATAGAGGAGAGAGACAGAGACACCTGTAGCCCTACTTCACCACTAGTGAAGCTTTCCCCCTGCAGGTGGGGACAAGGGGATCGAACCTGGGTCCTTGTGCATTGTAACGTGCACTCAACCACCCGGCCCCACAATAGGAATTTAAAAAAAATATATGAAATGAATGAAAAATAAAGTAAAATACTCAGGTAATTCTGTCTACAGTTAACAGTTAAATTACACCCACTTAACAGAGTTTTTTTTGTCTCCCTGTTCATCTTGTCATTTCTGCTATATTTTCCCCTTAAATCAACTTATAAAAAAAACTTACACAATTTACAACCTCAACTCTAGTGCTAATCAAAAAGGAAATAAAGCCATCATTTTAAAGCAAGGTGGTGGCTTCTTAGCAGCTTTTGTAGGGTTACAGAAATTAAAACAGAAAATCAGATAAAAATTCAACTACTTTTTCCAGGCATGTGAATGAGAGGTCTAAAAAAGTCTTAGCTTTTTTAGTAGCTTGAACTTATAGTGCCATTTAAAATAATGTAATTACATAGAAATTTGGAATATGATCAAGAAAAGTCATTTTGGTCTCAATTCACTGACATCTATAGAACTGTTTTTGGTTGTTATTTCTGTGAGTAGTTATAAAATAAAGGAAGTTCTTTTAAAAAAATTCTCAACTTTACTTAACCAATATACAGTAATAACTACTCCATATAATTTTTTTACTCCATATAATTTTTTTTAATTTTTTTATATTTATTTTATTTATTTATTCCCTTTTATTGCCCTTGTTTTATTGTTGTAGTTATTATTGTTGTTGTTGTTGGATAGGACAGAGAGAAATGGAGAGAGGAGGGGAAGACAGAGAGGAGGAGAGAAAGATAGACACCTGCAGACCTGCTTCACCGCCTGTGAAGCGACTCCCCTGCAGGTGGGGAGCCAGGGTTCGAACCGGGATCCTTATGCCGGTCCTTGTGCTTTGCGCCACCTGCGCTAAGCCCGCTGCACTACAGCCCGACTCCCTACTCCATATAATTTTTAAGAATTATTCTGTCCATTATTCTTTCTTTCTTCCTCCCTTCCCTCCCACTGTCCCTTCTCTCTCTCTCTCTCTCTCTGCCTCCAGTCACTGGATCTAGGTGCTAACACTATGAATCTATCGCTCCTGCTTGTCTTTTTGTTTGTTTGTCTGTTTAACATTCGCTAGGACAGAGAGAAATTGAGAGAGGAGGGGAAGATAGAGGGACAGAATGACACCTGTAGACCTGCTTCATTGCTCAGGAAGCACACTGCTGCAGGTGGAGAGTGGGGGCTAGAACCTGGGTCCTTACACATAGTACTGTGTGTACTTAACTGGGTACACCACCACTCGATTCCCTTTCCATTATATTTTCCACAGTAGTAACAGAATAAAGTTTTTTTTTTTTAAGATTTTATTTATTAATGAGAAAGACAAGAGGAGCAAAAGAAAGAGCCAGACATCACTCTGGTACATGTGCTGCTGGAGACAGAACTCAGCACCTCACGCTTGAGAGTCCAATGCCCTATCCACTGCACCACCTCCCAGACCACCAGAATAAAGTTTATAAAATCTAATTCAGATAATTTTGCATCAGTCAAATGAAAAATAATAACATTAAATTGAATACATGTTGAAAGGAGACACTCATACTGGGGAGAAATATACCTATTAAATACCACTGACAACATTTAATTAAGTAAACAGTTTATGTCAATAAGACTTAAAATAGCCCAAACCCTCTGACCTCATAGGAAACTTTTATCATCTGAACTTCATGATAATATATTTGTAAGGGATAAATTATTTAAATGGTCACATCATGCTTCCTTTAATTTGCATTAGGCGGGAGGCATGAAATCTGCTTTCCTAAGTGGGTTGCGAGTCAGATATTCGCAGTCTGAGATTAATTACTCTTTGTAAAAATTTTCCTTATATTTACTTGTTTCAATACCTGACATACAGTAGAGGTAAATTTGTTAGATTAATATCTATATTGTGTTGAAAATAGTAAATAAACAAAATCCAGGTAAACAAAAGCAAAGGAGAAAGCTATTCAAGTTCATTGAAGCAGGCATAATAATTCTATTTTACAGACGTCCTGATATTTTATTGCCTATAATAAGTAAGGTTCAAAGATACCTGGCTGTGGCTTTGAAACTAAAGACCTGAGTTTGAGTTCTAATTGTGTGCCAAATTCTGTCACTGTGACCTTGGTTAAAGAAAGAACACCTCCAGGCATTTACCCCCTTAAAATTTAAAATTGGCTATCCTTTTGCTACTGCCTCAGCTCCATCAAAAATCCCAAAGGAGATGAAGTTTATGACAAACATCCTCCTTCCTAAGGAGGAATATGCAATTATACCCCTAATTAATGTATTTAAAGAGTTCTTTCCTGTTACCATATATAAATTCAATTTTAAGCCATGGCCTATTTACATATATACTTTTTTCCTCACTTTGAAATATATGAGTATTTTACTTGTTGAATTAAAAAAGCAAGAGGCATTATTCTTTTAATTTAATTAACTATTGACTTAATGCAAAGACATGGGCATTTATCTCAACAACACTGAGCACTCATGATTCAAGGAAATGATCATGTGTGGATGTTCATGAATTGTATTTGTATTTTTCTTTTTTCTTTAAATTTTTTTACTATCTTAATTTTATTTATTGGATAGAGATAGCCCAAAATCTAAAGGGAAGGGGGTGGCAGAAAGGGAGAAACAGAAAGACATCTGCAGCATTGCTTTACCAGTCGTAAAGCTTTCCCACTGCAGGTGGGAACAGGGGGCTCAAACCAAGGTCCTTGCTATACCACCAAGTCCAGGACCCTGGCTGAGAATGAAATTGGTAACAGCCTATCCTCCAAAAGAAAAATCTAGTGGGTAGATAGCAAAGTCTTGTTTTACAAATAAAGGCACTCATAATAAATACACTAACCATACACTGAATGGTTATCATATATCATTATGGTGTCTGCTGCTTCATTTCATCATAACAACACAATGATAACATTCCATATCCACTTTATAGATGTGGGAGTTGATACCTATAAAGATTTATAAATGCTATTTGCCAAGCATCACACAGACAGTAACTAGGTAAATTTATTCTTAAATGTGATATTTACGTCTGCCTAATTTGTAAGTACATTCATTCCCCCACCCACCCAAGATGAAAATTGGTGTCAGACCATCTGTTAAATAGGTGACATTCTACAAGGATGTGCAATTTGTTTTAGTCCATATCAAAATAATTGTTGGGTTTGCCATATACTCATGGCACAGAAATAACACATTCACATGTTATTTATGCAGGCAGCAAAGTACTTAACCATAGCACTTCATAATCCAAATTCCAAGAAAAATTATTTCCTTGAAGCAATAATATGGTGAGTACAATTCAAAATTTAGGCCACAAACCTGTTTCAGGCTCAATGGAAAAATAAGGCTGCCCTTCCAAGATACTATAAACCAACTTTGCACTGTTTCCATAAACTGGGTCATCAGCATCTGTAGCTGTTACATTAGTGACAGACGTACCTACAAAAAAAAAAAAAAAAAAGAAGAAGAAAAAAAGAGAAATAATAATTAACATGTTATTCTTTGCCAAAAGCTAAATGTCGCCAAGCATATCATACAGAAATCTATGTGTGAAAATGAGGCAGAAGAGATCTTTGAAAAAATATATGAAGATAAACTACTCTGTTGTGATTTCAATAATGTCTGAGAATCTTTTAGAAGAGTACTGCTAAATTGGAGTACTATAAAATGATAGCCCTTTCACATTCGGTATAATTTAAGATTCCTTTGTAGTTTTCATTTTAAAGATACCTATCCCATTTATGTAGCCTTATGATATATGCAAAAGAAATTTACCAATGGAAAATGAAGCATGAGGTTAATAATATGAGATAACGTGGAATTTAAGTTTTGCAAAATCTCAAATAAATGTGCATGGGATAAAAACTACAAAAACAGCAAAGGTATACTTTACTATTTTATTTAATTTTTCAGAATATAAACATAGATTAGTATCATCAGTTAATCAACAAGTTTAGGTAATTAGGTTTTATGAATAATAGAATTAGCTTTTTAGTCAGTTTTTATTTTTTATTCACAAGTACAAACAGCCTTTTTGATACACACACACACACACACACACACTATATTCAAGTAACTTATGTTCTGGGGTGGTAGGGAAGAAGAGAATTGACAAACATACATAGAAATTTAGAGATTCAGTTTAGGGAAAACTCTATTTGTCTTATCTAACTTTATTGAAAAGCAAAATGTTTCAGGAGGTGGGTCCTTACCACCTCACCTGTTTGTGCTGGTCTAAGAAATGGTTCCAAAAGTGGTAACTTTCTGTTTAGCTGAATTACTTTCTTCTTTTAACTTTTGCTTTAATATTGATTTACAAAATTATGAGACAGAAGTTATGTAATTATGTACCTCCAGAGTTCTGAGTCCCCTTTCTCTCCACTGGAAACTGTGGTAACCCTCTGAAAGTTGCAGACATGGTTTGACTATTATTTCTATAAATATCTGTCTATATTTATATATATTAGCCTGTTTCTTCCACGGTCCTGCCCTCTCTTATTCTCCAAGTCAAACCTATACCTATGGCTACTTCTGAATGTCTTTTCTCCTCATCTCTCTTTGGGTTCTGATGGAATTTGGGTTAGAGCCCTCTGGTCACCTTCCCTTAATATTTCGCCTCCTCTGGGTATATGAGTCTAAATTTTTTACGGGTTCCAGAAGTTGTGAGTTCTGGAACTCCACCTGCAGGGAGAAAGCTTCACAAGTGGTGAAGCAAGGCAGAAGGTGTCTCTCTGTCTCTTCTCTCTGTCTCTCTCCCTCTCTATCAACCCCTTCACTCTCAATTTCTACCTGTCTCTATCCAATAAATAAATAAGTCATGATAATTTAAAGGTTTAAGAAAACCTTTTTAAAAAAGAAAAGAAAAAATTAAGTATAAGCAAAGGCAAAGGATTGTGAGAGACTTTCTTGGAATTGTTAAAACTGGAGGGATTGGAGAAATCTTGTGTAGCAAAAAGAATTGTGCTCTGTGGAAGGGCATGTCCTTATCCAACAAAGATATAAAATAATACCAAACATATATTTATAGATAGAATACATAAAGGAAGAAATAAATTATCTGATGACTGGTAGGTATATATCATAGATGTGTTTCCTTAAAAGACAGACTCTGATATAAAAATTTCTTTTAAAATTTTTTTAAGGAGAACTAGAGAGGCAGGGAGAATGAGTGAAAAACCAGAGCACTGATGTTTCTTTCAATGCGGTGAGGGTGGGCGCAAATTTGGCTCATGCACACGGCAGAGTAGCACACTATTCAGGTGAGCTCTCTTAAAAGAGTTTTGTTTGCATAAGGTCTCAGTGTCTGAAGTATTGTGAAAAGGAGAAGATGGGACAGAAGAGCACTGGGTGTGAAGCTGCCACAATAAAACCTTCTACTGGGGGGCTCTAGAGCTGGGCTGGTCATTGAAGAAGCAAAGCTAGACCTTTATATTCCAACACTGGATAGTCATTGGGTCTGGAACACCTCCAATCCCATACCCACTTCCTCCTTAGTGGGATTTTGGTTTTCCATCAGTTCCCTTCTGCTGGAGATCATCAACTCTAAGGTGTCAATAATCAACTCTAACAGCAAGATATTTCTCTTGCTTGAATAATAGGCTTGCTTTGTCATAGGCACAACCCAAGTTTTGAGGCTTTAGATGATATAATGGAGTTTTAGCGCTGTGGTATCTTTCTTTCTGTGTCTCTGTCATTATATCTGCCAAAGTTGGCCTGGAATGGTGAATCCCCAGCAGTGAACCATAAATAGCAATAACAAAACAAACATTCCCTGCAGTTGGGGGTAAGAATGTTTTAAACCTACAGAGCATGAGGGTGGACTGAACAGTATATCCCCTCTGTGTTTCCTGAAATGAGATAGAGCTCTTGGAAAACCACAACCTATTTTTGAAGTGTTTTGAATTATTACCACTACACAGGAAAATGTAACAATAATATCTGTTGAACAGGGATAATCCTATAAAATTGGAAATTTTACTTAGAATGTTGACTCATAACTTCAACAAAATCGACACCTGGGGGGAAAAAAGCACTAAGTTTGAGTTGTGTAATACATTCCAACAGATACTGGAAGCAATATCATAAGAAAATATTTTAGATTCAATCTATTTTATTTTAAATAAGTAACTCATCAGCTAGCTGGTGAAAACAATCACATGAAAGCATATTATTTGTAGATACTTGAATACTGTGTGGGATGAAGAAGAACTGGATGATAAACTCTCTAGGTGAGCACATGATAATGAGATAAAAGTGGCCACAGAAGGGGGAGTAGAAAAGGTAACTGTGAAAATCAAATGCCAACTGTAAGGCTGGAGATGCAAGCTTAAAATAAAATACAGGGCACCGGCATTCTAAGACAGGAGTTCTGGCTTGATCTGGCTGGGAACAATAAGATAAAACAGTTAGAGGTCATTTCTATGCTGTGGGTTTCTCTCTGCTAGTGCATCCAGATTTGCTTGAAAGTGAAGATGTACATAAGATCAGACCAGTTCAGAGGTCACAGCAATAGTCCCTTCAAGAGGTAACAAAACATTACCACTTGGTAATAACAAGAAAATGAATGTCCGTATGGATTTCTTTGTTTTGATCTCTTGTACTAGATATATGGAAGAAAATAATCCATATTGGTAAACTGAGTGAGGCACATACAGAAGCCATTTTTTTAATAATTGTTCTCCCTAAAACTAGCTCCAAAAAGAGCATGAGTAGTTATAAGTAAATTCAAGAGTTACAGAAAGAAGTGACAGGGTTCAAAGGCTGATGGATATGCAACGTTTTTGTTTGTTTGGTTGTCCTGAATCACTACCTCAATTTCCCTTCCTTTCTTCCTTTCACCACTGCTAGTACTTCACTGCTCTAGCTGACTTTTTCAGACAGAAAGACTTAGAGACTGAGAGGCAGAGAAAGAAAAGACACCACAGTATAAGCACCAAAGCTTCTCCTGCGTTCAAACCTGGGCCATACACAAAACAAAGCTGGTAACTTCCTAGGTGAACTATCTTGCTAACCTCACTTATTTTTTTTAATTTTTTATTTATAAAAAGGAAACACTGACTAAACTATAGGATAAGAGGGGTACAAGTCCACATAATTCCCATCACCAGAACGCTGTATCCCATCCCCTCCCTTGATAGCTTTCCTATTTTTTAACCCTCTGGGAGTATGGACCCAAGGTCATTGTGAGATGCAGAAGGTTAAAGGTCTTGCTTCTGTAATTGCTTCCCAGCTGAACATGGGCATTGACAGGTCGATCCATACTCCCAGCCTGTTTCTTTCTTTTCCTAGTGGGGAAGGGCTCTGGGGAATCAGAGCTCCAGGACACGTTGGTGGAGTTGTCTCTCCAGGGAAGTCTGGTTGGCATCATGCTAGCATCTGGAACCTGGTGGTTGAAAAGAGAATCAACATACAAAGCCAAACAAATTGCTGCACAATAATGGATCTAAAGGCTGGAATAGTGCAGATGAAGAGTTGGGGGGGGGGTCTCCGTTTTGTAGACATATAGGCATATTTTAGTTATATTCCCAAGGGCCTGTGGCTATACCAGTGTTTTGGTTTTTTTTTTTTTTTTTTTTTTGCCTGAGCGTGAAATCTGATATGCAGGTGGATCCTAATTATTGTGTGGATAGATGATGTCAAGACTGGAAGAAGGACCAGAAAGCTGGATCAGTGGAGAGAGTAGCTCCCAAATATGGGAAAGGTGTATAAATATTATTGACTGTAAATCCCATCTATTTGATCTAATCTGGGGTCCATATTCAGTTTAGGAGCCTATGTTACTTCGGAATCGCTGTACATCTGAGCTCACATTCTGTAGTCATAAGCAGGAATTTTCCAAGCTGCCTCAATGTCAGGACCCATCTTCCTCAGCATCGAGTATATTGTCCAGCCTCCCTTCGGAGGATGGAACATTCTCTACCATTATTGATCCAAGTTGAGGCCAAGGTCCTATGGGGGGCCAACAAAGGGGTCTATTGTGTGGTTCCTGATAGAAATAACCTATAACAATGGAGAGAGGGATTTAGTCGAGGTCAATGCCCATCATGTTTGTTTGGGAGTCTCAGGACTCCCCGATTAGGGCCCTTGCTGATGGGGTGGCCTGATAGTGACTAAAGACTCATCATTAAAGTATGCCAGTCTCTTGCCCTTATTCAGCTTTTGTAGTCCTTGCTTTGATAAGGTTAGCTTTGGAGTGAGTGAGAGAACTGTAATAGGAACTAGGTGAGGAGGGTATCTAAGTCTAAGTAGACTATTTCATTATGAACTTGATACTGACTCACTACAGACTATTGTGTACTTTTGCTTTCATGTATATATTTTGCCTAATTTATGGATACATGGAAACAGATGCTCTATCTTATGGAATCTGGTCTATATCTAGGTTTTGGGACTTTGTTAGGAAGTGAACTTCCTGGAATGGAATTTGAGAATACTATGGAAGAAAAGGTCTCACCCAAGTAATGAGGGTGAAGGCTAACCCTACTTTTTATGGAAAAAAACATGTTTTCCTCATTATAAAGTAATACATTATCAGAAACAAAGACAAGATCTATACTCAGTATGATGTTAAGTTAATGAGCATTCAGTTCTAGTCACTTCCTCTGCTCTGGAAAAAAAGAGAAGTGAACAAATAGTCAAAAATTTCTGTCATCATCAAAATTACCATCTAGTGGATGATTCTAATTAAGAAATGCCTTCATAGGGAAAAAAATCTAAATAGTCTCTGAAAACATGACAGAATCACTTTATACACATGTGGGGTGTTTAGAAAGTGTAGTGTGGGGCTAATGGCTTTGCACAGGAAATAATTCCAGCTGATTCTGTAATACCTTTGTAGCTCTGAGCAAATCATTTAACTTGGCTTGGCTTCAAATTTCAAAACTAACACACATATTACAGTGCTTATGAGGGTTAAACAAAATATTATACATAGGGAGAAGGTGTATAAATCACCATCTCTTAAGGCTATAAATACAAGCTCATCTCCATATTAGCACTGAGCCTTGTATTAGTTTGAAGAGATATGCTGGCTCCTATGGTCACAGCAGTGTTGTTTACAATAGCCAGAATATGGGAGTAACCTAAATTTTGAACGACAGATGATTGTATAAAGAAGGTATAAGATATATATTCAGTAGAACACTATTCTGCAATCAAAAATATGAATGAAACTAGAAATGACCACACTAAGAAAAGCAACCTAAGAGAAAGAGGAAAACCACTGAACTTACATGTGGAATATAGATGACTAAAACCAACGTAATTACAAAAGCATTCGTAACACCTTTCTCATGGACATTTTGTGGATATATTGGGGGAAGGGGTGTTGTGCTTATACAAGTATACCCCCGAAATCTTAGTTTGGGGAAAAATCTGTTAATCACTAATATTTCTATATTTTAGGAGAAAGAAAAATAATTTAGTTTTGAAGGGTTTCTTTCCCCTTTTGCTGGGTTGAGTGTCTGTCCACTACTCCACTGTACCCAGTGTCCATACTTTTCTTTATTTTCTGATGGAGACAGAGAAAAATAGAGAGGAGGAGAGAAACTTTGATACCTACAACACTACTCCATTGCTCATGAAGCTTCAGACCTGCAGGTAGGAGCTGGGAGCTTGAACTCATGTCCTTGCATATAAATAATGTGTCATATCACATGTGCCACTGCCAGGCCCCTTGAGGAATATTTGGATCTCTTATGTCCCTTTTAGTTTCATGGAACAGTAATATGGAGGTAGTGTTTGGTGTATTTTAAACATCCTTTCAGATAGGGCAGGCAAAACAGTTCACCTGAATAGTGTGTCCCCTCTCTGCCATGCACATAACCCAGGTTTAAATACAGACAAGACTGAATTGTAGGAAACATCTGTGGTATAGTGGTATCTCTCTCTCTCTCTCTCTCTCTCTCTCTCTCTCTCTCTGTCTCTCTCTCTTTTTACTGTTTCTCTCTTTTTTTTTACATTTATTAATTTTCCCTTTCATTGCCCTTGTTGTTTTTCATTGTTGTAGTTATTACTGTTGTTGTTATTGATGGTGTTGTTGTTGGATAAGACAGAGAGAAATGGAGAAGGAGAAGACACAGAGGGGGAAAGACAGACACCTGCAGACCTGCTTTACCGCCTGTGAAGGGCCTCTTTTGCAGGTGGGGACCCGGGGGCTCTAACCGGGATCTTTACACCAGTCCTTAAGCTTTGCACCATGTTGCTTAACCTGCTGCGCTACCGCCCGACCCTGTGTTTCTCTCTTTTTGTATCTTTCTATCTGAAAAACAGTCTGGAAAGATAAAAATAAATAAGTAAAAATATTTTCATAAATTCTGATGTAAAGTCATAGTAAAGATTAGCTGTAGTATAAACCACTGACTTTTTGAAAAGTTGGTTTTCCAACAAAATTAATTTCAATTGTGATTACACTGAAATTTTTTTCAGATGTTTAAAAGTATTTTCTGAACAATTCATACTACATAAAGTGACAAAGGGATTATCTCTCATTAAAAGAAATTCAGGGACATTTCCTTGGGAGTTTACTAGCACGGAACTGATGATGACCACATATAGTTTTATTGGTCATTGCAGCTTGATATTATTTTATATGAGGCATCTCATCATGTTGTTAAACAAACATTAAAGCAGGAATAAGAGGCTGGATTCGCTTATTTATATGCTGTCTGATTAAGTTTTTTTTTTTTTCATATACAAAGATGCTATTTTTGTATTTCCACCAAGGTTATCACTGGGGTTTGGTACCTGGAAGATGACTTTACCACCTGTGGTGGTAATTTTATTTTTTCCAATTTTCTTTTTAGAGAGGGTATAACAGAGAGAGTATATATAGTGGGGGCTAAAAAGGGAAGGAGAAAGAAGTGTCAAGAGAGAAGGAGTTGACCAATGGAACAGAATCGAAAGCCCAGAAAAATCCCCACACCTATGGACATCTAATCTTTGATAAGGTGGCCCAAATGATTAAATGGAAGAAGGAGGCTCTCTTCAATAAATGGTGCTGGGACAACTGGGTTGTAACATGCAGAAGAATGAAATTGAACCACTTTATCTCACCAAAAACAAAAATCAACTCCAAATGGATAAAAGACCTGAATGTCAGACCAGAAACAATCAAATACTTAGAGGAAAACAGCTTCCCACCTACACCTCAAGGACATCTTTGATGAATCAAACCCAATTGCAAGGAAGACTAAAGCAGAAACAAACCAATGGGACTACATCAAATTGAAAAGCTTCTGCACATCCAAAGAAACTATTAAACAAACAGAGAGACCCCTCACAGAACGGGAGAAGATCTTCACATGCCATACATCAGACAAGAAACTAATCACCAAAATATATAAAGAGCTCAGCAAACTTAGCACCAAAAAAGCAAATGACCCCATCCAAAAATGGGCAAAGGATATGAACAAAACATTCACCTCAGAAGAGATCCAAAAGGCTAACAAACACATGAAAAACTGCTCTAGGTCTGATTGTCAGAGAAATGCCAATTAAGACAACGTTAAGATACCACCTCACTCCTGTAAGAATGGCATACATCAAAAAGGACAGCAGCAATAAATGCTGGAGAGGTTGTGGGGACAGAGGAACCCTCTTGCATTGCTGGTGGGAATGTAAATTGGTCCAGCCTCTGTGGAGAGCAGTCTGGAAAACTCTCAGAAGGCTAGACATGGACCTTCCATATGATCCATTAATTCGTCTCCTGGAGTTATACCCCAAGGACTCCATAACACCCAACCAAAAAGAGGTGTATACTCCTATGTTCATAGCAGCACAATTCATAATAGCTAAAACCTGGAAGCAACCCAAGTGCCCAACAACAGATGAGTGGCTGAGAAAGCTGTGGTATATATACAAAATAGAACACTATGCAGCTATCAAGAACAATGAACCCACCTTCTCTGACCCGTCTTGGACAGAGCTAGAAGGAATTATGTTAAGTGAGCTAAGTCAGAAAGATAAAGATGAGTATGGGATGATCCCACTCATCAACAGAAGTTGAGGAAGAAGATCTGAAAGGGAAACTAAAAGCAGGACCTGACCAAACTGTAAGTAGGGCACCAAAGTAAAAACCCTGTGGTGAGGGGTAGACATGCAGCTTCCTGGGGCAGTGGGGGGTGGGAGTGGGTGGGAGGGATGGGTCACAGTCTTTTGGTGGTGGGAATGGTGTTTATGTACACTCCTAGTAAAATGTAGTCATATAAATCATTAGTTAATATGAGAGGGGGGAAATTAATTGTATGTCTCAAAGTGTTTTAAAACACAGACTAAATATTTTTAATATATAGGCTGTGTAATTGATATGCAACTCTCTCAAAAGCCTAGACCAAGTAGATCAGAAGCAATCAATAGCACAGCTATATACAAGATACTGGGTACTGTACAGCAAACCATAACAAAAAGACTTTTCAAAGTTAACCCAATTACCAAATAATGTGATGGTAACATTAACTATCGATTGCCTTTTTGAACCTAAGACAGCAGGAACCTCACATCTCCACTATAGAGCCCCTACTTCCCCCAGTCCTGGAACCCTTGGATAGGGCCCACATTCCCATATGCCTCTCCCAATCCATATCAAATAATATTGCATCTGCCGATCACAACCTAATCAACGCAACGATTGCTACCTCAACATGCTTCAGCTCAGACTGTGTCCAGAGACTTCACGTGTGGAATGACAACCCTTCAGCTTCATTACTCAGGTGAGACCTTTCCTTTCATAGTATACTCTAATTCCATCTCAGGTGGTTCACTTTCTAACAAAGTCCCAAAACCTAGATAAATACCAGCTTCTGTGAGAGAGAGAATATGTTCACACGTATCCATAAACAACTGCAAAATATATACCTGAAAGCAGAAGTACACTAGAGTTTGCAGTGAGTATCCCCCTAACACTTCCTCTCCACTATTCCAACCTTTGGGTCCATGATTGCTCAACAATTTGTTTGGCTTTGTATGTTAACTCTCTTTTCAGTCACCAGGTTCCAGATGTCATCAGGATGCCAGCCAGGCTTCCCTGGACTGAAGACCCCACCAATATGTCCTGGAGCTCCACTTCCCCAGAGACACACCCTACTAGGGAAAGAGAGAGGCAGACTGGGAGTATGGACTGACCAGTCAACGTCCATGTTCAGTGGGGAACCAATTACATAAGCCAGACCTTCCACCTTCTACAGCCCACAATGACCCTGGGTCTATGCTCCCAGAGGAATAGAGAGTGGGGAAGCTATCAGGGGAGGGGGTGGGATATGGAGATTGGGTGGTGGGAATTGTGTGGAGTTGTACCCCTCCTACCCTATGGTTTTGTTAATTTATCCTTTCTTAAATAAATAAATATATAAATAAAAGAGAGAGAGGAGTGAAAGGAACAGAGAAAAGCAGAGATATCTACAGAACTGTCCCAGCACTCCTAAAGCTATTCCTCACCCTCACCACCCACTGTAGGTAACCAGGGTCTTGAACATGTGTCCTTGCACATGCTAATGTGTGCGCTCTACCAAGCTAAACACCACCTAGTCCCAAAGATGATAGTTTTTATCTAAAATCTCAATGTTTTGTGTGAGGATAAAATGAAATAATACAAAATATAGAAAAGTGGTCAAGAAAACAAATTTAGAGTTAAACTGTCTTGATCAAGTATACAAAAAAGGTTTCATGTCTTAAAACTGCTTTTTAAAAGGGAGTTTTAAGAGGCCCGCTCCCCACCTGCAGGGGGGTCACTTCACAGGCAGTGAAGCAGGTCTGCAGGTGTCTTTCTCTCCCCCTGTCTTCCCCTCTTCTTCCTATATCTCTGTCCTATCTAACAATGATGACATCAATTACAACAACAACTGCAACAACAATAAAAAGCAACCAGGGCAGCAAAAGGGAAAATAAATAAATAAAAAGAAGGAGGGGAAGGTAGCTATAGCAATTACTTTATATCTTAGACTTATTTAGATAATTATATGTAATAATACTGTAATATAATAGAAGAATTATTGATATTTGGTATTTCTGACTTTACATGTAATATGAACATTACACATGCTTAGAGATTGCATAATAAACTAACCATACAATTTTAAATGATAGGATATTCTATAGTTTATAATTAAATCTCATACTTTAAAATACTTATTTTTCCTAGTGGTTTTGGTAGGAGTAGATTTCCTTAAATTTAGGGGCAGGGCAGAAATGAAATCCCTAATGTAAAAATGTATTCATTGTTGTTAAATTCGGGGGCTCCAGCAGGCCAGGCTAGCATCACGGTGGTAGACAGACTCAGGGACACATGGCTGGGCTGAGAAGCTGCAGTTTAATCTTTATTCACGAACGGGCAAATCACCACACCATGTGCTTCCCCATCTTTCTTTCTCAGCTGCTGCTGGGACTCTGCACGTCCTTAGCATACGGGGCGGGGAGAAAGAGGGGCGCGAAACTAGCAAGGGCCAAACCATTTCTCTCAGAGGAAGGGGGAAGAGGGCCAAACCAACATGAAGAATACCAACATATTCCCCCTTTTCTTTTTTTTTTTAATATTTATTTTATTTATTTATTCCCTTTTGTTGCCCTTGTTGTTTTATTGTTGTAGTTATTATTGTTGTCATTGTTGGATAGGACAGAGAGAAATGGAGAGAGGAGGGAAAGACAGAGAGGAGGAGAGAAAGATAGACACCTGCAGACCTGCTTCACCACCTGTGAAGCGACTCCCCTGCAGGTGGGGAGCCGGGGTTCGAACCGGGATCCTTATGCTGGTCCTTGTGCTTTGCGCCACCTGCGCTTAACCCGCTGCGCTACAGCCCGACTCCCCCCCCCTTTTCTTTTTAACTAAATGACCACAGTATCAGGGGTGTGGGGTGAACAGAAACCTATATCGTACAGGTATTTTCAAAAAAGAAACTTGCACAAACATGGAGAAACATGTAAGGGAGTAACAAGAACCAGTGTGCTGCCAAGGGAAGGCCTTAGGGGGCCAATTTTTGCCTCTGGGCAAAACTTTATCAGCTTAAAAAAATTTTTCCTGCCTCTGGGTGGCGTACTTGCCTCGACAGGCATTTTCTAGCATTGGGGGAGGGTGAGGCCTAGAGTCCCAAGGCATGGCTGCAGTCAGTCTTTGAGAAACCCAGCAGCATAAAGGAAGCTGCTAGTTTTGTGCAAAGTGTCCAAGGTGTATCAGTGAGTCCAATAGAAGTCCAAAGCAGATGTCCACTAAAGAAATGCCAAGGGGTGAATTGTTGTACGTCTGTCTCGATGGGGAATGTCAGCCATCGAAATACTGCTTTTCTGTAGAGAACTTGACAGCTGCAATTTACTTACTATGAAACAAACTTGTAGCAGGTTAGAAGTTTATCACAATTGATAACTCTATTACAATTAGAAGTCTTTTTTAGAATGATTTTAAGGTTGTTTAAAGTTTAAACAATAGAATGTGAAAAGGTAGACATAAGAATCAAAGAAAGAAAACCTCAGGCATGAGAATCATTAGCATAGCCATTGTGTAATCTACCATTTCTAATAGAGAAGGTAATCGAGAGTTTTACATATCAACAAGTCTATTTAACCTTTTGTTACACCCATTCAAGATGGAGACACATCCTAGGTGTGCGCAGGTTTTGTTTAGACCAACTTGGTTAAAATATATTGATTTTTAACTAATTTTTTACCTCAGACTTTAAATGTAAGTTAATTTTATCTTTATGAGTATTACGTTGAAAACCTTTTTCATTTAACTTTGCCTGGTAAGAATTTAGCCTTAAAGTTACGTTTTTAACCTTAAAATTACTGTTTACCAAACTTATACACACACATAAACATGGTCTTTAATACACAAGGAGAGAAACCTTTGTTGTGAAGACATGCCATTTTAAACACGAATTTAGATCTGTACTGTCTTAGTTGTTGTTGGGGTGTCATCATCTGGAGGTGGCTTCCCACGCAGCTCCACTTCTAGGAATTGTAGGTTGCGATCTCTGGATGAATCTCTGTGTGTTCTAGATTGTCTGCCTTCAGACCCAAGCTGGAGATCTCAGCCATGGGGCCCAGTTTCAGCAGGGAGCCCGCGATCTCTGGGTGGTCCGGGATCTGTCCAGACTTCATAGCATGAGGGCGGGAAGGCCAGCCGTGCAGAAGGCGCGGGCCGAGGTGCCCCCAGGTGGCAGCCAGGATAGGCTGCCGCGGCCCTGTCCCATGGCCCTGCCATGTCTGCTGCCCTGCTCCCAGTGGCCAAGCAGCGTGGAGGGAGCCCACGCCCAATGCCCCGCACCACGCAGCAGAAAGCCGGCTCATGTGGGCTGGCGTTGGGCTCCTGCGAGCTGGCGTTGGGCAGAAACCACAGAGTGGTGCAGAGATAAATGTTCCAGAAACAACGAAACAGTCTCATGAAGAAAGGGCAGAGGGCTTTGGAGATCTCTTCACAAGCAGAAGAGAAGGCCATAGTGCATAGGTAGCCAAATTGTCTTCACTTATCTGAGAGATGCGCAGGTCAGTTCCACGTGGGCGCCATTTGTTGTTAATGTTTCGGGGGCTCCAGCAGGCCAGGCTAGCATCGCGGTGGTAGACAGACTCAGGAACACACGGCTGGGCTGAGAAGCTGCAGTTTAATCTTTATTCACGAACGGGCAAATCACCACACCATGTGCTTCCCCATCTTTCTTTCTCCACTGCTGCTGGGACTCTACACGCCCTTAGCATACGGGGCAGGGAGAAAGAGGGGCACGAAACTAGCAAGGGCCAAACCATTTCTCTCAGAGGTAGGGGGAAGGGGGACAAACCAACACGAAGAATAGCAACAATTCATCTCCTTGATAACAAAGTGACTTAAAAATAAACACACATACACAAGTTTACATTTTCCCATTCAATTATTCTCATGTCACTCTTCTCTGGGGTATAAAACTGCTTTGGGCTCAAAAACAAAAGTTGTTTTTGTTATCCAGATGCAATTACCACCTGCCATTAAGCCTTGGGTCTGTCTGTGGTTGCAGAATGATTTGTCTACCCAACTATTCTAGTTTCATATCTTCCTGAAAGAATCTATTTTTTTTCCCGAATCAGAAACAGCAGGCCAGTTCCAGGTGTTTCTGCAGATGATACAATGTCTACACCCTAAACACATGCAAAATCTAGAGTCTGACCTTCCATGACTAAGAACCCAGTGTGAGTGCCAGTACTGGGAGGAGCTTATCTGCCATTTTCTGAATATGCAAAAGCATGTTCTGATCCAGAGGTGGGCCAGAGAAAACTCAATCACCCAGTAATTACCTAAGTTCCCAGTATCATATGCCCCTGAGGTTAATACAGATTCTAATGGATCGACCTGCCGACACCCATGTTCAGCAGAGAAGCAACTACAGAAGCCAGAACTCTTATCTTCTGCTCCCCAAAACAACCTTGATCCATACTCCCAGTGGGGTAGAAGTGATAGGATGAAGATAAGAGGACTCTGAACTCCAGCTCCATCAGCACCCAGAGAGAGAGAGAGAAGGAAAAGGAGAGGGACATATGGAGGTAGCTATGATGCTATGAGTGGCTTAGAGGGTAAGAGAGGATTGAATCAAAAAAAGTAGGGGCAACTATGTATAAACATGGACAGATAGTTGTAGAGAAGATGATTGGTCCATGTCTACAACTTTAGGGGAACTGTGGTAGGTTGCAGTTAGGAGAGTGAAGATTCAGAACTCTGATGGTGGGAATTCTGTGGATTCAAACCCCTGTCGACATGTAATTCTATAATATAAAAAATTTTTAAAAGAGAGAGAGAGAGAAAGATAGACATCTGCAGACCTGCTTGACCACTTGTAAAGTGCCCCTCCTGCAAGAGGAAAGGGGGGGGCTCAAACCTGGCCCTGCCCCCAAGACAAACTTTAACCCACATCCTCAAGCAGGATATTACTGCCTGATGTCTGACTTCCAGGGAAAATCCATATCCTTCAACTTAAGACATTTAAAAATGAAAAGGGAGCACTATATTCTGTTATGGATAATATTTCTTCTAATAGTGATTCAAGACTGTTGAGGCACCTGTACACTGGAATAGATGTGTGTGGAGGTTTTGTGGTTACATTTGTCAAGTGATTACCCGGGGGGGGGGGGGGGGAATGGATGCTTTGAGGTTAATCTTGCGGCAGAAAAGATTTCCAGTCAAGCGGCAGTATAGGCTTCTCCATGGAAATGCATGCAGAATGCAGACCATGAAGGCAAATTGAAAAGTGTAAAGCTTGCAGGATAACGTTTCTTCAAAGCGGCAAGTGTTGGTGTGTGATAAATAGGACCCTGAGTAATACCCGGGAAATATAACAACAGGATTCTCTGTTTGTGTTTTCATTTGGAACTGTTTTTGTCCCTTTGTGGAGGATACAAGAGACTCATTTAGCCAGTGACTATAAATTTGACACTGTGCCATTTCTCCAAGAAAGCCCCTATTATAATCTAGCTTGATGCTGATCCTAATTATAATAATATAGCTGTTGTATTTCCAGCTGTTGTCAACAAAAATGATCCCTGTCACCACAATTCATTCTGCTAGTATCAAGTATGAACAAATCAATTTCAAGGTGAATCCTGCTTTTAATAAGCCCATTTTTCTGCATTTAGTTATTTCTTAAGTGAGGTTTGCCAATGTGCTGCTTAAAGTTTAATTAGCAAAGAACTCGCAGCATCATTTGCCTCTTGTCATGTCTAAAAACTTCCTTCTATAGGATCAGGGCCTCTCCCCACATGACAGTAAGAGCTATAAGCAAAATTAACCATCAAGATTTTACACTGTCAGGTTAGAGGTTTCAGTTTGCTGACAAACTGAGATGAAAGGCCTTCGGGAAAATAAGATGTTGGGGTTTAGGTAGCGCAGCTCTGTTAGCAAGGCTATACTTTTTTTATGAGCAAGTCAGCACACCAATTCTGCACATTATTTAGAAAGAAAAATGCTAGTTCTGACACCCTGAGCAGGAAAACAAAGGTTTGGTGCAGCGTGAAAATGTGCACACTGGAACAGCTAAAACTCTTATGAAGAGAAGAATACAAACCCCATTTGCAAATAGTCATTTGCAATACATCTTATAGAATAAGTATTCCAATATCTGGTGAGTCTGGGGGGGGCTGTTAAGCAAGCAAAAAAAAAAGTTCAAAAGCTAAAATTCAGAAAGGCCTGCAATCCTATCCTCTTATTATCTTCTTCAAACCTCTGATTTGACCTTCTAGATGCCCCAATTCAAGTTTACTATGTACAATTCATAGACAGAGTGCCTGGCATTATCATCTAAAAATGTCTTTCAAACATTCACACACTCCAAAGATCAAAGGGCTAACAGGCCATAGCAAGATGCAATCACCTTCATTATTTCAATAAAAGGATGCCCTCAACCTAGCTTCCCTCTTCTTCCTTATTAATTGCCCCCAAGTATGATGCAGTGCTATTGGTGACCAAGCATAGGTGTTTCCATGACAACCTATACTGACACTGAAGAACAGGAAATATATTTTCTTAAGACCTGCATATGTTATTGATGGTGAAATTAACCATCACTAGACACTGAAGCATTTGGCACTGTGTTGGGAAGTGGGCCCACTGTCTGGGAAGTCCAGGCCATTGTTTCCATGAGAGTCTGAGTGGGTAGACCCCAAGCACTCCCCCCTCCAGGTCAAGAAAATGGTAGATTCCCCCCTGACCTTGTGAACTAATGACTGATGGCTTCTTGGGATGGAGGCTACCTTTCTACATATGCCACTCCTCCCCCCCTTAAAATAAAGGCCATGAATAACTGTGTATTGTGTATGGCCAAATTTGAAAACTGCCACAAATGTCCTGTTACTCAACCACCCCCCCCACCTGAAATGCCTGTAATTTACCCCCAGAGAAATATGCATTGTGAAGCTCATGACCAAACCTTGTTATGGTAACTTTCCAATTGTGATCAAATAGTTTGTAGGTCAAAATGTGACTATGCATTGTTGCTTTGTGCTTGAGTTAATGATTACCTCAAACTTCTCCCTGAACTATGAGTATATCTGCTTGTCTGAACCCCTCAATAAACGAGATGACCCTCTGAGGCTCTCCCGGAGCTGACTGTCTGCTTGTCTCTCTGCGCACTTTGCCCTTGCCTCTAGGAGCCACTATAGATCTCCCAGGGGGCTGCTTCACCCTCCGTTACCCGCGGCCAGGGAGGAGGGGTCCCAGAGAGAGCCCACAGCTCTGGATGTTTTAAAAATGTCATGCCAAAACCATTATACTTTTAGTTTTCTTTCAATAGTTATTTTATCATGAGAAAAATTTCACATGATCCAGAGAAAGAAAAATAAGCCAAAGTACCACTCAGGGTATATACTGTGCTGAGATGGAACCAGAAATCTCAGACATGAGAGCTTGATGCTCTACAGGGTGAGTCATTTCCCCAGTCATCATTTTTTAGTTATATGAAAGAATGAAGTAGGATCTGGGGTATCCCTATACATGACTGGCATGGATTTACAAGGTTTTTGTTTGTTTGTAGTGTACTACCCACACAGATATACATCAGTTACAACAGAACACAAACCTTCTGTGCTTAAAGAAAATCTGAGAAATTAAATGTGGAGTTACTATATTTTATTTGATTCTCTTTGATACCAGGTCTTCTGTATTCATTTCTCCTGGAGGGTCTCAAGTAATCCCCTCCCTACCCAGTGGGAAAGATAGCCTAAATCCTATCATTATTTTTTGGTTGTGCTACTTAATTATAAAAGACACATGTCAAATATCCAAACCTCCAAGGGATGCCATAAGGAGTCTTTGCAGGATGAAGAGGATTAAACAAGGATCAGTAAAAATGAAGGTTTCCTTATTTATTTTATTAACCCAATGTATGAAGAATCCTTCCCATAACAAATGTCAGGGGAAAATAGTGAACCAGACCATCTAACTGTACAATGGGAAGCAGGAGATGGAATTACAATTTCTTCCAGGAACTTCTGTTTTGAAGAATCTTTGGTTAACTAGGAAAATTATGTCATGGTGGTAATAGAGGCTCAACCCTTCTCTTTTGTTGGTATCATCTTATGTTTTTTATAATAGCTATTAAATCTAAAGTAGAGGTGGCATATGCTTCATTTCAAAAAATCTGTCTTGGAGTTGAAAAACAAGATCAGAAGAGAAATCACTAAGCAGAACTTGGACTTTTGTATTGCACCAAAGTAAAAGACTCTGGGGTAGGTGGTGAGGAGAGTTCAGGTCTTGAAACAGATGACAGAGGACCTATAGGGGGTTGCATTACTGTGTGGAAAACTGAGAAATGTTATGCATGTGCAAACTGTTGTATTTACTGTCGACTATAAAACATTTATCTCCCAATAAAGAAATAAAAATATATTTTAAAAATCTGTCTTAAGACATGTATCACGCAACAAAATCTTTAATGGTCACTTCCCTTTCCATCTATTTTGTAAAACTCCAACCACTGCTCTCTGGGTGTTCTCTTTATGTGCCAACTCTTAGGCTGTAGTGAAATGTTGCTGCCAAATTCTACATGTTCCAAATTGAACTTATTATGGGAATAGAGACAGATTCTTAACTGCAGTCAGGCGGATGGACAGTACCAAAATGCAACCTGTCATTTCTCTGGCTCTATGTTTTGGGATATAAACTAGGAGAAATAAAATTCAGTTTCCATATTTTATTCTGGGATATTCAAAGATATAAACAGTTTTGTGACTTAATGAAACATCCATACAAACTTATTGGGTCTTTTAAATGAGCCTGAAACTTTCTGAAAGTATTAAACACTTCAGCAAATTTATTTGAGCACACAGATGTCTTCTATTCACTCATGCATCATCCAATGAACATCTATATTGTGAACCAGATGAGAGAAATGAGAACTATTGTATGAAATTGTACTGTAAAATCTTAGTCATGTTTACTATGCACAGGAGGAAAGTACCTTCTGCATGGCTCACAAACAATGCCGGGATAGTGGCCTACCCTCTGCTTTTGCAAACAGATAATGAGGACAATTGGAGGCCTGGTTGTGAAAACTAATAAGCTGTCTGTCTGCTTTATAGTTCCATGTGCATAAATAAACTTTTTCAAAATAGGAATGACTCTTTTATAATAGAAGAGGGGAAAGGAAGTCTCAGTTCTTAAATTACCTATTTCCAGCAATCAAGCCTTTGCTAATCTGTTACCTATGGAATAAAATTGTATAAAAGTGCATGAAGTAAACTAGTATCATTTATGCTTTAGACTGGTAGCTATTTCCATCTTGACCTTGTAAAATCATGCTCCTTATGGGCACTTTTGCAATATGTTCAGACTGCGGAGGGAAACATCACTTATTTCATTTTAATATATAAATTCATGCATTCACATATTTACTTAAACACACACACACACTTACAGAACCTATACTGAGCTCTGAGATGGGCTGAAGGCCATGGGGATATGTAGCAGGGTCAGAGTTTCTACCCTGACAGTTTTAAAGTTTATTTTAGCAATGCCTTCACATGATTTTGTTTTATTATGTGAAACTTCAGATCGCTGTTAAATTTCTAGAAGGCAGCAGTGTAATGTAGTGGAAAACACTTATATACTATGATTATTATGTCAAAAGTGTTAGTCCCTTTATCTTTTGAAAAGCACTATCAACATAATGTTAACTGAGATAAGTCAGAAAGGCAAACACGTATATGGGATGATCCCACTCATAAAGAGAAGTTATGAAAGAAGAACAGAAAGTGAAACTCAAAGCAGAATCTGACTGAGTTTACTGAGTTTGGAGTATGGCACCAAAGTCAAAATCTCTGGTTGAGGGTAGATGGTCAGCTTCACAGGGGGTGGGGAACAGGACACAGACCTTTGGTGGTGGGAATGGTGTTAATATGCACTCCTATCAACTTATAGTCTCATAAATCATAAAAAATTAATAAAAAGGAAAAGCGTTATCAATAACTTGCCATACCTCACACATCAAGGCAAGATGAAGTGAAAAATACCAAAGTTGGGAGTTAAAGAGTTTTGCAGATACCTACGACAGTGAGATGAGAAATTGTATCTATATATCAACAACTGTACTATGAACCATTAACCTCCCAATAAAACTAAACCAGAGGTGAAGAAAGGCCAAGGTTTCAAAAAAAAAAAATGGGATGCTTATCACTCACATAATATCCTTACTCTTCTGAGGCCTCATCTGGATAATATAGTATCAGCATACCCTAGGTGAGGATGGCATTGTGTGGAGGGGTGCCCTGAGCTACTTTATATTTGATGAAGTATAAACTGGAGGCCAAGTGTATGAGAGCCACAGCAGTAGCTGTTCATCTTTTTTTTTTTTTTTTAAGTGTAAACAATTGTCTGGTTAAAGTTAGAATTTTTAAAAATGCCAATTGTGTGATCTTGGGTCCATACTCCCAGAGAGTTAAAGAATAGGAAAGCTATCAGTGGAGGGGATGGTATATGGAGGTCTGGTGGTGGGAACTGTGTGAAACTGTACCCCTCTTATCTTATGGTTTTGTCAATGTTTTGTCTTATGGTTTTGTCAATGTTTCATTTTTATAAATAAAAAAAAATTTAATGCCAATTGTGTGGTTGTTGCCACCTCCTCCATTCTGTTGAAATATAATTGACAAAAAAGTTGATATATACTTAAAGTGGTGCACAAAGTGATGAGGTGATATATGTATAGTGAAATGATTACCCAATGAAGCTAATTAACACATCCACACTTCACATACCCCCCCAAATATGAAAGATAAAATGGATAATTCTCTTATCAAATTTCAAACTGGCAAAAAAGTCACTGACTCATAGAACTGTTGGCAAGGGAAAGTCCTAACAAGACCAGTTTTCTTGGGCAAGCAATATAGATATGGTATAAAAAAGCAAGAGCACGAAAACAAAAGTATTTACTAACTTACCCAAAACACACCATCCTATATGTGCTATCAAAAAAAGTATTTACTAACTTACCCAAAACACACCATCCTATATGTGCTATCAAAAAAGTAGCTTAAGTGGAAGTGACTTGAGCTTATATCCTCTTAGTGATGTCAATATGTATTTTTAATTTGGTGGAAGTGATTGAACCCAGCGACTCATTTATGTGCTCTCCTGGAGAGTCACCTCCTTAGCCAAAACTTTACTTTCTATATTTTTATGAGAAAAAATACAGCAAAATATTCTCCACCACTTATTAACATCCACTTATCTTTCCTTGATGCTCATATAGCCCCCATCATGTAAGGGGTGTGTTCTTGTACAGTCACATTTCTGGTCCTTCAATATCTTCTGGGCTTAGATTTCCTTCTGGGCAACTAAGTTTCTACACAATTAGGAGACTCTTGGTATTTTCAAAGGCAGATTGTTGGGACATGAACTTAATTAGCATATGGCTAACATCGACTTGACAAAGTCTGCTGGCTGTGAGATGGGCACCCTCAAAACAGTGCAGTGAGGAAAGGCTTAAATGGCAATGGCAGGAAGAATTGGAAATTACAATCTCCTGAAAATAAGACATGAAGATCTCAAACACCTCAGACACATGTTAAGCCACAAGGGACTGTGGGTGTACAGGAAGTTATTTAAACAACTGTCTGATGGAAATTGGACTCCCTGTTCCTGTTGCTTTTTGCCTGCTCTCTTCCCCACAACCTCCATGCCGCTTTCTCCCAAGACCTGAACACGTGTAACTAAACACTAGTAACTTAGCTTAATGAATCATGGCTTCATGCCTCATGGTTAGCTGTATTCCCCCGCTCCCCTTTGCCTAGTTTGCTGCCATGGTTTTTATGTACTTAAATAACCTTTGTTGTAATAATCTTCCATTTGCTAAATCCCCGCCTAAACTGGAAGAAGTTTTTAATTTTTAAATTACTACATCAGATTATTGGGAAAATGGAAAAATACGCAAGTACCTACCAAATGATGTCAGAAAATGCATTATGTGAAAGGGGGAAGTGCTGAGTCACAGCAGGAATAGCTGAATCACTACTGCAAGGTTTCTGGGAGGAGGAGGAGAAGACAGCACTGATACTTATTTTGGATAAAGGTATTGAGTTTAGGAAAAAAAAAGCATATTCCTGAATGAAAGTTCAGAGCTGGGATTGCTAATCAGAAACATCCCCTTTCCATGGGGGAGTTTTATCAGTTTAGACATTATCGTAATGGAAAGCTAGAAAATTAATTTAGGGAGTCGGGCAGTAGCGCAGCAGGTTAAGCGCACGTGGTGCAAAGCTCAAGGACCGGCTTACAGCCAGGGCTCACCACCTGCAGAAGAGTCACTTCACAAGAGGTGAAGCAGGTCTGCAGGTGTCTGTCCTCTCCCCATCTCTGTCTTCCCCTCCTCTCTCCATTTCTCTCTGTCCTATCCAACAACAACAATAAAATAATAAGGGCAACAAAAGGGAATAAATAAATATAAAAATATTTTTAAAAAGAAAATGATTTTAAACACCTTGTCTGTATTAAATACTAGTTAATTAATTAACTACTAGTTTTCCTTTTTTTTTTAACCTGAACCCTTATTCAAAAGAGTCCATACACACACATAAGATTAAGTTGGTTCTTCAAGAGACTGTTTCCTTCTTCTAAACTCTAAAAATACATTACAATCTCTGGGGACACTCTTTACTTGTATATATATATCAGTTGCAGTGCATACAGATTTTCCAGACTGAAGCCTTACTGAAGACAAAATTCTTTCTTATTCTCTCAACTTTTCCCTTTAATCTCAGAGTCCTCATAATGTGACCACATCTCTTTGTTTACATTACAAGCATAGCTCTACGTTGTCTAGTTATACAAGTGCTAACAACAATGCCTGATATAAAATATTTATTCATTTTATCTTTGCACCTAGCCTTTGAGCATCTGTTATGATTATATTCATTCACAAAAAAAAAAAGAGGTAAATCCTGTATTCAAACTCAGACATGGAGTTTTCCCAGCTGGCCCTCCTAACCAAGACACAAACACCACACTGTTTCTGAATTTTACATCTCTAAGTGCAAAGAATATGGTCTTGAGTTTTGGGTTTTTCCTCTAGCATTTCAGAAATGCCTTACATGTAAATACTTTTTTTTTCTCCCACATGTAAATGCTTTTTAATAAGTAATGAATGAATGGTTACTTTCTTTAGGAAGGGAATCAAAGACTACTGCAGCAGGTTTGTATTGTCTCTGTTGTTTTGCCTTATTTTCATATTTTAAATTTATTAGAGAAGAAATAGTCATGAATTCACTTCCCTAAAGAGAGCTGCCTAAAGATAGACCCATTTTTCTATTTGAGAACAAAGCTTTGAGGTACAAAATCCTAATTTAAGCTCATAAAAGCTTATTACAGAAACAAGGATGGAGTGAGATTTTCTTTTGAAGATCTTAAAGGTAGAAAGTATCTTTATCAAAAGTAAGGTCCCTTCCAGGAAATAAAAGGAAGAATGTGTAGTAAGTGCCTCAAGTGACAAACTAGAGTTCGTTTATAACACAATTCAAGAAAGCCCCTGTCATCTTCAGGAAAGCTAATCAGGAAGGGACAAAATATGAAAACAAAGAATTAAAAATGTTTAACAGGGGTGTGAGAGTATTTTGCATACACCTATCATGGGGAAATTAAGAATTTGTACCCATGTGTCATTAACTGTAAATCATTAGTGTCTCCTTTTCCCAATAAAGTGGTGATAAAAAGGAAACAAGCCTCACATTTATGTTCAAATGTAGATAGATAGTTGTAGAGATAACAGTTATCCCATTTCTGCAACCTTAGGAGAATTGCTGTGGCTTGCAATGGAGGGATTGGGGATTCAGGACTCGAGTGGTGTTGACATGTAATTTTGTAAGTCAATATTAAAACACTAATAAAAAATAAAATAAAATAAAAAGGAAACAGGTTCCAAAAGGGCTCTTTCATGCCAGGTCCCTCCAATCTTCAGTATTTAACCAAACAGTAGTTTTTGTGTTTTCTATAAGTGAAAAATTAAGCTAACTTCAGGAGTTATCTGAGAGGAAACATGCCTAATAAAACGCCCTTCTTTGTCCCCTTAAAGGAACTTGATTTTATTTGAAAACATGTTTTTTTAAAATATTTATTTATTCCCTTTTGTTGCCCTTGTAGTCATTGTTGGATAGGACAGAGAGAAATGGAGAGAGGAAGGGAAGACAGAGGGGGAGAGAAAGACAGACACCTGCAGACCTTCTTTACTGTGAAGAGACTCCCCTGCAGGTGGGGAGCCGGGAGTTGCAACTGGGATCCTTGCTCTGGTCCTCAGGCTTTGTACCATGTGTGCTTAACCTGCTGTGCCCAACTCCCTCTGAAAACATGTTTCTTTGACTAATGACTTTGACCCACCCTCTTCTGTGCCTGCACTATGAATCCACTGCTCCTGGAGGCCATTTTGTTGTTGTTGCTCCTGTTGTTGTTGTTACAGCAGTTGTTGTTGGATAGAACAGAGAGAAATCAAAAGAGGAGGGGAAGGCAGAGAGAGGGAGACGAATAGCTAGACCTGCTTCACCACTTGTGAGGTGACTCCCCTGCAGGTGGGGAGATGGGGGGCTCCAACCAGGATCTTTACACTGGTCCTTGTGCTTTGCACTATGTGCGCTTAACCCACTGTGCTACCTCCTATCCCCCAGTCAGCTCTTTCAAATCAATCTGGTTGTGTTTTGTTATTTAATAAAGATAAGTTTATGATGGAGTAGCTGAGTAGTCACAATGTTTCCTCCCATAATAAGTTGAGTAGGGGTCTGACAGAGAAAAGGACTAAGAGATTCCATTAGAATGTACATCAATATCATTTGATCAGAAAAAGCAGTAATAATGACCAAGAATGGGGTAGTGGAGGATATAAAGTTGGGAGAGTTGAGGAAGGGTAGACTCTCCTTCCATGCTGATAGAGCTTAAAGTCTATCTGAACTTTTCCTGTTATGAACATGATGCTTTGGATGTGTCCTATGATTCACAAGAATAAAGAATCTTATGCAAGCCTTGTTAGTATGTACTTGAAGAAGTGCTATTAGACTGCAGAAATAAAGGAAGATGGCATTTGTTGAATGTGAACAACTTCATGCTAGATGTTTCAATAACACAACTCAGGGCACCTCTTAATTTCTAGGGGAGAAAAAACACTGTAGACTGCAATTTTGTGTTTTCCTCCCCTCTAAATTCATTTGCTATTCTTAGTCCTCAATGAATTTGCAAGATTGGATTTATGAGAGGTAATTAGGTGATAGGATAGAATCCCTATAATAGAACTACTGACCCAAGAAGAGGCAAAAGAAAGATTGTTTTCTCTTTTCCATTCCCAGATATGTGAGGACACAATAAGAAGCTGGAAATTTATAAAACACTTGAATCTGCTGACACCTTGACCTTGGAGTTCCCAGTGTTCAGAATTATGAGAAATTAATACTCAGTTTATAGTACTCTGTCATAATACCCAAAACTAACACAGAGAATTATTTTACTTATTACCAGAGTTCAAGTCATAATTTAAGAAGCTGACATTCTAATCCAGTTCCATCAATTTCAAAACATGACTGAGCTTCCTGAGATCCCAGGTTCAAATTCTGGAACTGCCAAAAACCAGAACAGAGCAGAGTTCTGGCTCTCTCTTGCTCATGAAAAATGAATATATAAATAAGTCTTTTTTAAAAAAAACAAGAGACTGCTAATAGTAGTATATTTTACATTAAATTTTAGTTTTCATGATAAATGCATACATATTAGATAGATTTAGTTTTCACTTGGTCTTTTGTTTATTTTTTTATATTTATTTATTTTCCCTTTTGTTTCCCTTGTTGTTTAGCATTTTTATGGTTATTGATGTCGTTGCTGTTGGATAGGACAGAGAGAAATGGAGAGAGGAGGGGAAGACAGAGAGGGGAAGAGAAGGACAGACACCTGCAGGCCTGCTTCACCGCTTGATAAGTGACTTCCCTGCAGGTGGGGAAGCAGGGACTGGAACCGGGATCCTTATGCTGGTCCTTGTGCTTTTGCACCACGTGCACTTAACCCGTTGCGCCACTGCCCGACTCCCTCACTTGTTCTTAATCCCAGGTTCTAGTTAGGAAGGAATAGAGGTAATCTTTTTTTAAATGTATTTTCTTTTAATTTCAATATTACTTATTTATTTTGATACAGAAAAACTGATAGGAAACAGAGTTGGAGGAGAGAGAGAGACACCTACAGTACTGCTCCATGCTCCATACAGTATAGAAGTATAGAAGTGAGAGCTTGAACCTGAATCTTTGTGCATAGTAATATGTGTGCTCTACTGCATGAGCTACCACCTGGCCTCTTGAACTGTGATAATCTGAAATATCTTTAACTATATGCTACATATTATGCAAGTTCCTTTAGTTTTCCTTGGTTTGTAGTCCAAATATACCTATTAAATTGAGACTATCATTTTCAAAGAAAAGTATTAAGGTTACTAGTAAGTAGGGTTAATAAAATAGTAAGTAGGGTGACACTATAATTATTTAGTCCTAAATTCTTCCATTCAAGCCAGACAGCTCAATTTTGAAGTTCTCATCCCTTTAGCCTAAGTAATGAAGGCTACCCAAAAACTGGTACCACTAAGAAATTTACAAATGTTTTATCCTTCCAAATTCCTATAATGTAAAGGCTATTACTGAAAAAATTAGCTTTGGCCAAGAGATATCATTTTGACGAAAATGAATCATTAGTATTGAAATCAAACCAAGTCACATCAGTTCTAAACTTCATCCTTTGTGTCCTTTTGTGCTCTGAGCACATAATTGGATGTAGAAATTCTTGGATGCCACTTAAAAAGACTATTTTCTTTACCCTCTAGCCCCATTCATTTTAAATTTGTCAGAAGAGGATTTCAACCATTAAAAAATAAAGTTAATATGAATATACACGCATACATACATATTATTTAAAATATACAAAATAGAGTATTTATATAGCATAAAATAAGATAAGAAATACTAGGAGTAGAACCTATTAGTTTTAGACAGAGATTGACTTAGAAATTTTGGGGGAAAGAATATTGGAAAATCTACCTGTATTAATTAAATATTTGGCAAAAACAAAAGAATTCATGAAAGACTAGGCATTGGATTTACAAAAAAAAAAATTAAGGGATTGCCAACATTTCAAGAGTTTTACAAATTATAAGGCAGAAAGAAGAGGGAGAGAAGGTGAAATACAGAGAAAGGGACTGATTATGCTTTTAGCACTGAAGACAGACTGATGAATCTGAGAAGGACCATATCTTTAAGTAGTTTAGTGAAATATTAGCAGGAAGAGTGGGTTAATATTTCATCCTTTCAGGGAGTCAGGCAATAGCACAGCGGGTTAAGCGCAGGTGGTGCAAAGCACAAGGAATGGCCTAAGGATCCCAGTTTGAGCCCCAGGCTCACCACCTGCAGGGGAGTCGCTTCACAGACGGTGAAGCAGGTCTACAGGTGTCTATCTTTCTCTCCCCCTCTCTGTCTTTCCCTCCTTTCTCCATTTCTCTCTGTCCTATCCAACAAAGATGATATCAACAACAATAACTATAATAAAACAAGGTCAGCAAAAGGGAATAAGTAAATAAATATTTAAAAAATATATTTCATCCCTTCATTGTCTTTTCATTTCTCTTTCTACCTTCTCTACCTTTTTTTTTTTCTCTTTACTCTCTTCCTTTAAAAATTTATATATCTATTGTCATGAGAGAGAGAAGTAAAGCATCAGAGCATCACACTAGCACATACAATTCCTGGGATCAAACTTGGGACCTTGTGCTTCCACGACCAGTGCTTTAGTCACTGCAAACCTGTCCCACCCAGGTCATACTCTGTCTTCCTTAGTTTTTTCATTTTTAAAAAAGTATTTTATTTATTTATTTATTTATGAGAAACATAGGAAGAGAGAGAAAGAACCAGACATCATTCTGGAACATGTGCTACCGGGGATTGAACTCAGGACCTCATGCTTAAGAGTTTGATGCTTTACCCACTGCACCACCTCCCAGACCACAATTTTTCTCATTTTCTACAAATATTTATCAATTTCTTTACAATATCAAACTTTAGGATGGGGAGGGAGGGTATAAAGCTGAATCTGGGTTTTTCTTTGTCTTAGGGAGCTTATCATCTAAGAGGAAGAGAGGAATGAAAAAGATCATCACTAATGTGAGAGATGATTAGGTCTTCTCTTCAAAAGAACATGAACATAACAACTGTTTAGTACAAAAATTATTTTTAGTAATTGTTATCTATGACCACCTGTGGTCAGTAGTTTTGTATTCTTTAGGTCAGCTCCTTGCAATGCTTGCTAATCCTCCTACAAAGACCATCAGACTCTCTTCCTCCTTTCCTTATTTAGGCAAAGGGGAGATTGTGAGCTCTGAAGTCCAGCCCAGGGGTGGAGGAGACAGTTCTGCTTCAGGTATAAAAGATGGGAGTAGGGAGTAGCGCAGCGGGTTAAGCGCAGGTGGCGCTAAGCACAAGAACCCGCATAAGGATCCTGGTTGAAGCCCTGGCTCCCCACCTGCAGGGGAGTCACTTCACAAGCTGTGAAACAGGTCTGCAGGTGTCTATCTTTCTCTCACTCTGTCTTCCCCCTCCCCTCTCCATTTCTCTCTGTCCTATCCAACAACAATGACAACAATAATAACTACAACAATAAAACAACAAGGGCAACAAAAGGGAATAAATAAATAAAAATAAATATTAAAAAAAAAAAGATGGGAGGAGGGTGAGGGGGTGTGCCACTGCCTGAGGGCCACTGATAGTGGCAAGCCCTTTTGCAAAAGAATAAATGCCTTGCTTCAGCTCCTTATTTTTTGCCTTCACAAGTAATTTTAATTGGACGTCATTTACAACACTAACACTTATATGTTATAGTGTAACATACATTGGGATTTAGGCTGTAATCTAGGTAATGTACAAGAAGTGGTCTGCATATACATAGGAGATTGACTTTCATTGGTTCTGTTGGGGGAGAAGTTGAATGTATGTAAACCAAACCTCCCATGATAAAGTGATATGTCAGAAAGCTCAACTTGAAGTATATTCTGTGATTTCAGATTTTGACTTACCCATAAGAAATCAACTATATTATGTTTCTGGTAGTATGTGAAGCATTTTTGTCCCATCTCCAATTTTTGATGACATTAAAATAAGGCTTCTCTCCAAAAAATGTCTTATTTAGAAAACAACTTGAAGTACACCAATTTATTTCTGAATCCATTTGGGAATGTCAATATCTTCTTAAATTTATTTCCATTTTAATGGCAATGCCCTGCTAGGGAACAGTAAGTTCACTAAATGCTGACAAAAACGTAAAAGTGAAAAGTGGCAGATTTGGGTGGCCTGTAAGTGGTACAGTGGGTAAGTTGTTGGAATTTCAAGTATGAGATCCAGAGTTCAATCCTCAGCACTGCATGTGCTAGAATGATGCTCTGGTTCTCTTTTTCCCTCTCTCTCCCCTTTTCTGCTTATAAAGAAACAAATCAGTAATTTGAAAAAGCACAGATTTGAAACAATACAGTATTTAGGGAAAACATCAAAGACAACTGCAACTTCATTGAAAATATAATTTCAATGATAAAATATGGTACTTCAGTTCTATTTCCATTCTGATTCATTCTAGTTATCAAATTAAAGGATCTTCAGTGAAATGGGAGAAAGTATTATTTGTATACAATTTTCTAACAGCTGTGCCTTTTTAACTATATTTTACATCTGTGACTTTTTCCTTTCTAACATTTATACTACCTTTGTGTTTACCCTCTGGGCTAATTTGTAGTTGACCCCAGTAATAGAGCCCTTTTAGCCAACATTTTGTGACAGACAATCATTGATTTAGCAGTCTTGCAGAATGCCTTTTAAAAAATCAATGTATCCAGGAGAAGAAACTGGTGGGACTTCATAACATCACATCTAGTTTTTATCACAAATTTCCAATTTACCAAGTTCCTGTCTCATTATTTATACCAGACAGGGCATGCTGATGAGATACACAGCCTGCTCTGTCCCTTTTGGCAATCCATTTATAACTGAAGCACAATTAATATCTTTACAGCTGTTCTCCAGGCAGGAAGAAAAATGTAGCAGCAAGTATTTTGTACATGTTTGGGTATAAATGTGTGAAGTGAGGAGCACCAGGATATGTCTAAAAACACCGGAATCTGGATTTTTCTTATTTTTCAAAATTCTCCAGGGAAATATTTTCAAAACAGCATTTCAAACATTAAGTGCAGCTCTTAGTAACTCTTCAGACTTCCTAACAAAATAATTAGAAATACAGCTCATCATTACATAAAAACTATACATGGCCCACCTTTAAAAGAAAAGCATAAAATATGGAGAAAAACCACTGTATTTCTAGAACAATATATTTATGTAGTATAATCACATCATTTAGATTTCATATAAACTCTAAAAATTAAATTTAAATCACTGTTAGAATCCTAAAATTAGTAATCCTAAGATTATTAATAAGTCAGTATTCAGTAATTTTTTTAAATCCACTCATCTACTCAATTATAGATGTATTTCCCATATGGACAGCTGTAGCACAGTGATACTAACAAACATCTCAGTAATCAGCACAGCCAAGTAAACAAACAAGTAGGTGACAGATAATTAATTAGTATGTAGGTGTATGGACATACTCAAAATATTTGACTTCGTAAATTCTATCTATAGGAAGTTACTATCAAAGAAAGAATTAAAAATGTGAACAAACATATTTTTCCTAAATTTTGAGAGAACAAATATTTAAGAACAGTTTGGGGCTAGGAAGATAGTATAACAGTTACACAAAATATTTTCATGCCTGAGGCTCTACAATCCCAGGTTCATTTCTCAGTACCATCATAAATCAAAGATGACCAATGCTCTAGTCTCTCTCTTTCATTAAAATAAATAAAGTATTTTGAAGAAGAAGAAGAAGAACAACAACAACAACAACAACAGTTTGGCTGTTGTTTACTATAGCAAATATTTAAATAGTAAAAACTCTAAAGATAAACTATGATACAAAAACTTGAAATATATATATATCAAACCCCCCTTAAAAAAAGAAAAAAATACTAAATTGTTCAAAAGGCTAGGTTCCCATAATGACAGATGAGGAACCAACAATCAGAAGTTGATTTTGACTAAGAAAATGTTACTACAATATTGTGTGATGTTATGTACTATGTGCCATATACCATGCACTAAGTTATACTGTTCCCCTAAAATAAAGAGAAGTATAAATCAGCAACTATAGAAGAATCAGAATGTAAGGTTTTAACTGGACATATTTTGAAGTCATCAAACAGCACAATATGTCAGAGAATTGTGTCCAGCTTGAGAAGTTCTCGGCTTTGGGTGAATGATTCCTCTACCAAGATCAGAATCCCTTGAGAACCATGTTTAAAATGCAGATAAATCCCCAGGCCATACTCCATGGAAACTAGTCCAGAATTCCTCAGGAGAGAGCAAGGAATGTAGGTCCTCACAAAGTGGCCCCTGGAAAGGTGCTATTTGTGAGTTAGGAAGAGAAAGGGATATAAGCTCTTTAAAAGTTATGGTATTTCAAGTTTTTAATTACAAAAGTTATACATACTCACTGTGGGAAACACACCTCTTTTTTAGCAGGCAACTCAAAGAGACACCTTCTCAGGCACAGAAGCCATAAGGCTAGGCTTTTAGGACTGAGCAAAGAAGTGTTAAGAAGTTAATTAGCACCTGCATTCTAAAGAGCAGTCAAGTACAATTTAGGACAGATGTGGGGTCAAACACTGTGAAAAGCATTCAGGAGAGACCAGAAAATTGCAAAAGGATAACAGCTTATAAACATCACTTTGGCAATTATTGAGACCTATATTTGTAATTTGTTCTGAAATAAGAAGGCATCAGGACTCTTCTAATTCTATTCTATGAATGTGTGTATTCATCATTAGAAACAAATGATAAATACAGTTGCTGACATCATATAAATAATGAAAGTTATTTAGGCTAATATGTGTGTCCAACAAATACCTAATTTACATATGCTAGGCTAACTAGGTTGGGTTTCTTGTCTTCCTTTATCTGTTGTCATAGCCCCCAGGCTGCTGCTGTCCCTGTAAGGAATGAAAACCTTCTGAACAGGGTCTTCTGAATTGTGAAACATGAACTACATAATGATGAAGTGCAATGTGAGCTTGTTCAACAAGAAAATCCCGGATGTCCTGCACAAAGAATGTAATCTAGAATGGAATATATCAACTATGTCTTCAGTGAAATTATAATGGCATCTCTCACTACCTTTCCTATATTTGGTAAATACTCTCAAATATGCTCTTTGGTTAATAGGCCAAGTCTAGCTTAGAATACTAGTTTAACCAGTGAAGCAGTTCTACCACTGTTCCTATTTTCCTTCCATGCACCTAGACCCAGAGAAGTTTCAATAAGAGAAACTTTGCCCATTGTTAAATATGACACTAAGACCTAGGGATCAAGGTTAGGTAAACAGAGACAGCACTTAGCCCTGTGGGAGACTCTCATTATAGAGTATCTGGGTGGGAATGTTTTAAAAGCTCTAGTAAGTTATCCAGTCTTATTAGGTGGCAGATTTCACAGGTAGAAGCAGACGATTATAAAATTGGAACAACTCCAAGATCTTGTGTTTTTCTCCAAATTATGCCATGTAGTTTTTGTTTTCATTCCCTAATATATCAACATTATTTTTTTAATATGAGATAGTTTTACAGATACCCAGGTAACATTTTAGAAAGATGTGTCCAGACTCTATAGCTTTATTTTCAAATCACTTGGCATGCAACCCTGGACTAAAGAAGTAGATATTAAACCCTCTAAGAAAGTAGTTTTCTGGCAGTAGGGTAGGACCAGGAAAAAAGTAATGTGGGCATGTCAGGTTCCATATGACTATGTTTTTAACATTTTAATAGGTGTTATACTTTTAGTTTAGTGTCAGTAAGGAAGTAATTCATAAATTTCCCCATTTTCACCCAACATTTCCAACTAATTAAGATACCATACTACTTAATAGTAGGGTGTTATCTCAAAACCGTTTTTTAGGATGATAAATTGTGAAATATATAATACAGTAGTTTCCATAATAATTATGTTTTTTCTCCAAAATTAATATCTTTTAATACATCTAAGTATAGTCATTAAGATTACATAGTTGTAGACTTTTTAGTAAGAAATAAATAAGCATACACTTCAAGGCATAGAAGTTCACAAATCCTTTAACAGTTGAAAACTGTTGTTTCCCTCACTCCCACACTAGACTAGAAGATGTCAGGTTCTTGGTATCAAATTTATGCTTTCCTCTCATTATAAAACACTTTGGACTTCAGGGCTTTACAGTAGCCAGTAACAAAAGTCCTGAACATTTTCCACGTATGATATTTCTGAAATAACCTGCAAAACTATTTCTAACTATATTTTAACCCCCTATCAAAGAAATCAACTCTGCTTGCTTGGGTTAAGCTCATTTTATTCTATATTCTAGTTCAATGTACAAAAGAAGAAGCGAGAATTATGACATCTTAATCACCAAAAAAAAAAAAAAATCCTTCTTTCCATAGGTTATATTAAAGATGCTTTTCTTTCTTTTTATTAAATGAATATTTAATGATCAACCACCAAGAACAAGTTAATCTTAAATTTCCATTTGTGTCTGTCCTCTACTTCTTATTTCTGATCCAAGCTTTACTCTAGATTTAGCAGAAAGCACATGGAAAGCACATTTGGCACAGGAATCAATATATGGAGCTTATAGATAATAAGAGCTGGAACGGACAACCTTAAAGCAAGTCACTAAATCTCTGAGTCTAATTTACTTATCTGCCTTTACTTTTTTTTCTGAACCATCTTAGAGAACCAACAGAATAACAAAGATATACCATACCAGTTCACAACAGATGGAAAAAAAAAATCACACAAACATTACAAAATCTACAAATATAAGTTAGATAAATATGTTTACACATTAGGTGTTGGTTCCTTTATATCTTAACATCTACTTTTCACCAACATGATGTTCATTTTCAGACACTATATTTACAAGACTCAATGGAATAATATACAATTACTTTAAGTCCATGATAAAAAATAATACTTTCATCATCTTTTTAGTGTTGTATATTATGGTTTGAACCAACAAATGTAGAAGAAATAAATAGGGTCATTCAGATTTCTTAATGCAGAGGCTTTCTAGGCATTTGCTGAAACTCAATCCTTTGGAAGTTGAAGTGCCTTGAATCAGAGTCCACAATATAAATAATTTCTTTACTTTGTTTTTGCCAGGGTAATACAAAATTAATGATCTCTCAAGTTCTTATGAAAACTTTAGAATCTGCACATATTTGACTATGTGTATGTATGGAGAGAAGATTACTATAGAAAGAAAAGAGAATTCCCTTCAGGATAAAATTTATATTTCAGAGAGATTGTGAGTCAAGCCAGCTATTTTTGTTGTCATTCCAGACTCCTCACATTTTTCTCTTTGATTTGGAAAGAAAGCAGCATTTCCTTTCCAA
This sequence comes from Erinaceus europaeus, assembly GCF_950295315.1. Lineage (NCBI taxonomy): Eukaryota > Metazoa > Chordata > Mammalia > Eulipotyphla > Erinaceidae > Erinaceus > Erinaceus europaeus. The sequence goes on along the minus strand of NC_080163.1, from coordinate 147,048,105 downwards.
CTTAGACAGTATATATAACACAGATACTCAAATACTGCAATATATAGAAACAAGACAGAATGAAGAAATGTATGTATATATGTGTGAGAGAGTAGCAGACAGATACAAAGAGGTAGCAAAGACAGAAAATATACTCAAAAGATTAAATATTAAAAGAATTTTTGTTTGTGATGGAAAAGAAATAAAATTCTAATATGAAATTCACATATAGCAAGATAAAAATAAGGAATTTAATAAAGCTATTATAATTTTTCTTTTTTCAACTGAAAAATATTTCATTCAAACATGATATGTTAGTGCTTACTGTATACAAATCAGTCATGCAAACACCATGGCCATGACTAATAAACAATGGTCCTATCATCACGGTGCTGACCATCTACTTAGATATTAAAAGAATATGAATTTCTCTTTGAAGATGCAGAATGGAAAATTGAGTAATTCACTTTCTACCTCAAAGGAAGTCATTCTGAAAAAGATGTTGCACCTTGATAAAGTCATAAACAAACTGAAGAAGTCTTGGTTTAAAGTGTTCCAATTTAACTACATGGATTTTGTTCTACTTATAATGATAAGTGAGACCTATACCTACCTTAGAAGCAGTTAAGATTATAATAATACCAATCTTATATTAAATATTCAATGTCAGCTTCATCTAAATGTATAGAATTACATTCTAACTTCATTAAAATATTTGAAGTCTGGCTAGGGTTATGGATGGACCTACCATGTCCAGCAGAGAAGCAATTACAGAAGCCAGACCTTCCACTTTCTACCCTCCCCCATAAAGAATTTTGGTCCAGGGGTCGGGTGGTGGAATACCTGGTTGAGCACACATGTTGTAGTGTGCAAGGGGCTGGGTTCAAGCCCCTGGTCCCCACTTGCAGGGGGAAAGCTTCACAAGTGGTGAAGCAATGCTGCAGGTGTCTCTCTGTCTCCTCTCTCTGTCTCCCCCTTCCTCTCAATTTCTGGCTGTCTCTATCAAATAAAGATTTTTTAAAAAAGAAGAAAGAAAAGGAATTTTGGTCCAAAATATCAGAGGGGTAAATATTAGGGAAAGATGACCAGAAACTCAAATTCCATCAGGAGCCAGACAGAGAAGGTGAAGGGGTTGGGGAGGAAGGACAATCAGAAGTAGTAGATGTGACTTAGAAAGAGAAGGCGGACCATGGGGAAAAAATGAGCAAATATATAGAGACAGATAGATAGTTACAGAAATAATAGTCAGCCCATATCTGTGATACTGGGCAAACTAATGCAGTTTCTAATGGAGGGAAAGGGAACACAGAACTGTTGGTGGAAATGGTGTGGAATTATATCCATTATAATTTTTTAAATCACTAAAAAAAAATGTTTGTGGTCAGACTAAAGAGAGTCAAATGCTGGCTTCACTGCATATTTGTTCTAAGACTCTTAGTCAATTACTATCTTGTACTTTAATATCAATAACTGCCTAATTGATTTCTTATGGATATCAAATTCTATGAAATTGCCCAGTGCAGCATTGGTCTATAGAAGGAATAATGGTAATGATGTTGTCGGTAATGATGATTCAGATGGTGTAGATTTTCTGAGCACTTATTATAGGCAAGACACTAGTATTGTGTGTGTACTATTATTTTTATTTCTGAACTTATGGTCATTGAATGTCCATTATATGCCATTAATGTATTTTCAATAGTTCTCTAAGTAACAGTGGAAATATAATTTTAAAGATATAAACTTGATGTGCAAAGAAGAACACCATTTTCAACTTTACATGTTCCATAAGCAGCCATCTGGTTTTCCAGTTCACTCTCTAAATCTAGTCTACATGATCTATGTGGCCCTATTTAAGTCTCTGTTTTAACACTCACTATTTGGGGGAGGGAGAGAAGGGGAAATAATGGTTTATAGTCAGCAATAAAATACAGTAGTTTGTACATGTGTAACATTTCTCAATTTTCCACATAACAATTCACCCCCCTCTAGGTCCTCTGGCATCATGTTCTAGGACCTGAACTCTCCTCCTCTACCCCAGAGGCCTTTATTTTGATACACTACACCAAAGCCCAGTCCAAGTTCTGCTTTGTGTTTTACTTTTCAACTTCTTTTTTTAAATTTATTATTGGTGATTTAATAATGATCAACAAAATTGTGGGATAAGAAGGGTACAATTCCCATAATTCCCACCACCAGAGTGCCATATCCCATCTCTCCATTGGAAGCTTTTCTATTCTTTATCCCTCTGGGAGTATGGACCAAAGATCTCTAAGGGGTGCAGAAGGTCAAAAGTCTGGCTTCTGTAATTGCTTCTCTGCTGGACATGGATCCATACCCTCAGTCTGTCTCTACCTTTCCCTAGTGGGGTATAGCTCGGGGGTGGGGGGTTTCAGGACACATTGGTGAACAACTCACAATTTTCACTGATCCCTGTTTTATAATAGGCTATCTACATGACTGCCTGAAGATTTTGATAGCTCTGTGAGTATAAAGAATGTTTATATTCCTCATATTCTGCCTAAGTCTCCAAAACCCCTGAAAAACAAGACTATCTGGTAAAGGTCACAATGAATTGACTCAATCTTATACAAATGAGTTTCTTAACAAGCCTAGTAGATTGCTGAAGTGTTGTTCCCTGGGCTTCCATGATGGTATTATCTCTAATGACCAAAATGCAAAAGATAGTAAACCAACTTAATTTGTATTGAATCATACAGAAAAATATTATGCATGATAGATTTTTTTAGGAAGGAGAAAATTGAGAATTCAAGATAATAGTTTTCTCATGTCTACATGAATTTAGGTTCCTAGGAAGATTCAAAACACAATATCATCTCAGAGAATTGACCTCTTTCTACACTTAAAGAACAGCAGCAATGTCAAGCCAAGAGACAATGTCAGTGTTCTGTGAATGTGTAACATTCCAACCCCCAAGTACTGCTATTAAGACATGGAGGTACACACTTTATCACTAGACTTCTCAGATGCCCTCAGTTGCTTCAGCATCGTATTTCCCACTATCCTGTGCCTTCTCATTGCTTAACTTCCCTCAGTAGGTTCCACTGCTGCTTTCAGAACCCTAGACCATGAGAAATTCTCTCACCTATGCTAGCCACAATGCAGAAAGGTCTTTTGACTGCTTTCCCAACTGCACTTGGTATCTTCAGATTATTTTAGAACTTTTCTAATATAGATTTCCTTAGATACCTGTTATGTATTTGACCCTCTTGTAAGCACTTAAAACAATAAGCAACATGGGCCAGGTCGTGGCACACCTGGTTAAGCACACACATTATAGTGCACAAAGATCCAGGTTCAAGCCCCTGGTCTCCACCTGCAGGGGGAAACTTCACACGTGGCAAAGCAGGGTGACAGGTGTCTCTCCGTCTCTTTCTTGCTCTATCTCCCCTTCCCATCTCCATATCTCTCTGTCTCTACCCAATAATAAATTTTAAAAAAGAAAGACCCGAAAAACAATCAACAATACAAACACACCTTCTACCTTTAGGGAGCTGACAGCAATAAAGCATATGTCATTATACAAGTAGTTATTGAATCCATAATTTGTATTGAAACAGGGCAGGAATAATAACTGATCACCTTACTCAAACCAGTTACATGGGCTATGACAAAAAAATCATTAAACTTGGGGCGGGATGGTGGTGCACCTGGTTGAGCACACATGTTATAATGTACAAGGACCTGGGTTTGAACCTCCAGTCCCCACCTGGAGGGAAAGCTTTGCAAGTAGTAAAACAGTGCTGCAGGTATCTCTCCCTTGCTATCACCCCCTTCCCTTTCAAGTTCTGGCTGTCTCCACCCAATAAATAAAGATAATATGATTTTTAAGAGGAAATCATTAAACTTTAAATAAAGTTTCACCCAGAACTTGCTTAAAGGGTCACCCAATGGCCTAAATGCCCAAGTTGACTGTTATATGACTTTCCTAGCAGATAGTAATAAGCAACTCCATCAGTTAGCCTCTGTGTGAAAAACATCTGAAGTACCAGAGAACACATAAAGATGTATTCGGCCACTTGCTTCTGGTTAGGTGATCCCACGTTGCCACCCTTATACTTTACTATAAATCCTAATAAACCCCAGTCTAAGAATATAGTGATCTTTTGTCAATTTCCATTGCATGAGAGCCTAAGAATCCAAGTCACTAAGAGTATGAAACATGAAGAATGACATGGAAGCCTTAATAGACTGGAAGGATGAATAAACATTAGTCTTGTAGGAAAAATCAGAGATATATATGGAGGCTTTGAAACCAGCACATAAGGGACAAAATATCAAGTCTATGATGCAGGGTGTATAGACAGAAGTGGGTCTATTGGGATGGTTAACTTGTAAGCAGCATTATTATCCAACTTCAGAATTTTGAACTATATCTGAAAAGTAATGGAGAAAAACTAAAGCTTAATAATCAGGAACTTGTCATAATCTAGAATGCAACAGAATAAATACACATGAGCGGATCTTGAAATTAAATATGAGTTCCTTAGAAGAGGATGGCTGAATAAGATGCAGCAGTTGAAAAATTAAAGGCAGGACAACAAAATAGCTCACTTACATAGTGTGATGCTCCACACTACAGTGTTTAAAGACCTGGGTTCAAGCCCCTGGTTGAGCACACATGTTATAATGGGCAAGGACCTGGGTTTGAGCCTCCAGTCCCCACCTGCAGAGGGAAACAAAGTGGTGAAGTAGAGCTGCAGGTGTCTGTCTCTCTATCTTTCCCCTCCCCACTCAATTTCTGTCTCTATTCAACAATAAATTTTTAAAATTAAAATCAATAAAAATTTACAGTGTGTTGCTCTTCTATGCACTCTGCACAGGGTTAAGCCCTGCTCCCACAGCACTGAAGGAAACTTCAGTGCTATGGTCCTGTTCTGTCTAATTGCTTGTCTGTGTCAAGAGAGGAGAGGAGAGGTGAGGAGGGGAGGGGAGAGGAGAGGGGAGGGGAAAGGGGAGGGGAGAGGAGAGGGGAGGGGAGAGGAGAGGGGAGTGGAGAGGGGAGGAGGGAAGGGAGGGGAGGAGGGAAGGGAGGGGAGGAGGGAGGGGAGGAGGGAGGGGAGAAGGGAGGGGAGGGGAGGAGGGAGGGGAGGAGGGAGGGGAGAAGGGAGGGGAGGGGAGGAGGGAGGGGAGGGGAGAGGAGAGGGGAGGGGAGAAGGGAGGGGAGGGGGAGGGGAGGAGGGAGGGGAGGGGAGGGGAGGAGGGAGGAGAGAGGGATGGGGAGGGGAGAGGGGAGGGGAGGGGAGAGGGGAGGAGAGGAGAGGAGAGGGGAGGAGAGGAGAGGAGAGGGGAGGAGAGGAGAGGAGAGGGGAGAGGGGAGGGGAGGGGAGGGGAGAGGGGAGGAGAGGGGAGGGGAGAAGAGAGGGATGGGGAGGGAAGAGGGGAGGGGAGAGGGGAGGAGAGGGGAGGGGAGAAGAAAGGGGAGGGGAGGGGAGAGGAGAGGAGGGGAGAGGAGAGGAGAAGGGGAAGGCAGGGGAGGAGGAGGGAGGGGAGAGGAGGGGAGAGGGGAAGAGAGGGGAGGGGAGAGGGGAGGGGAGGGGAGAGGAGAGGAGAGGAGAAGGGGAGGGGTGAGGGAAGGGGAAGAGAGGAGAAGAGAGAGGGAGGAGGAAGGAGGGAGGAGGAGGGAGAAGAGGAAGAGGAAAGAAAGGGAAAAAAGAATAGGAGGCAATTCCACTTTATAATAAAATGCTTCAAATTCACATTTTAGAACCACAGAAATGAAAAATAAAAATAAATTAACAAAAAAAACTTTTTCAAAGATTTACTTAATGAGAAAAGGAGACAGACCGAGACTAAGAAGAGAGCACAACTCGGCTCTGACATATGCAGTACCAAGGACTGAACCTGTGATCTCACACATGAAGTTCTATGCTCTAGCTACTGAGTCACCTCTGGGACCACTCTAAACCAGGTATTGGAGTTATCACTCCTATGTAGCACCAGCAAGAAAAATATAAAGTATGTGTGTGTGGCCTGTGACTTATTCTATCTGGTAAAATACTGCAAAAGTGATGGCTGTGTTTGTGTGGATGTGATGTTGCCACTTGAGACTGCAGTGTCTATCAAACCAAAGACTGTCTCTTGTTGGCTGTGGAGAAGCAAGTGAACAGGTTCCAGTCCCAAGAGGGAAAGGCCATGCAGAGTAGAGAAACTGTTATCTTCAAGTATGTGAAAGCTGCCAACAAACCTGACACCTGAGAATTGAATTTTTGCCCAGCCAGTCAAGCTTGAGATGAATCTTCAGACCTGGCTGAAACTTGAATTGAAACTTTGATAGATCTGAAAACAGAGCCCACAGAACTCCAGAATGGATCCTGGACCACAGAAACTCTGAGATAATAAATGTTTTGCTTGAAGCCCTGACAAATAACAAATATGATCTGTTTTGAATGTGCAGGTTATTGAAAACACACTTCAATCTCAAGTCTCCATGCCCCATGGAAAGACAGAGTTATAGATCAAGAATTAAGAAGAAAGGGTAGAGATAAAAATGTTAATTTCAGTTAGTAGATTTTAAAAATAATAAAAGAATGTGGTGTCACGAAAGTAAAGGGAAAGAAGGATACCATCTATAGAAAGGATAACAGAAAAACAGCACAATTATTTGACTTGAACAGACTTAATTCTTAACTTCCCTGGACAGACAACCCCACCAATGTGTCCTGGAGCTCTGATTCCCTAGAACCCTACCCCATTAGGGAAAGAGAGAGACAGGCTGGGAGTATGGATAAACCCGTTAATGCCCATGTTCATCAGGGAAGCAATTACAGAAGCCAGACCTTCCACCTTCTGCAACCCACAATGACCTTGGGTCCATACTCCCAGAGGGTTAAAGAATAGGAAAGGTATCAAGGGAGGGGATGGGATACGGAGTTCTGTTGGTGGGAATTGTATGGAGATGTACCCCTCTTATCCTATGGCTTTGTCAGTGTTTCCTTTTTATAAATAAAATAAAAAACAAAAAATATATATATATCAAATAAAAGTATCAGGGAGGAAAACTAAAATTCATGTGTATTCATGGTTAGTGAGTTTAGAAACAGGATGTTAACTCAGAAGGTAAATCTAGGCAACCTCTATAACAAATACTTATGCTTCAGAGACAGGGCAAAACTGACATATATTGAAATATTACATGCCAGAGAGTACGTGATCATTTCATAAACTTTCCATTTTTAAATTCATGTTAAAGAAAAAAAGAAACATAAATTCAGGGAGAGAAATTTCTTTCTCATGACCACCCAGTAGGAAAAGATTCACAATTCAAACACTTCAAAGTCTGAGTTTTTATCTTGGAATATTTCTGGGAAGCATTAAGTCAGACAGAGAGAAGCTACATTTCCATATTCTTTATGCAGTCCCAAACCTAGCTATGGATTCCACAAATAGATGTCACCCCATCCTTTAAACTGGTCTGTACAAAACCAGAAATCTTATAGAACTTACAAGTATATCTAAAAAAAAAAAAAGTGAAGTCTTATAATTAGTCACAATTATCTTTCCTGGTAAAAGTATGCACCATGTTTTAATGCTTACTGAAATACCTTATGTTTCCTGTCTCTGAGGTTGGAATGTTTCAAAATTTCCTTTTATCCCACTGCTGATAAATAACTGTAGCATTTTTTAATTATGCCATCTTGCAGTATGCTCTAATCAAATGTTTGGTTTTTTGTTTGTTTGTTTTGTTTGTTTGTTTCTTTGGTTGGTTGGTTGGTTGGGTTTTGGGTTTTTTTATTTGTTTGTTATTGTTTTTGCCTCTAGGGTTATCACTGGGGCTCAGTGTTGGCACTATGAATCCATTGCTCCTGGCAACCATTTTTTCCATTGTTGTTGCTGTTAGTGTTGGATAGGGCAGAGAGAAATTTATAGAGGAGAGGAAGACAGAGAGGGAAAGAGAAAAAGAGAGTTACCTGCAGACCTGCTTCACCACTTGCAAAGTGACATCCCTGCAGGTGGTGAGCTGAGGGCTCAAACCCTTGCACTGATCCTTGAGATTGGTACTATGTGTGCCCTAACCATGTGTGCTATGGCCCAGCCCCCTCTGATCAAATGTTTTTACTTGACGGATATAATATAAAAGCTCCCAGCCAATATGTAAAACTATCACACATGTTTAACTTCACACATCTGCTTACTCATCTGAATACACTGCTCACTGCTACTGTTTGAATTTCTTAGATGGAATGAGTGGATGATTTTGTAAAGGTGTTCATTCTCCAGCAATCAACCTCTTATTATTCAGCAGAGCCTACAAAGTCCTACTAACAAGTCTCTTCTAAACTATTCACATGACTTGACTTTTGAGCAGATGATATTTATCTGCCTACATAGTCCCAAAGAACTTAAAATAGCTATAGGTCTTCTGTGTAATGGGAAAACATAAATTTTTCAATCATATACTGTTATGCAAAGCATTAGGTGGGTAAAGATCCAGTGAGGTCTCTAGGAATCCTCAGTGGAGCAGATGACTTGCCCTGGGTTCAATCCTCAGTAAACCAGAGATTAGAGCAATGCTCTAGTTCCTCTCATAAAAAGAGCAAGCAAAATACTTATTTTGAAATGAATATAATTTGAATTAAGTAACTCCTGCTAGGGAAAAGGTGACATTTGCTCTAGGCAGATTAGAACCCTTTGAAATGTCCCACTATCACAGATTCATCATTGGCAGAACTTAGAGACAGTGACTTTGACTGGAAGTTCCGACTTGGGTTCCTTGAGCTAGGTACTTAATGAAAGGCTACCCCAAATAACATATCAAATCTTCAACTCACCTTCAAGACTCAAAAGGAAACAGAAAAGAAGAAAAAGGGGAGAGAGATATCACAAGGACAACAACACAAAAATCACTATAGTCACTGATTGGTTCAAAATATCTTGTGTACTTGGCATACCTTGTGTCAAGCCTATCTGTGCCATCGAGAGAAAGAAATAAGATTCAAAAAGCAGAGTGACCAAACAGTATTTGTGTAATGTACAAAGGAGGCAAAAATGCCTCCATCCTTTTAGAATGAAAGCTATTCTTGTGGCATTAACAATGGGAAGAGGACACAAAAATGAATTTTACAGAATTGGTGAATTTTTTTTTTTAGAGTGAATTTCTCAAGTCTAGTCAGCTTGTGAGCTTGATCGATCACATACACATATACATATACACATATGTGGCAATTACACTCCAATGCATAGTTCTGAAGTATTTATGGAATAAAAGGTAAAAACATAGAAAAAACTAAACAAAAGCAAGAACTGCTTTGCTGCCAGTGCTTACAGTCAGTCACCCAGGCCCACGTAATAATAGAGCAGTGTAGACTGGATCTACATTACACGGTCTTCTTGACTTCTTGACTTACTGTGCAATCCCCCTAAAAAGCCCTTGTAGTGCAACTCTTAAGACGGATACTGACACTTCTTTCATTTTATTTTAACGTTGGAACTTGTTAGATATACATAAATATGTGGGGATTGTTTGATATTATTTCACTGCCACCAAATGGTATCAACAGCCTTAATAATTACACAGGAATAACAATACCAAAAAAAAAGTGATTATCATTATTCAGATGATTCTGTCAAGGTGAGAAAAAGGGCAATAAAGACATGCTCAGGGATGAATTTTGCCCTTTGTTTTCAGCCTTGATCATCTAGCTTTTCTTTAATAGTAATTTAAGCGAGAACAAAGCACAGAAGACTGTAGGTTACCTTACATCCATTAATAGGATCTATGAATATAAATGGATGGAAGAGTGACATTGCACTCAGCTTGAAGAGTTTTTTTTTTTTTAAATATGCTGAACTGAGAGAACATTACATTTCTCATTTTTCCTTTCTCTTTTCAGTTTAAGATGTGTGATCATTTTATATGCCAGGTAGGTAGGTATCCCACTCCCCTCTGGTGCTAACATTCTCAAGGATTTAATATTTCAGTTTATCACTTTAGTATGGGCACCAGTACATAACAGATAACAAAAAAAATCTTCCTCTTAGTTAAACATATAACTAAGACATAGGCCACGTTTTGTACTGAAAAGCCATGATCAGAAAAAAGCAAGCAAGTCAGAAGAGTGATTGGGCTATTCTTTAAGTTCCTACAATGAGAAAACTGAATATTAGGCCATAAATATTTATTATCTTTATACACTACTTGCATACTCAAGGAATAATCTATAACTCCTAATAGATACAAATTCCTTTGGATAACTATTTTTACTGGTATCCACAGAATCCATCAAACAACTATATTTTAAAATAATTTCTTTTAATTTAAAAAATACAATTGACCCTTGAACAACTTGGGGTTAAAGACACTGTCCCTCTCATCACCTCACCCTAAACAGTGAAATATAATTTTTGACTTCATATAATTTAACTGCTAGTTGCCTCCTTTTTACCCAAAGCATTATAGATAGCATAACAGATGATTTAAACTTATTTTGTATGGTATAATATTGCATATTGTATTATTATGCTAAAGTAAGTTAGAAAAAAGAAAATGCTACTAAGGAAATTTAACGGAATAGATTCATGGTACTGTACTGTATTTATCCATACAATAAGTTTTTATAAGATAATCACAAAATAATCATCATAAAGGTGGGTTCATGAGTGTAATCCTATGTTGTTCAAAGTTCAACTGTATGGTATGACACTTACTTCCACGTCTGTATAAAGAAGCAGTCTTATCTGTATAAAGAAGACAGAAGTGGGGAGCCTAGCAGTAGCACAGCAGGTTAGGCACATGTGGCGCAAAGTGCAGGAACCAGCATAAAGATCCGGGTTCCAACCCCCGGCTCCCCACCTGCAGGGGAATCGCTTCACAGGCGGTGAAGCAGGTCTGCAGGTGTCTACCTTTCTCTCCCCCTCTCTATCTTCCCCTCCTCTCTCCATTTCTCTCTGTCCTATCTAACAACAACAACAATAGTAACTACAATACCGATGGACAACAAGGGCAACAAAAGGGAAAAAACGGCCTCCAGGAGGAGTGGATTCATAGTGCAGGCACCGAGCCCCATCAATAACACTGGGGGCAAAAAAAAAAAGCCAGAAGTGAAAAATGGATATTCAGTATGCTTCCATTGGGCTGTTGGAAAAGTAAGGATGTATTTTTCTGCTTTTATATTCAACAATCCATTGTCATTTTTCCAAAAACTCAATAAATAGAGACTAAGAAGTACAAGTCTCCTAACCATTTTTCTTCTTTCTTGCCTGTTTCATCTGTTTCCCTTCATATATATATATATACATATATATATATATATTTTTTTTTTTTTCCTCAAGTACATGAAGTACCTCAAATACAAATATCATGAAAAGGTGATGTCTACCATGATAGTTTCTACACTCACCTATGTCTATGGTAAGGTAATTGAAAAGATAATATGTCAACATTTTCCAGTCCAAAAGGCAAATACCTGGATTGAGACCAATTTACTTTCTTCTAGTGTTTGCCCTTCTTCCGTAGCCAGTTAACAGCATCAGGTTGAGCCTGATGTAGTTTCGAGACCTCCTTTGAATCTGGAGAAGTGGCAGTAGTCGTTGACTATGTAGGACATAGTCTGTCTATAGCCGCAGGGGCAGTTCGGGTCGTCTCTGGCTCCCCAGCGATGGAACATAGCGGCACACCGGCCATGGCCTGTTCGATAGCGATTGAGGAGGGCCCAATCATAACGTGCTAGGTCAAAGCCGGGTTGACGCTTGCAGCGGTCTGTGATGAGGTGTTTGTTCTTTACCTCAGCTGACTGCCAACTCTGTTTCCAAGAGTCTGGAACAGAGAAGTTCAGTGTAGGCGTAGGAGACCAGATATGGATGACAAGACGTCAAGCGTTGGACAGGGTGGGCGAAGATATCCGCGTATATTGGCAGGTCCAGTCGAGCGTAGACTTGGGAAATGAACTTAGATGATGCCGCATCCTGACGAATATCTGGTGGGGCGATGTTGCTAAGAACTGGCAACCATGGAACTGGGGCGGAATGGATGGTTCTAGAAATTATCCTCATGGAGGAATATAATTTGGAATCGACCAAGTGGACATGGGGGCTACGGAACCAGAATACTGGGGCACAGTATTCTGCAGTGGAATAGCATAATGCCAGAGATGATGATGGTAGTGTGGAAGCGCTCGCGCCCCATGAAGAGCTGGCCAGTCTTGCAATGATGTTGTTCCTCGCACCCACCTTTGCTGCATTTTTTATGAGATGTTCGTGAAATGACAGAGTGCGATCAAGAGTAACGCCAAGATAGACTGGCTGGGCTTCATGCCGGATTCTTGTATCGCTAAGCTGCACATTAAGCTCACCAATTTACTAAAAATGGCCAAATATCTATCTGTGTTCCCAATTAGCAGCAACTCTATATAAACAGTTTGCCCATGCTATCAACGGGGAAATAGAGAGTTAACTAGAGAATAAATATCATATGAATCTAACAGTAACTCAGGAGAAACTACAACCTTGGAAGAGGCAAATTCTCCATAAGTGGTTTTGACTACAAGATATTTTAGAACATGTGAAAGAAATTTGGCCACACTAACTTTATTCTTTTGCTAGGTTGCCATGATTAAGTACCACAAACTAGATGGTTTGCATAACAAAAGTTTATTCACAGTTCTGGAGGTTGAAAGTTCAACATCAACATCCAGGCAGACTTGGTTTCTCCTGAGGTTATTTTAATCTTTACCTTTCTGATTATCTTATTTTTGTTGTTCTTTTACTGTCTCTTCACATAACCATACCTTCTTTTGTGGGTGTCAGTGGTTTCTCTCTCTCTCTCTCTGCCTTTAAATTCCTTTTTCTTGTAATCATACTAATCACATTGGCTGGCATATATATTCATTTAAAAATCACTTGCTTATTAAAGGCTGTACATACAAGCACAATCTCACTTTAGAGTATTAGAAATTTGTGTTTCCAAATATGAATTTGGGGTTGTAGATTTCCTCTCAGGGTAATAACACTTGACCTACAACCAGAGCACTTTTCTGCTCTGGCTTATGGTGGTGCAGGGATTGAACCTGGGAACTCAGAGCCTCAGGCATTGGAATCTGTTTGCTTAACCTTTACGATATAGCCCCCATTTGGTGCATAATTTGAATATAGTTTCATGAACAGCAATGATTTTGACAAATTCAACCCACCTTTATAAAAACTGATGCTATTTTTTGCATACAAAAAAATAGCCAACCTGCTCTAAGACTTTATGAGAACCATGGTGATTATGGTTGGGGAGTGGGGACACACACCAAAAAAATTGATGCTATGTTTTGAATGATATTAAGTCTACAAAGAAGCTATATAGGCAGTGTTTGTTTTGAATCTACATTAGTTGGCCAAATAGAATTTCTTTAAATTTGTTTACTATGTAGTCCTGGTAAGTTTTCAAATGAACTTTTGAAAGAAGATAAGCAGGCAGGGCACACTATCAGTGTAAAGTATCAGGTACTGAGCCAGCCCATGCCTTATTCAGCTGGTTTTCAAGATCTTATGTTGACATGGAGCCTAATGCAAGTTCCTTGGGCAAATATGAGGTCTGTTACATGAATTCTCCAATTACTGAACCAAGAAGGTATGTGTCTCTATGACTAAGAAAACCAGTTATTCTTACAGGTTATCCAACATGTGAAAAAGTGAGGTCCTTGATTCAGATACAGGCTTCTATTTGTCTTTTGGGTGGCTATTCAGGTATCTCTTTACTGTCAGCTTCTCTTCTCATTATTTGAGACAGAGGAAACATCTTTCCAAAAATTTATCTATCATCCATACTTTCATATTCTCTAACCCCTGAAAACAATGTCCTCCTTCTGTAGAATGTTAGTGGTTGTTTAATGGTGAACTCATTTTTTCCTAACCAGATATGTCCTTCAGTGAACTATTATTAGGCTCAATGCCTCAGTCTCCTCTTTTTTTTATTTACTTATTTCCTTTTTGTTACTCTTGTTGTTTTTATAGTTGCTGTAGTTATTGTTGTCTTGTTGTTGGATAGGATAGAGAGAAATGGAGAGAGGAGGGGAAGACAGAGAGGGGGAGAGAAAGATAGACACCTGCAGACCTGCTTCACCGATTGTGAAGCGACACCCCTGCAGGTGGGGAGCCGGGGCTCAAACAAGGATCCTTACCCAGTCCTTGCGCTTTGTACCATGTGCACTTAACCCACTGTGCTACAGCCTGATTTCACAGTCTCCTCTTTAGTAAGAGTCACATTGGTCATAAGAGGGCTATATTCTCTACTATGTTTTATCTTTTGATCTATAAGATTATGTATATATATACATATATATATACATACACACATATACATATATATGTATATATGTGTGTGTATTATATATATATATGTATATATGTCTACCTTGTTGTATAGATTTCACCACAGCTCTATGTACACTTATTTGGTATGGCACATATTTCATAAAATTGTGAGGAATAATAACCAAAAATTTAAAAGCATTTGGGCCTAGAAATCAAATGAGAAATGTCAAAGTCTGGTAAATACAAGAAATACAATTATTAAAGCTATGATGCACAGATATGAAAGTTAAAGAAGTAATATTAAAACATGCATACAGACTGGTAACCTCTATCATGCTTGTGAGGCAAGGTTCTGAGAAAAGCATGCCATAAACCAAAAATACATTGACAATGGTGTCCCGCATTCATTTTTTAGCCCAGACTTTGGAAATTCACAAATACAAGTTTTGGAGCTGCCCTGAGATGCAGTTGTATAGTTCTCTGACAGATAAACATGGAAAAAGACTGAACTCTATCAGTTTTTTACTCTCTAGTAACTTTTAATTCATTATTTCCTAAAGTGTCTATACAACAATAAAGAAATAAATAGTAAAAACAAACTTCATAACACTCAGAGTGGTCTCACACAAGCATGGCTTGAATGATTAAAGGAAGTTCTGCCTTTTGTCTCAGCAATCAACAAATATGCTGAGTCCTAGATAATTAATTTTCATATGAGGGCAGAGGGACAAATAAGAAAACAAGAATTTTGAATTGTCTAAGTAAAATGCTACCTCGCTTTCTCAACCTTACATCTATAATAAACTTTTTTAAATACTTTAACTTCTCATGATAAGTGAAGCTTTACTGATATCAGAAGACTTTTCAATATTTCAAGTAGCAGAAAATGACTGGAATAGAAATCAGTTGCTGTTTTGATTTTCTCAGAATAGCTCAGAATAGGCCTGAATAATGTCGGCCATAGAATATGTCCCTGGAAGAGGAAGACAGCATAATGATTATGCAAAAAGACTCTCATGCTTAAGGCTCTGAAATCTCAGGTTCAATCCCCCACACCATCATACACCAGAGCTGATCAGTACTTTGGTAAAAGAAGGGAGAAAGAAGCATAGAGTATATCCCTGTGACATGGAAATAAGGTCTAATTTTTGAAGTGCTAACCAATAAACCCAGACTGCATAAGAGTCAAATGTCAGTGAACATAAGTACTTCTGAAAAACTTAAAAAAAAAAAAAACTCTAGGTAATCAAATTGAATTTAATTTGATAATGAAATTCTAATGAGTATAAATATACAATGAAAGAAATATAAGTCCAAGAGGCAGCATCAGCTACTGCCGTGAATAGGCCTATACACCACTGTTGAATTGGTACAACAATCAACTGGCCTGGCTTAAAGGTACTGGTTGTGATATATTATTTATACACCTTGTCTAAACAATAGAATAGATAGAATGCTGAATAAATGTTGGGGTTTTAGTCCTTTGAAATAAAAAAATATTAGCTCATAAGATACCTGTGAACAGCAGAAAAGGGTTTTTCAAACAAAAGGAGGGCAACAAATCCCAAACACAGGGAATGATTCTGTTTAATTTGGGGTTGAAGTTGAGAGGATCATTACTTTTATTTTTTCATTAGGTTCAAATTTCAGGAATTTATGTAATACCTTAAAACATTTTATTTTATATTCTATCAGAGAAAGTAAAGTGATACAATTGTTATAATTTGTAAGGAGTCAAGTGAAGTATTTCATCCCATTGTTTTGGAATTGAGACCATTAGAAGAATCTTTATTAAGCAGTGATTAGGAATTTATCTGTGAGAAATAAATTTAAAAGCTTATCTTCTTATTTGAGATTTCTAAGTCCATAGACCATTTATCTAAGAAGATACGAGTGAAAATACATAACCTATATTTGCAACAGAATTCTTTTTTTATTTTATTTGTTTATTTTTAATATTTATTCCCTTTTGTTGCCCTTGTTGTTTTATTGTTGTAGTTATTATTGTTGTTGTCGTTGCTGGGTAGGACAGAGAGAAATAGAGAGAGGAAGGGAAGATAGAGAGGGGGAGAGAAAGATAGACACCTGCAGACCTGCTTCACTACCTGTGAATCGACTCCCCTGCAGGTGGGGAGCCAGGGCTCGAACCAGGATCCTTATGCCAGTCTTTGCGCTTTGTGCCATGTGCGCTTAACCAGCTGTACTACAGCCCGACTCCCTGCAATAGAATTCTTAAACAGTGATGGATCTGAGGCTGCAAAGCCAACTCTAAAGAACCAGTTTATAAAAAGTTAATTCTTTCAAAATGACTGACAGCTGAAAGGTTATGCAAGCAAGAACAAACTTCCCCACTCTATTAGAAACACAGAACTGAGAATATAATGGTTTGTGATTTGAAACAAAGCACCTTAAAATTAAAAGAGATTCAGATATGAATTTATATTTGAAAAGCTCCTTAAAATAATCAGAATTCCATTAGGGTCAACATAATATTATGTTATCAATTAACTTATTGACAGAATGCAAAGTTATAATGTAGAGAGTATATGAGATTAAGCTTAAAGCAAGTTACAGAGGAAAGAGTTTCCACCTAACAGAGGGCATTTAGTGGAGTTTGTTTATATTCACATCACTGTATGTGAAGCTTGTTCTTAGCCACAATGTAGAAATAACACAATGCCTTGTGGAAGATTACTGCATTTCATAGTCATCTCATATAAACTGTCAAGAATTTTTCCCACATGAATGCTCCAGCAATCGCTAAGTCATAGACATTTAGGGGAACCACCAAAATCCACATATCAGAAACCACCACCTCATTTTTATCATAAGATCCAAGAAAAAAGAAATCTGCTACTAAACCACCAACTATCTGTGCTTTCATGGAGGTTTAGTTTCTTTATACAGGATAGAAACTATGTAATCCTCACCCAATAGTAGTTTTGGAACCACAGCTGTTGCAGGCATTCATATCAGGTAGAGCAGCTGGATTTCTTTAGAGAGTGTTTATTTCAATCCTCATGATTTCCTACCCATGTTTTCCTAAAGAAGTTCAATTTTGTTCATCACTCTGAATCAAACAGGACAAAAATATAATCAATCCATCAAGATACGTTTTCTCTTTTCTCACTCTGCAACTCTTCCTTAAAACAGAAAAATGGGGAGTCGAGTGGTAGCGCAGCAAGTTAAGCGCACATGGCACAAAGCGCAAAGACCAGCTTAAGGATCCTGGTTCAAGCCCTGGCTCTCCACCCGCAGGGGAGTTGCTTCATAGGTGGTGAAGCAGTTCTGTAGGTGTCTTTCTCTCCCCCTCTCTGTCTTCCCCTCCTCTCTCCATTCCTCTCTGTCCTAACGATGACATCAGTAACAACAACAATAATAACTACAACAAAATTAAACAACCAACAAGGGCAATAAAAGGGAAAATAAATAAACAAATACAGAAAAATGATAAACTATCTTTCTAAAACACAGTAAAGAAAAAGAAGCCACAACCTCTAAATTATGTGAAATATATTAAGTATAAGATAACTTGTCAGTATAAACATCCTTCCATCTTTTAAACTTGTGATGTAAATCATCTTAGTAACAAATGCAAGAGTAAGACAAATTTTACTCTGGAGAAATTCTTTATATGAGACTAACAGTGAAAAGAATAGCAAGATAATCCATGTAAGTTATAGTCATCATAATTTTCAGTTGCCTCTCTAAAAAGTACAATTGCATTATTTAGTTAAAGTAATGTGATTCTGCATAGAACCATATATCTCTCCTCATCAGACATGTGTTCATAAAACTTTTGCAGTATAAAATTATGCATTTCATCAAGACACTTCTAAAAAATAGTTTCTGGATCATAACCGTCTGACTTTCTAAAAGGTATGTAACATAAATCTATCAATTTATATTAATATTTTAAAGACAAGTATGAAAAGTCTTATCACTTTTTTTAATTCAATGTTTCTCAATTGTTTTTCAGTCAATTTGCTTTGAATACAGATTGGGGAATGTTGCCTTGGGGTCTACTATATTATAAAAGAGCATTGAGATATATGGGAGGGGAAAAAAAAGACAACATTACAGTTGCCTGTCTCCATTTTTATTGTTTGCATGCCTTCTGAATGCCATCAGACAGAACACATGTAAATGTAACAGGCAGAGAGAGAGAGTAAAATAGCAGATATATATATGTGTGGGTTGGCCAGAGAAACAAATAGAAATCAATTAATATAATAACTGAGGGATGACTCAAGTAACAAATTATATGGGATAAAGAGTCTCAGGTGTATCACTGGTCACCCCATTAGTAATATCTTCATTCACCCTTTTGTGGGCCTCTTCAATATCTTACCCTCATTACAAACTAGCAATATTAAAGACTGACCCACTTTCCAAAGAGATGCTGGGTCATTCTAGTCTACCACTCGAGGAGGACAGGTCCTACAGAATGTTCTCAGCTGTGACCATGGACTGTGATATCAGACTGACAGGAACTCGGAAGTTGTCCAGGCTCCTGCACTAGATAAGAATACATATGGGCCCCAGGACAGATCAATGTAGTAAGCAGTTAATTGTATTTATATATCTTTTCAAGTTTGGGAGCCATTCTTTGCCCTAACCTGGACTTCAAGTTCTCCTTTCCACTCTGACCCCATCCTCTTAGGCAGTATTTCTAGTCCACCTTCATGTTAGATATCAAGCTCAAGCAAAGATTACTCAAGACCTGGGCCCCTAGGAGGTATTTGTCTCCTCTTATCTGTGGAACTCTGAAAATCAAAATCAAAGGTTTTTTAGGACCATGTTTCTTCTGAATGATGATTCTTTGCCCTTTGCAAAGATTCTGGACCTTCCTGGACTGTGGCAACATAATTCAAATCTCCACATTGATTAGCAGACCTTGATTTAACTATATCTGCAAAATAAAGCCAGTCTTAAATTCCGACTGTTCAACACAGTGCAGGTAGATTAAGAGAAAGAGAGAGATGGATGGAGGGAGGGAGAGAGGGAGAAGCGAGAGAGAGAGAGAGAGAGAGAGAGAGAGAACGAGAACACACTCCTATAAAGTACTTAGCTCTGCCCTGTCAACTTTAAAGATCTGAAAGTAGCAACATCCTAATAGTAATAAAAAATAAAATGTAGCTTGATATTTCATACTGTTCTTTAAATAGAATCATGTTTTAATTGTATAAAAGGTTAATTCCAGGACTGTGTCAGGGAAAGTACAAAGCAAGACTTGAATATTATAATGGTACAGAGATGGAATATACCCCCAAATGATGGCAATATAGCAATAGACAGAATCTGCTTTAAGGGTAATCCGTGGTCAAATAATATATAAATGTTACTAAAAATGTTATCATGGCATAACAATAATGGTCATACAGTATTATTATGTGCTAAATAAAAATAAATCTAAAAGGTTAAACCACTGTCAGTAAATACAAGGGAAACAATGTGTTTCTTAACACAATAATGCCAAGTAACAAATATAACTGAAATGATGGAATTAATAAAACTATCACTTGGCTGCTGTCACTGTAATTGATTCAGCTAAGAAATTTCAGTGGATACTAAAATTTGTGGTTCATAACTTGATCAAGAACAAGACATCTATTTAAACTCAAACCACCAGCCTGAAAAGGTACTGCTTACATACAAAGAGAGAAATAAATAAATAACATTACACCAGAGACACACATTGAACTACATCTTAATGAAGTAGTCAAATGTTACTATCATCAATAATGGAATAAATCAAAATCTCGCACTTCCTGATACAGATCAATGATATCACCTGTAATAGGGCTATCAGAAATACATAGTGTTAATCTCTTCTCAAGGAAACAGCAAAGTCTCACTATAGACCTCTATAAAATAACATCTTTCAGGCAGGGCAAGAGCTAGCTCACTGATAAGTCTCACTATAGACTGTTGGTATCTTCTAATTCTGCTTTTAAAAACCCCTTCTGTTTCATTTGGTTTAAATCCCCCCTACTTAACACTGCATTCTATTTACATAACCACTGCCGTCTATTTACATAAATCACTTTTACATTTACATAAAGCACCACCTTCCCTCCAGGGCATTGGTGGTTTAGTGGTAGAATTCTCACCTGCTCCACCCCCTCTCCTTGTCACACCCTGATCCTCTCCTTGTCACACCCTAATTTTCACCAGTCACTTTTCTCTCCACCCTCTCTGCATCACATCCTGTTCACACCCTACTTGGGAAGTATATATAAAGACAACATTGTTCGTTTTAGTTAGTTGTTAGTTTAGCTTAGCTTGGTATAGATTGTGCTGTGTCCTGCATGAATAAAGAGATACTGCGTACAGCTCAACCATGAGTCCCTGGTCGTCTGTTACCCGCCCGTGAAGCCAGTCTGGCGAAAACAACAATAGACCTCTATAAAATAACAGCTTTCTGGCAGGGCAGGAGCTAGCTCACTGATAAGCTAGCTCATAGAAAGCTGGCTCACTTTCTTTGCTTTGTACCAGGTTTGAGGCCCCAGAGATCACATGGGAAAAAGTCAACCAGGAGTGATGGGAGTCCTTCAGGCACAGATACTCAGAAAAAACTCTGACAGCACAAACTAAATAAAAAAAGTTTTCCTCTCTTCAGGAGTAAAGGTCATGGAAATGAAAGGAAGACTGAAAAGCCATTTTATTTTAAATGACTCCAAAGAGACATAGGATAATGTATGAGAAGTCCTAAATTTGATCCTTTTCCTGTAATGGGACATTACTGGGACAACTGGAAGCATGACTAAGGAGCCTATGTGCATGCACACAGTAGTAACTGTGTGTCAGTATTCATCTCCTATCTTTGATGATGTGCTATGCTTGTGTATCCTAATGAGCAAGAACATAATGGTATTCTATGGCAACAGGGGGATTATGTCAGCAACTCACTCATAAGTAGTTCAGGAAATACAAATTTTGGTGGATGAGGAGGTGGCACACTGGGCTAGAAAACATATCATACCTGGCTGTGATCCTGAATTCGACCAACAGCACTGCAAGTACAATAGTGATGCTCTGGTTCCATTCCTCTCACTTTTGTTAATAAATCTTTCTTTTAAAATGCTACACTTTGGGAGTTGGGCAGTAGCTCAGCAGGTTAAGCGCAGATGGTACAAAGCACAAAGACCTGTGTAAGGATCCCGGTTCAAGCCTTAGCTCCCCACTTGCCGGGGAGTCTCTGTCTTCCCCTCCTCTCTCCATTTCTCTCTGTCCTATCCAACAACAATAACATCAATAACAACAACAATAATAACTACAACAATAAAACAACAAGGGCAACAAATGGGAATAAATAAATATTTTTAAAAGTTTAGAAAATAAAAATAAAATACTACATTTCCAACTTTTCCCTAATACTTACCTTCTTCTTTATTTAAGAGAGGAGACATTAACAAAACCATAGAATAAGAGGGGTACAATTCCACACAATTCCCATAACACTACTTATCTTCTTCTAATTAAACATAATGAAATACACAAAAAGTAGTAGAATGCATTTCAAACTGATCAGTCCCCCAAAAGAGGATTTAAGGATGTTTACCTTAAAAAAAAATACATTTACGTGGTCCGGGAGGTGGCACAGTGGCTAAGGCACTAGACTCTCAAGCATGAGGTCCTGAGTTCAATCCCCGGCAGCACATGTACCAGAGTGATGTCTGGTTCTTTCTCTTTCTTTCTCTCTCTCTCTCCTATCTTTCTCATTAATAAATAAATAAAAAACTTAAAAAATACATTCGCAAAGAAAAGTCAGCCATTAATGTCGAAAGAAGATAGGAGACTAATCAGTCACATTTTTAGACAAAAAAAGAGGAGAAATTATTTTTTTTCTTTTGGCTGAGCTGCTAGTCAAGGAAGGTTGCATGGTTCTGTATTAACTAGAATACCCTCCTTCAAGCAAGCTTTTGTAAACAATGAGGTCTGTCTTTATAAATACATTTTTGTCGAGCTGTGCCGTGGAGAAGAGAGACAGGAGATCCGGAGCGAAGAGGGAACACAAATCTTTATTTGTGCTGGCACTTCAGAGTTGGGTGGGAGAGAAGCAGTTTGGGCCATGTGGAGGTAGCAAAAATGGCTGTCTCATGCAGCAACCTTCCCTGCGTCTAACCACCGAAGTGAAGGGCTGGCAAGAGAGAGAGGTACGGGAGAAGAAGGGCTTTTATGGGAGTAGCTCTAGAGAGAATGGGAAGGAGGAGAAGTAACCATAGCACTCCAGGGTAGGATAATAACTCTCATGAGAATGGGAAGGGGGAGGAGTAACCATAGCACTTCAACTATCTCAGGGAATCAACAATGCCCTAAGGGCACAACATGGCAGAACAGGTGCTCCAAGAATGTCCTAACTCTCAGGGGAACTAGCAATAGCCTGAGGGGACAACATGGCAGATGTGACTGCATCTGCACAATTTCTCAACACATTTTAATATGTCATCTCTTGACTGTCTTCTGACATTTCAATTATTGTTTTGTTTTTTTTTGGTGGAGAGTGCATTATCCTTTGCATTCCCCACCAGAAAATTTACCATCAACCCCAAGGACTCTCTTTAGTCTTTATCTTGCTTATATGAACAGCACTTTACTCCAGTGATTCACCAAATGACCTTTAATTAATTTATTGTCATCTGAATTCTACATGGCATATCGCTATAGTTTAAAGTGTTTATTATAGTCCTTTCTTGAAAACTGTATAATAATAGTTCACTCAAATTTCTTCTTATCTGACTGTCACATCAGTTCTTCAATTTCTTTAACTTGCAAAGTATATTGACCTCAACAGCTATTCCACCTTGGAAAAACATTAACTATTATAAATATGCACCAAAGTTCTATTGCTCATATGAACACAGTTCTCTAGAGATTGTATCAACCATTAGTATGGCATACTGGTTAACGCCAGGGGAGGCAGAGCCACCAGATGTCTGAATTTAAATCCAACTACTTCACTTAATATCTGGTTTTGGATTAGCTATTACTTCTTCACTTTTCTGATTAAAAATAATGAGAAGTAGGAAAGCTAATATCAGTACCAATGTTGCAGGATTGTTGTGGGTATAAAAATATTTAACAGCTTCCAGCATGTGACAACTCTTCAATATATATTGACCACTCATACAAGAACCCTGTAACACAAAGAAAACCTCCAGAATTATGTTCTTTAGAGCTGTGTACCTAAGGATGCAATACTGTTTGGCAGCTTAAGTACTCCTTGACATTCTTGTCTTTATTTCACCTTAAATAGTATGGTCTTTTGAATAAAATGAGACTCATTTTCTAATTTCTAAATTTGTGAAACCTAGTTAAGCATCTTGAACAATTATTCACTGGCCAATGCATGCATATTATATAAGCAATCTATCGATTCATGCCAATGGGAATCACAATGAATAGTGGAAATTATTAAGCTAGATACTTTAATCATTGTACTGAATTTTTCCTAGCATAACTTTTTGGGGGTGTCACTGTCAGGGCTTCAAAGCTTGGGGTCAACTTTTTCAGACAAGTAAAATGCATCAGAGAGATAGAGGAAGAGAAGGAAGATACAACAACATCAAAGGTTTCCTCAGTGCAGTGGGATCTAAGAGCTCAAACCTGGGTCATACATAGCAAAGCTAGCACCTTCTCAGGTGAGTTACCTCACTGCTCCCAAGTATAACTTTGTAGGCAAAAACTGTTTTTTCTATAGGTTTGGTGTGTGTGTGTGTGTGTGTGTGTGTGTGTGTGTGTGTTTGTGTGTGTTTGGGGGGGGGGCAAAGACTGTTTTGAATACTATACAGATAGAGAAACTGAGTCTTAGATGAATAACGTTGCTTATATAAAACCAATGCAAATTTGCAGCCTAATAATCTGAGATTATATTTTCAAGTCAAATAAATTTATTTTAACCTGAACTCAGGGGCAAACATATAATCAATGATAAATATGTCTTATGCCAGTGTACAGTAAGACTAAAAACACCTGTTTAAGAGGTCTGGAGACAGATCACCTGAGATGGCATATATTTTACCATGTATGAGATTCAAGCCCTGGCACCACCAGGGAGTACTATGGCAAAAGGAAATGTTCCATGAATGGAGAACAGATGTTATACTGTTGCTTTCTCTCTCTTCCTCTCCTCTTCACTCTAAAGGAAGAAATAATAAATTTGGCACAGGGGTGGTGGTACTATGCATGCATAATGCCCTAAATCTACATTTGAAAAAAAAAAAGACAATTTAAGGGATCAACTGCATGATGGATGATGAAAATAAATGGTTACGTGACAATCACAATTCATCACGTAGAGATGTCTCAAAATGATGCCTTATATCTAATCTATATAATGCTATAAACCAATCTTAAAGTTTTTTTTTAATGTAAGTATCTGGAATTCAATCAATGTCAACACATTTTTATTGAAAATTTGTCTTCAACAATACTAGTTTGGGATCCACAGTTAAAATCAGACAAGTTTGTGTGCTATTCTTCATGTGCTATTGCTATAAAAGTGAATTTTCATCAAGTTCTGAAATTCACAGTATAATATAAAAGAGCTGTGGCTCCCACTTCCAAATAAGATATTTCTAAAATAATTTGGCTGCCATTTGGGCAGATATATATGTGTGCTTTGTCTTGACAGCTTGTCAACTGGCAGACAGTTCTTGAACATCACATTCATTTCAATTTAATATTGGTAAATTTCTCAATTAGAATTCTATTTTTCACTTTCTGCACAATGAAATCTTCCTGTCCTTGCTGGCATTCCTCAGGGCGTACAGGTGCAAGTGCTGGCATTTCTGCAGTAGCAAAAGAAGAAAAATGAACAGAAGCAGGAGGAGAGGGAAGATCCAGGCTGAGAGAGAACTGTGGTAATGGGGTGAGAAAGGAAATAGTAGCTGACCTTCATCCTGATAGTCACCTTCACCAGAAATGAAGGGGATAATTCACACTAGACAATAAAACAGTGCAACTGTCTCTGTTTCCTTTAGCCAGAGAGACTAAAGTCAGACAAACACCAGGCATCCAATGCAGAAAATCAATACATAGGAAAGATCCAAAAGTAAAGTAAGAAATAGATAAATAAAATATTTTAAACCAAAACTGCCACCAATTATTGAACACATATTTTCTTTATAACATACCTTCACCTCTTCTTTTATCATAAAATTCATACACAATAAAAGCAAGATGGAAACTGTTATCTTTTTCATTGCTGGCAAAGAAAACAAACAATAATTTAACCTCACTGACCTTATAAATAACCAAGCAATAAGGGATGGGACCAAGATTCAAAAATTTCATCTATACAACTTCAAAAAAATTACTTTTAACTACATTTCCTTGTGATTTTGGAAGAGATGCCACAGACTAAACATTTTCTTTAAATAATGTGGATCTAGATAGTTTTATTCTATACTTTTATGAAGAAAAACTATATAGAAAATGCATATATATCTATATCTATGGAATACACTGTATTATGTGGTTAATACCATTAAAACCCTACCCTTTGCTGAAATTGACCTTGAATAAGTTTCTTGACAAATTTATCAGCACATGACTCAGATATGTGTAAATGGAAGCTCTGACACATTTACAATAAACATATATAGACTTGGCCATTAAGATGTAGAGATCATAACAATAACGCAAAGTAACAGTTCCCTTGATATCATTTATTGGCAATTATGATTGTCTCCTGTATATATTGTCGATACCAAGAGTTCTTTAGTTCTTTAAAACCATCTTATAAAGATAAGAGATAAGATCTTCTCTTTTGCTGTCACAGAAGGAACTGAATGGATTCACACTAATAAAATAATCCCAAAAAAAGGGTCAAATTCTAGATTATCTCACTTATAGGTAGATAAAATAGCAGGGAGTCATCTAGTAGTGCAACGGGTTAAGCGCAAGTGGTGCAAAACACATAGACTGGTGTAAGGATCCCGGTTCGAGCCCATGGGTCCCCACATGCAAGGGAGTTGCTTCACAAGAGGTGAAGCAGATCTGCTTTCTCTCCTCCTCTCTGTCTTGCCCTCCTCTCTTCATTTCTCTCTGTCCTATCCAACAACAACAGCAGCAATAACAACAACAATAAAACAAGGGGACAAAAGGGGATAAATAAGAAATATTTTTTCAAAAAGATAAAATATCAGTAACCTGTGTCCTATTTCAGTATATTCAAGGATTCAAAATGAGGAGGACAGAAGAGGATTGAAAAGAGAATAGAGCCCTGTGGTGGGAAGATAGGAAGATTTGATGTGGTTAAAGTATGCTGATACCTATTTTGGTATTTGAAATTGTATTCCTGTGACAACAGTCTTATAGAGCAATCATTTGTCAATAAAATAATTAACGTAAAACTTTCTTACTCTACTCCAGGTGAAAAAAGTGAATTAGGATACTCTCTTCCTTAAACGAATTTACTGAATAAAAAAGAAAGGGAGGGAGGAAGGGAGGTTTTAGCAGAAGAAATACCTGGAGAAGATTTGAAGATCTGAAATCAATTCAAATTGCAGCTACAATTTACTATATGTCTGCCAAAGTTATATTGTTGGTAAGAAAGAGCAAATGAAGTCAGGTTACTTATCTAATTTTGTTCTCAGAATCTCCACCTACATTTTTTTTTTAATTTGGCTCTGTACAACACTGTTTGTTTTTGTTGCAAAGTATGTACTCTTTATAGGCTTTCTCAAGTGCAATTTTAAGAAAATGGGTATGTATTGCATACAAAGAGTCACTTGCATGATCTTATTCTTTAAATTTTGAACTTTTCATACTACAATTGTTGATAAGGAATAGCTTTAAAATCCTTCCTCTCGTATTACAAAATCTGCATCAAGGGTTTTCTGCATCAAAGGAAAGACCTGGAAGCAGATATGCAGATCCCCATAAAGGGAAAACAGATGCGGGGGGGGGGGGGGGGGTGGGGGAGTAGACTTGCTTTTAAATATATATTACTTTCTGAAGTGTAATGGATACTTCAAAGGCAAAGAACCAGTGGTGGATGTCATTGTTAACAGCAGTGCTTCTTAACCAAACAACTTAGTTAAGAAATGGTGCCCAGTGGCTGAGGAGACACATAATGGTTATGCAAAAAGACTCTCACTCCTGAGGATCCAAGGTCCCAGGTTCAGACACCAGTACCACCAGAAAGCAGAGCAGAGTAGTGCTCTGGTCTTTCTCTCTGTATCTCTCTCATTAAAATAAAATAAACTATTTTTTAAAAGAAATGATTCTCAAAATAGAGACATACCTTTGGTAACTGATTTCTTAGTCCATTCTAGACTGAACCCACCAGCTTAATCCAGTAGCTGGCTGACTACAGACCTAGAGAATTTTACATTCCTTGTGCACTGCATTTGCATGTAAACATACACAAACAAATAATTAAACATCAAGCAAATATCAATAGGATTAGTCTGGCATTTTGGAACAAATCTTGATAAATCCACCTCAGTAACAATGCTAGAACTACAAGTATATGAGAGGAATATAAATTCAGCCTATTGGAGTACTGTCTTGCAAGGAGAGATGTTTTAATAAAATTGCTTCGTCAGTTCCTATTACTAAGGTAGTAAAACTATTGAGCTGTGGAACTTAGGCCAAAAAGGAGGATTTCGAAATGCAAATTAGAGATAAGACTGTAATAAATGTCTTATATTCAGCAACACACTATCCCTGATGTCAAAAGCTATTTTAAAATCTCTTTAATAGTTCTGTTAAGCTAAAAGCATACATACCCAAAATGGACATCTCTGGCACAGTGGCATGATAGGGTCCATTAAGAAACTCTGGTGCATTGTCATTGATATCTTGAACTTTAATAATAAATTCAGAAGGAGGCTCAAGAGGCTTATTTGTCTCCCAGTCCACTGCCTGAGCTGTTAGGGTGTACTCAGCCTTTTCTTCTCGGTCAAGTCTTTTTATAGCATGGATATCTCCTGTTATGTCATTTATTTGAAAGATTGTCCCAGCTCCATCACCAGATAAGATATACTTGATTTTTTTGCTCCCAGGATCCAGGTCTGTGTGTAGCTAAAATGAAAAATGATATTGGTTAGAGGTGGGTTAATTTGCAAAGTTATGTTTTAATAACCTCCTAAGAATAACCAATTGGCTCTTTTTACATTCATTGTAATTCCAGCCAACAGTATGTGTGCAAAAATTCTGTGCAAATTCATGCTTGACTATCAAAATATGATTAAATTCATATACATAAATTAGAACATTTAAAAATAACTTGTTCTATATATATATTAACATGCAGTTATAATAATTAAAAGTTAAAGGGGAAAATATAAACATATATGGATGCTTACTATTTATTAATACATTTATCTAGAGCTATTACTCTTTTCCACCATTAATAGGTTTACATATGATCTTTTCTCTTTTTCCCAATGTCAATGAGCTAGAATATGTCATATGAAACAAAGGAAAAGTCAAGTTTCACAAACATATAGCCTTCTCCAAGGCTCTCATTCAATGAAATTAAATACAGTAAACCCATAATGAAACTAAGATCTTTCAATTTTTCAACTTCAGTATCACTTTATTGAAGGAATGGCAAATTTATAGAGTTGCTGTTGTTATGACAGTTCTGTAGTTCTTAGAGAATCCTGGATCTAAGTAAATGCAAAACACGACTATTCACTGAGTCATCAATTCCTGATCAACTGTAGGGTCACTTGAGGTATCCAGCACTAATATGATAAAACATGGAGGAAATAAGAGAATGCTAGGTTCTAATGTGACATTAGTAAATTAGCTATGCATATTTTAATGTACAAATCTGTAGTGACTCCTTTTCTTGTGGCAAAGTCCCTCAAATCCTAAAGTTGTGCTGCCTTTTAACTTTTTTCCTCCATCTTCAGTATCCCATAGAGGAAATGTTGCTTTACTTGATTGCTGTTGTTACAAGGATACATGTCCACATTTCTGTAAGATATATGTCAGTACATCTTACCCTCCATTAAACTGACATTCCATTACACCATAGGGAGACAGAGCTCCAGCACCTGCCACTCACACTTCCCACCCCATTCCTTTACTGAGTCCTTAGATTTGCTGGGATAGATTATAGGGCAAAATTATTTTTAATAACCTAAGATTGGATGCTTGTATGTGCCTTTTTTTATTTCTTTGATTCACCTATCATCTGAGCTCTCTAGTCTGAAAAAAAAAAAAAAGTATTCTCAGGGCCAGGCAGTGGCACACCTGGATAAAAACACATATTATAGGGTGCAAGGACCCTGCTTGCCCTGGTCCCCACCTGCAGGCAGTAAGTTTTGTTAGTGGTAAAGTTCTCTGTCTCTTTCCCTCTCTACCCACCCTTCCCTTTCAATTACTCTCCGTGTCTATCCAGAAATCAAATAAAATAAGTATTCCTGTTTTGCAAAGAACAATGAGGCCAGCTAGAATTTATGATTATGTTTCCAGAAAAAAGGATCACTTCAAAAATGGAAACAATGTAGCAGGACTCTGGTCCATTTCAGTTCATGACTACAACAGCAACAACAACTTACTGAATGCTTAATTTGCCTGGAACATTTTGGTAGTGATAGGGAAAAACCCAGAATCTCTAGTTCTAAAAAGTTCAGTCTAGTTCCAAGAGAATGATGCTCTAATACACAGTGCCCCCCCCTTTTTTTTCTTAACAAATAGCAATGTTTTACTTTGAGGATTTTTTAAATAAAATATTATAGGGTAGGAGAGACAGCATAAGGGTTATTATGCAAAGAGACTTTCATGCCTGAAGCTCCAAAGCCCCTGGTTCAACTTCTCGCACCACCTAACCCAGAGTTTAGCAGCACTCTGATTAAAAAAAAAAGTTACGGATAAAATGTTCTAAATATCCCTTTGGTTCCTCCTCCAGTGGTCAGCTTCCACAGAAATTACCATGAAATCATGATATCAGAAAGCTGGTGTATATCCTATTGACCTATAGGTGGTTTGTTTGTTTTGTTCTAGTTTTTTGTTTTTTACCATAGCACTGATCAACTCTGGCTTATGAACCTGGGACCTTGGAGCCTCAGGCATAAGTGTCTTTTTGCATAACCATATGCTATCTACCCCCGCCCGTGATCCATGGTTTTATATTTTTGCACTTTTATTGGTACTTTATATTATATTTATTCATGTTAAACATAAAAATAAAAATATATTTGAGAGTGCATAAAAGTTCATTGAATTTCAATTGTAAAATACTACTTAAACGTACATATTTTCAGTTTAACTCAGTTACTTAATTGTCAATATAGTACCAGTTATTGCATCACTAGATTTTAATTACTTGTACTTTAAAAATATATATATATATCTTGTGGAAAGAATCTCCTAGAAACTCAAAAGATACCATGCTTTCTTGGAATTACTTTTATTCAGAATAGACTCAAACACTTTCTTTGCCAATTTTAATTGTATTTAGAGATTCAATAAATGAAAAGATCATTTCAAAAGACACAAAATAGCAACAAAGATTCCACATGTTCTAAATCTACTTTGCTTTTGAATAGTATAAAAAATTAAAGCATAAAATTATATCAAATATTATTGAATTCTAAAAATATATCCCTTTCATTTATTGTATTAAATGTATTAGCAAGAGAAAATACTGAAATGCTACTTTATCTTAATGAGTGTGGGGTTATAATTCATTAATGTGATATTAATCCTAATTTATAATAATTTTAATTTATTTACATTTTAACATTTATATTAGCATTTTTATTTTTAAAAAATTGAATAATATATCATTCCTGAAGGTTTCCATTCACAGACAAGGCATTCTTGAGACACAGGCTATACTGGCAAGTGTCACTCTTATTCATATATTTTCAATATTTCTGAT
Organism: Erinaceus europaeus; assembly: GCF_950295315.1. Taxonomy (NCBI): domain Eukaryota; kingdom Metazoa; phylum Chordata; class Mammalia; order Eulipotyphla; family Erinaceidae; genus Erinaceus; species Erinaceus europaeus. The sequence continues at coordinate 147,017,018 of NC_080163.1, read as the reverse complement.
ACTAAAAAATAAGTTATTTTAAATTGTGTTGTACTTTTCTTATGTTTATTAATATCCTCTGATTAGTAAAATGTGTAATAATCTTAATTAAATTAAATTAATTTTATTTTATTATTTGCCACCAGGATAACTGATGGGACTTTGTGCCTGCTGGATGCCTCCATGGGTCCCAGTGGCCATTTATTTCATTTTTCCTATAATAAAAGGTGAGACAGAGAGAAGGGGAGAGAGAGAGAGAGGGAAAGAGAGGCTGAAAGAAAGCCAGATAGGTGCCGCACTACTCCATTACTCAAAAAGCTTCCCTCACTGCATGTAGGAACTGGGGGCTTGAACTCAGGCACTTATGTTTAGTAATCTGTGCCTTATTGGGTATGTCAACCCCTAGTCACTTAAGATGGGTTTTGACGGATTCTTATGTTTAGAAAAACTTGAAATTTCAAACATATAACTCTCTGAACACATCAAGAGAACTTTAGTTGCAACCTAGGTAAAAGTAAATTCCTCCATCCTAAAAAGGGAAGGGGGGTGTAGAAAAATTGGGGGGGGGGGTTGTAGAAAACACCTTTGGTAAATGTAACACTTTTTTGTTTTGTTGGAGACAGACAGAGAGAGAGAGAGAGATGGAGAATATAAGAATCAGAGCATCACTAGTACATGTAATGCCAAAAATCAAACATAGAACCAAATGTTTTCAAGTTCAATGATCTATCCAGTAAGTTACCTCCCAGTTCACATACAACACTTTTTTTTTTTGTTTTGTTTATTTCTTTGTTTGGATAGAGACAGAGAGTACCATAGTGAGAGAGCAAGAGAATGAGAGACTGAAACAGATCACATCACTGAAGCCTTCTTCAAGGTGGTGGGAGCCAGGCTTGAAGCTAGGAAAAGCATGTGACAAAGCAGCATATTATTCAAGTGAGCTATTTTGCTGACCTGCCACAACACTTTCTAAACACCATTCTTTCCTCCTAGAAATTCTTTTTTTTTCTTTTTTTCCCTCCAGGGTTATTGCTGGGCTCAGTGCCTGCACCATGAATCCACCGCTCCTGAGGGCCTTTTCTTCCCCCTTTTGTTGCCCTTGTTGTTGTAGCCTCGTTGTGGTTATTATTATTGCCATTGTTGATGTTGTTCGTTGTTGGATAGGACAGAGAGAAATGGAGAGAGGAGGGGGAGACAGAGAGGGGGAGAGAAAGATAGACACCTGCAGACCTGCTTCACCGCCTGTGAAATGACTCCCCTGCAGGTGGGGAGCCAGGGGCTCGAACCGGGATCCTTATGCTGGTCCTTGCGGCTCGAACCGGGATCCTTATGCTGGTCCTTGCGCTTTGCGCCACATGCTTAACCCACTGCGCCACCGCCCAACCCCCTAGAAATTCACTTTTAACAAATCTCAGTAAAATCTATGTTTGCTTGAAACAGAATATTATGTTTGCTTACTCATTAATTTCATCTTATTCAAATAACATACTTCAAAATACACTCTTGCACATGGTTTGTTCAGCTCACCAATTTGATTGTGTGTGTGTGTGTGTGTGTGTGTGTGTGTGTGTGTGTGTGTGTGTGTGTGCGTAATATACACACACAAATTTATGGGTATTTAAGAATAGGGATTTACATGAAGCAATTACTTAAAAAGCCTAGGATACTTAGTAACAAACTTGTTTTTTTTGCCAGCCTTTACTTAAGTCTGTCATCACCAGCTTACTTCCATGCAATAAGACAGTTCCTATCAATTTATTCATTGGTAATGAATGAACAATACAAGGACTCTCTCTGTAGAATATGGTGTCAAAAACATCCCACATGTACAAAGTGTTCACACATTGTGCATCATCTGGAAATATGAGGACCATCTCCCCAGGGCCTGCTTCTGCTAATTACAACAGGATAAGGATCACATGTAAACTGGCCTGGGGTGTTGACTCTTTAGCCTGGTTAGGATACAAGCAAAAGGCTATATCCATTAATTTATTAAACATGCACAGAGCTTCCTTATATCCAACAGATATGATTTCTGCCCTTTAACACCCATTGATTAATGAAAGATAAACACAAATAAAATAAGCTTTTATAGGAATCATAGTTGTTATTGTTACAATTACTATGAATGTATTGAATACTTACAATCTAGTAAAAATTTTGGATGTATAAATCTAATACTAGTACCAATTTCTTCACTTCCCAGTGTCAACAAATGAGAGTCAGAGATTTTCAATTTTTTTCTATACACTGTCAGCAATTATTCAATCTTAACAGTATAAATTATTGCATAAATTTCCTGGGCTCGAATGCATGCTCTACAGGTTACTGTATGGGAAGACATAAGGTTAGCAGAACTTAAAGAAACTTCACTGAACTCAGAAAGAAGAATATGGAAGGAACAAAAAGAAAAGCATCTCAAAGAAGTAGATTAAAACTTCAGGTAGTAAACAGAAGAAAATGAGTGTCAAGCATACATAATAAGAGCCTAGGTTAAGATGCAGAGACAAAGAAGAGAAACCTATGTTAAAATAAATATGATTCAATATATGAAAAATACAGGTAAGAAAGAAGGCACCAAGACATATGAATTCAAAGCAAGACAGGGGGCAGATTATTAAGAGTTTTGAAGCCATAATAAAGACTTGGGATTCTACTATAAACAGCAAGGAGAGATCATAAGCCGTTTCAGAAAGGAGTATGACATAACAGTTTTCTTTTAGTAACATCATTCATAGTGGTTGGTGTATGCCTCAAAGCAAATATCGTGGAAGAAGAGGGAAAGAGAAGGTCAGAGAGAACGCTGAGTCTGAGTCACTAATTCATAAAGGTGCCTTGGTAGGGATGGTGATCTATCACATCTACAGCCCACTGCATCTCCAATCCCTCTCATTGCCTGTAACCTAGTTGGAGAAGCAGAGTCAAATGTGCAAGGAGTGAATCCAGTCTTACAGATCAGGACTTGTTTTCAAGGATCATAATAGTACTGCTATGTAATTGAACTGAGTTGGAAGTATCAGTATAATTATACCCCTGCCATCTTCCACATATTTGCATAATATTCTCCAATTAAAATCTAGTTTATACTGTAAAAGTCATGGGAAGAAGCATTTGCATATGCACACTCTACTGTATTCCACTGCCTAGTAATGTGTCTGTCATATTATTAGAATCTGAAAAAAAACATATTTGGGAAATAAGGTGAATACAAAAAAAAAGGAAAGACTAATTTCAAAACAATGATTCTAAGAGGGAAAAGAGAATTAGAAATGTTAAGTCTACTGATCTAAAATCTTATCTAATCTAAATACAAAGCTAATGCACTTCCCCAAAATATATCTTCAACTTCAGCACTCAAAATAACTAAGACATAGTAGATGGAAGGGGTGATGGAAAGATGAGTAGACAAATGGATAAATGGATGGGCAATGGATGAATAATAGATGGGAGATAGCAATTACCTCATGTTCAGACATCATCATTCTAAGAATAAGAGCCCTCATTCATAACAGTCTTCACCATCACCCACATCCCTCTTGTGGCTATTGGGGAAAAATACAAACTATTTTTCTACCTTCTCACATAGGACTATTTTACATATATATAACTTTTAAAAAAAATATTTATTTTATTTATTTATTCCCTTTTGTTGCCCTTGTTGTTTTATTGTTGTAGTTATTATTGTTGTTGTCGTTGTTGGATAGGACAGAGAGAAATGGAGAGAGGAGGGGAAGACAGAGAGGAGGAGAGAAAGATAGACACCTGCAGACCTGCTTCACCGCCTGTGAAGCGACTCCCCTGCAGGTGGGGAGCCGGGGTTCGAACCGGGATCTTTATGCCGGTCCTTGTGCTTTGCGCCACCTGCGCTTAACCCGCTGCGCTACAGCCCGACTCCCCATATATATATAACTTTTATTAGTGATTTACTAATGATTGACAAGATTGTGGGATAAGAGCAATACAATTCCATACAATTCTCAGCACCAGAATTCCACATCCCCTCCCCTCCATTGCTAGTTTCCATATTCTTTATCCCTCTGGGAGTATGGACCAAAGATCTCCTATGGGGTGCAGAAGGTAGAAGGTCTGGCTTCTACAGTGGCTTCTCCTCTGGACATGGGCATTGACAGGTCAATCCATAACCCCAGCCTGTTTCTATCTTTCCCTAGTGAGGTAAGGCACTGGGGAGATGGGAGTTCCAGGACTCACACAGGAACACTTGAGCTACATGCTGTCAAGCTATACTATCATTTTATCAGATAGTGGACTATTAATCTAAAGCTGAACAAACATTTTAAAGACTGGTGCAGAGATCACAGCAGAATAAAAATTTAGTCAATGTTTCCTTTTTTAATGTTTCCTTTTTATAAATAAAAAATTTTAAATCTAATCAAAACAGAAGGAAGAAAACTGTAAAAAAAAAAAAAAAGAATTTAGTATAGATTCCAAAATAAAGAGCTTAATGTAATTCCTACATAGACCAAGTTATACTTAAATTTATTTTATTAGGTGAAAGGCCAAAGACACAATTCTCCACTGAAAGAACAGAACACAACATTCCACACTGAACATGATCTCTATTTTACAATTTGGGGGTGGAATCTGCTTTCTAAAATTTTACAGCAGGCAAATGTGTAGTATTTTGATATCTCAGATATGTGCTTTTTGTATTATGTGTCAGATACTAGAGTGAGTATTTAACAGATTGAACTGGCCGTGGGGACTTAAGACCAGAGAAAGAGAGAATCAGAAGCAAGACCGAGTGAACTGCTGTTCTGAGTTTCAGAAACTTGAAAAGAAAGTCAGAAAGTGTAATGTACTGCTTTTTATACTCTTTTAAATGATTAGTAAAATGAATTACTTGTGTACATTATTTAATATTATCTCTAACAAGCACCATATTAGGCATATATTAAGTAGTCACTAAAGTCCTTTTAAATGTTCTAGTCTACACAAACTTAATGTTAAACTCCTTGTGAAAATTTGACATACATAAGGAACTCAGGTTCAATAAATATATTGGCTCTCTCAAGTTCAAACAATTGACAAATGGCAGAAACATATGTTCCTCTGTAAATATCAAATAGTAGAGCACATACATTTTAGCATAATTCTATAGAGCCAATCCAGAAAAGCATAACCAGTAGGCTAGGGAGCTCTTGCTTCCATATATAAGGAAAGGACATGGAGAAACTTCTCAATTTATCTCTGAATGGCAACAAAGATTATATATGTACATTGAGAAGTCAGTGTGAAACCATATAGCATACACAAATTTTTTGAGCCAATGGATCCTACAAAATTCTGAAATAAAACAGACACAGAAATAGATGGCAAGATTCTCAACTACCAGGAATTCAAAGGGGTATATTGACAGGAAAAGGATGGCAGACTGTTTCCTGTGAGACTTTCCAAACCAATGCTCATGACCTTGGCAAATGTGCTACTATCTTCAGTCTGGACCACAACTTTCATGTTGAGAAACATGATTTGTCAGCCCCACAGCAAATCTATATCCATCTCTTAGCCAAACTCCAGGAAAGAATATGAACAAGTCTATTTTTAAAGGTAAAATATGGATGATAACTAGAATTTGAAACATTTACATTATCAGTATAAACAAAATATATTTTATATAAAGACCCAAGTGATGCAGATTTATTCTTATTATTAATGATGCAATAGAATAAATGCATAAATGGTCTAAATTATAATGTTCCAAAGAAATTTACATTCCATATTATCAGATATTATTCACTTCTCTTGAATTACTGAGGTAGATATTCCAATATCTTATTTTGAAAAATCATAAGGAAAATAGGCACTACTCCTCAAGGACTCACCTGGGGTCTGTCAGGGCATCGTTGGACTGCCCCATAGATACTATGGGCCTAGCCCTCTAATGGATCTCACTCTTTACCATCACTGATCACTTCCATCAGAAATGTCATCTTAAGCCCTTTCGTGGACCTCTCTAGGAACTTACTCTCACTATAAACTAGCAATGGCAAGAACTGCACCACCCTAAAGGGAGGCTGGGTTAACATGCTCTGCCACTTGAGGAAGTCTAGTCTTGAAATGAATGCAGCCTTGAATGTTCTCAGCTGTGACTATGGACTGCAAGCTAGGACTTATAAGAACCCAGAGGTTAGAGAGTCAGGCGGTAGCGCAGCAAGTTAAGCGCAGGTGGCACAAAGCAAGGACTGGCATAAGGATCCAGGTTCAAGCCCCCAGCTCCCCAACTGCAGGGAAGTCACTTCACAAGCAGTGAAGCAGGTCTGCAGGTATCTATCTTTCTATCCCCCTCTCTGTCTTCCCCTCCTCTCTCCATTTCTCTCTGTTGTATCCAACAACAACATCAATAATAACTACAACAGTAAAACAACAAGGGCAACAAAAGGGAATAAATAAATATTTAAAAAAAAGAAAAGACAAAATTTAAAAAAAAAAGAACCCAGAGGTTATACTGGCTCCAGAGCTAAATATGAATATACCTGGGCCCTGGGTTAAATCAACGTGCTAAACAGTTAATTGCATTTATATGCTTTTTTTTTAAGTTTGGGAGCCTCTCGCTGCCTTAATCTGGCTTTCAAGTTCTATTCTCTACTCTGGAATCATCCTCCTAGACAGTATTTCTGATCTACTTCCAATTTAGCTATCAAGCTCATGCAAGGATTACTGAAGTCCTGGGCCATCTAGGAACATACTTAAAATAGGCTTTTTACCCCAGGACCCTATTCTCATTCTCTCTATTCCTACTCTTTGGTTTCTATTTATATTAAACATTTTGTCCTGCTTTATATTTTACTGCCTTTCAGCACCAAGTTGCAGATGCAACTATATAGAGATATATAGATAAGGTAGATAGATAGACAGATGATATAGTCAACCCATATCTGTGATCTTGTGAGAACTATTAAAGATTTCCTGTAGGAGAACGGGGACACAGAACGCTGGTGGTGAAAATGATATGGAATTATACCCCAACTGATTATTTTATAATTTTACAAATCATTAATAATTTTTAAAAAGTAAAATGGGGACTAGACTCTTTCAATTGCATACATTTTTTTCTTATGTTTCCTGATGATGATCTTATTAATACATTAAATAATATGGGCTGGAAATCAATGTTTTTCTAAGGCAACCAGTATTTATGAAGTAGTAGTTCATATTATGGGACTAAAATAAGAGTTGGATAAGAAACAGAGATAACCAAACTTGGGATCCATGATTGCTCAACAAATTGTTTGGCTTTGTATGTTAACTCTCTTTTCAATCACCAGGTTCCAGATGCCACCAGGATGCTGGCTAGGCTTCCCTGGATTGAAGACCCCACCAATGTGTCCTGGAGCTCAGCTTCCCCAGAGACACACCTTACTAGGGAAAGAGAGAGGCAGACTGGGAGTAAGGACCGACCAGTCAACGCCCATGTTCAGCGGGGAAGCAATTACAGAAGCCAGACCCTCTACCTTCTGCAACCCTCAACGACCCTGGGTCCATGCTCCCAGAGGGCTAGAGAATGGGAAGGCTATCATGGGAGAGGGTGGGTTATGGGGATTGGTGGTGGGAATTGTGTGGAGTTGTACCCCTCCTACCTTATGCTTTTGTTCACTAATCCTTTCTTAAATAAAAAATTAAAAAAGAAAAAAGAAAGAAACAGAGATAAGAGTGGCTGGGTGGGGTGGCACACCAAATAGGGTACACATGTTACCTTGTGCAAGGGTCTGGACTTCAGTCCCCAATTCCCACCTCTGGGGGGTGGGAGACAGAATTCACAATCAGTGGAGCCCTACTGCAGGTGTCCCTTTTTCCCACCCATCCCTCATTTCTGTCTCTGAAACCCAAAAAGAGGATGGAGATAACAAGGAGGAGGAAGAGGAGAAGTAAAATAAAATAAAATAAAATGATAGCTAGGAGTAATGGATTCATCACAAAGGTACGGACTGGAGTCTTAGGGTATCACTGAAGAAAAAGGAATAAAGAAAGAAGGAAAGAGGAGGAAGAGAGGAAGAGAGAAAAATAAAAGGAAATAAAAGAAAAGGTAAGAAGAGAAAAGGAAAAGAAAGAAAAGGAAAGGAAAAGTGATGGAGACAAAATGGAGAAAGAAGGGAGAAAGAGACAAAGAGATTAATAGAAAAAAATTAAGATAGCAAGGGACATAATTAACCTCCCTAAATACAGTTTTCTTATTGGTAAAATGTGGTTTTTTTTAGAATATTTGTTTTTTAAATTATTTATTTTAAACAGAGACAGAGAGAAATTGAGAGGGAAAGGGAAATAGGAAGAGAGGCATCTGCAGCAATGTCTCACTGCTCGTGAAGTTTCCCTCCTGTAGGTGGCTCTAACAGACGTACCAACCATCACTCAGCCCCTGTAAAATGCTTTAATAATACTACTGTTTAGGGTTTTGTAATGAATAAAATATCACAACAGGTCACAGATAAAGGCATGACAGCTTTAGAACCTAATTATTCCCAATAAAAAATGCATATCGACTGCTTTTATTTATGTTTTCTTTTTTTAGCTAGAGATAGAGATCACAGCACCAAAACTTCCTTCATTGTGGTGGGGACCTGGTTTGAGCCTGGGCTGCCCACATCGCAAAGCAGCACACTATCCAAGTGACCTATTTCACCAGTCTATAAGACAGTCTTATGGACATTGATTTTGGATTTATAATAATAGACTTTGCCAAATGTGGAACTGCTTTCCAAGACAAGTATATGTAATAACATATTCTAGGTCAAAATCCAATCAACAGCTTTGCTTTGTACTAAAACATACATCACTTTTTGAATTTTATGTTAAGGGTAAAACATAGGCTTATGCTTTTATACATATTTTGTACTAATTCATCTATTATATAACTACTGATAGCAAGCATATCAGGTGTTTTTATTACTTTTTTCAGCTTAATATTAAGGTCTAAATAAATGATAACATGGTAAGTGTGAATCATTTTTGTTTCTCATTCCTCAGTAAAAGTAAGCTTAGAGGTAGGGGGGATACAGTATGTTCAGTATTCACTGGGTCAATGGTCTGTGCTTATGTTATAAAGACTGTGGGGGAAAAATAGTGGACTACTTACTAAAAAGAGATTTAGGAGAGGAGATCAAGAAACAGAAGGATGATAGACTGTCAAATTGATAAGAAAATTAAAGGAGAAGAATTAGATAGGTTTACTGAAGAATTCTTGGATAAAAGACATTTCAGATTAAAACCTAATAAAATTTACAGCCATCTTTACATTAAGTTACAGCATACTATATATTATGAATCAATGGATGAATGAACAGATGGATGTACTAATAAGTGGGAGGACCACAGATTTTTTTTCACTAACATACTAGTTTTGGGAAATGTAGCAAAGTACTTTCTCTCTGAGCACTATTTTCTTTCTATTTTACACTAATGCAGAGCCAATCCTTGGAAGTTCAACTAAAAATTATAATACATTTTAATTAAGGGATTTTGTTTCACATTTAATTTTCAACCAAGGAATCAATCTTTACATAGTTTCGGGGGGGGGGGTGGATCTTATTTCTAATCTATCCCAACACAGAAAGTAGTGGGATGGAGAGATTTGGAAAGGTGAATAAAATGAGGGGGGATGAATTCCCACTGAGATTATTAGAAAATAAAAAAATACAGATTTTAAACAGAATTTTCAAAACAAATATTCAGAATATTTTACAAAGTTCAATTCACAATGATGTGTTCAGTTGCAATGTGGGTAAGGGGAAATTTGTGTCAATGGTCTTTATGTTTCAAAAGAACTTGATTAATCAGACTAATACCTTTAGAATATGAGACAGATTTCTGATGGGATAATCACAATTACTTGCTAAACAGGATGTATCTTTTTATTCAAATAACTGACAAAAGCACAGTGGGATAAAACACCCTGGATCACCAAATGAAAAAAAATTCTATATTTGTAAAGGAATGTGCATAACTGAACCATGAACTTGGAAGTGCATTACAGTTGATGGCAAAAATGAAACATATAACTTGCTATTTAGTTTGTACCATAGTATTCAGGTTAACATTATCAAAATATCTTTTTTTCTTTTCATAATCAAAATCTTAGCTGACCTTAGCTGTGTCACCTGTTCCAACTCCTAGAGTCTTATTTTTTTATTAGTGACTTAATATTGATTAACAGAATTATGAGACACAGGGATATAATTCCACACCTTTCTGAATACCAGAGTTCTGTGTCCCCATTCCCTCCACTGGAATCTTCAGTAGTTCTTCCAAGGTCACAGATATAGGTTGACTATTATTTCTGTAACTATCTATATTTATATATATTTTCCCTTTTTTTCTACGGTCCTATCTTCCCTTTCTTTTTTTTTGTAATTTTTTCTATTTATTTATTTATTTATTTATTTTTCCCTTTTTGTTGCCCTTGTTTTTTTTCTTTTTTTTTAATATTTATTTTCTTTTTGTTGCCCTTGTTGTTTTAGTTATTATTGTTGTTGATGTCGTCATTGTTGGATAGGACAGAGAGAAATGGAGAGAGGAAGGGAAAACAGAGAGAGAGAAAGATAGACACCTGCAGACCTGCTTCACCGCTTGTGAAGTGACTCCCCCATAGGTGGGGATCCGGAGGTTCGAACCAGGATCCTTATGCCGGTCCTTTTGCTTTGAGCCACCTGCGTTTAACCTGCTGCGCTGCCGCCCGACTCCCCTTCCCTTCCTTTCTAAGTCACAGCTACAACTATTGATACTTCTGAATGTCCCTCCCTTTTTCCTCTTATCTGTCTGGGTCTGGGGGTCTTGATGGATTAGACTTCAGAATCCTCTGGTCATCTTTCCCTAGCATTGCTCCCCCTCTGGTGGTGTGGATCAGCATTTTTGGGGGGGAGGCTGGGGGGTGCTGGTAGTGCAGAAGGTTAGAGTTCTGGCTTCTATAATTGCTTCTCCTCTGGACATGGGTGTTGGCAGGTCAATCCATACTCCCACCCTATTTCTATCTTTCTTTAGTGTGGTAGGGTACTGGAGAGGAGAGTTTCCAAGACATTGGTGAGGTTGTGTGCCCAGGGAAGTAAGGATAGAATCATAGGAGCATCTGGAATTCAGTGACTGGAAGGCAATAAGATACAAAGCAAGTCAAAACAATGAAATTGAACAATAAACAGGAACCAGGAAGTAGAAATACTGCAGATGAGAATAGGGATTTTAGGGTGGAAAGAAGCTAGGAAGTCTATTTTAGGTATGTTCTTTTTTATTATTTTTTAATATTTAATTATTTATTTTCTATTTTGTTGCCCTTATTTTTTTATTGTTGTAGCTATTATTCTTGTTATTGATTTCGTAAATTGTTAGATGGGACAGAGAAATGGAGAGAGAGGGGGAGAGAAAGATAGACACCTGCAGACTTGCTTCACCACCTGTGAAGCGACTCCCCTGCAGGTGGGGAGCCAGGGGCTCTAAGGGGATCCTTAGGGCGGTTCGCACCATGTAGGTGCGCTAAACTACCACTCCCTTTTAGGTATGTCTAAGATTCCCATGACTTTAATGACTTTTGTTTGACCTTGATAGCTGACAAGCAGGAAGATGTACTCAGAGTTGAGAATATGGCTAAAAAGCTGGATTAAAGAAGAGAATAGCTTTTGAAGAAAGTCTATAAATACATTTTCTCCATTGATCTCATCCAGCACCCATATATATGCACATTTAGCACACGAGCCTGTGTAACCTCCTAATCCTGTCAGTCTGAGCACACGGCCCATGACCACAGCTAGGAACATTCTAGGTTTCACTCATTTCAGGACCAGTCTTCCTTGAGTGGCACAGCAGGATGACCCAGCCTCCCTTCAGAGAGTGGGGCAGTCCCTAGGATTGCTACTCTACAGGGCAGTCTCCAGTCATATCAAATTAACTCAGTTTTGGAAGAGAACAAGGCTGAAGGTCTAATGGTTATACAAGAGACTCTTGCCTGAGGCTTCAAATTCCCAGTTTCAATCCCCAGCACCACTATTAAAAAAAAAAAGTTTTCTAAGAATACAGATGCTCATGAATAGTGCTAAAATTTCACAAAATCATGCTTTCAATTTTCAGCCAAGATTATTCAACAAGTAGTTGAATGAGTTAATAGTTGGATAAATAAGTGTATTTATAGGAGATTATGATGATTAAATAGTTTTACTAGAGAACATATAGGTGCATGAAGTATAGGTGAAAGGAATGCAAATCAAAATTCACAAATATCCAGCATTTCAGATAAATGAGAATACAGATAGTATGAATTAAACCTAGTTTGAATTAAGAATGCAAGCTACAATCTTAGAAACATCAATTAAATTCCATACTTAATTTTCCTTGCTTTAACAATAATAGGATCAGCAAAATATGGACAGGTCTTAGTCCTTTGTGTTTTTCTGTGTGTGTGCGCGTACTGAATATTTATTTAAACAAGAAACATTGACAAAACCATAGGATAAGAGCAGTACAACTCCACACAGTTGCCACCATCAGAACTCCGTATCTCATCCCCTCCCCTGATAGCTTTCCTATTTTTCCTCTTGCTTCTATAAAACACTATAGATAGATCTACAGAATCTATTTGAAAAATCTAGAAATCTCTTGTGTTAACATTAACAATATTTTATGAAAATAAGTATGGTAGTTTGCTTCATTTCTAGACAAAATTAAAAGATTTTCTTTTAAGTCCTCTGTTATAAAATGAGGTGGTTTTTCTTGAATATCACATACTAGTGGCTTGGGAAGGAGTATCGTATCTGAAGCATCAGGCTTAAAAACATAAGGTCTACACAGATCAGTCTTGGCATTATGTGTGCCAGAGTGATGCTCTGGTTCTCTCTCCATTCTCTCTCTCTCCCCGTTTGTGTTCTCTCTCCCTCTCTTTCTCTCTCTCATTAATATGTGATTTTAATGTCCACTTCTCCCCTATGTGTTTTGTGATATGGCACTGTTCATCATTATAGTAAATGTTCTAAAATCATATATTAAACCTCTAAACTCCTGTGTCTCAGAAAGTGATGGCAGTAGGGAAGAAGCCACAAAAATGATTAAGTTGCCATAGCAATCAGGCAAGAGAAAGAAATCAAAGGGATACAGATTGGAAGGGAAGAAGTCAAGCTCTCACTATTTGCAGATGATATGATAGTATACATAGAAAGACCTAAAGAATCCAGTAGAAAATTACTGGAAGTTATTAGGCAATATAGCAAGGTATCAGGCTACAAAATAAATGTACAAAAATCAGTGGCATTTCTTTATGCAAACACTAAATCTGAAGAAGAAGACATCCAGAAATCACTCCCATTTACTGTTTCAGCAAAATCAATCAAATACCTAGGAATAAAGTTGACCAAAGAAGTGAAAGACTTGTATACTGAAAACTATGAGTCGCTACTCAAGGAGATAGAAACTGATACCAAGAAATGGAAAGATATCCCATGCTCATGGATTGGAAGAATAAATATCATCAAAATGAATATTCTCCCCAGAGCCATATACAAATTTAATGCAATACCCATCAAAGTTCCACCAAGCTTCTTTAAGAGAATAAAACAAACACTACAATCATTTATCTGGAACCTGAAAACACCTAGAATTGCCAAAACCATCTTAAGGAAAAGAAACAGAAATGGAGGCATCACACTCCCAGACCTTAAACAATATTATAAAGCTATCATCATCAAAACAGCATGGTACTGGAACAAAAATAGGCACACAGACCAGTGGAACAGAATTGAAAGCCCAGAAGTAAATCCCAACACCTATGGGCATCTAATCTTTGATAAGGGGGCCCAAAGGATTAAATGGAAAAAGGAGGCTCTCTTCAATAAATGGTGCTGGGAAAACTGGGTTGAAACATGCAGAAGAATGAAATTGAACCACTTTATCTCACCAGAAACAAAAATCAACTCCAAATGGATCAAAGACCTAGATGTCAGACCAGAAACAATCAAATACTTAGAGGAAAACATTGGTAAAACACTTTCCCACATACACCTAAAGGACATCTTTGATAAATCAAACCCAATTGCAAGGAAGACTAAAGCAGAAACAAACCAATGGGACTACATCAAATTGAAAAGCTTCTGCACATCCAAAGAAACTATTAAACAAACAGAGAGGCCCCTCACAGAATGGGTGAAGATCTTCACATGCCAGACATCAGACAAGAAACTAATCACCAAAATATATAAAGAGCTCAGCAAACTTAGCACCAAAAAAGAAAATGACCCCATCCAAAAATGGGCAGAGGAAATGAACAAAACATTCACCACAGAGGAGATCCAAAAGGCTAACAAACATATGAAAAACTGCTCTAGGTCACTGATTGTCAGAGAAATTCAAATTAAGACAACACTAAGATACCACCTCACTCCTGTAAGAATGGCATACATCAAAAAGGACAGCAGCAACAAATGCTGGAGAGGATGTGGGGACAGAGGAACCCTTTTACATTGCTGGTGGGAATGTAAATTGGTCCAGCCTCTGTGGAGAGCAGTCTGGAAAACTCTCAGAAGGCTAGACATGAACCTTCCATATGACCCAGTAATTCCTCTCCTGGGGTTATACCCCAAGGACTCCATAACACCCAACCAAAAAGAGGTGTGTACTCCTATGTTCATAGCAGCACAATTCATAATAGCTAAAACCTGGAAGCAACCCAGGTGCCCAACAACAGATGAGTGGCTGAGAAAGCTGTGGTATATATACACAATGGAATACTATGCAGCTATCAAGAACAATGAACCCACCTTCTTTGACCCATCTTGGACAGAGCTAGAAGGAATTATGTTAAGTGAACTAAGTCAGAAAGATAAAGATGAGTATGGGATGATCCCACTCATCAACAGAAGCTGACTAAGAAGATCTGAAAGGGAAACTAAAAGCAGGACCTGATCAAATTGTAAGTAGGGCACCAAAGTAAAAACCCAGTGGTGAGGGGTAGACATGTAGCTTCCTGGGCCAGTGGGGGGTGGGAGTGGGCGGGAGGGATGGGTCACAGTCCTTTGGTGGTGGGAATGGTGTTTATGTACACTCCTAGCAAAATGTAGACATATAAATCAGTAGTTAATTAATATGAGAGGGGGAAATCAATTGTATGTCTCAAAGTTTCTCAAAAGACAAACTGAATCTTTTTAATATATAGGCTATGTATTTGATATGCGGACTCTCTCAAAAGCCTAGACCAAGTAGATTAGAAGCATCCAATAGCACAGCTATATACAAGATACTGGGTACTGTACAGCAAACCATAACAAAGGGACTTTTCAAAGTTAACCCAATTAACAAATAATGTGATGATAATATTAACTATCGATTGTCTTTTTGAACCCTAAGACAGCAGGAACCTCACATCTTCACTATAGAGCCCCTACTTCCCCCAGTCCTGGAAGCCTTGGATAGGGCCCACTTTCCCGTATGCATCTCCCAATCCAAACCAAATAATATTGCATCCGCCGATCACAACCTAACCAAAGCAACGATTGCCACCTCAACATGCTTCACCTCAGACTGTATTCAGAGACTTCACGTGTGGAATGACAACCCTTCAACTTCATTACTCGGGTGAGACCTTTCCTTTTATAGTACACTCTAATTTCATCTCAGGTAGTTCACTTTCTAACAAAGTCCCATAATCTAGATATACACCAGTTTCTGTGAGAGAGAGCTTATGTGCACACGTATCCATAAACTACTGCAAAATATATACCTGAAAGCAGAAGTACACTAGAGTTTGCAGTGAGTACCCCCCCCCAACACTTCCTCTCCACTATTCCAAGCTTGGGATCCATGATTGCTCAACAAATTGTTTGGCTTCATATATTAACTCTCTTTTCAATCACCAGGTTCCAGATGCCATCAGGATGCTGGCTAGGCTTCCCTGGATTGAAGACCCCACCAATGTGTCCTGGAGCTCAGCTTCCCCAGAGACACACCCTACTAGGGAAAGAGAGAGGCAGACTGGGAGTATGGACTGACCAGTCAACGCCCATGTTCAGTGGGGAAGCAATTACAGAAGCCAGACCTCCCATCTTCTGCAACCCACAATGACCCTGGGTCCATGCTCCCAGAGGGCTAGAGAATGGGAAAGCTACCATGGGAGGGGGTGGGTTATGGGGATTGGGTGGTGGGAATTGTGTGGAGTTGTACCCCTCCTACCTTATGTTTTTGTTCACTAATCCTTTCTTAAATAAAAAAATTTTAAAAAATGATTAAGTTAAATGGAAATCCTTCTGAAGAACCACAAATCCAATATGACTATAGTCTTTACAAGAAAAACAAGTTTGTATATGCAAAGAGGCACCAACATACTAATGAGATGCATACATAGGACAAAGATCATGTGAAGACATGTTGAAAAAGTGACCCTCTAGAGGTTATGGAGAGAGGCCTAAAAAGAAATCAAGCTCAACTCATCTTGGACTTCAAGTTTGCAGAACTGTGATGAATATATTTCTGCTGTTTAAGTCAACCTTAAGTCAGTAGTATTTTATTCTGGCCCATGCCAGCTACTTGTCTATGGTTACCTTACTTATGCAAAATGGAAACTATACCTTCCAGGGATGCTGCTGACAGGTTCTCATTCTAGTTATGGCTGATATATTCACAGCCTCCAAAGATATACACACCTTAATTCCTAGAAAATTTAAATATACTGCCTTACTTGTCAAGAGGAACTTTGCAGGTGTGATTAATTTAAGATTCTAGTACATGTAAAATATTCTGGATTACACAGATGAATAACAATTGCATTAATTCTTAATTTTTTTTTCTATGTTCAGAAGATTTAATTGCAAAACAATGACCAGAGAGTAGCCTTGTGGTTTCGAGTAAGAAGAGGGAGCACTAGTCAAGAAGTAAGGGTAGCCTCCAAAAGATGACAAAAAAGAAGAAGCAAATTTGATCCTGGATAAGGAAACACATTTTAACACCTTTATCTTAGAACAATGAAAGCCTTGTTCCACTTCCAGCTTACAGAATTATAAGCAAATACGTTCATATTATTAAAAAAAAAAAAAACCTTTCATATGGTTCCAGGAAATTAACACATATTCTTACATATACATTAATACCCACCACTGAGTGGTCTCCCTAGGTTAATATTTTCATTCATTTTAGAAAGGGAAGAAAAAAGGAGAGACACCACAGCAACATTCCACTAATCCATAGCATTTTACTGGTGTCTTACAGTGTTCCCATGTGGTGGAAGGGTTTAAACTCAGGGTGTTATGAACAAGAAATTACATGCTTTAGTAGATGAGCAATTTCCTAGTCCCAGTGTTACTTTAAGTTACCACGCCTGTGACCAATCATTGGTCATAGCAACAACAGAACACAAATGCACTACTTTCCATCACTACACCTGGACTGTTGAAAAAAAAGTTTATGTATTGGGTATCTGGTAACCTTATATTTTTTTATAATTTTACCTTTCTCAATTTTAAAAAAAATAAGAGTGATAATTTGCAGATGTTTTATATCTCAACCCTATAAATATTTAGATAAAATCTTCCCCTTTGTATAGTTATTTCACATTTCTTAAGAATTTCCCAATGACTATGTCCTGAGTAAAACTTCTGTTGCTACAACCACCAAGGAACAAAAGATGGTGTGTTCCTTTGCATATACAGCCTTTTTCCAAGAAAAAAATTACATACATCCATATAAGTATCATAGGTACATATTAGACTCCTCATCATATAAACCACAAGAAATAAAACACTAAAGAATAAGAGTTTTAAACACTTGCTTAATATCACATGTCATGAGAAACAGAGATGAGACTAAAATTCAAGTCTCTCAACTAATCAAGAACATTTTTTATTTGTTTTGTTTGTTTCTTTGAATGGTGTATGCCAGAACCAAAGAAAAGGAAAAATAAGTGTCCAAAACTAGCCAGAGCTGTGCAGTGCTTTGGTAAAATGTTTTTTTTTTAAAGTAAGTATATATATATATATATATATACACACACACACACATATGTATAACACACATATATATGAAACCTAAAATTCGAATATTCACAAAACTAGATGCTGTTTTGAAATTTGAAAAAATACAATTCAGTTATTACCTACTTGTTTATTGGGATCATTGTGAGAATTAAAATCAAGGTAAAAGCAATCCTCCCTATGGCACAGAGCTGGAAACAGAGAGCCTTGGATCAAATGAACTCTGGAAACTTGTAACACCTAATTAACACCTCATATTCCAAGTCCCCAAATTCCCTGGTGAAGAGGGATCTCATAATAGAAACCTCTCAGCAAGGCACAGGATAGTAGGAAGGTGGGAAAAAAGAAAAACTTTATCCTTACCAGCAGAAAAAAATCTTTAGCGAAATATAGCAGATCAAGTAGAAAAAAGTAGGGAAATGAGGTGGTGAAATTAACAGAAAGCACTGTCAAGTTACAGAATTATGAGAGGCTTGGGGAGACAGCATAATATTGATGCAAAATTTTTTTCAGATTCCAAAGTACCAGAATTCAATCCCCAGCATCACCATAAACCAGAGTTGAGTAGTGCTCTGGTCTCTCTGTATCTTTCTCTATATCTTTCTCATTAAAATAAAATATACATATTTAAAAAATAAATTATTAGGAACATCTAATAAGTCAGAATATCTTGATTAAAACTATCTACTGAAATGATCGGGTATTCATACCTCCTTTAAAATATGTATACAGCCTTCTTTTGTACTGTTATTGTTAATAACAGGACAACAAGGATTAGGTTCATGTAAGTAATTTTGAATAATAAATACTGTAATATACTGTTTTTTTCTTTCACTTCTATGTATTTATGATAAAAAATGACTGTGTAATTCACAACTTCTTTACCCATTCTGATCATAAGAACAGTTTTGTCTGGCTTACTGCCCTCTTTGGCTACTAAAAATAAATTAAATAGTCCATCTAGTCAGTTTAATATTCTTGTTACTAATTATATATGCTAATTTACTAGCAATGATAAGTTCAAGAGCTATTAATGCCTACACAGAATTACAACATGGAAAAGATACAGAACAAAAATGACAGTTCATAAAGAAGGGGTTAAGAGGTTTTCTTGTTGAATATTATTTGTAATTTTGATATTTGAGGAAAGAGAATAAACTTGAGGACACTTATAACTAATGTCAAAATTTATCAGAAATCAAGAGAAGAACCAGGCTTCTAGGAGACTTCATTTAAACAATAAAAATGATCAAATTTAACTTTGTCATAGTGTAGAATGATTACATTAAAGAAATGTATTGCTTAATTATCTTTCTTTTTTATTTTATTTTATTTATAAAAAGGAAACACTGACAAAACCATAGGATAAGAGAAGTACAACACGGGAGTTGGGCGGTAGCACAGCAGGTTAAGTGGAGGTAGTGCAAAGTGCAAGGACCAGCTTAAGGATCCCAGTTCCAGCCCCCAACTCCCCACGTGCAGGAGAGTGGCTTCACAGGTGGTGAAGCAGGCCTGCAGGTGTCTGTCTTTCTTTCCCCCTCTGTCTTCCCCTCCTCTATCCATTTCTCTCTGTCCTATCCAATGACAACAACAATAATAACTACAACAATAAAACAAGGGCAACAAAAGGGAATGAACAAATAAATACATAAATAAATAGTAAATAAAAACAAATAGCTGTACAACTCCACATAATACTCACCATCAGAACTCTGTATCCCATCCCCTCCCTTGATCACTTTCCTATTCTTTATCCCTCTGGGAATATGGACCCAAGGTCACTGTGGGGTACAGAAGGTGGAAGGTCTGGCTTCTGTAATTGCTTCCCCACTGAACATGGGCATTGACATATCAATTCATACTCCCAGCCTGCCTCTCTTTCCTTAGTGGGGCAGGGTTCTGGGGAATCGGAGCTCCAGGACACATTGGTCGGGTTGTCTGTCCAGAGAATTCTGGTTGGCATCATGCTAGCATCTGGAACCTGGTGGCTGAAAAGAGTTAACATATAAAGCCAAACAAATTGTTGACTAATCATGAACCTAAAGGCTGGAGTAGTTCAGATGAAGATTTGGGGGGGTCTCCATTTTGTAGATAGCTAGTAGGCATATTTTAGTTATATTCCAAAGGGCCTATGGCTATACTATTTTTTTTCCTTTTTCCCCTGATCCTAGAATCTAATAAGCAGGTGGATCCAAGTTATTCTCTGGGGAGATAATGCCATGGCTAGAAAAAGGACCAGAAAGCTGGATCAGGAAAGAGAGTAGCTCCCAGATATGTGATCTCCCCAGACAATAACTTGGATCCACCTGCATAGCAAATATTAAAATCTAAGAGAAAATCTGGATCTGTTTCTTTGCGAATGAACTGTCAATTACAATGACTGTCATGAGATTTATGATCTACTACTTGATAGAAAAATTTTATTATTTTATAATGATATTTCAAAGATCTACATAGCTATGTTAAAATCATTTTTATTGCATGCTGTTAGAAAATTTTGAGTTGGGGGCCAGGCAGCGGTATACATGGTTAGGTGCACATTACAGTGCCCAAGGACCCAGGTTCAAGCCCCTGATCCCTACCTGTAGGGGAAAGATTCACAAGTGGTGAATCAGGGCTACAGGTATCTCTCTGTCTCTTTTTCTCTATATATTCCCTTCCCATCTCAAGTTCTCTCTGTCTCTATCCAATAATAATAAATAAATAAAAATTTAAAAAGAAATTTTAAAAAAGAAAATTTTAATTGACTATTGACTCATTGAAAGTGAAAAATAAACCAATAAAATTAAATGCAGCAGAGTACAAAAATCTTTTGATTTTTCATATTTCCATTGAAACTTTAAGAAACTAACACTTATGGTGACTTTAGTATATCAAAAGAAAAAAAAACACTATTTGTAAAAGTAATTAAAATATCCATGCTATTTCCAGTAATGGGTTTCTTTGAGCCTGGATTTGATTTATATACTTTAATGATACTTCAACAGATTGGATAAGAAGTAGGAAACTCTAGCAGTCTTCTGTTATGACAGAAATTAAAGAGATTATTAGAAATGTAAAATGTTGTCACTCTTCTCACTACTTTTTTTGCTTAAAAATGTGTTTATTTTTATTCAAATACATTAGATATTACCTGTTGTAACATGCATATTAACATTCATATTTAACACCATAAAAATGTTTCATTTTAAGTAATTTCAGTCTTGAAATTTTCTGTTTGAATTTCTAATATGATGAATATAAGAAAAATATTTACATGAACTAAAGCTTTGTAGAGTTCTAAAGTTCTTTGATTTTTTAAAAAATTATTATCTTTATTTATTGGATAGAAACAGCCAGAAATCGAAAGGGAAGGGGGTGACAGAGAGGGAGAGACAGAGAGACGCCTGCAGCACTGTTTCATCACTCTCAAAGCTTTCCCCCTGCAGGTGGAGGCTGGGGGATCAAACCCAAGTCCTTGTGCATTGAAACATGAGCACTCAACCAGGTGCACTACCACCTGGCCCCCTAAAGTTTTCAGAGTATAAAAATGTCTTGTGAGCAAACATTTGAGAGCCATGTATGTATATTAATACAATAATTTATTTTGAAAAAAAATGTGATTAAAGCAAGAAAGACAGCTCATCTGAGAGAGTGCCAGATTTTTCAATTCAGGAGACCCAATATCTAGCCTCCTCCCCAGTGCACTTTGGAAAGCTTTATTGCTGTGGTATCTTTCTCACTCTCTTATTCTGTCTCACTGTTTCCATCTGAGAAAGTTGACCTGGAGAGAGACAACCAAGGGGTTGGGGGGGGGGGGGAATGGATTGGCAAGGCAGCTCACCTGGATAGTGCACCTGTGTTATCACAGACATAACTCAGGTTCAAGCCCAACCCAATTACACTCAAAGAAACTTTTGTTCAGTTGGTATCTTTTTCTCTCTTTCTTTGTCTCCTTGTCTCTCTTTTTCTAAGGGAATAATCAATTTTAGTTTCGAACTTTAATTTCCAAGCATTTGTTTGGATTATTCAAACACTCATGTCCTGAATACCAAAACTTTAATTTATGTAGAAATAAAGTCCTTCACATTTGTCTATTAGCCTTTTGTCAAATACAGTCAGCACATATTCACTGTACTTCTACCCTGTTGGCAACAAACAGCTTCCCTAGTCCTCTCCTGTGTTTCATACTGGCTTAGGATTCCTGTTCACCCACATCTATAGATACCCATACAGTTTAGTAACATAGTCTCTTCCCCACTTCCAAATCTGCTCTCACTACTGAAAATTACTGGAAATAATAATGCTCAATAATAATGCTCACAGGCATCATCAGTGTTTAGTTATGCAAAGGTTAAAGAGCATCTCATAAATATACAGGATCTAGGTGGTTGATGGAGCAGTACAATCAGGATAAATGAATATTAGTTTCTGTTTAAGAAAAAAAAAAGGCAGCTGTACACACTTAAAAAAAGAAGAAGAACTTCTTACCCAGACACATAGTCATCTTTAGTTGCTGCAGCTCTAAAATTTGCCCTTCTATTTTTATTATCTCCACCCGATTTGGCAAAGGAACAATTGAAAGTAAAGAGCTATTAGTTGTTATTTGTCATGAGGAGGATTATTTGTAAGACACACTTAATATACAGTTTCCATAGAGTTGCTAATTGTTCCTTATGTTAAAATTCAATTGTCTGAGGAGATGCATTTGGTAATGTAAATATCAGCTAGGCACAGAATATTGCTCTGCGTTAGCATTCACATTATTATTCAGTCATAATTAATACACTTCTAAAATAAAGTGTTGACAGCACTCTTATTCAAATATATAACATATGTTTATAGTCTCACACATTGAGGTACACACATAATTACAATATATGTGTGAGAGAAATTAGAGAGGCAGTCCAAAAAGCCCTGCTTATACTAATTGAAAACTGCCACTGTCCAATTAAGGCAGGTGAAACTATGGGGTGGCAACAGTGTCAAATACCCATCAGACAAAGCCAGGCTGATTAATAACAAGATATAATGTGACAGGAAAGCAAAAGATGCCATGCATGGTATGTTTATGCTATTGTTTACAATGAGACCTCAAGAAGGCAATAGAAATAATGATACTGTTTTTCTCTTATTTCAATTAAATCTCCATCTTAATACAACTGTATGTTAATACAGATAATACTGACTAGCTCTAAAGCACAAGATACTTTTTTTTTTTACCATAACCAAGTCACACTTTGGGTGATCAGAATTACTTCTACTTGTCAGGAATGTGCTCTTGGTGATTTTAGGAAAAAAGAAATGTGACCTTGTAATATTTTATTTTTCTCCATTGGCATTCATGGATATAGATGAATGATCCCACATTTACTTCAAAACATCACCCAACTTGAATATTAAAAGTATTTTATTTAAACTAAGGTTCTTATTTTGTAAATGCACAGTGTACTGTTCTGTAGAGGAAATGTTTATCAAGAAATGCTATCATCAAGACTCACAGGAAATAACTTTTTATCCCATAAATGGTTTTACTTCTGAAGTATTATTTTTAGTCAAGAGGGGGAAACAAAGTGAAACTTGGAGCCAGGTGGTGGTGCACCAAGTTAAACACAAACACTAAAAACAAAATCTCTAACACTTGTTTCAACAATGACTCTTAACAGGATAAATCAGGTCAGAAAGTGACAGGGTAAGTTGAAAGAGAAAGAGGAAAAGATGAAAGAAGTGATAAATACAGAGTGGGTGTGTCCATCTTGTACCATTATTAAAAGATTAACATGTGCTGTTTTCTCTTTATAGTATATAGCCATTCCACCTTGGATGTGCTTTATCTCAACTGATCTTGGAAGTTTTGTCATCCTAATCCAAGGTAACTTTGATTATTCTCATTTCATATTTGAGAACTCAGAGACAGAGTAATTAACCTACTACAAACAAGCTAGTAGGAAGCAGAATCATAAAAATCTGGACTTGGAATGGAGAGAGAGAGAGAGAGAGAGTGTGTGTGTGTGTGTGTGTGTGTGTGTGTGTGTGTGTGTGTGTGTGTGTGTGTGTGTATTTTTCTACTGCAATTCAAATAATTATTCTACTCTTTTCTCTTGAACTCTTTTAGTACCTCCTTGGGACTGGGGTGTAGGTTATAGTGAGTAGAGAGTCTTTATTTAAATATGGAAAGAAGGAAGGAAGGAAGGGAGGGAGGGAGGGAGGGAGGGAGGAAGGAAGGAAGGAAGGAAGGAAGGAAGAAGAGGATGGAGAAAAGGAGGGAGGGGGGAGTAATAGAGAGAGAAAGAGAGGGGGGAAGAAAGGAAGTGAGGGAGGGGGAAAAAACAAAGGAAGAAAGAACATTTGTTGAGAACTCATGTGTTAGATTATTTAAGAAATAACAGATATCTGTACCCAAGTATGCCTGACAAGAACCTATTAATTTCCAATAACTCATATTTTTTTATTTAAGAAAGGATAAATTAACAAAAGTCATATTTTACTAAGTCTTCTGGTTTATTTATAGAGTTTTGCTTCTTATCACTGTAACAACTCCCAAATTAACACCCTAGTTTCTGTGTCCTTGTTAGCTATTTCTTCTAAATGGTGAACTTTTTAATTCACTAAACAGATGAAAAGCATCAGGTGGTAGAAGGACCTTTTTGCATCTTTTAAGTTTCTGCAACATCTAACAGATGGAACATATGCCCACCAATGACCAGCATTTAAACAATTGCTGCCTATCCAACAGGAATCACTAGGATACATTGTTCATTCATAAGGAAGAACTACTAAAGATTCATTATTCTGACTCAATAGGTTCCATTCTTTCTTTTAAGAGTCTATGCAAGTCTGATTAATAGTAATGACAATTACCTGCAGACCCACACTAGAGACTAGGGTGTACTGTACTAATAATGAGGTCTGGGAAAGAAAATAGATAAAAAAAAATAGATACAAAAAATGGCTACAAAAGACCTCATTTAAGTTATGTGCTTTTTATTAGAGAAACTAATCAGCATCACTAAACTTTGTCATTAATACTTTTGATGACAATCTCAAGAATAAAACTTGAAACAATAGACATACATAGCATCTGTGGTCTAAGCATCACACAGGTTATCTTTGCCATGTCATTCAAAATCAGGATATAACAAAGAATATGGATTTTTGAAATTACCTCATCCTCATCTCCAGCTTTGTATTTTTTAAAAATATTTATTTATTCCCTTTTGTTGTCCTTGTTGTGGTTATTATTGTTGTTGATGATGACGCATCTTGTTGGATAGGACAGAGAGAAATGGAGAGAGGAGGGGAAGACAGAGAGGGGGAGAGAAAGATGGACACCTGCAGACCTGCTTCACTGCTTGTGAAACGACTCCCCTACAGGTGGGGACCCGGGGGGCTTGAACTGGGATCCATAAGCTTTGTGAAACCTGTTCTTAACCCGCAGCTCTACCACCCGATTCCCAGCTTTGTGATTTTTAACATCATGTAACTTGAGTTAGGGAGATAGCTCAACAAGTTGGAACTCGATTTTGTTGGCCTGAGGTTCAGATTTTACTCTTGGCTCTTCCATAAGCCAGAAATTAATACTATTATCCCTCACTCTCATAAAAATAAATTTTTAAAAATTTAAATCATGTGACTTTAAACAAATCATTTTAATTATCTCAGCTTCATGTCATCATTAGGAACAGGAGAGTGTGTGTGAGATTGACATTAAAGAATTTAGCACTAAATGTAGTGCTAAAAAGTGTGGGTGTGTCTGACAATAGAAGATGGCAAGGTATAGACCTAGTACTAGTGGATAGTCTTGACTCCTCAAGTACTATTTAATTTATGTATTTCATTAGATTCATACTATATATAATTAATTATATGAAAATATAGTTGCTAAGTCATATACATTGCACATGTTTTGGTAATACCTCAGCATATGGGATATAAGGGCCATATGAATTCACATGGCCATGGATGTACGACTAAAGGTTAAAATTTGTCAACTTGTAATGATTTTACATCAGACACTCTTTGGTAAAAGGGATAAATTATTTAAAAATATATAGAGAGGCTATTATTCTAAATACTGTGATATCTATGATTAAACTACATGGGAATGCTTGAGAGCTCTAATTGCAATAGCATTTATAGAATCAGTCTTTCCCTTCAGTAGAGTTAGTAAAGTTAGTTCCACAGAATTGCACTTTACACTCAACAGTTGCACTTTTATGACCTACATTAAGGAATGCTTTAAAATTTAAAAAAAAATTAAAATCCCTAAAAAACACCTGCCTATGCTGTTATATGGTCAGAGTTGAGAATGCTGCTCATTATTCTGCCAAGTGTATTGCAGGGGGTTGGGAGGATTTCGGTGAAATAACTAACTGCAAAAGAGGGTAACTGGATTTATGAAGATGAATTAATTTAATTTATGGATTCTTTATTTATATTTCTAATCATCTTTTATACTTCACAATAGATACCAGTAAGCCAGGGTTCAAATTATTGACATCACCAATGACACTATCTGTAGAAATTCTAATACAGTTTTATTAGCTAAATTAAACTTGTTCCATTTGCTGTACCTTTTTAAGACTTCGTTCTTAAATATTCCTAGCTTATGTAGTCCGGTTATCACATCTGTGGTTAAAATACATTTTCAGGGGCTGGGTGATGGCACAGCGGGTTAAGTGCACATGGCACAAAGCACAAGGACCAGAGTAAGGATCCCAGTTCCAGCCCCTGGCTCTCCACCTGCAGGGGGGGTCACTTCACAGGAGATGAAGCAGGTCTATGGCATCTGACTTTCTCTCCTCGCTCTGTCTTCCCCTCCTGTGTCGATTTCTCTCTGTCCTATCCAACAACGATAGCAATAGCAACAACAATAAAGAACAAGGGCAACCAAAGGGAAAAAAACAGCCTCCAGGTGCAATGGATTTGTAGTGTAGGCACCTAGTCCTAGCAATAACACTGGATGCAAAAAAAAAAAAATTCACTGATCATCTCTATTAATAAATATTTTTTTAAAAGTCAGTCCAGTGGTAAAATATAGGATGATTTGCAGTATGAATTAGATCCTTAGCACCCTATATGCTAGACAACTTCTTTGAATCTCTTTCACATTCATTAATAAATATTGTCGGGCCTTAAGCAAGCCCCCCCCTTCCATCCTCCAATGTTGATACTATGGTCTATTTACATATTCATTGTTTTGCCTGAGACCCACCCTGCCTGCAGGGTATTAATTAATCCCACTGGTTAAAACCCTCACAACAGTTGCTATGGTAGCTTTCTACCTTCCCACTCTTTCCTTTTCTCCACCCCCTTTCCTAGCCATTTCCTTTTCCAACTCGTCACTTCCGGTTCAAAATATCTAAGTGTTGTCTCTGATCAATAAAGAGACTTTGCGTTCCCACTCCGCCATGAGTTTCTGGTCTCTCTCCTGTGTCGCTGAGTAAGCAGCAGCATAGGTTGGCTCTGGTTGAGTTCTCTCTAACCCAGAGAGCACATGCCCAGGAAGAAACACCCTCACACTAGCCCAAAATATATTTTTCATTTGTGGTTAAGTTATAGTATGTTAAGATAAATAAATGAAAACTATTTATTTGATGTTCAAATTCATACCTAGTATCTGCATTTTTTTTCATTTAAGATTTTATTTATTTTATTAATGAGGAGAATAAGAGGAGAGATAGAAAGAACCAGACATCACTCTGGTACATGTGCTGCTGAGGACTGAACTCAGGACCTCATGCTTGAGAGTCTAGTTCCTTAGCCATAGTGCCACTTCCTGGACCACTATCTGCATTTTCCATTAGGAGTATTTTAGTTGTAATTCTATTTAATTGTATAAGATGCTTTGTCAAAATACCCTAAGATTGCACACCTGGTAAATTTACTAATGGGACATCTATAAGAGGCAGAACACTTTGTTGAATTATATATAATTATAAAGTTTATAGAATTATAAAGTTTATAGAATTTTTGGTGTTTTTATAATTGCTTAGTTATACTCACTAATCTATGTTCTTCCTAAATATTAAACTTATATAAACATCTAAAGCCACAGTTTCCTAATATGAGGCTAAGGTTATGCATCCATCTTGATATCAATTCAGCAACCTTTACTTCAGAATTTCTTATCCTAATTTTGTGATCACAATGGCAGAACAATTCTGCATTAGGAATTTTCAATCTCAACTATATATAACTAGAATCTGGTTGTTCAACCATATGGATCAGAAATTCTTAATAAAAAATCTATTGTGCTCATTTTGTCAGCAGCAACATCCAATAATTCCACAAATGAAAAGATCTAAAGAAAAATGTTTTATCTCTTAGTAATAAGAGAATCAAATAGCCAATTGATAGGTTGATAAGTACAAAATCTATGTCAATTTCATGAGTCTGCTAACCCAAAATACATTAAGGTATAAACATAAGTCAGTTTAATATTGTAAAGTCCTTTTCTATGACACTTTTCAATAATAAATATATGCCAGAGATTGTATTTAAACAGAAGAGTAATCATTAATCATTTTGTAATCATAGTGGTGATTACAAATCACTGCTTAAAAAACAATTGCTTATTTAAATTTGTACTGTGCAAAACCAAGAACAGACAGAAATATAGAAATATTTAAAGTTAAGAGGTGAAATAATAAAACTCAAAATCATATTAATGTAGAGTGACTGCCCAAGAGATTCCAGTTTAAATTAGGTGAAACTAGAGAAAACATGCATGCACACACACACACACACACACACACAAACACATTTAAATGAGAAACTCGATTTCACTACACTCAAATGCATATAATCTTTAGATTTCAGTTAATCAGCTGCTCTAAAATGCACCCCAATTTGAGAACAGAGTTAAAATGCTTTGCAATCATTACACTATCACTGATCTTTGCTTAGACTACAATTGGACTGTTGATTTGACAATGCATTCTCTGGGTACAGGTCAACCTGATATCTCGATCCAGGCAATCGGGGGCTATTACATCCTTTCCTTCTCCTTTGAGTGTATGTTCTACTTACTATTTCCAGACTGTAATTAACTTCAAGGACAAAAATTTGAAAGAGTAATATAATATTGAGATTACCTAGACTGTATACATGACTATACTCTGTTAAGACCTCTACGTAAACTCAAGATCCTGGCATAAGTGATAAATATTCCTGCAGCTGCTCAATAGAAGTCTTGTATATAAGTTCCTCTGCTTAATAATTTTTAGTGTATGCCCCCTTTCTCCAGTCTCTCCAAGTTCTCTTTGTAGAAGGCAAATTTCAAATTTCACTCTGGAAACTCAAGAGATTGAGAACACAAAACTTTGAAAAGTGTTTCAAACTAGCTTATTTGTTTTATACCAAAGTAATCTAGGCATATAACCCCTCACTGACCTTTGGAATTCTGAATTCATCATTTATAAAACTTAGGTGGCACTGGCTTAGATTGTGTATTAAGAACTGTGTACTTTTTACCCAAAAATAAACCACACAGCCTCCTTTGATCCTGATAAAAGGATACTATATTTAAACTAACCTAAGTCGGGGTTTGTATTGCATCATTCCTTTGTCTATAGACAGTAAGAGTTTTCTAGCTACAACTTTGTGTAGTTACGAAAAGTAGTTTCAGGGCTGGTGAGTGATACATCCAATTAAGTGCCCACATTTACAGTGCACAAGGACCTGGGTTCAAACTCCCAGTCTCATCTGCAAGGGAAAAGCTTCACAATAGGTGAAACAGTGCTGTGTGTGTGTGTGTGTGTGTGTGTGTGTGTGTGTGTGTGTGTGTGTGTGTGTGTCTGTCTGTCCCTCTCTATCTCACCATTCCCTCTCAATTTCTCTGTCACTATCCAGTAAATGAATAAATAAAGCATTAAAAAGATAAGTAGCCTCTTAAGTATTTGACAACAGCACAACAAAAGGCTCTAAATGCCACCCTCAATGAAATTACTAATCCTCTTTTTCCATAGCCTGGCTAGCCCAAGAGACAAACTGCAAGCTTTTCAAAATAGGCTAGCTTTCTACCTGCTGAATCAGGAGTAGCTCAATGTACATTAAAGGCAATCCTATATTAAATAAAAAGTTTCTAGGCAGGTCATATCAAAGACAGATTTTACTGTAATGTTTTAAGTGCTCTTAATTATGCAATTAATTAGAAATTGTGAGATATAGGGAGTCGGACTATATATAGCGCACCAGGTTAAACACATGTGGCACAAAGTGCAAGGACCTGCTTAAGGATCCGGTTGGAGCCTCTGGCTCCCCACCTGCATGGGAGTCCCTTCACAGGTGGTGAAGCAGGTCTGCAGGTGTCTATCTTTCTCTCCCCTTCTCTGTCTTCCCCTCCTCTCTCCATTTCTCTCTGTCCTATCCAACAACAACGACATCAATAACAACAACAACAATATCTACAACAATAAAACAACAAGGGTAACAAAAGGGAATAAATAAAAAGGAACTGTGAGATGTGAATATGTTAACATAATAACACTTAAAATGAAAAACTGTTCAGATAATGAAGACTTTAAAAAAATTTTATTATCTTTATTTATTGGATAGAGACATTCAGAAAATGAAAGGAAACGGGTAATAGAGAGGGAGAGAGTCAGAGAGACACCTGCAGCCCTGCTTCATCATTCACAAAGCTTTCCCCCTGCAGGTGGGAACTGGGGGCTTGAACCTGGGTCCTCGCACATTCTAATATGTGCGCTTAACCAGGTGTGTCACCTCCAATAATGAAAACTTTGACAAAACATTTATTGGAAATCATCCAGTCTCAGGACATGTTCTCTAGCAGAAATGTAAATGCTATTGGGTTCTCAACACACTGTGGCACTTCTTTCTGGATACTAAAGACACCCACTGTTAGTAAGAACTACAATGTCATCATTAAGATCAATCATATAGTTCCTGAGGATTTTTCTTGAGACAGTTAGAATGTGCACTGTGGAAATAGCTCACTTGGATCATATGCTGCTTTGTCATGTGCACAACACAGGCTTGAGCCTGTCCTGGCCACACTGAAGAAATCTCTAGTGCTATGATCTCTTCCACTTTCTCCCTCTCTGCCTCTAAAATAAAAAAAAAGTTACACTGTAAAATTTTAACAAAAATGTAACCCCACCAAGACACCAATGTTATTAAGTGTGTGGTCCTGATTTATGTCAAAACACATACGCAATAAATAACTGGATTAAAAATAAAATGCTATAAAATATATTGAGAAAAAGTATAAGAAAACTCCATATCATACCATATTATAAATTTAGAAGAAAGCATGCTGAGACTTAGTAGAGACAATGCTAAACAAAGTATCACTGAAACAAAAATGCAATTAAATAGTTGTGCATTTATGTTCTGCAAAATATACTTGGGGATGTATATGTATTTCTCCACATATATCTATGCTCCATGGAAAAATTAATCTGGAGACATTTTAGCTTTACTATGTACAGTACTTTTTAATATTATGTCACTCTCATGTGGTGAGCTAGTATTATCATGCACAAAGTTTAACCGTAGTTCAAAGGTGTTGAAAACTGTGTCCTGTATTATTTTCTGAGCCCAAGTAGTGTTATTTTATTGCATTTATTTAATTTAGTACCTGGGACTCATACATACACAATTTAAATGTACCTGAGACAACTCTTTATTTATTATTATTTCTTATTTCAGGAGATGGAAAGAGAATATGGAGGAAAGATACTGCAATTCAGCTTCACTGTCAGTGAAGCTGACCACTGATACTGTTCATGGCACTCCCATTTGTATCACGGCACAAATATGAGTCCTAGAGCATATTAAGATATATACTCTAGTGCAGACGAAGAGTTGGGGGCACTCTCCGTTATGTAGAATGCTAGTAGGCATATTTTATTTATATTCCAAAGGGCCTGTAACTACACTAGTTTTTTTTTTTCCCTGAGCCTGAAATCTGATATGCAGAGGGATCCAAGTTATTGTCTGAGGAGATGATGTCATGGCTGGAAAAAGGACCAGAAAGCTGGACCAAGGAAGAGAGTAGCTCACAAATATGGGAAAGGTGTAAAGGTGTATAAATATTGTGGACTGTAAACCCCATTGATTTGATGTGATCTGGGGCCGATATTCAGCTTAGGAACCCATGTAACCTTTGCATCCCTGTATAACTGAGCCCACATTCTGTGCTCATGAGTAGGAACTTTCCAAGCTGCCCCAATATCAGGACCCATCTTCCTCAGGTCAACTCTTCATCTGCACTATTCCAGCCTTTAGGTCCATGATCAGTCAACAATTTGTCTGACTTTATATGTTAACTCTCTTTTTAGCCACCAGGTTCCAGATGCTAGCATGATACCAACCAGAATTCTCTGGACAGACAACCCCATTAATGTGTCCTGGAGCTCCGATTCCCCAGAACCCCGCCCCACTAAGGAAAGAGAGAGGCAGGCTGGGAGCATGGATCGACCTGTCAATGCCCATGTTCAGTATGGAAGCAATTACAGAAGCCAGACCTTCCACCTTCTGCTTCCCACAATGACCTTGGGTTCATACTCCCAGAGGGATGAAAAATAGGGAAGATATCAAGGGGAGGGGATAGGATACGGAGTTCTGGTGGTGGGAATTGTGTGGAATATAACCCCTCTTAATCTATGGTTTTGTCAGTGTTTCCTTTTTATAAATAAATTTAAAAAGTTAATACTCTATATACTATATACTAGCCCCTTTTTACTATATACTAGCTATATACTAGCCCCTTTTTATTTTAATGTGCCATTGAATGCACTGATCTAAACCCTAGGAAAGATGGTGGCCAGAGAGGTGAGTCAAAGGACAAAGCACTTCATTCCTTGTCTACAGGAGTTCACAGATTTAATCCTCAGACTACATATGACAAAGTGGTGTGCTGCCTGTCTCCCTTCTCTCCCTCTCCCTCTCCCTCTCTCTCTCTCTCTCTCTCTCTCTCTCTCTCTCTATATATATATATATATATATATATATATATATATATATATATATATATATTTAAATCAATATATTTACATTCTGGAAATAAAATGATGAATGGATCAAAGACATCTGTCTTATATGACATTCTAATGAGCCTAACAAATGTGATTTTGATTTCACAAAAGAAAAAAAAACTAGGTTAGGAAATATAACTATCAGTAGAAAAATAACATTTCACCATAACCCCTGTGAAATAGTATTAAAATGCATATTTGCATTTAGCAAAGCTACAATAGGGCCTGAGAGTCTGTATTTCTAAGGAGCTCCCAAGTGATACTGATATTATGATCTACAAAGTATATGGAATACAGTTTGCATAGCAATGTAGAAATCTATGCTTTGAAATGTGAGAACTTGGGACAAACTCTTATAAAAATGAAGTTACATTTACTAGAGAGAATGTTGCTGAGCAGAAGATTGCCCACATGAGAGAGAGTAAGTCTTGTGATTGTAATGCACATAGCCCAGGTTTGATCTCTAGCTCAAAATGTGATGTGTTATGGCACTGGATAAAGCTCTCCTGTTCTTTGTCTCTCAGTATGTGTCTTTTTTTATCATCTTTATTTATTTATTGAAAAAAGACAGTCAGAAATCAAGAGGGAAGGGAGGGATAGAGAGGGTGAAAGACAGACACCTGCAGCACTGCTTCACCATTTGTGAAGCTTTCCCTCTGCAGGTAGGGACTAGGCTCGAACCTGGATCCTTGCACATTGTAACATGTGCCCTCAACCAGGTGTGCCACCACCCGGCCCCCTCTCAGTATGTGTCTTTATCTGAATGAAAACGTTTCCTGATGCAGTGAGCTCAAACATATGTGAAACTACAACTCTGCATAAAGAAGAAAAAGGGAGCACTCTGTTGTTTTCTTTTTTACTCATTAAGAACATTGAGTGACCTCATTTCTATTTAACATATACAGTGCTATATACAATTTCAATTTGAAGAGTAATTTAGGGCATATGATATGTCACCCTATATCCCCATGGGTTCTTCAGAAGCTACAGAAATAATCAAACAAGCATCAGAGAGATTTTGAAAATAGCAAAGGCAAAGAGAAATTCACTAATAACATATATACCTAATATATATATATATATATATATATATATAGAGAGAGAGAGAGACAGAGAGAGAGAGAGACAGAGAGAGAGACAGAGAGAGAGAGAGAGAGGAGAAAACCAGAAAAGCTGAGTAACTATAGGATAGTTACTAAATAGTCCTTAAATAGCTTACCTATTACTGAGGAATTGAAGGAAGAAAGGGAAAGCTGGTTAGGAAGGTTTCCCAAAAAGGGCACAATAAAACAAAGGCTTATAAATTTAATTTTTGCCATCTCCATTGATTAGATGTTCCCTAGGGGAAAGTTAATTTACAAAGTTAATTTACAATCTGCCTTCAGGACAGCTCAGATGAAATGAACCTTTAGTCAAAGATATTTGGGGGAGGGTGTGACAGATTTTTGCTTCTTTATATATCCAAATAGAAACTGTACAATCAAATTTGAATCCATGTTTTGCCTAATTTCAAAACCAAAGTATTCTCTTTGGAATTAACTCACTTTGTACCAAGCCAAGGAAATTAAAATCCATTGAACAGATTCAAGAAATTAAAACAAGTCTATTTTGGTTGAGGAAATGAAGATAATAAGAATATCAAGAAGAGAGCCTGAAGTGATATCATAGGCATCTTACTAAAGATACTATGTTTTTATTCAAAAGCATTTGGAGTAACTAACAATTTAGAGCAAGAGAATTATGCACAGATATTTTTTAAAATATTACTCAAGTACAAATATAAAGTTGACTGATCTAAGATTTAGGAAAGAAAAGGTTTCATACAAAATTTGACAAATTGAGGCTGGGTCAACATACTCTGCCTTCCAGGAAGTCTGGTCCTGAAATGAATGCATCCTAGAATGTTCCTGGTTATGACCACAAAATGCAAGCTCAGACCAACAGAAATGCAGAGGTTACACAGGATCCAGTGAATATGAATAGACATGGACCCTAGGTTAGGTTGATAGGGCTTACAGTTAACAGTACTTATATTTTTTTTCCATATTTGGAAGCTCTCTGCCCTGATGCAGCTTTTGAGTCCTATTCCCAACTCTGACACCATCTTCCAAGACAAGACTTTCAGCCCACCTGCATGCTAAGTGTGGACTCAGGCAAAAATTTGAAAAGCCATGAGCACCTTGGAATATAGCTAAAATAGACTTCCTAGCTACTTTCAACATGAGGACCCCAAATCTCATCTGATAATAGTCTTACCTTTAGGTTCCTGATTATTAAATAATTTGTTCTGTTTTATATCTTAATACTTTTTCAACCACCAAATTGCAGATGCTACCATGATGTCAACCTGACTTTCCTGGGCAGACGACCTGTTGGAGCCCTACCCCACTAAGGAAAGATAGAAACAGGCTGGGCATATGGGTTGACCTGTCAATACGCATGTCATGTCCAAGGGAGAAACAATTACAGAAGCCAGACCTTCCACCTTGTGCTCCCCATAAAGGTCTTTGGTCAATAATCCCAGAGGGATAAAGAATGAGGAAGGTTCCAATGGAGGGGATGGGATAAGGAACTCTAGTGGTGGGAATTGTATGGAATTGGACCCCACTTACCCCCCAATCTTGTCAATGATTATTAAATCACTAATAAAAAAATATTTTTCAAGGGGGAAAAAAACCTGACAAATACATAGCAAAATAAGCCAGACAGGAAAAAAAAATGTAGGGCAGCATGATGACCAAAAAAAAAGGAGAGATGTAGTATAAAAAAACTAAATGTGTATGTCTGTGCTTTACATTTTATTGCAGCTTTCACATGTAGCAAAAATACCGCCCCCCCCCCCAGCTTAGAAACTTATGTGGACTAGTCTATTTTATATTTGCTCTGTTTCACAAAAAAAGATACATGAATTATTTTTTTATATTTATTTATTTTTCTTTTGTTGCCCTTGTTGGTTTTTATTGTGGTTGTAGTCATTATTGTTGTTGTTATTGATATTGTCGTTATTGGATAGGACAGAGAAATGGAGAGAGGAAGGGAAGACAGAGAGGGGGAGAGAAAGATAAGACACCTGCAGACCTGTTTCACAGCCTGTGAAGTGACTCCCCTGCAGGTGGGGAGCCAGGGGCTCGAACCGGTATTCTTATGCTGGTCCTTGCACTTTGCACCACCTGTGCTTAACCCGCTGCGCTACAGCCTGACTCCCTGAATTATTTTTTCTCAGCTTATATTTTTATCATTACATTGGGGGGTTAATGGTTTATAGTATGGTCGCTAACACATGGGTAAACTTTCTCATCTCCTCATGATACATGTCTACAGAATACTGTCGGGGCCCTAGTCTCAGGGAGTCCTGAGATTCCCAAACAGACATGATGGGCCTAGACCTCGAATAAATCCCCTCCCCAATGTTACCAGTCATCTCTATCAGGAACAACACAATAGACCCCTTTGTGGGCCCCCATAGGACCTTGCCCTCAACTTGGATCAACAGTCGAGAATGTATCATCCTCTGAAGGGAGGCTGGACAACATATTCTATGCTTCACCTGAGGAAGATGGGTCCTGAAATTGGAGTAGCTTGTAACATTCCTACTCTTGACAGTAGTCTGTGAGCTCAGATCTACAGGGATGCAGAGGTCATATAAGCTCCTAAACTGAAAATGGGCCCCTACTAGCTATCTACAAAACAGACACCCCCGCCTCAACTCTTCATCTGTACTATTCCAGCCTTTAGGTTCATGATTAGTCAACAATTTGTTTGGCTTTATATGTTAACTCTCTTTTCAGCCACCAGATTCCAGATGCTACCATGATGCCAACCAGACTTGGACTTCCTGGGCAGACGACCCCACCAATGTGTCCTGAAGCCCCGCTTCCCCAGAGCCCTGCCCCACTAGGGAAAGAGAGAGACAGGCTGGGAGTATGAATCAGCCTGTCAATGCCCATGTTCAGCAGGGAAGCAATTACAGAATCCAGACCTTCCACCTTCTGCACCCCATAATGACTTTGGGTCCATAGTCCCAGAGGGATAAAGAATTAGGGAAGCTATCAGGGATGGGATGGGATACAGAGTTCTGGTGGTGGGAATTGTGTAGTTGTACCCCTCTTATCCTATGGTTTTGTAGGTTTCCTTTCTATAAATAAAAAATAATAAATAAATAAAGAATACTGTTACCCCCCGAACTAGGTCTATAACCGTCATTAAGATCCCCAAAGTCCTCTTCACCCTATCTCTTCTCTTCTTTCCCCAGTCGTTTTTTTTTTTTTACTTTAAGATTTAGTTTATTTTCCCCTTCCTTTTTTAAATTTTATTTATAAAAAGGAAACACTGACAAAACCATCAGATAAAAAGGGGTACAACTCCACACAATTCCCACCACCAGAACTCTGTATCCCATCCCCTTCGCTGATAGCTTTCCTATTCTTTGCTTCCGTAGAATACACTCTTATCTAGGCTAAGTCTTGGTTCATGTTTTCTTTTTCTATTTTTGTTTCTTTCTTTTTTTTTTTTGAAATATTTGACTTTCTCTTTTGATGCCCTTGTTATTTTTTATTGTTGTTGTAGTTATTGTTGTTGTTGATGTCATTGTTGGGTAGGACATAGAGACATGGAGAGAGGAGGGGCAGACAGAGGGGGAGTAGAGAAAGATAGACACCTGCAGACCTACTTCACCACTTGTGAAGCGACTGCCCTACAGGTGAGGAGCGGGAGGCTCTGACTAGGATCCTTACTAGAGTTCTTGTGCTTCGCACCACATGTACTTAACCCACTGGCTACCGCCAGACTCCCCTGTCTTTGTTTCTTAAGTTCCACTTATAAGTGAGATCATCCAGTAACCACTCCTTTTCTTTTGAGCTTATCTCA
The DNA here is from genome assembly GCF_950295315.1 of Erinaceus europaeus. NCBI lineage: Eukaryota > Metazoa > Chordata > Mammalia > Eulipotyphla > Erinaceidae > Erinaceus > Erinaceus europaeus. Next base: position 146,979,247 of record NC_080163.1, on the reverse strand, counting down.
CTTAACATAATGTTCAAGTAGCTCCCAAGATGAAGCAAAAGACTAATAGTTTATCTCAACCTCTAAAAGACCAAGATCCGGGAGTCAGGTGGTAGCATAGCAGGTGGCACGGGTTAAGTGCAGGTGGCATAATGACAGGCAGAAAGATCCTGGGTTCGAGCCCCCAGTTCCCCACCTGTAGGGGAGTCGCTTCACAGACAGTGAAGCAGGTTTACATATGTTTCTCTCTTCCCCTTTATGTCTTGCCCTCCTCTCTCCATTTATCTCTGTCCTATCCAACAATGACGACATCAATAACAATAATTTTTAAAAAGACCAAGATCCTATTTACTGTATACCTCAACACCCCAGCCTGTTCAAGTGGAAGCAGGAAGCAACCCATTTCACAAAGTTTAGGGAGGATACATACAATGTACCTGGGAATCTCAACAAACTTCCATCTACCCTTAAAGCTCTTGCTTCCAGCTCACTACAAATGGCTTCTGAGATTCTCTTGAGAGGTGAGGATTCTATATTTGGTTAATGCAAGCTAAGAAGTAAAATAAAAGAGAAAGCTTAATGTTCAGGGGCCAGGCAGTGGTGTACCAGGTTAAGTGCACATAGTATGAAGCACAAGAATCTGTTCAAGGATCTTGCTTTGAGCCCCCTCTCCCCACCTACAGGTGGGTCACTTTACAAGAAGTGAAGCAGGTCTGCAGGTGTCTATCTCACCCTCCCCTCTCATTTTCTCTGTATTATCCAATAAAAATGAAAACTGCCTGCCAGGACCAGTGGATTCGTAGTGCCAGCACCAAGTCCAAGCCATAACCCTGGAGGCCAAAAAAAAAAAAAAAAAAGCTTAATATTCAAAGTGAAGAATAACACTTTTTAAAAGCACATTGTCATCTAAATAAGTACATAAGCTGTGGATCACTAATGTTTGATTTGGATCCTTTGCTATTATATTTAGATAGTTTACTTTTTGCTGTCATACCTTTCCATATAAAAAATATAAAGTCAATTTCTGGGAAATAGATACTCAGTATGTAACAATTAATCTACAGCTGAAGTTAATCTTTCATTATGAGCACTATGACTCTTTCCCTACTCCACAATGGATTTAAACTTGTGACCACTTAGTTGCCACTCATCTCTGTATTCTTGGCAATGTACAGAGAACTTAGTGCATTATTGGAATTCAAGACATGCTTGTAAAATTATCACAAGAACCAAAATCATCAGAGAAATTTAAATCTGATTGTCATCCAAAGCTTTTTAGAGATAAAAATGTGAGCTTCAGCTTCTAGTCCAATAATTGCAATGCAGGACATGACTCTAAAGTTAGATCTCATGCCAAGTTCCAAAGTAAGCAATCCAGCTAGGGAACTGTGCTGAGAGGCTTGTCTGCTAGAAATGTTTTAAATATGTTAGCACTAATATTAACTATCCAGTCATCTCCTAGCATTAAATCCACAGCAACAGGAAATGCCACCTTTATATCAGAGAGGAAAAGGTTATGACATATGGATTGGTCATACTTGATGAGAATACTCCCAACCTTCTGCAGACTAACTTTGGATAAGTCAAAAGTTGAGTAGTTGTAGCCTGTCTATATGCTTTAAAGTAGTATTCAAATCTAAAAGGATGCAGTTAACCTAATTTGAATGCATCCATAAGTTTTAACATAACTAGAAAAATGCAGTCACGATATTATTGTATAATATGAATTATAATATTATAATATAATATGAATATCCATATCAATTAAATTTCCACTAGGTCCAAATAAGCTTTTTATAGATGAGTTCTGAGCAGAGAATTTTAGAAATGAAAAGTAACAGTGACATGTCACTTAAAATATGTGTATCTAGAATTCATGTTGGATGCTGGTATCAAAAATAAAAGTAATACATTTATATGTTTGCATCTCATCCTCAGCCTGATCAGGACTTACATAAATGGTGATGGAACCTCACAGTTCTTAGAAACTGATATAATTTTCTTTCTATGTCTATTTCCTGTGAGTTCACTGTTTTCCTTCTTAGTTCCATTGTTACTATAAGGCATTTTACTATGAACTGAAAACATAAAAGCAAGACCTTGTGTTTGAAGGTAACCAAATGAGGTCACCTCAAGATTCTCAGAAGTGATTTACTTACATCATAACCACTCTGACATGCAAATTCTTTTGAGCTAAGAACACTGAAGACTGTGAATGCTGAAGAAAAGCTTGTGCCCTTGCCTCAATTCTTTTGCCCAGCCCTTAGTCAATGAGACAGATTACTGTCCAACTTTCTGCCTTCCTCCTAGTCAAAGAAACAATCACTGCCCCCCTTCTATGACCCAGAAGATTTTCATTTCAGAGAGTACTAACCACATATATTTATACATTCAAAACAAATCCTCTCTGAGTATTTGTCATATGAAGTCTTCCTCTTTTCTCTTCTTGGGGCCTCCCAACTAGAGGTTCATATTCCATCTCTCATTTTCATCACTTTAGGGTATGGGGGTTAGGTGGAGGTAGAGGGTAATGTTTTAGAAGACAGTTGTTAAGTGGATACTGTTTCTTTTTTTTTTTTTGCTCTGTGCCTGCACTACAAATCCACTGCTCCTGGAGGCTATTTTTTCCCTTTTGTTGCCCTTGTTATCTTTATTGTTATTATCATTGTTGTTATTGATGTCATTGTTGAATAGGACAGAGAGAAATTGAGAAAGGATGAGAAGACAGAGAGGGGAGAGAAAGACACCTGCAGACTTGCTTCACCACCCGTGAAGTGACCCCCTCTGCAGGTGGGGAGCTGGGGGCTTGAACCAGGATCCTAACGCCTGTCCTTGCTGTTTGTGCCACATGTGCTTAACCCACTGTGCTACCACCTGGCCCCAGTGCATACTATTTCTTATCTTCCCACTATAGGTGTCTATTCTTTCAGATGATGGGTCTTGTATAAGTAATCACTGTAGCTCTCCCACATACCTGATTAAATTGATTGTTTTCCTTTGTTAACCTCTCTAATGCTTATTCTGATTATTCACATTGCCAAATACCCCAGAGGGGGTGGGTGGAATATTTCTTCTGTATACCTACAATCTCCTCTATCAAACTATGCGCTCCTTGAAAATGAAGATACCATGCAATAATAGCGTCAAAATACATTTTCAGCCTGTTTTTGCAGACAGTAAAGAAAATGAACCACTGATTTTTATAGGAATAAGATGATAGGTTTACATGGTAATAATTCTTCTAAGTTAGATCTTAGGAGGATGAGAAATTTTCTGGAGTAAAACTTCCTGAGTTTAAAATCTAAACTAACCATATGCTAGCTACACCCTTCAGAAAACTACATAATCTTTCAGGCATATATTGTTTTTATTTCTAAAGTAGGGGTAACAGTTAGACTTAGTTCACAAGTGTAAGAATTTTAAAAGATAGCTACATAGAAATGACTTGAAACAGTGCCTGATGCATCACAAACACTGAAAGCATGTTAGGCCTTTGAATATTTCTTTGCTAAGAAAATAGTTTCATTTTCTTTCAAAAAGACTAATGGGAGAATCAAGTAGCTCTGAGTCACTCAAGTAAATAGTTACATAGTGCTGAAAATCAAATAGCATGTATTGAACATTTAACACTGTGCTATATCCCTGTCACTCTGTTCCATCCTCAAAACTAGGATTAATAGATAGTAGACAACAACATATCACTCATTTTCTAGCAAAATGGAAAACACTAAACTGTTCACAACTCCATCAAGGAAAGGAAGCATGGGACTGGGAAGAATAATGTGAGAAAGAAAAAGAAAGGAAGGAAGTAGAGTGGGAGGGAGGGAGGAAGCAAAGACACAAAGTAGCCTGTCAGGGGGAAAAATAATAATAAAATGAGAAGTCACTTGAGGTGGAAAAAGTGCCCTGCTTAGAAAAGATGAAAGTTCAAATATTAATGGATTATCACTGTACAGGCATTTAAGGAACGCTGGTATAAGTAACCAGAAGATTTCTGTTTTGCTGATTGTTCTGGGCAAAAGAAAAAAAAAAAAGAAAATATGAGAACTGCCACCAGAGGTCCTACTTTTCTGGTTATTGTCAATGTCTTCCTATACCCTGAAGTAAATAGAGAATTAAAAATTCATTTTGGAACACATTAAGAAACTTGGGATTGTCTAAATTCCCTGAACCTATTCTTTTTTTTTTTTAATTTAAGAAAGGATAAATTAGGGAGTCGGGCTGTAGCGCAGCGGGTTAAGCGCAGGTGGCACAAAGCACAAGGACCAGCATAAGGATCCCGGTTCGAACCCTGGCTCCCCACCTGCAGGGGAGTCGCTTCACAGGCGGTGAAGCAGGTCTGCAGGTGTCTATCTTTCTCTCCTCTTCTCTGTCTTCCCCTCCTCTTTCCATTTCTCTCTGTCCTATCCAACAACGACAACAACAATAATAACTACAACAATAAAACAACAAGGGCAACAAAAGGGAATAAATAAAAAATAAAAAAATAAAAATAAAAAAATAATAAAAGAAAGGATAAATTAACAAAACCATAGGGTAGGAGGGGTACAACTCCACACAATTCCCACCACCCAATCTCCATATCCCATCCCCTCCCCTGATAGCTTTCCCATTCTCTATGCCTCTGGGAGCATGGACCCAGGGTCACTGTGGGTTGCAGAAGGTGGAAGGTCTGGCTTCTGTAATTGCTTCACCGCTGAACATGGGCATTGACTGGTCAGTCCATACTCCCGGTCTGCCTCTCTCTTTCCCTAGGAGGGTGGGTCTCTGGGGAAGTGGAGCTCCAGAACACATTGGCAGGGTCTTCAGTCCAGGAAAGTCTGGTCGGCATCCTGATGGCATCTGGAACCTGGTGACTGAAAAGAGTGTTAACATACGAAGCCAAACAAGTTGTTGAGCAATCATGGACCCAAAGGTTGGAATAGTGGAGAGGAAGTGTTAGGGGGATACTCACTGCAAACACTAGTGTACTTCTGCTTTCAGGTATATATTTTGCACTAGTTTATGGATACATGTGATCATATGCTCTCTCTCACAGAACCTGGTCTATATCTAGGTTTTGGGACTTTGTTAGAAAGTGAACCACCTGGGATGGAATTAGAGAATACTATGAAAGGAAAGGTCTCACCCGAGTAATGAAGCTGAAGGGTTGTTATTCCACACGTGAAGTCTCTGGACACAGTCTGAGCTGAATGAAGTATGTTGAGGTGGCAATCGTTGTGTTGATTAGGTTGCGCTCGGCAGATGCAATATTATTTGATATGAATTGGGAGAGGCTTGCGGGAAAATGGGCCCTATCCTAAGGTTCCAGGACTGCGGGAAATATAGGCTCTATAGTGGAGATGTGAGGTTCTTGCTGTCTTAGGGTTCAAAAGACAATGGATACCAAATAATGTGATGATAACATTAACTATCCCTGAATATTCTTAACTGCTACGTAATATAACTTTTTATTATATTAATGGTGGTTTCAAATTTGGATGCAAACTGAAATTACCTACCTTTAGTCCATTTTGTAAAGTACCAACACCCAGGCACCATTTTCCAGTATATTGTATTAACCAATTACAGTATAACCCAGAAATTTATGATTTCAGAACTCAATAAGTGATTTTAATTCCCTCTAGGACTGAAAAACACTGTCAAGCTGCTTTTCCATCAAGCAATGTTTTTTTTTTTTTCAATTGTAATTAGTGGACGGGCTTTATGAAATCTGAATTTTAGCAAGCAAATTTATGTATGTGAAAGTTTAAATAATGTTTCTAGATATATAGTTCTGAAAGACTTAGGAGAAGCTATCCTATCTGAGATAGTTCACCTAAGAAATGACAGATCTTCAAATGGGGCATGAACAAGAAAACGTAAAATAAAATAAAAATCTTTCTCTTTACTATCTGCTGTTTCCAATTCATTCTCTTTCTACACACACACACACACACACACACACACACACACACACACACACACACGTTGGTATGCTTTTAAACTTTGGTTTCTTATGACCATGATCATAGAACTTGGAAGACGCACGGAGATTTCTCATTGGACTTTCTGTATTCCCTCTCCCATGTTTCCCAAGGAGGACTACATTTTGCTCTGGACCACACTTTGGTTGTTTATGACCCTGATTGTAGACATTGGGATATGCATGGAGATTTCTCCTGGGACTTTCTGGATGACTTCTTCTCACATGTTTCCCACTGAGAAGGACTACTCTAATTTGAGGAGCATTCTCCAGTACCCTGGCAGTCCCCAAGTATGGAGGCACATAGTTAGTTCTACTCTCCTGATTGGATTCTTTCTTCGATGGGAAGACACTTTTAAAAATGGGTGCCTGCAATCCTGCAGGAACATTCAGAAGCACCCTAAATGGAATTTTGAGGAGCTTTTTGGACTAGGACACCCTCCAGGGGACTCATGATGCTACATGGTGAGATCTGGATAATCTGGTTCAAGTTGCGTTTCATAAGAGAGTGATTTAAATGACTGAATTTTTGTATGACATTGACTTAAAAAAAAAAAGCTGGATGCAGCCATGATTTCTAGAGACATCCAGAAACAATCCAAAAAATTGTTTTTCCCTCCTTTGATTTCTTTTGTTATGTCTTGGCATAAATCTGAAACTTTTAATCCTGAAAACGGTATGAGTTATGGGTGGGGCAGATAGTGCAATGATTATGTTAATGATTCTCAAGCCTGAGGCTTCTAACCGTGGTTCTTCTGTTTACCTTTCAATATTTTATTGAGTTTAAACTGTATTAAAAACTTTGAAATCATACTAGAAAGGACTTCCAATTATAATGGAGTTATCAATTATAGTAAACTTTTAATCTGCTACAAATTTTGTTTGACAAGTAAGTGAATTTCAGCTGTCAAGTCTTCACATGAAAAAGCATCTACTCAAATGGAATTCCTGGAAATCCATTTGGACCCCTGTTCTCTGACATTGCCCACAGATGGAATGACTACAACGCACCCCCGGAAACCAATGATGTGACCTGGCACGACCTGAAGAAAAAGATTCACAGACTCCAAAGCTCACTCTCTACAGAAAAGCAGAATTCCGGTGGCTGACATTCCCCATTGAGACAGACATGCAGCGTTTCATCCCCTGGCATTTCTTCCGTGGTCATCTACTTTGGACTGACACTTCCATTGGACTTCCTAGTACACCTCTTGGGCACTTTACACAACTTTACAGCAGTTTCCCTTTACGCTGCTGGGTTTCTCAAAGACTGACTGCAGCCAGCTACCTTGGGACTTTATAGGCCATGTCCCCTCGCCTGCAGGCTCTGTCCCCAGATTTAGGAAACCCACCCTCCTTACTAGATCATGCCCACAGAGGCAGGAAATGCCCTTTGAGGCAAGAGATGCCCACAGAGGCATGAAGCGCCCCAAGAGGCAATAGATGCCCCCAGAGGCAAAAAAAGCTTTCACCTGCTAGGCCTTGCTCTTTGAGGCAGGAAACGCCCCCTCAGGCCTCCTCTTGGCATCACACTGGTTCTTGCTGCTCTCCTATTTTGTTCCTCCATGTCATATGCCAGTTGTTTTGGAAAACGCCTGTATGATATAGGTTTCTGTTCACCCCACACTCCTGATACTATAGCTATTAGTTAAAAAGAAAGGGGGAATTGTTGGTATGCTTCTAATTCTGCTTCTAAAAACCCCTTCTGTTTCATTTGGTTTAATCCCCCCTGCTTAACACTGTATTCTATTTACATAACCATTGTTAACTAAGCACCACCCTCCCTCCAGGGCATTGGTGGTTCAGTGGTAGAATTCTCCTCTGCTCCGCCCCCCTCCTTGTCACACCCTGATTTTCACCAGTCCCTTTTCTCTCCACCCTCTCTACATCACATCCTATTTATACCCTACTTGGCAAGTATATTAGTTTTAGTTTAGCTTAGCTTGGCTTAGATTGCGCTGCCTTCTGCATGAATAAAGACTGATCTGCGTACAGCTCAACCATGAGTTCCAGGTCATCTGTCTCTGCCCGCGAAGCCATCCCAACACACACACACACACACACACACACACACACACACACAACACACACACACACACACACACATACACACACACACACACACACACACACACACACACACACCTTTTCTCAGACTCTGGAAAACTGATAGAAGACAGACATCTTCCAGTCAAGTGTTTCACAGAGGAAAATGTTACAGCAATCCAGTGTGGAGGGACACCTACAATGCTAACTATAGTCAACTCTGCTAAGGAGAAATATCTATTTGCAATATTTGTAAAGGGATCATGAAACCTTTTCATAGCAAACCAAGTCTTAGTAGCAATTTCTAAGAAGTTAACTACTCACCTCCCTCAAGAAAGGACCTTCTACCCTTCAAAAGACAGTAACTGAACCCAGGAGTCCTGAGTCAGAGGCTGAACACCGAATTGTGCTTCTTTCTTTTATCAAGGGAGCACCTGTTCCTAATTGCTTTCTTTATTTCTATTTATATTTTTAGCCTAGAAGTGCTGAGAGGATTAATTACAGCAGCTAATGTTTCCATTTGAAAGGAGATCATACTCTATAAGTACTAAACATTATTAAATTTAATGAAATTAAATTGGTTTAAAAGAGACAAATAGTACAATTCAGCTTTTCATTGAGGCTCTGGAAAACCAACAAGACCTCATGTTGAGCTATCAAGATAAAGGAATAGAGATTTTTAACTCCTCCCAAATTTTATATAAAATCATTTCACTGAGTGTCTATCTCACTGATTCCTAATGAAGCACAAATCTGTGTGACACACCAGTGACTATAGATGAGTTGATGAGGAATGCATTAATTACCCAGTTTTCACAAATGACACTTATTTTACAATACACATGATTTCTATGTTCTTACCAGTTCTTTCAGAACTGAAGTTGATTATTCAGGGAGAAGAATACTATAGAATTAAAAGCATTCACTTCTTGCAGTTAGATATTAAGGTGGAGGCCAACCCCATTCCTCATCCCTACTGGCATCTTTCTCTGACTGAAGAAGTTATATACCCATTTTATCTTTTCTCCTGCATGATACAGAATCAGAAGTCCTTTGCCTTGGTTCTAAGAATTGAAAACAAACCTTCTACGTATTGGTGTTAATACATAATGCCTAAGAGGACCAACATTAAAATCTAAGCTACGAGCAAATATGAAATATGGGACTAAAGACATGAAGCACATCCACCTGGTGATTGCTTTTTTGCTAAATATCAGTGAGCAAAATCATGCAAGTATCCAAAGATTGCCATCTCCAATGTAGTTTTTACTGAGAAAGAGGAAGCACTGAATTGTGTTTTTGGCTCTCATTTTATATACTGGGTAACTACAAGTAATCTGTTCATCTGAAAATGTAATGCCAGTTCAAATCTTCTTGGGTCGTTTGTAAAAAATGAATTGAGGTTACATATGTAAAGTGCTGGGGCCTGGTGATGGTGGACCTGGTTAAGTATACATGTCGGAGTGATCAAGGACCCAGGTTAGATCTCCCAGTCCCCACTTACAGCGGTCAAACTGTAAGTGGTGAAGCAAGACTGCAGGTGTCTCGCTGTCTCTCTCCCTCCCTATCTCCCCTCTCCCTCTCGATTTATGGCTGTCTCTTTCCAATAAATAAAGATAATGTTTTTTAAAAAACTGCTTAGTATTGTCCCAGTTATTAGTCATTATACTGTATTAGCCATTATATTACTAACTGTAGTTGTGTTGCACAAAACATATCTATTGGGGAACCAGTGTAAGATAACAAAGAAGGACCTAAGGTGGGAGACTGAGATGGTTTCTAGATACCTATCATAGGGAGATGAGAAATTGTACCCATGTGTCACCAGCTGTACTGTAAACCATTATTCCAACAAAAAAAAATTGGGGGAAATAAAACCTGTTATATTTGATTGGAACACAATACATATTACTGATTATTAAACTAAAAAAAAATCTGACGTAAAAGACAGCAGCAAAGACTCACATAAGAAAAATAATCTATTCAGAATCTGAGTTTCTCTGCTCACAGAGATGATATTGTCAAATTCAGAACAACTCTGTTGAATGTTTAGAATTCTTTTAGAATTGTTCTTTAAGATGGATACTGGAATTGAGTACAGAAAGATGAAAAGGTATTAAGTGGGAGTCAGGCGGTAGCACAGCAGGTTAAGCATAGGTAGCACAAAGCACAAGGACCAGTGTAAGGATCCCGGTTCGAGCCCCTGGCTCCCCACCTGCAGGGGAGTCGCTTCACAAGTGGTGAAGTAGGTCTGCAGGTGTCTGTCTTTCTCTCGCCCTCTTTGTCTTCCCCTCTTCTCTCCATTTCTCTCTGTCCTATCCAACAACGACTGACGACAACAATAGTAACTACAACAATAAAACAAGGGCAATAAAAGGGAATTAAGTAAATAAAGTAATATTAAAAAAAAGAAAAGGTATTAAAATGCTCCCATTTTTCTTGACAATTCAACTTCTCTCTACTAATAATTCAGTCATACATTTCAATGCAAGGAATATTTCCAAACAAAATATGGCTTCCCTATCTCAAGTAGAGAAAAATTTCAGTGAGAAGTTTACTATTACCTAATCAAGAGAGTAAAAATGAGTCCTAGAACTTTCATATTTACTACAGAGTTGATCTGAGATTCAAATAAATGATCTTTGAACCTGAGGAAGAATTACTTTTCTTCCTTTGCAAATTTTAGTCTGACAGCTAAGCATAATTTATTCCATCATTGGATATATTTTCATCAGGTGACTTTTACTCTGATGCTGAAAGAATTTAGTGACTTATTTCATAACATGACATTAAAATTTATTAGCATCCCAATTAAAAACACAATTTATCTATAACCTTCAAGTATATTATTTATATTACACCTTCCTGGTGGCTAATAAATCATTTGTAATTGACTTTAATACCAAAAAGTTAAATACCAAGCCCTACCATAATCTGAAAATGATGGGCTGTGCAAACATCTGCCTCTCCTGCTACACATAAAAACGGGGAAAAAAAAGGCTAAAGGTTTAGCAATTTGGAGATGTAAAAAAAATACCGTAAATGACAGTCATTAGTGTAATGTCTGCCATTTTTCAAGGATATAAGTATCATCATGTTACATAGATAAGCAGAGGCACTCCCTCCTTAAAAAAAAAAAGTAAAACAAAATAAAACAAACAAAAAACTTGGGTAAGAACACATAAAGTATTAAAACCATGACTCAAATTAGAAATATCTGATTCAAAAAAAACAGTACCTTCCTCTCAGTAATTTTCCTCCAACCCCCCCCAATAAAACAGTTGCATTCCTTTGCTTAGCAGAGCTCCTTATTAATTCACCAATTTTACCACCTCACAAACATCAAAGAGAAAATATAAGTCATTCATCGAGTTATATTTTTTGGATTGTTCATAGATTTTTACATAAATTGAGAATATATTAATATAATACATCTACATTTTATGTTCTTTTACATCTTTTTTACGTCAAATGGCATACATCAACATAAATGAGTCACCACAGGATCGAATCGTACTGTGCTCCTTGCCCCATCTAATATTTATTTGCACATTAAAGATCTCATTACTGGTTTGAATTGGCTTCTGAATATGTTCTCTCTTCACCAGGGCCAAAGTTTACAGCCTTGCTGGGGAAAGCTGTATTAATGGGATTCTTTAATATTAAAAAAAAAAAAAAGAAGGAGAAAGAAGCCTAAAAACAGAAGTTCATGGAACCCTTAAAGAGTCCCTGGGTCTAATGCAGCTATGGCTGATTCAACAGCAACTTCTCGGCAAGAGGATGCCATATGGAACACCCCAAGAGATGCTCTCCTCCCAGTATTTTCCTCCCTTTCCACAATTGCAAATTCAAGTCTTAAGCAGTCTCAGATCTGAAGAACAAGAAAAACAAATGCATATTGATGGCTGCAGAAGTAATGACAACACTAATAATGAGAAAATTCTGGGGGAATCTAGAATCACACGGAAGACTATTAATCTTACATACGGAGCTCAATCAAGTTGATCTTGACACAAAGAAAAATATACAATAATTTTACAGTGATGCAACAGTTTCCAAATAGTATAGCATAACGCAAAAGAAAAATAAGCAGTTGAGGCAAAATTCATTCATCTTAGCTTCTCACTTTATTCATGTGCAGACTTAAAAGTATGTTTCAGCCGTATAGTGAAATTTCCAGAGAGGTGACCTAGAAATGTGACTAATACCTTTTATTATTTTTGTTTCCTTTTTGGGGAAATTCAGATTTCTTCAAAGAGTGTCTCCAAATAGCTCCTGCTTTGACCCAAAAGGGTTTTAATTAAAATAGCAACAACAGCAAGTAAAACAAAGACTATATTCTCTTTTGATACATGTTGTTTTTCTTGATGTCTAAAACATTTCATTTTCCAGGCTCTTGATCATCGTCTTCTGTGCTGACCACTCTCCTAACCTCCAGAACTGAAATAACAAGAGATCCTATAATGGTGTCCTTCAACTTCTTAAGGTAATCACATCCTATCTTCGGACCTTATTTCAGTTTCAGGGACTCCAAAATGCATGCTTAATGAATGGCCTTTCTCTAGAATCCCAAACTCATATATATAACATTGTGCTTGACACTCTCACATAAATATTGCAAACAGACTTCAGTGTTGACATGACCTAAGCAGAACTCTTAATTCCTTGAACTCTCCTTTGAACTCTTATAGTCGGCTCCATGTTTTTTTGTTTATTATTTGCCTCCAGGGTTATCACTGGGGCTCAGAGCCTGCACTGCTCCTAAAGGTCATTTTTCCCACTTTTGTTGCCCTTGTAGTTGTTATTGCTACTGGATAGGATAGAGAGAAATCGAGAGAAGAAAGACAGAGAGGAGGAAAGAAAGATACCTGCAGACCTGCTTCACCACTTGTGAACTGACCCCCTCTCCCCCGTGGGTAGAAAACAGGGGGCTCAAACCAGGATCCGTATGCCAGTTCTTGTGCTTTGCGCCATGTACACTTCACCCACTGTGCTACCGCCAGGCCCACTGCTCCATGCTTTAGCTAAGTGGTTAATACCATATAACCAACTGGGTCAAAGCAAAGACCTAGAGGTCCTCCCTGAGCCCCTCCCTTCTCACAAATTACATTTAAATTAAAAGAAATGCTGATTCAGCCTCTAAGTAATCCTCTTAAAGTGCCCTGTCTTCTCATTTGCATTGCTACCCATGTTCTGAATGAAATACTGCCTAAGGATTATATCATATAAAATCACCTAAATGATCTCCCTTCTTAGACTTTTACCTCCCTACTATCATTGCTATATACTCTAGTCTGAGCGGTCATTTTGAGGTAATTTTAAAAGGAAACATGGTGTTACCTCTAGATTTAAAATATTTTAGTACTCACTCACACCTCAGCCAGGTGGTGGTGCATCTGGTTGAGCATGCATGTTACCTTGCACAGAGGTGAAACTGTTGCAGGTGTCTTTCCCACTCCCTATCTCCCCTCCCCTCTTCATGTCTTTCTGTTCTACCAAGTAATAAAAAGCTGGGGGGAAATGGCCACTAGGACCAGTGGATTCACTGTGCAGGCACCAAGTCCCAGAGATAACCCTGGTGGAAACTATAACACCACACACACACACACACACACACACACACACACACACACACACACACACACACACCATGAGAAAATATTTGGCACTCATCTTATTCTCCAACTTCATCTCTCATTATTCAATTCCTACTTTATACTCTCCAGTTACCCTACAGTTCTTTCTGTTTCTCTAATAGGTTCATCTTGCATGTTAAAGGAATATTAATATGCCTTTATTGATTTACATTAATTTCCTCTCATCCTTTCCTTTTCTGAAAGCATTGGCTTTGTTTCTGTATTTAAAAAAAAGTTCCTATGTGATAGTCTCACATAGGAGAAAAAGAGAGGAAGAAAGAGACCCCAGGTACCACTCTAATACACGCAATATCAGAAGAGAAACTTTTTAGCTATTTCCCCAGCCCCTTCTCATATTCTTTCTGTTTTTGAAGATTTACTTACTTATTAGTGAAAGAGAACCAAAGCATTATTCTGGCACATGTGATGTCAGGGATCAAACTTGGGACTTCACAATTGAGAGTTTAATCCTTTATCCACTGTGCCACTACTTCAGTCACAACCCTCTTATTTTACTATAGCTAGTTATTTCTCATCTTCTATATCTTAGCTTTAACTACAATCACTTCAAGGTCAGGAAGAGAGCCCAACATTCAATTATAGAACTTAACTACTGGGGCACCAGAGGCCCTAAATCTAACCTTTCATGCTTTCCAGGGCTTAACAGTGCTCTGACGGTCCATTTCAATAAGTGTATCTCTCCCTTTCTTTCTCTCCCTCTCCCCCCCCCTCTCTCTCACACACACACACACACACACACACACACACACACACACAGACACACACAAATAAATAAATAAATCTTGCTTATGGTCCGGGATGTGGCGCAGTGGATAAAGCATTGGATTCTCAACTATGAGGTCCCGAGTTCAATCCCCGGCAGCACATATACCAGAGTGATGGCTGGTTCTTTCTCTCCTTCTATCTTTTTCATGAATAAATAAATAAACAAATAAAAAATAATAAATCTTTTAAACTAATCATCAATTTGGAAAATATTTTCCAGACAAATCAAAATGAATCATTTATTTATTCTATTGTCATCATATATGATAGATCTCCCTGAGATATTCAGATAGATCTCCTCAAAATACTGAGCTAAGTCTCTCTAAGGTGTTTAGAACAGACATGTCACTTTGGAATGGCGATCATTTCAAGCTGAGGTTAACTGAGGCCATACAGACTCACAAGAAACCTTTACTACTCCCTTAACTACCTAGAAGAATGAAAACTGGAAGTCTTATTCAAAATTATGATTTTTACCAGAAACAACCTCTTTCAGAAAGAAAAAAAAAATCTCTAAAAAGGGCAAATATCTAACTACAGAGAGCATGGTCTTTGTCATATGAAATCCCTTTTTACTAGTTGAGTCCTCCTCACCTCTTCTCCATGCATATGAATTATATTTCTTCTTTCTTCCAGTTATTCTGTTTAAGATACATTTAACTGCTTACCCAGTCCATGAATCTACAGAGAGGGAAAATTTTCCTCTCTTCCTTGACACATACTTCATGACATTTTTTCTTATTCTCAGCCTCAAAAACTGGAACATGCACTTCATGAGAATCAGAAATCTGTCAGGGGCAGACAGTGGCACACCCAGTTAAGTGCTCATAGGACTAAGCTCAAGATTCGAGTCCCCAGCTCCCCACCTGAAAGGGGGGGGGGCACTTCAAAGATGGTGAAGCAGGTCTGCAGGTGTCTTTCTCTCTCCTCACCTTTTAATTTCTTTGTCCAATCCAATAAAAAAAATGGAAAAAATGGTTTCCAGGAGCAGTGGATTTATAGTGCTGACACTGAGGTATAGCAATAACCCTGGAGGCAAAAAAATATATATCTCCGTCTTCTTAAGTCTGTATACTTTAGTACTTAGAACAGCATTCTCACCAATATTCTGGATAATGGATTAGAAAACAAGTTATATAAAAATGACAGTAAAATGAGAAGTCGAGCGGTAGTGCAGCAGGTTAAGCGCACGTGGCGCAAAGCACAAGGACCAGCATAAGGATCCCGGTTTGAGCCCCGGGCTCCCCACCTGGAGGGGAGTCCATTCACAAGCGGTTAAGCAGGTCTGCAGGTGTCTCTTTCTCTCCCCCTCTCTGTTTTCCCCTCCTCTTTTCATTTCTCTCTGTTCTATCCAAGGACAACAACAACAGTAACAACAACAACAATAAAAACAAGGGCAACAAAAGGGAAAATAAATAAGTAGTAAAAAAAATGACAGTAAAATGAATTATCACCATCTATATTGCAGAAATGTAAGTTAAAATTTACAGGTAATATTCTGTTCTTTAGATGAGTTTGAGATTCAGGATAAGTATTTACTAATCAATAAAGACTAACAACATACAAAGCAAGGTTCTGATCTTGTTTCTTAGAAAGGCTTCTCAAATTTAAGGAGTCTTTCTTAATAAAAAGTAAAAAAGGTGGACATTAAAGACTACGTACATTATAAATGTATATTTATATTATATTTTCCTCTGTGAAATATATGGAAAGGAAAAAGAAAACATAGCCCCAAAATTCTAAGGTTTGGGGATATAGCATAACAGTTACTGCCACACTACAATAAGCTAGACTTGAACTCTGGTGTGAAAACCATATCCAAGGAAAGTAGATTAGAAGAAAAGAAGTAAATCAGGGACACTGTCATCTACTAGGAAAATATTGTCTCTTGAAACTGACAATGTGATTTTGAACTAGGGTGTCATTTCCTAAGAGTTATGAGCTATTAGTAATTTCTTAAGCTTTGGGGGCCTCTTTTAAAATAGTTAAAGACTCCCCACCTGCAGGGGAGTCACTTCACAAGTGATGAAACAGGTCTGCAGGTGTCTTTTTCTCGCCCTCTCTGTCTTCCCCATCTCTCTCCATTTCTCTCTGTCCTATCTAACAATGAGGACATCAGTAACAACAACAATAACTAAAGAAGGGCAACAAAAGGGAAAAAAAAAAAATATATATATATATATATATATATATGATAGTTAAAAAATGGGGAAACCCTTCCTAAAAGGATCCTCATGAAGAATAAATGCAATTGTGCATGAGAAATGAGCATTTATATGGCCACAAAGTCAGTTTCTCCACTAAAATTGTTGTGTTGCTCACATAAAGGTAGTAGATGGCTGGGTATTCAAGATTCAACTATTCCTGCCAAAAACTCAACTATATATTGTGCCTAGATGCATGAAAAAGTCAGAGATTCAACTTTATCCATCGCAGGATGCCATTATTCTCACCTCCAAAGGTTACCTAAATTCATAGGCAGTGTGGATGTCTGAAATCATCTATACTCAAAGGTTAGCTGTGAAGTCTAGGTTTGGTTAAGAGTTAAGAACTTTATGAGGATTCATTGTTCTTAATAGATTCATTGTTCTATTAAGAACAATAAACCCACCTTCTCTGACCCATCCTGGATGGAGCTGGAAGGAATTATGTTAAGTGAGCTAAGTCAGAAAGATAAAGATGAGTATGGGATGATCCCACTCGTAAACAGAAGTTGAGAAAGAAGAACAGAAAGGGAAACTAAAAGCAGGATTTGACTGAATCTGGAGTATGGCACAAAAGTAAAAACCCTGGGTTGAGGGTGAACATGGATGTTTGGCTTCCTGGAGCGGGGGGCAGAGGGGGGGAGATGGGACACAGTCTTTTGGTGGTGTGAAAGGTGTTTAAAAATTTTTTTTTTAATTAAAAAAAAAAGAACTTTACAAGGAGGAACAGAGAACACAGCAGAAACTTGAAGAGGCCTAATAACACCATCTATAGGAAACCCAAATTCAGGGAATCATCTGCAAAGGCTGAGAGATTAGCTTCAAGGAAAATAGCTATTCCAAGACACCAAGGAGAAATTAGAAACAACCAGCTGGTGTGAATCAAGAGAAATATGTTGCTAAAAGGTGGTGGAGCAAGCTGTTTACAGAGAACTAGGCTTTCTAACAGTTTTCTCAGGCCTGGCAATTTTTTGTTTTGCTTCATTATTTCTCCTTATTATTATTTTTTTCCCTAAATCCTTTGGAAGGCTGTAGAATGAATGGCTGTAAAATGTGAAAAGAAACATGGTGAAATCAAAGGATGCTTTGTGATTTCTTACATTTTAATAAGTCAGAAGTAGAATGGATTTTGACATTTTCAAAATCACAGATTTTCAAAGGACTGTCAAAAATTCAAATCCATTTTTCTACCTGAAGCTTATATCACTTGTCGTACACCCAAATACTCCCTATGTGCAAACACACACACTAGAAAACTGAATCAGAATTATATACAAAGACTTAGCCCATTATATAGATTATTGGTGGAAGGGGGCAGAGTTCTCTCTAGTGTGACTCTTTCTTTTTGCCTCCAGGGTTATTGCTGGGGCTCAGTGCCTGCACTACAAATCTACAGCTCATGGAGGCTATTTTCCCCATTTTGTTGCCCTTGTTGTTGTTATTGCTATTTTTGCCACTGCTATTATTGTTGTTGTTGGATAGGACAGAGAGAAATTGAGAGAGGAGGGGAAGACTGGGGGGGAGGACACAAAGACAGCTGGAGACCTGCTTCACCACTTGTGAAGCAACCCCACTGCAGGTAGACAGCCAGAGGCTCAAACCAGGATTCCTGTGTTGGTCCTTGCACTTCACACCGTGTGGATTTTTGCTTCTTTTAACTCAAAATCTAAGAAAAAAAATGAAGACCCCACAAAAAGTTTTAACAAGATTGGATCTTCTTTTTAAATTTCTATATTCCCAGGGAGAAAAGTTAGTTTCAGGATTGGCATCTGAAGACTTTAGCTGAAATCTCAAAAGCTGATGTTCAAACCTCAACATTCTAACTTCAAGGTAGGAATATATGAACATATTTAATTGGATAGGAAGTTGAGGTCTGGAAGTTACAATCTTTGTTACACAATATACACATATTAGTTTTCCTTTCATTTATTCCACATATTAACTTTCTTGATTCTGAAAACAACTCGCAATTCAGAAAAACAAGAATTATTATTCAATGTCAGTTCAGTACTACTAAGTAATTCATCCAAGGAAGGACAGTCTATAAATAAGCAGTAACTCTCTACAAATTTTGCCTCTTAATAAATATTTGCTAACCAACTGCTTCATTATTTTTTCCCTTGATTTGTGACTACATTTCTCATTGCCCTTGTCATTCATTTCAGTCTTTTTTTTTTCTAATGTTTTTAACCTGTTAATTTGGGTCATGAGAGGTAGAGCAACAAACAATCAGAAATGGTAGAAAGTCAGGCAGTACTACAGGGGAGTTAGGCACACATGTCACAAAGTGCAAGGACTGGCGTAAGGAGGGGTCGCTTCACAGGCGGAGAGCAGGTCTTCATGTGTCTATATTTCTCTCCCTCTCTCTGTCTTCCCCTCTGCTCTCTATTTCTCTCTGTCCTATCCAATAACAACGACAACAATAACAATAGCAGCAGCAATAACTACACACAAAAAAAGGCCAACAAAAGGGAATAAATATTTTTAAAAAGAAATGGTAAACAGAAGGTGTATACTTATCCAGATTTTTATCTACTTTACTTTTTTAAATTTTTTATATATTTATTTATTTTCCCTTTTGTTGCCCTTGTTGCTTTATTATTATTGTTGTTATTGATGTCGTCATTGTTGGATAGGACAGAGAGAAATGGAGAGAGGAGGGGAAGACAGAGGGAGAAAGACACCTGCAGACCTGCTTCACTGCCTGTGAATCGACACCCCTGCAGGTGGGGGGCCAGGGGCTCGAATTGGAATCCATACGCCAATCCTTGCGCTTGGCACCACGTGCACTTAACCCGTTGCCCTACTGCCCAACTCCCTCTACTTTACTTTTTGAGATACACACACACACACACACAGAGAGGGGGGAGAGAAGGAGAGACAGACAGACAGACAGACAGGGAGACAGAGAGAATATCAGAGAGAAAAAGAGATCATGGCACTAAAGCTTCATCCAGTCCAGTAGATGCCAAGAAAATCTGGGTCTCATGCATGGCAAAAATGCACACTACCCAAAAGTTGTTTCATAGGTCCTCCACTTTTTTTTAAAAAAAAATTTTTACAATGAACAATAAATTTTACATATGTATTCTTTCTTCTATACCTTTTTGAGGTAACTTTGATCTGTAAGATTATAAATGCCATAGAAATATAATTTGATACTTCAGATACGGTGCTAAACCACAGTGTGCCAATATCTTTCCGAAGCAAGTGAACTCCCTCCCATCCTTGTAACCCATTCTGATCTCAGGCCTAACCCCATCAGTTAACCTCAGTTCTGTAGTCTAAGTCAAATGGCTGGACATTCCTTCTTTTCTTTGTTCTGTTTACCTTCTTATAGTGAGATGATTCTATATTTTCATTTTATGTAAGTTCCTTCAGTACTTCTTATAGGGCAATTATAGTGGCAATGAATTCCTTCAACTCTCATTTGAGAAACTTTACATCACATGGAAAGCCTGATGGATAACCTTGCAAAATACAGTATTATAAAAAGGTCATTATCTTTTAAAACTTTGAATACATTCTGTCAGTACTCTCTAGATTTTAGTTTATATTAAGAAATCAGCTGGTAGTCTTATGGGAGTTCTCTCACAGGTGATCTTCATTTTCGTCTAGCTGCTTTCAACATTCTGGCTTTTCTACTTTATTATATGCCTTGGTTTATATATCTTAAAAGTTTTCTGGATCCAAAGATCTATCATCATCTTCAGTTTAGGGAAATTCTTAACTAAAATTTCTTCAAATAAGACTTCTTTCCTTTCCCCTTCTTTCTGGAGCCCCTATGAAGCAAATCTTGTTCTTCCTGATGGTATCAATAATTTTTATTAATCAATAACTTTTCATTATTTAATTTGGTTCCTTTTGGTTTTTTGTTGTTTTCTTGATGGTTTCCACTATCTCTAGGCTTTTGAGACGACTTTTTTTGTTGTTGTTGCTGTAGTTATTGTTGTTGTTATTGATGTAGTTGTTGTTAGGAAAGAGAGAAATGGAGAGAGGAGGGGAAGAAAGAGAGGGGAGAGAAAGATAGATACCTGCAGGCCTGCTTTACCGACTGTGAAGCGACTCCACTGCAGGTGGGGAGCAAACGGGGATCCTTCCGCTGGTCCATGCACCTCGCGCCAGGTGCACTTAACCCGCTGTGCTACAGCCTGACTCCCCATGGCTTTGTTTTTTAACCGGTTGACAACCTTAGTGTAATTTTGTTCTGCTACTATATTGTTCATCTTTTTTTTTTAATTCCTGTTCTAATTGTCTCATGTTGTCATAATTTTTTCTGACAGCTTCATTTTCTTACAATGAATTCACCTTGGTCAGCAGCCTTAGGACCATAGTTTTTGATGTAATCTTTACAAGATTTATATGAATTAAATTAGTATTTTCTTGTTACTGTCTTAATCTGACAGTGTAGGCAATTTTCCCTATTTTCTCATGTTTGGTGCTCTTTGAGGACCTAGTCCCAAGGAGTAGTGTTTGCTCCTGAGTGGCAAA
Organism: Erinaceus europaeus; assembly: GCF_950295315.1. Classification (NCBI taxonomy): domain Eukaryota; kingdom Metazoa; phylum Chordata; class Mammalia; order Eulipotyphla; family Erinaceidae; genus Erinaceus; species Erinaceus europaeus. The sequence goes on along the minus strand of NC_080163.1, from coordinate 146,958,140 downwards.
CTCACACTTTGTTGTGAGTGGTCTGCAGTTACTAGCTTGTGGTGGCTTGAAATTCAGTCTAGGCAGTGGAATCCCTATGCATCCACTGAGATTGGCTGGGAAGATAAAAAGGATATTTGAGCTATGAGTTAAATAGCCTGTTACTATGGAAACTGAATTCCAGTATGGTAGTCTCCACCCCAGAACTCCTGCATACTGCCTACAGTTGTGTGGGCTGCAGTAGTGACTTCTACTCTCTCCATTCACCAATTTACAACTTTTAATTCCACTTAGTTTTATAGGTCTATAGGCTTAGAGAGTTACTGGTGTCTCAGTCGGTTATAGAGGGGACTCTCATAAATACTGGTGTGTTTGTGTACTCTCTGAGTTTAGCTAGTTTCAGTGAGTAGACTTTTGAAAGCTGAAACCATGGATCCCCTCTGTGCTTCTCCACAGGAGAATTCCTGTTTAGTGTTGTATAGTTTTAAGAATAGGACCACGATGTCAGACTATTAGGAATTTATAACACATTTTTCTCTAAATGTAGTGCCCTCCTCCCTACCCCATGACTTGCCTGACCAGACTCCCATGGTTACATGTATCAAAAGAGCAATCAATCCATATTCCTCAACCTAGAAACTTGTCTTTCTGTCACTAGCTATGAAAAGCTGTCTTTATATGTACTTTTCTTCACCCCCTCCTCCCCCTCCCCCTGAGCACTGCTCAACTCTGCCTTATGATGGTGCTGAGAATGAAACCTGGGACCTTTGGTACCACGGGCACAAAAAAATTCTTTTGTATAACCACTATGCTATCTTCCCAGCCCTCTATATGTGTTTTCCTACATATTACTGTGGTCATGCCTTTGATGCCAAGTGGAGTAATTTATTAATCCACAGTTCTGGCCTATTCAAAATATTTCTGAAAAATCTACAAAATAAATGAATTTGGAAATTCTTCATGAGAGTTGGGTATTTGGAAGCAACAGTTCTATTAAATATGCCCGGGAATATTATAAACAAATAAAATGTTGCTGAACTGAAAGGAAATGCATTTCTACTTTTCTTGTTTTAGTGCAGAACATTTAGAGATGTCCATTTCAACCCCTGAAATGTTATAGTACTGTTAAGTCAATATAAATTAATAAACACTTAACATCTTGCACGAGATGTCTTCATTAGGAGGCAAACTTTCACTCATTAGTCACGGAATAATACCTAATATGTAACTAGAACACAAATGGAGCTCCACAAAGCATAAGGGTCGTCAATGACAAATGGAGATTCAGTCGTTCAACAACAGATTCAACGCATAAGTTCACTCCTCTCCAGAAAATACTAAAGACAAGAGTAATTTCTAAGCATTCACTAAAGTGTTTTTTAAAAATGACCCTTCTGGGAGTCGGGCTGTGGCACAGCGGTTAAGCACAGGGGGGGCAAAGCACAAGGACCAGCAGAAGGATCCCGGTTCGAGTCCTGGCTCCCCACCTGGAGGGGAGTCACTTCACAGGGTATGAAGCAGGTCTGCAGGTATCTATCTTTCTCTCCCCCTCTGTCTTCCCCTCCTCTCTCCATCTGTCCTATCCAACAATGAACTACATCAACAATAACAATAATAACCACAACAAGGTTACAACAACAAGGGCAACAAAAGGGGGAAAAATGGCCTCTGGGAGCAATAGGATTCATGGTGCAGGCACTGAACCCCAGCAATAACCCTGGAGGCAAAAAAATACCTTTCTAAAAGTATTTACCCCAATATTTTTATTAGGGAAAAATGACTTCTAAGACAGTTGTTGTCACATGAGCACAATTTCTTACTTCTCCATCCTTGAGGATATTTTTTAACTAAAAAAAAAATAAAGAAATAAACATGAGGGAAATATATTTTTTCTCTTACTTTTGGCTTCTTTTTAAATTTTTAATTTTTTTAAATTTCTTTATTGGGGAATTAATGTATTATAGTCTATAATAAATACAATAGTTTGTACATGCATAAAAGTAAAATATATTTCTCCTATGAAAGAGGTGGCAGAAGGAGTTAATCTTATGCACCCAGAGTGATCAAATATATGTTGGAAATATTATCTATTAAACTGAACTTATACCATTTCCCTTCTTCTTCTAGCATTTGCCCTTCTTCCGTAGCCAGTCAACAGCGTCAGGTTGAGCCTGATGTAAAGTTTCGAGACCTCCTTTGAATCTGGAGAGGTGGCAGTCATTGACTATGTGGGTCATAGTCTGTCTGTAGCCACAGGGGCAGTTCGGGTCGTCTCTGGCTCCCCAGCGATGGAACATAGCGGCACACCGGCCATGGCCTGTTCGACAGCGATTGAGGAGGGCCCAATCATAACGTGCTAGGTCAAAGCCGGGTTGACGCTTGCAGGGGTCTGTGATGAGGTGTTTGTTCTTTATTTCAGCTGACTGCCAACTCTGTTTCCAAGAGTCTGGAACAGAGAAGTTCAGTGTAGGCGTAGGGGACCAGATTGGGTGATGAGATGTCAAGCGTTGGACAAGGTGGGCGAAGATATCCGCGTATATTGGCAGGTCCGGTCGGGCATAGACGTGGGAAATGAACTTAGATGATGCCACATCCCGACGAATATCTGGCGGGGCGATGTTGCTAAGAACTGACAGCCATGGAACCAGGGTGGAACGGATGGTTCCAGAAATTATCCTCATGGAGGAATATAATTTGGAATCGACCAAGTGGACATGGGGGCTACGGAACCATACTGGGGCACAGTATTCTGCAGTGGAATAGCATAATGCCAGAGATGATGATCGTAGTTTCCCTAATTTGGAGACCTACATAAAGGCCAGTATTTTAAAGATACTTATTATTGATGTATCAAATAATCATAATAAAACACAAATTAGTTCACTAGCTATGTAGTCAGAATTCGCAAAGTCTACTTTGTGTTGTCTATTGATACCTCACAAGATGTACATGCTGCACTTGTTAAGACATCTTCACTCTCATATGAGGTAGCACCAAACTGGTTTTCTGCTCTCTTTTTGCTGTACATATAGGCTAAATAATGCTGAAATCAAAACACCCAGGGAACTATAAAGGAACTGTATAGCAAAAATACTGATAAAGCATTTTCTGCTGTCTCCAAAGGATGAACCCAGAATACTTTCTGATAACACAAAGGGTGTAATACAAAAGGCAAGACCTTTTGAATCCAAAAGGAGAGTGTATATTACCTTCTCTGATTTCTTTTTTTTATTTTTATTTATAAAATGGAAATATTGACAAGACTATTGGATAAGAAAGGTACATTTCCACACATTGCCCACCCCCAGGGCTCCATATCCAATCCCTTCCCTTAATCTATTCCCTGTTCTCTGCCCCTTTGGGAGTATGGACCCAGAATCATTGTGGGATGCAGAAGGTGGAAGGTCTGGCTTCTGTAATTGCTTCTCCAATGAACATAAGTGTTGGCAGGTTGATCCAAACTCTGCTAGTGATAAGATATGGAACAGGAAAATTTTCACTTGACAAGATGTTCTTCATTAAAGAAGACACTGCTAGGTAAATATTACAAGCAGGTACTAGATTTTTATTGTACTTATTAAATTGCATAGAAGTTCAATACTTGTTTGCTTAGTGAACCAGTGTTGAAAACATTAAATGACATGGATGCAAGATACCATCAGGATTATGAATGGGTGTCTATTCCACCTTTATTATTTTTTAATCAAATGGTTCATTTCCAAAAACATTATGAAGAAATATAACTTCTGGACTGGGTGTGCCACACCTGGTTAAGCTATCATATGCAAGAATCAAGGTTCAAGTCCCTGGTCCCCAACTGCAGGGAGAAGATTCATATGTGGTGTTACAGGTGTCTTTTTTCTCTCTCTCTACCTCCCCTCCCCTCTCATTTTCTGTCTCAATCCAAGATAAGTAAAAGTTTATTAAAAATAAACTTGAAAAAAATATATATATATATATAACTTTCAATTCTTATGGCCTTTTCAATACCAGTTTAATTACTCTTTCTTGTGCTTTACATCTTTAAGTCACCAGAACGCTACACCTCATTGAGTAAACAATATTATAATTATAATAATAATAAATAATAATTAGCACCAACACTTGCAGATCTACTTAAATAGGTGATTCCTTTGTACCAGATGTGCTAAGCAATAAACATCTTTATTTCATCTGGTTAAGATACCTGTGAGAAAGTCCATATTATCTCCTTATCATATTTCCATTTAATGTGGAAAAAAATTAGATTTAAAGTCAAAATGTCTTGCTTACCTTCTTTAGTCTCACATTTTACTGTACTGAAGTTATAAGCCTATAAGAGCTTCTGAACTACCATTATCCTTTAACTGCAGCAGCTTTATAGGACTTGAACAATTCCTATCATGCCTATCACTTCTTTTCTTTCTACTCATTTAAAGAGAGATGATTTCCCAGCAAACCACTGTGCTAAGCAATAGAATACTGCAGGTCCCCTCACCAAAAGGAAATGCATTTCCAATTTAATAATGGAAGTCAATGGGAAGATGGGATTTGCTTCACAGGAATTTGCTAACTTTGCTGGAAATCATCTACTATAAAAGGTGGAAGCCTTTGATGTAGACAGAAACAGAATTAACCCCAAATCACTTACTGAATATTAGGAAGTGGCCATATATTCTTGATCATCTGTGTAGTCTCCAAAGCAGAGTTCTTATAAACTGATTTTTAGTAACTGTCATGAAATAAAATCATTTTTTGAGATTTATATAAGTTATCATTCCCATTATTAATATGAATTGAAATAGTATGCCAAATAAACTACAATATTTTGTGTGTGGTTGTGACATACAAATAATGTTATTTTATTTTTATGCTGCAGGCATGTTCTCATTCTCCTCCCCAACCCCATCAAAAAAAGGAAAAGAAGGGGTGGGGAGAAACACCTCTGAGAATGGTTGAACTATGCAAGCACTGAACCCCAACCATAATCCTGGTAGCAAAAGATAACAAAATAAATGCTACATAGATAAAATTTTCATATATGTATATTTTTTCTTTTCCCTTTTGTTATCCTTGTTTTTCATTGTTGTAGTTATTATTGTTATTGTTACTGATTTCCCGTTGTTAGATAAGACAGAGAGAACTGGAGAAAAGAGGAGAAGACAGAGAGGGGTAGGAAAAAATAGACACCTGCAGACCTGCTTCACCGCCTGTGAAGTGACTCCCCTGCAGGTGGGGAGCCAGAGGCTTGAAACGGGATCTTTTCACTGGTCCTTGTACTTTGCACCAACTACGCTTAACCCGCTGCACTACCGCCCGACTCCCAAAGATAAAATTTTCTTACATGAAAAACAGCATTTTTATTCAATTTTCTTGAGCACTTTCATTTTCAAAAAAAATTCATATAAGCCTCTGTGTCATATTTGTAATCTATATTTCCAGTACTGAGTAAGTAGATTCTGACACTAAACCAAGATGTTTTAACATCAGTCTTCTATATCTCAGGGGCATTTATTTACTACTTGGTCGTCCATCTCTCACCTATCCACCATAGAGAAGTGCAAAAAAAAAAGTTACAAACACAATATTTCCCGCCATTGGTTACATATCCTCTCTTCTCAGAATCATATGACAATCCAATCCCTCTAGAACTAGTGTTTAGTGCAATTTCACTACTATGCTCTCGACAAAAACTCACAGAAGACATTAAACATCTTTGTAAACTAACTCACAAGACTAAATTTGACTCCTGAAAAATATTGTAAGCAAATCTGCAGACAAAATACCTTGACAACAAGTTCAAGATCTAATAATTATTTGATAGCTAGAAATTGAGTTCCTGGGAGCCCGGCGGTAGCGCAGTGGGTTAAGCGGAGGTGACGCAAAGCACAAGGACTGGAGTAAGGATCCAGGTTCGAACCCCCAGCTCCCCACCTGCAAGGGAGTCGCTTAACAAGAGGTGAAGCAGATCTGCAGGTGTCTTTCTCTCCCCCTTTTTGTCTTCCCCTCTTTCTCTAATTTTCTCTATCCTATCCAACAATGACGACAATAAGAATAACTACAATAATAAGACAACAAGGGCAACAAAAGGGAATTAATAAATATTTTTTAAAAATTTAACTGAGTTACAGGCTTTAACTGTGAGAAAATAGAAACATCCAAATAATAATAAACATCTTTAAGTATAAATTATGTTTGATAGGTAACAATATTAAAATCTAACTAGCATAGTGAACTACCATGTTCATTGTAGTCCAACATTAACCTTTTTTTTAAAAAAAAATTATTTATTTTCTCTTTTGTTGCCCTTGTTCTCTTTTATTGTTGTTATAGTTATTATTGTTGTTGTTATTGATGTCGTCGTTGTTAGATAGAAGAGAGAGAAATGGAGAGAGAAGGGGAAGACAGAGAGGGGGAGAGAAAGATAGACACCTGCAGACCTGCTTCACCACCTTTGAAGCAACTCTGCTGCAGGTGGGGAGCCTGGGGCTCAAACCGGGATCCTTACAAGAGTCCTTGCACTTTGCACCCATGCGCTTAACCCGCTATGCTACCACCCAACTCCCCAACATTAACCTTCTAAAGTAGACATTGGTTGCCTCTACCACACAGATGAGGAAGCTAAACAGAATTAGGAAAACCAAGACCACCAACCATATAAGAGTATGGGAACATAATTACACCAATAAAGGCTATCTATGCTCTTTTGCAAAATACAGGCACTCACCAGTACCAAATTGATCCTAGTCTTTTATTCAGATGTGCTAGTACCTCACAAGCAAAAGCTTTATCTACCTTCTCCTATTGTCTTGTTGATGTTTTTTTTTTATTTACCCCCCAAAAAAATTACCATGATCTGTTAAAAAAAGTTTGCAAGCCCCACACCTATGGACATCTAATCTTTGATAAAGGGGCCCAAAGTATTAAATGGAAGAAGGAGGCTCTCTTCAATAAATGGTGCTGGGAAAACTGGGTTGTAACATGCAGAAGAATGAAACTGAAACACCTTATCTCACCAGAAACAAAAATCAACTCCAAGTGGATCAAGGACCTGGATATTATACCAGAAACAATCAAGTACTTAGAGGAAAACATTGGTAAAACACTTTCCCACCTAAACCTCAAGGACATCTTTGATGAAACAAACCCAATTGCAAGGAAGACTAATGCTGAAACAAACCAATGGGACTACACCAAATTGAAAAGCTTCTGCACAGCCAAAGAAACTATCACACAAACAAAGAGACCCCTCACAGAATGGGAGAAGATCTTCACATGCCAGACATCAGACAAGAGACTAATAACTAAAATAGACAAAGAGCTCAGCAAACTTAGCACCAAAAAAGCAAATGACCCCATCCAAAAATGGGCAGAGGATATGAACAGAACATTCACTCCAGAGGAGATCCAAAAGGCTAACAAACATGAAAAACTGCACCAGGTCGCTGATTGTCAGAGAAATGCAAATAAAGACAACACTGAGATAACACCTCACTCCTGTAAGAATGGCATACATCAAAAAGGACAGCAGCAACAAATGCTGGAGAGGCTGTGGGAACAGAGGAACCGTTCTACAATGCTGGTGGGAATGTAAATTGGTCCAGCCTCTCTGGAGAGCAGTCTGGAGAACTCTCACAAGTATAGACATGGACCTTCCAAATGACCCAGTAATTCCTCTCCTGGGGATATATCCCAAGGACTCCATAATACCCAACCAAAAGATATGTGTACACCTATGTTCATAGCAGCGCAATTCATAATAGCTAAAACCTGTAAGGAACCCAGGTGCCCAACAACAGATGAGTGGCTGAGAAAGCTGTGGTATATATACACAATGGAATACTATGCAGCTCTTAATAACAATGAACCCACCTTCTCTGACCCATCTTGGATGGAGCTAGAAGGAATTATGTTAAGTGAGCTAAGTCAGAAAGATAAAGATGAGTATGGAATGATCCCACTCATCAACAGAAGTTGAGAAAGAAGATCTGAAAGGGAAACTAAAAGCAGAATCTGACTAAATCTAGAGGAGGGTACCAAAGTAAAAACCCTTTGGTGAGGGGGAGGGTGGGCATTCATTCAGCTTCCCAGGATGGCAGGGAGGGGGAAGCGGGGGGTGGGGGGGTGGAAGGAGACACAATCTTTTGGTGGTGGGAATGGTGTCTATGTACACTCCTATTAAACTGTAGTCATATAAATCACTAATATGAGGGTAAAAACTTGACTGTATGTCTCGACTTTTTAAAACACAGACAGTCTTTCTAGTACATAGGCTGAGTCTTTTGACATGTTGACTCTCCCAAAAGCCTAGACGAGGGAGAACAGAAGCAACTGGTGGCACAACTATATATACGATGTTGGGTATTGTACAGCAAATCCTAACAAAGGGACTTTTCAAAGTTAACCCAATTACCAAATAATGTGATGATAACAATAACTATCCATTGTCTTCTTGAACTCTAAGACAGCAGGAAACTCACATTTCCACTACAGAGCCTCTATTTCTCCCAGTTCTGGAACCTTAGGGTGGGGCACACATTCCTGCATGCTGCTCTCAATTCATATCAAATAATATTGCATCCGCCAATCACAACCTAATCAAAGTAAGGAGTGCCACCTCAGCATGTTTCACTTCAGACTGTGTCCAGAGACTTCAGGTGTGGAATGACAATCCTCCAGCTTCATTGCTCGGGTGAGACCGTTCCTTTCATAGCATTCTCTAATTCCATTCCAGGTGGTTCACTTCCTAACAAAGTCTCAAAACCTAGATATAGACCAGGTCCCCTGAGACAGAGCATATGTTCACACGTATCCATAAATCAGGGCAAAATATATACCTGAAAGCAAAAGTACACAATAGTCTGCAGTGAATACCCCCAAACACTTCATCTGCACTTTTCCAGCCTTTAGGTCCATGATTGTTCAACAATTTGTTTGGCTTTGTATGTTAACTCTCTTTTCAGCCACCAGGTTCCAGATGCCAGCATGATGCCGACCAGACTTCCCTGGACTGAAGACCCCACCAGTGTGTCCTGGAGCTCCACTACCCCAGAGACCCACCCTACTAGGGAAAGAGAGAGGCAGACTGGGAGTATGGATCAACCAGTCAACGCCCATGTTCAGCGGTGAAGCAATTACAGAAGCCAGACCTTCCACCTTCTGCAACCCACAATGACACTGTGTCCATGCTCCCAGAGGGATAGAGAATGGGAAAGCTATCAGGGGAGGAGATGGGATATGGAGATCAGGTGGTGGGAATTGTGTGGAACTGGAGCCCTCTTATCCTATGGTTTTGTTAATGTCTCCTTTCTTAAAAAAAAAAAAAAAATGCTTGCAAAGAACTGTAAAAACAAATAAATAAAAAATAACTTTGAACAGGAAATTTCTGGCAGGAAGAATTTTTTTCTTCTGTAGAGAATCAAGTAATCTCCATTACACTGCCTAGAATTGGTTGTGTCTCACAGAGCTTCTGGGGAAGTCATAACTATTGGCTCTCTCCATTACACATTTTAAATATTCAAAATCACTAGGATTGCTCAATACTCATCAATTTATCATGTAAGATAAGAAAAATTGTCATTTATACAAAATAGAATCATATTCTATATTAAGAGAACTAAAATGCCTACATTTACACTAAAATCATTAAACTTACCACTGTATCTGAAGTTAATTTATATTTATTAATTTTCAGATATATTCTAGTGTCATGAAAATATTTAATTTTAATAAAAATTCTGTGTCTACCTTAGAAAAAAATTATCAATCCCCTATAAATTGGTTGCCAAAAAGCCTATATACAGATATACATACACATTTTACCTATAAACATCTAAACAACAGAAAACTGTAACAGTAGATCTAATTTATTGAAAGTCATCATTGAACAACAGAACTGTTGTTTATTTTGTTTTAACATAGGTAAAACTAAAAAAATAAGATACTTCAATAGCTAAGGATTAAGCTAAAGTTAGAGAAAATGTCTGGAGTTGAGTAAGTCAGTCATTATACTTCAATGTAATCCATCTCAGAACAAGGAAGGAGGTAAGTTAACTTTTTTTTTTTACTATATTCTTTAATAACATCTAATTTATGAACATCAAATCCAAGGTAACACAGATTCTGTTTTCTAAGGACAAGTTAAGCTTACTTTGCATAAACACAGCAATAACTGTTTTTACAGTAAAATTACCAAGTCCCTGAACAGTATTTTTATGATGTTGCTTAACAAGTTTGTATTTCCTTGGCAAGAAGTTATTTTCCTTCTCAAGTACAAAACAAAGAAGGGGGGGGGGATGAAAAGCTAAGCAAAATGGTCAAATCTATCCAACTCATTCCAATTTCAACAGTGTTTTCATTGGCACTGATTTCCTTTATTCTGTACTCGTAGACATAAACTTTAAGTACTGAGGTAGGAGGTCCAGCCTAGCAAGGCCAGAGGGTCCTTAAAGTCAAATATGACTTCAGTGTCTCATTAATCCATTTTCATTCTCCTTGTGGTCAGAACTGTTCATGTTCCTAGTAAGTACTGAAGCTAATAAAAGAGTGAAGTAGTCAACACAAGGGTTCAATACAGTATGGATGCTGCACTGAAGACATTAGGTGTACCTGGGTGATTTAGTATTTCTAGCTGATTTTCAGAGTAGATTAGGTGTTAATGTAATACTGCTTGGCAAATTATTTCAGCAGAAGCAAGTTAGTGGAAGTGGTTATATATTCAAAATCAGGTTTTGGCCAATTGATTCTTAATTACACAATCAGAGACTCAAGAGATCAAACTTAATAGTCCTTTCTCTCCCCTTAGAAAGACAACACACACACACACACACACACACACACACACACACACACACACTGAATGTTCTAGCTGCTCTCGGGAAACCTGGCAGTATTTGTCTAAGAATAAAGCTTCAAATGTCTAAGCAAGACCACCTACAGTCTATCTGATTGTTCTCTTCAAGGAAGCCAGAAAGAATGTCGATTTAAGAGCCAGGAGCTACAGCTAAGTGTAGTTTAAAAGGAACACACTGCAAACCCTCCCTATCTGTCAGGTCCACCATTTCTGTGAAAAAGAACACCAGTTAATGTGACTTCAAGAAACCCCAAAATATTTAAGTAGCCATTCAACTCAAGTACAAAAGAGGAGAGTGTAAGATTTAAAGATGGAAATAAAAGGACTGGCTTAAACATATGTGAAAAACTATATATAGGCATAGGTATATGAAAACACACACACAGGCTTTATTCTGATCACAAAAGCTTTTTGAATTTGACAGATTTTCTAGTAACTGACTCTTTGTACATGATATTTTCTTTTCTTTTCCTTCTTTTTTTTTTTGCCTCCAGGGTTATTGCTGGGGCTCAATGCCTGACTATGAATCTATTGCTCCTGGAGGCTATTTTCCCCTTTTTTAAAATATTTATTTATTCCCTTTTGTTGCCCTATCTTATTGTTGTTGTTATTGATGTCATTGTTGGATAGGACAGACAGAAATGAAGACAGGAGGGGAAGACAGAGAGGGCGAGAGAAAGATAGACACCTGCAGACCTGCTTCACCACTTGTGAAGTGACTCCCCTGCAGTTGGGGGGCTGGGGGCTCGAACTGGGATCCTTCTGGTCCTTGTGCTTTGCGCCACCTGCGCTTAAACCACTGCGCTACTGCCCAACTCCCATTTTTTCCCTTTTGTTGCCACAAGTGTTTTATTGTTGTTATGGTTATTATTGTTGTTATTGATGTCGTTGTTAGATAGGACAAAGACAAATGGAGAGAGATGGGCAAGACAGAGAGGGCGAGAGAAAGATAGACACCTGCAGACCTGCTTCACTGCTTATGAATCGACCTCCCTGCAGGTGGGGAGCCAGGGGCTGTAACGGGGATCCTTATGCCAGTCCTTGCGCATCACGCCATGTGCACTTAACCCGCTGCTCTACTGCCCGACCCTGGATGTGATATTTTTCTCAGCTCCTGAAATATTGATAAATCTTTGCAAGAGTGCTTTCTCTCCCTTTTTCCATTGCAGACTGAACAGCAACCCACCTTTACAGACCACCATATGTCAAAATCATTTTCTCTACCTTCTCTTATTCATCCTTATCCAAGCTTTCCCTTCATCTTTGTGTTCCCAGAATCTAGCACAGTATCTGCTTTAGATTAGCTTTTCAACACTCCTTCCTGTTGACTTTACATGCTCTACTAGGTGCCTGAGTCTACCTGGGTAATTGGTGGTGACACAAGCTAGGATATACAGTACATTAAAGATTTTATAGACTGCTCTAGGGACAGAGTACAATCTTTTTTTTTTTTTTTGTCTCCATGGTGCCAGCATTACAACTCCACTGTTCCCAGCAGCCTTTTTTTTTCGTATTTTTTTTTTATTGGATAGGACAGGAAAAACTGAGATGGGAGACAGAGAGAGGAAGAGAAAGACAAGACACCTGTAGCACTGCTATACCAGTTGTGAAGCATCTCCCCTGCAGGTGGGGAACAAAAGCTCGAATCTGGATCCTTGTGCGAGGTCCTTGAGCTTAGTATTATGTAAATTTAACCAGGTGCACCACCGCCTGGCCCCCCAGAGTACAGTCTTTAGAAAGAAGTTACTGTTCTCATGAACTATGTATCTAGCAGGAGACAAAAAGGAGTAAAGCAAACTCTATGGATGGTAGGAAGAGACAGGAAATCACAGAAGACTAAAGAACCCTAGGAATAGGAAGTCATGCCAGTCTGCATAAGGCAGAGAAGACTCCAAGGGAAGGCTGTAGCTTTGGGGGTCCTCAGGAATTAATCTAAATAAAAGAGTGCTCGATTGTGCACCTAGTCAGAAGAAAGGCCTAGATGCAGGTCTGAAGCAATAAGAGGCTCCTGATCTATCTGAAAGTTGAATTTCTCTATAGGAGTGTGATATGTGAGGAAGCAGCTAAATAAAGCAGAACTTTATCAATATAAGAAAGCAGTGCTGTTATATTCATCCATTACAGCGACACAATTCTGTGAGCCTTATAAATTAGGTCAAGCTTTGTCAATTTGTCAATATCTTTTCCTGCCATTGCTAGTTTCCTGCTATCCATAAGGATGCAAAGCACCCAACTAAAAGAAAAAAAAAAAACTCTTGGGGGTCAGGCAGTGGCGCAGTGGGTTAAGCGCATGTGGCGCAAAGCACAGGGAGTGGCATAAGGATCCCGGTTCGAGCCCCCGGCTCCCCACCTGCAGGGGAGTAGCTTCACAGGCGGTGAAGCAGGTCTGCAAGGATCTATCTTTCTTTCCCCCTGTCTTCCCCTCCTCTCTCCATTTCTCTCTGTCCTATCCAACAACGAACAACATCAACAATGGCAATAAGAATAACCACAACGAGGCTACAAGGGCAACAAAGGGAAAATGGCCTCCAGGAGCGGTGGATTCATGGTGCAGGCACAGAGCCCAGCAATAACCCTGGAGGAAAAAAAAAAAACAAAAAACTCTTAAGTCAAAATACTTGACATGAATCTTGGTTCCTCAATCTAAGGCTACCTTTCTGGAGAGTAATAGAAAAGTAATCTTCAACACACCACTATGAAGAAGGAAGGTAAGGGGACAGGAAAAGATTTGCAAGAGGAGTTTCACATAAGACACAATAACTGTCACTCTCTTGAAAACTTGCATGTCTATTTTACCTATTAACAGTATTTAAGAGAAAATAGCTTCTCTAGTCAATATCATGACAAAAAAGGGGGTCTCTCTCTCTCATCTGAACTTATTTCTCTCCAGGCCCAGTTCCAACCAATATAATAAACCCCAGTCCATCACCTGATTCCGTCCTTACTGGGTTTGTTAAATCTCCAAACAACCTGTTCCCAACATTTTACAGTCTTATATGTTTTTGTTAATTGCCACAAGGGATACGGTTGGGGGTTGGTACCTATATGGCACACATATTGTTTATTTTCTCTGCCATCAATCCTTTAGTCCCTTCAAGCATCTGGCCAACTCCTTATTTCCCTTCAAAGATCCATGTGATCCTCACATGTTCCTGAAATTCTCCACTAACATCCCCCTCCTACCTCTGTCTGATTTAAGAAAAATTCTTATCAAAACTTATCCACAATCATCTCTCCCATAGAAAAACCTAGGGCCTACTGTGATTACTTACATGCCTGACTACAAAGACCAACTAAATAATGTCATGGTCTAGTACAAAATATAAATATAGAAGACAGAAATAAGAAAAATGGTCATGATAAGTATAGCACATCGGTACAGATTTTTGCTTTGATGGACATAATTCCTGCATAAGTACTATACTCTTCTCTGCCTCATTCACTTACCAAAAAGAATTTAAAGATAGTGATAGTAGAGTATTAATCAGGCATGAGATTTTTTTAGCAAGGGAGACCTGAGCTGAAAGCACCGATCATACTCAGTGATCTCCACAAAAAGTCATTCTGTCTCTTGGAAAGCTGACAGTCTGTAGAACATAAAGCCTTATCACTTTATTTTATGTCTGTTGATGGCACAGAACCTATTACATTGTAGCACTCAAAAATGTGTTTTTTTAATTTTGTATTATCTTTATTTATTTAATGGATAGAGACAGCCAGAAATTGAGAGGAAAAGAGGTGATAGAGGGGGAGAAACAGAGACGCAGCACTACTTTGCCTCTTACAAAGCTTTCCCCTGGCAGGTAGGGATTGGGGGTTCAAACCTGGGTCTTTGCGCACTGTAACATGTGTGCACAACCAAGTGTGCCACCAATTGGCCCCCTCAAAAAATGTTTGCTGAAGATTCTTCTGAATACTGCAGCATGACATATTAAATCCATAGTCTTATGTCCAAGTATATTCAAACTTTGTACAAAAAATTATGTAAGGATCAATCTTAAATCATTTCTATTTGAACATAAATCATTTGTTCCGCACCAAAATACAGACTGTCTTGTGCACTTCTACCTAGAACATGCCTACGAAAAACTAAAAACTCAGTACATATTTGTTCAAGTTGTTCAAAGTGAAAAAATGTAAATATGAGTTAGAAGCCTGTCTCCATAGGAATTGGTCTACCACAGAATCTTCAAAGGTGGTGGGGTGGGGTAGGAGAGGAGCTCAGACTGCAACTTTGACTCTGCCGTTCACAATATTTCCAGTTCGCATTACATAATCTCCCACGAATCCTTTGTGCCATGGAAGAGAAAGCTGAATCCATGTGCCACAAGCCCAGTTAGTCATAGGCTGCTGGCCTAAAGCACTGCTTATGTTTTATTTTTACTTTATCTTTTTTTTTATTACATACAGGGTTACAGGTGAGGCTTGGTGCCTGCAGGAGAATTCTACCACTCCTATCAGTCTTGTATTTTTTGTTTTGTTTTGTTTTTTGACAAAGACATAGAGAAGTAAGAGGGAAGGGAGGGGAGATAGAGAAGTAGAGACAAAGACAGATATCCACAGCAATGTCTCACCACTCATGAAGCTTTCCCCCTACAGGTGAGACCACGTCCTATACCAAGTCCATGCACATGGTAATGTACCTACATGGATGCATCACCACCCAGCACCTAAAAGTGCTGCTTCTGATACTGTTAATGGGTTTTGACAATTGGCACTTAATTCCTTGATTTTTTTTTTTTTTACCTCCAGGGTTATTGCTGGGGCTCAGTGCTTGCACCATGAATCCACTGTTCCTAGAGGACATTTTCCCCCTTTTTTTGCCCTTGTTGTGGTTATTACTATTGTTGTTGTTGTTGATCATGATGTCATTCATTGTGGGAGAGGACAGAGAAAAATGGAGAGAGAAGGGGAAGACAGAGAAGGGGAGAGAAAGATAGACACCTGTAGACCTGCTTCACCTCCTGTGAAGTGACTCCCCTGCAGGTGGGGAGCCGGGGGCTTGAACCGGGGTCCTTAAGCCGGTCCTTGCGCTTTACGCCAAGTGTACTTAACCCGCTGCGCTACAGCCCGAACCCCCACTCCTTGATTTCTAAAACTAATTGTGTGCTGTTTCTTCTGTTTCTGTGAGAAGACTCTGACATTAACAGGTGAAAATGAACACTGGTTTAAAATTTGTAAAATCAACTTAAGCCTTTTTGACTGTCTACATGCCAAACCTGCCTAAGGCAACAATTGATAAATTCTCCATGTGCATTTTCCCAGGCGATTCCTGTGTAGACCATGCCAGCATGCATATCATTGCTTTTGGCTAAAGAAGTAAGAGAAATAAAGCACAATAACAGAGAATCTTTCGATCCTTTCTAATTTAATAGTTTTAAAAAAAAAATCAGTCAACACAATGTATCTCTATCTTTCACATTCCATAGTAGAGATAAAGCACATATGCAATTTTTTACATTTGAAGGGCATTCAAATTGATTCTTCTCTAGCAACCTCTATTCCAATTATGAGGTTGGCTTCTGAAGGTTAGGACTCTTTTCTATCTTAAATACCATTATCTTACTTTGGAAAACCAATTCTTCTCCTAAAGAGAATAAGTAAAGTAGGAAATGGCAAGAGTAGAGAAGATACATATATAAAATGTTCCTAACAAAATGTAAATGTTGTCCATGGCCTTTGCAGTAAGGTGATCTTCCAGAGAACAGGGAAACAAAGGAGAAGGCAGTAGTTAGGTCTGCATGCCTCTGCATTTTAGCTGAGCTTTCTAAGGAATGCTCCCCCCCACCCCCCGCCAATTTCTACTAATTATGTCTTGACCCAGTATAATAGTTCAACTGATAGGGTGGGTGCCTGCTTTGCCATATACATGGCCTATATTTGATCCTCCAGGACAATAATGTATTCCAGTACCACAATACATACAATATAATACAGTACTGCAATACAGTTCAATACAGTACTAGAGTACTAGAATATAACACAATACAATATAATACAATACAATAAAGACAGTAATACTATACTGGAGGAAGCTGCAGTATTATCATGTCTCTCCCTGTCTATCTAAAAAAGGAAAGAAAAAAAAAATCCCAGGGCAGTGTAAAACATGCATGCATGAGGCCCTAGTAAGTGGGGGTATATACATACATACACATACAAAAAGAAATACAAAAAAAAATGTCTAGCATCATATGGTGAGCTATGCTGCCCATCTAGGTCTCACGCATTTGTGTGTGTTATTAATAAATCTCTTTTTTTCTCTTATCAGTCTGCTTCAAGTATGTTTGATAAATTTCTATCCAATCATAAAGCATAAAGGAAGGAAAGCAGACACAGATAGTTGGTCTTTAGTGCACCCTCTCTCCATTTCTCCTCTATATCACCATGACCATGACTGAAGTGATTGACACAAGGTCTCTATAATGCTGTTTAATGTTGCTATGTACTTATTCCACCCATATTTTTTGCTTTGGGATTTAAGTCACCTTTTTACTCAAATTTATTTCAGAAGAAAACTTTATATCACATGCCACCAATAAATGTAATCATAAAAATAAATTCAATGAAAACAAAGCGATGTTATTAAACTCTGTCTACATATGCCATGTCTGCCAAAGGCACTAAGGAAAAAAAAAAAGTGGCCTCAGGCCCAAGGAAGTGTTAGCATTCACTGAAGACTAACAATAAACTGAGACTTTCTTTTCCATTGCGATAAGGATTGAAAGACAAAAAGGAAATGACTTGGGAAATAACAAACCACCCAGTTTCTAATTTTTTTTTTCCCCAAACTCCCACTGTTTCTGAATATTTGAGGAACCAAATATACCAGTACTGTTAATTGATTTTTGTTTGCTTGTTTGTTTTCAGTTGAGAATCTTCTAACACATCAAATGTAAATGAATACTTTAAAAAAGTCCCACTTTTAAGCCTATTAGAAGTTATTCAGTCTTGTTTATCTCGACTAAGCAAGAGGTAGGAAAAGGCACACAAGTAAGCCCTTGGATATTCTACTCTAGAAGGTCCTTCAAAATCTCCACCGACAGCAAGGGCAACAAAAGGGAATAAATAAAATTAAAAAAAAAAAATCTCCACCAATTTATAGTGAGTGTAGGCTTAAAGCTGCAAGCATGCTTGTTTGTCATCCTGTAGAAGGGAGAAAGATGCAGAGATGATTGAGGATTCATCACACTTAACAAAGCATTGGATAGAAAAGAATGATTTATAAGAATTTTTTTAACTTTTTTATTCAGGAAAAGTGAAAGCGTGTGTACATATCAACACATGGGCAGACAATCTTATGGTGACATTTGGTTTCTTTTATTATTTATTATTATTATTATTTTATTTATTATTATCTTTTATTATTATTATCATTATTTATTTATTGGATAGAGAAAATCAAGCAGAAATCTAGAGGGGAAGGGGTGATAGAGAAGGAGAAAGACACCTGTAACACTGCTTCACCACTCAGAAAGTTTTCCCCCTACAGGTGGGAGTTAGGGCCTCAAACGTGGGTCCTTGTGCATTTTTTTTTTTTTAACCAGAGCACTGCTCAGCTCAGGTTTATGGTGGTGCGGTGGATGGAACCTGAGACTTCAGAGCCTCAGGCATGAGAGTCTCTTTGCATAACCAATATACTATCTACCCCCGCCCTCCTTGTGCATTTTAGCATGTGCACTTGACCAAGTGCACCATTACCCAGTCCCAGAGTCAGTTCTTTTATGTACATCTAATGCCTACCTTCACTTGGTTTTCTAAGTCACTCCCAGACCTTTGGGCTGTCCTTTCTCTTCCACTTTATTAGTTAACATTAAGTTCTTCAACACTGTTTTTAAACTTTTTTATTATTTATTCTCACTTTTGTTGCCCTTATTTTATTGTTATTGTAGTTATTGTTGTTGTTGATGTCATCATTGTTGGATAGGACTGAGAGAAATGGAGAGAGATGGGGAAGACAGGGGGAGAGAAAGAGAGAGACCTGCATACCTGCTTCACTACCTTTGAAGCAACTCCCCTGCAGGTGGGGAGCCTGGGCTCGAACCAGGATCCTTACTCCAATCCTTACGCTTTGGGCCACGTGAGCTTAACCCACTGTGCTACCTCCCAACCCCCTCTTCAACACTTTTATGGGAAAACATGTGATAACACAAAACAAAATGACCATAGACTCGTAGTCCCAGTTAAGTACAAGGCCTCCTGTCCCTCTGAACTATCCCTAACAATCCCGGCTCAACTTTTGACTGGATTTGTGGCTTTGGGCAAACAGGTGCCTTCCTAAGACTTAATCTAAGCCTCTACCCCCGTCCCCCAACGTATGATGGTAGATGATGGTGACTCCATCATCGACCTCTCTCTGTTTATATAAACCATCATCAGTCCTCTCTCCTGGCCTAAGGATTAACCTTCTTGTTGTTTTACTGGCTACCATTTTTTCTCCTGTACTACCTTTCTGCTCTGTAGAAGATGGGTTTGTTTTCTTTAATGTATATTAATTCATTTCCCAATTTTTTTAAATCCTCCAATGGTTTCCCTGAAGAAAAAAAAAAATCCAAAGTCTCTAGTATATACAAAGTCTATAGTATCTACTTAGCCCTGCAATAATCTAACCTTTACTAAAGAAGACTTGTACATACCTGGCTTATCCCCTACCTCTACAGACTTCTATAGATCTTAAGTCCTTTGATGCCTGGTGTTCATTATGAAAGAATCATTCCTGCACAGTCTTCCATCTGACAATGGAAGTAGCAACTCATTGTACAACTTTTGGAGTTGAAGTTGGAGGAAGGGGTGGGGGTAGCTGGCCACAAGTATGCAAAATATCATAATAAAATTCCCTCCAGAGGGCGTTGGATGGTAGCACAGCGGGTTAAGCACACATGGCGCAAAGAGCAAGGACCTGGAGTTAAGGATCCTGGTTCAAGACCCCCCCCAAGCTCCCCACTTGCGCTAGAGGGTAAGGGGAGTGTCGCTTCATGGGTGGTGAAGCAGGTCTGCAAGTGTCTATCTTTCTCTCCCCCTCTCTGTCTTCCCCTTCTCTCTCAATTTCTCTGTCCTATCCAACAACATCAATGGCAGCAATAATAATAATAACAACAACAAGGGCTGTAAGAACAAGGGCAACAAATAAATGGGGAAAAATGCCCTCAGGGAGCAGTGGATTCGTGGTGCAGGCATAGAGGCCCAAAAATAACCCTGGAGGCAAAAAAAAAAAAATTCCCTCCAGAGGGCATCAAGGCCAAGCTAAATGTGAAAGGTAGTCTATTTATGATCACATCCTCTAAAATAGACTACATTGACCCATTCCCTATTTTAATTTACTCTCTGTGTTCTGTTTGTCTCATTTGCAGCCAGCTTCTCATTCAGATGCTTCATTTATTAATGTATTTTAGTTCCCTAAGGGAAAGCAGGGTCAAAAACAAGTCATCTTTTTGTTAAGGCTGGAATTATTTCACTATGGTAAATACTAAAAACCAAGACCCAGCACAGGCATTGGCACAAGATTATTTCACCCTTTATTAAATGTCTCCAACAAAAGAATCATTAATGATTCCCAATTTTATAATATCAAAGCAGCAAGTTCAGCAGTTGGCTAGCCAATTTTCTATAAGTCATGCTTCTTAGAAACAAAAAAATTCAAAAATAAGTTCATCTAAGGTGAAAGTCTAATAAAAGAAATCTTCTCTCTTGCTACCAAACTAACTTAATTCTAAGTAAAATAAAAGAACTGAAACAAATATAGACACAGGATCATCTTACTGCCTATTGCCTTCCTGATAAAACATGCTGACAAGGATAGAGGTGCTGTTAGTGTACTTTGGGGAGCACTGTGACTGCACATTTCCAACTAGGTAAACTCATTTGCAAGCGGGCACTTTTGTGAAAATGGGCCATAACATATGTTAATTCTTTTCATTTGCTCTGGCTCTTTAGCATAACATGTATGGAGAATATATATTTGTAAATTATCCGTCTGTTTACACCTGAAGCCTAACAGCTTATTGTTCTGGAACACCTTGTGCCTTAATCACAAATGTGACAGTACTGAAGGAATAGGAAATTTGACTTCTTGGAATGGATAACTATGTTTCCAAAATTCTGGAAGAATCATTGATTAAAAAAGCATGTTCATTTGTTTTATTACAAAGGGTCTTATTATGTTGAACCCCATCATTGAAAATATTGCTCCCTGGGAAGATGACCAGGTGGCAGGGACCAAGGTGTCTCAGACCTCACCTTGCAAGAGCCCTACCCACCCCACTAGGGAAAAACAGACTGGGAGTATGGATCAACCTGACAATGCCATGTCCAGTGGAGAAACATGTAGAGGAGTCAGACCTTTCCCCTTCTGTATTCCATAAAGAATTTTGATCCATACTCTCATAGGGAGAGAAACATTAGGGGAAGATGACCAGAGGGCTCTGAACTCCAATTCCATCAGGACCTAGAGAGAGAAGAGGGAAAAAGGATGGATATTTGGAAGTAGTAATAGGTGTAGGTATGACTTAGAAAGGAAGAGAAGGCAAGACAAGACTATAGAAAAAATGGGCAAATATTTATAAATATAGATAGTTATAGATATAATAGTCAACCCATATCTGTAACCCTGGAGAACTACTGCAGTTTCCAATAGAGAGAAAGGGGACATGGAACTCCAATGGTGGAACAGTGCAGAATTATATTCCTGTTATCTTAATATGAAATCACTAATAAAATTCAAGAAAGAAAGAAAGAGAAAAAAAAAGTACTGCCATGAGTATAGTAGGGTGGCAGGATAGATACAATCAGGAGCATTCCTCTATGCTAATAGCAAGCAACTCAGAAGAAATACAGAAATCCACCCCATTTACAATAGCAATAAACACTATAGATTATCTAGGAATAAATTTAACATGGAATTCAAAAACAGATAAACTGAAAATTGAATCATTACTAAAGGAAACAGAAAAGACACAAAGAAATGGAAGGATATTCTGTGCTCAAGGACATGAAAACTTAATGCTGTTAAAATGACTATCCTACCCAAAACTATATACAAGCTTAATGCCATCCCTATCAAGGTTTCACCAAATTTCTTTAAAGGAATAAAACAAAAGCTACAGAAGTTTATCTGGAAGCAAGAGATACCCAGAATTGTCCAAAAAAATGCTGAACAAAAAATAACAAAAATGAAAATATCATGCTTCTTGGCCTCAAAATTAAACTACAGGGTGATGAAAACATCCTGGTACTAGAAGAAAAATCAACTCATAGACCAAAGAAATACATTGAAGGCCCAAAAATAAATCTGTACACTGACAATTAATTTTTGACAAGAAATTCCAGAAATCAAGTGGAAAACAAAGAGTCTCTTCAACAAATGGTACTAGAAAAATTGGGTTGCAACTTGCAGAATAATTAAGTAGGACCATCACTCATCACCATGCACAAAAGTCTACTCCAAGTGGATGTTACACCAGAAACCATCAAATGCATAGAAAAAATTGGAATTGAAGAAAAACACTTCACAATGTTTGCTTCAAAACATCTTTGAAGACTCAAATCCAATAGCAAGGAAAACAAAAGAACATAACAATGGATTTACATCAATTGAAAAGCTTCTGCACCATGAAAAAGTGAAAGGAATAACCACCAAAACAGAGAGAACTCCTATGGAGTGGGAGAAGATCTTTACACACCATACATCAGACAAGAGGCTAATAACCAAAATATCTAACAAGCTCCTAAAACTCAGCAACAAATATATGGACAACCCAATTAAAAATAGAGGAAAATGGAGCAATTCTTTACGAAGAAGATACTCAGATGGCCAACAGATATATGAAAAAAATGCTCAGAGTCACTGGTTATCAGAAAAGTGCAAGAAAAAAATGAATGCCACTTACTAATTCATACTTTTGAGAATGTTATACATCTGAAAGGTCAAAAGCAAGAAATGCTGGGGATGTGTAAGGGACAAGTGCTTCTGCACTGCTGGTAGGAATGCAAATTGGTTCAACTCCTGTGGGAGACAGTCTAGAAATATCTCATGAAAGTAGAAATGGACCTATCCTATCCAAAGAACTGGCAATCCCTCTCTTAGGGATTTATCCAAAGAAAACAAAAATATCCATCAAAGAGGTCTATGTAAATAAATACACAGCAGCACTATTTATAGTAGATCAAACATGGAAACATTCCAGATGTTCAAAAGGAGATAAATCATTGAGAAAGGTAGGTGTGTGTGTGTGTGTGTGTGTGTGTGTGTGTGTGTGTGTGTGTGTGTGTGTGTGTTGTATGCCCATGAACACACCCCAGCAATTAAAAAAATGATAAAAGTCATCTCCTTTGCCTCATCTTGGACAGAAAATGAGGGAATCACATTAAGTGAGATCAGCCAGAAGGAGAAGGGTGAATATCAGATAGCCTCAATCATAGAAGAAAAAAGAAGGGAAAGGCAAAAACAAACAAAACAAAAACAGTAAAACTTAGAATAAACATAGTCTATTGGAACAAGACAAAGAACTTGGGGAGAAAACGCTGGAAGTGAGGGGCAGAGGGGATATATGGGATCTGATGCATGATGATGGTGGAGGAGAACTCAAGGAGCTGGTGAGAGTAGTATGCAGACACTTCTTACGGAAAGAAAAATTATACCCATGTGACAAAAACTATCATTATACCTCTAATTTTAAAAAAATCAAAATGTGAGAAAAGAAACTCTTACCATATAGGAAAAATATAAAATAGTACCGTAGTCAACTTATTTCTTTTTCTTTTTTTTTTTTTTTTTTTTTTTTGCCTACAGGGTTACTGCTGGAGCTCGGTGCCTGCACCATGAATCCACTGCTCCTAGAGTCTTTTCCCCCCCTTTGGTTGCCCTAGTCAACATATTTCTTATGTTCCCTTTATACAAATACAAGGTGATGCATTTGTGAGGTAATTCCACTTGTATGTTGATTTGACAATTAAAATAGTGTGGTTATTCAGAAAAGCACAGACAAGCACAACATATATACCTAGAGAAACAACTATATAATTATGATCACAAAGTCTGTGTCCAATAAGAACACTACATTGAGTCAAACAATTAAAATTAAATCAATCAAATCAATTAAGTCCCAAAACATAGAAACAAACAATGAGCAGTGATTAACTTTTATGATGTAGGCAGAGAAGACTGGCATTCTGAAACGACTACTGCATTGTACGAGGTTCTGTGGCAGAACCCTTAATGCAGTCATTATTTCATGTATCAATCAAAGTGATTATGCAAATACATTTTCACTTAAGAGGAACCTTAGAAGGTATTAAAAAATTATTAGCTCAAGCAGTTAGAGAATAGCTCAAGCAGTTAGAGAATGGCTCAACAACTAGAGAACAGGACTTCCATGTGTGAGATTCCAAGTTCAGTATCTAACATCACATACACTGGCACAAATCTTCAGACAAAATACTAGCCTATTCAGGTCCTGGAACATGATGGAGAGGATCTAGTGAGGGTTGTATTGTTATGTGGAAAACTGGGAAATGCTATGCATGTACAAACTATTGTAATTACTGTCGACTGTAAAATATTAATCCTCTAATAAAGAAATTTAAAAAAATACAGGAGTCGGGCAGTAGCGCAGCAGGTTAAGCATACGTGGCACCAAGCACAAGGACTTGTGTAAGATCCCGGTTCGAGCCCCCAGCGTGGCTTCACAGGTGGTGAAGCAGGTCTGCAGGTGTCTATCTTTCTCTCCCCCTCTCTGTCTTCCCCTCCTCTCTCCATTTCTCTCTGTCCTATCTAACAACGACAACATCAATAACAACAATAATAACTACAACAACAATAAAAAAAATACTAGCCTAAGTCATGTAGTCAGTAAAAGACAGACCTGTTGTCCAAAAAGGATGACAAAGGACCTAGTGGGGGTTGTACTGTTATATGGAAAACTAGGAAATGTTATGCATGAACAAACTATTGTATTTACTGTCAAATGTAAAACTATTAATTCCCCAATAAAGAAATATTTAAAAAAAAATACAGATCAAAAGATGTCCCATATGCATGGTATATTGCATCAAAGCAAAGGACTCTGGGGAAGGAGGGTATTGGAGGGGTGGAAGAGAACTATGGGATCCTGGTACATAATAAAATTTTACTCATATAAATGATTGCACTATAAAGCATTAACCCCCTCAAAAATGGGGAAAAAAGACAACCTATATAATTGACTTCAAATATTGAGTCAAATAGTGAGTTTTCTTTTTGGGGTTTTTTTCCTTTTGTTTTGTTTTTCTCTCTGCAATACCATCACATCCCCTTCTTAACATGTAAATACTAATCACTAGTAACATAATGAGAAAACTCATGCTGGG
Source organism: Erinaceus europaeus (assembly GCF_950295315.1). NCBI lineage: Eukaryota > Metazoa > Chordata > Mammalia > Eulipotyphla > Erinaceidae > Erinaceus > Erinaceus europaeus. The sequence goes on along the minus strand of NC_080163.1, from coordinate 146,932,987 downwards.
GATAAAATATTCATATTACTTACATCACAGTTGGATTTAAATAGATCTTGACTCTAAGGTCAGTGGTCCTTTAATGAGATATATTGGGCTGTTGAAAAAGTCATGATGTATTTTTCTATGTTTTCTATGCAAGAATGTGTCATAACTTTTTCAACAACCCCATATAAATAAGGGTTACTTGGAGAACAATTTTATATAGATTTCTCTGATAAGTTCCAAAAATAAGTTATTCTTTTTTTTAATTCCCTCCTCTAGATACTGGGTGACAGACTGAACAAGAAAAAAAGACAATGCAGCCTCACTCTGCCACTAATAAAGCTTCTGTCTTGCAGATGCTCGGAAGGCTCAAAACTGGCCCTTGAGCACAATAAAGTGTGTGATTTCCCAGATGAGCCACCTACCAGCCCCTAATAAATTCTTACACATAGTCAAGAAACTTCTCTGTAAGAAACAACCTGATTACATATGTGAAAAATTCCCCTCCTTTTAGATAGAGCAGGGTATGCTAATGAGATAAAAGTCGTGATTTTTTTCCCTTTTCACAGATTCACCACAGTGTTACAGTTTAGGTAATGTGCCCATTATAAAGATGATAAAAGTTTTCTCCAAAGTCTTGAGATCCATGGCAAGTAAAGGGCATTAATTATTATTCAGTGCCAGTTTGATCAAGCTACCGTCACAAAACTCTTCACCCCCATATTTTTACCCTCAGTCTTAAGCTGAGTGCAAAATAACACTATTAATTAAGTAGAGTCACTGAAAGAGCAGCCTGGCTTTTAGAGTAAAAACTACCACTTAACACTATCTGAATAGAATTTCTGCAGCTTAATTTAATAAATGAGGCATCGTTTTTAGACTCCAAGCATAATAAACTCTCATTTGCATTGACTGGATTCATAAATTCATGCTGTTAAAAACCTGTTTCTGTCAGGGTTGGCCCAGGCCCCCACAGCTTTCACTCACATTCCAATTCTGAGCGGCAGGAGGGAGTTTGCCCATCACAAGCATCAGCTATCATTAGTTCATTTTCTTTAGTGCTGCTTGAGGAAGCGGCATGAAGCCTGACAGGGTGCAGGCTGCTCATCTAAAACAAGTTCTCCACTGCTCCAAAAGGAAAAAAAAAATGTGGACGACAGCTCCCCATATCCCTATACCACAAACTGACTGTTTTCCTTGGCAAAAGATATAAGTAGAATATTAAGAGTCTAAGATTCTTGAGAAACACTGATCTTGGGCTTGGATTTATACACACACACACACACACACACACACACACACACACACACACAGCAAAAATTAAACCTATCAAAGAGAGTTATGTATGTAAGAAGAAGGAAATGAAGGTGATTGTGTTGTGATGTGCTAAGGGCCTTGGTGAATTCCCCTTAAATGTACAATGTAATGATGCAAATGAATCAAAATAAACAGACTTCTTCTGGGGCAGGGTAGTGGCTCACCTGGTTGAGTGCACGTGTTACAATGCACAAAGACCCAGGATCAAGCCCTCAACCCCCACTTGGGGTGCGGGAAGCTATGCAAGTGGTGAAGCAGTGTTGCAGGTGTCTCTATCACCCCCTTCACTCATGATTTCTGGCTTTCTCTATGGAATAAATAAATAAAAATAAATAAATAGACTTCCTAGCAGTAGAGGAGGTAGTACTAAGCAAGGTCTGGTTCTGGCATGAGAGCTCTCTGAAGTTAGGAAAAAAATGACTAGACAAAAGTAGAAAATGACTTCAGTGACAAACTGTTCACTGAATGGATCAGGTAGAATGAATCTTCCATGGAGGCAATGAAGTATTAAAATGAATTTTCATTTGTATGAGCTGGTAGGATAAAATATAAATTGTGCATCAAGAGAATCTATTCCATAGCAGAGGGTGTCCCCTTATTAAAATTACAGCAACATTGATCTGCATCCCAAGTCTGACATTCACTGTTGCATGCTTTTCTTTGAGCTAATCACTATTAGTACATATACTATTTGGGGGGATAAAGTGATTGTCTCAGCATGTGGCAAGTCCCTTAATATCTACACTTTATTTTGAAATCAAAGAACACTTAATGGGTAGGAAAAATGTACATGAGTTTATTTGTAAAATGTACTAATTAACCTTAGATATCTCTCTTATCTCTAATACACTGTAACTACAGCAATGATTTGATTATGAATATGAACAAATATACATGTATGTTTGCCAGTGAATTAATTCATTTATCAAAGAATTGATGGCCATCTAAGTCATCTAGTAAAATAACTATGTAGACCATGACTGGAATAAAAATGCATGTAATATCCCTGATCCCATTCCTATAGATTTGCAATCTCTTAAAGTGATAGCATGAATATAAATTAACTCTATGGAAGGATTTTCCTGGCCTCTGATAAGAGAACATGAGTTAGGTGACATTGGTTTGACCGAGGGACAGTTACATGATTCAAGACATTCAGTTAATATTCTCTGGGTAGGGATGTAGCTCAGTGGTATAGTACATGCTTCGTATGCATGAGGTCCTGGGTTTGATTACCAGCACCTCCCCTTAAAAAAAGCCAAACAAACAAATAAAAAGAAATAGTGTTTCTCAAGAATTGATATATATATAGATACTGAAATAGTAATAAAGCCAATCTCCTAATCTGAGACTCTGATACAGTAAAATTTTCAATACAATGTAACAAGCCATCTATACAGGACTGTATACATACTACTCTGGTCTTCAAAAACACTTTAATATATATTACACTTTTATTTTTAAGAGGAAAAAATATTTCAGAGACCAGAGTACCACTCTATAATCTGCAGTGGCAGGGATAGAACACAGGAAGGGCTCCACACAAGCAAGGCATGTACACTGATTTCTGAGTCACCTCCCCAGGCATTCCTTCAAACATTTCCTGAAGGCATTATTATAAGCTGAATTTTTAAACATGCTACCATACATATTTACTATTTTCTACAAGGTCACCCTGAAATTCAAACCAGGGAAGAATGAGAAAAGAAATTCAAGCAAGGAATACTCAAGAATGCCTCTTTTCATAAGTAGAATTTGAAGGAAGATTATCAAAGTCACAGAGACACAAAGAACAAAGCAGTGACATTGGAAAAATGCAAAATCTAAAAAACAAAAAATAGACTTCATCAAAGCAAGTAAACAAAATGTGCTCACCCCCCCCTAAAAAAAAAGCATCTCACAGGCAGCTTCCGTTTTTGTAGTTGATTCAGTTTGAGGTTGCATAGCATAAACATCTTATTTTATTCCTGAAGGCAATGGTAAGGCTGCTAAAAAAAAAAAAGGTAAAGAGAGAAAACTGACAATGATGCCAAGGTTAATTGTGTAGTTAGAGTACATCAGCCTCCACTGTAAGCAAGAAAATGTATCTTTTTCCAGAAAACACAGTGCATATGCACACATGTTTAACTGTATTATTTAACTTGGGTTCCTATATTCCTCAGAATGTCCTTCTCCGTAATACTGTAGCTGAACTGTGAGAAGAAGAAGTACCAAGCAAATAAGGCTAAGCACTTTTCCTGATGTTTTTTGAATCTGAAAACACAGTTAAGCCGGTCTGTGTCAGCAACCATCTTCCTAGGTGCTTAGCAGAAGCAGTCAACATAAGGATTTCCACTCACAGAGAGAACCAGAAGCAAGATATCATATGAGCCTTTGCAAACAAAAGTTTATCAGGATTCAGGAATTATATAAGCCAAAAAAAGGTGGATCTGAGGCTTAAATAAGTATGTAATGATTCAGAATCCTGAATTACATCTGACTCCCTCAGCTTCTCTCCACTTCTCCACATCAGAGACCACAGTCCAATGAAGCCACATGTGGAGGAATACAAAGTAACTGTTCACAGGCCAGTGAGAAGTCTGGAGTGCAGTCCATGAGAAAATGATGCCAAGGAACTAGATAAACCCAAGTTCCCTTAAGGATGGTCTGAAGAAAAGTCTACAACTATTCAGTCTCCATTAATATATCTATCAAATATAGATGATATAGATATAATATAGATACAGATACAGATATAGATATAATGACTCTCATATTTATTTGTGGATTGATAACCTATTCTAGACTTACATAATATTTTCCAAAGTTATCGGGGCATTTTAAGAGCCCCATATATTCTACCACCTCCATGTCAAATACTTGAGATGGACTTTAATCTTCTCTACCAAATTTGCCTAGTTCTCTGACTCCAAGATCCATGAGTCACTAACCCAGTGCTGATACTACAGTAAGTAATTTGCATGCATTAACTATCACTAGAATTTTATAGCATAGGTATAAAATTGGTCCCATTTTGAATTAAACACCCTGAGGCTTATGATGGCAAATAGTCTGGTCATTGCCACATACAATGAGCCTAACAGCAACTTTCATATAATAGTTCAAGTGGCTGCAAACAGCAGAACTATTTAAGGAAATGCATTCATGAAGTAAGACAACATCTTTGTTTCCATTAAAAAAAAAAAAAACATAAAGGGATGAGAGTATATACTAAGTTTATAAAGCCATCCATTAGAGAGTGGAAGATTTTATTAAGTAAATACAGATATGCTCTGAACCAGATTGGTATTACTCTGAAACTAGGGGGTGGGTACATATACATATACAGGGGTGAGGGATCTGCTTCATCCTGTTAAGCCTGTCAATGCAGTGTTAAGGCTAACACAGATCAAGAGTCAATGTAGAGAAAAGGTACAATAAGTACCAGTAGGCCAGTTCTAAAAGTTTTGAAACCACCTCAAATGATAGTTTGCATTGTATTTGGTGGTATCACAGCAGAAAACTCAAAAGAAAGAAAATTGTACAGAGTCTCTGGTTTTATTTTAGACTGGACATCTAAATAAAAGCACACAATAAATTAGATAGCATAAAGTATAGAAGCCATATTGCAGCAAAGAATGCTCTTCACTCTTTTTTTTTTCCCCAGCATCTTAAGTGGTACCTTTTTCATGGGCAGTAATTTTAGGAGTTATGACATCCAAAATGATAATACCCAGCAGATCTGAGATCAGAGTGAGAACACTCAAACCCAATTCCATCTGCTTGGGCAGATGGCAAAGTGCACTGAATTTCTACAAGTCTCCATGTGCTCAGTGCCCCATCAGCACATTGATTTCCTGATAAGAACATACGGAAGGTTCTTAAGGAAAAAAAACATTTTGTGTTTTTACACTGAGTGTGTTGACAATAAGTCTATGATTCTTTCTGACATGACCTTAAGAGTAATGAATGAATGTGTGTAGCATGACACTCTTTATAGGAAAAAAGATGTGTATGACCTGAAAATAATAAAAGATGTCAAGTATATTGAAGTGTGTTACAAAGAATTTCATTTTATTTTCAGGAGACAATCTCAAGAAGCCATAAATCTCTTTGCCTTCTTTTAGAACACCAAGGTTCTGTGATGTCTATGAGGTTGGGTAGAAAGTGTCACTGACATTTAAAAAAAGAAAAACAGAAAAAAGAAACAAATGTTAGCATCTTCCTGCCAAGAAAAAGACGGCTCAGCATTTTGACACAGGAATCCAAAGCAGAAAATCCATAGTGTTGTGGCATTTATTGTCAGACATGGAGTAGCGTGGAAGAGGAAAAACTAGGGGAAAAAAAATGACCATGAGGATAGAAAGTAAATTCAGGCTCCACCTCACATCTGGGTAAAGTAAACTACTTCTCAATGTTTTTGTCTATCAAATAATGCTAATGAGCTTATTAGGAGATCAAGTGTATAAGTAGGTCAAGCTTGTAATAACCAACTTGTAAGAGGCAATAATAGTGAAAATAGTAAGTAGAATAAATAAGAAAAGTGATCAAACAGTATTACCCATAGAACAATATCATTTGATACTTGATAGCTTTAAAAGTATTTTCAGTAAATAATAGTATTATGAATAAACAAATTCCTTAATTCTCCGGTACGATGTTCCACATTGGTAGAAAAAGTTGGATCTGGTTCCTAAGCTTCTGAAGCCCACCACGCCTGCTCAGTTTATTGGGCTGTTAATAGTTTGCTGTACAGCTATTGACACTTAGGTCCATTATAGGTGTCTGGTTTCCATGTAAGGGCATTATTTTTGCTTAAAAGGGAAATGGCAAGGCTTTCTCTAAAAGACTGGTGTCCGAAAGATCACAAAGCTAGTGAGTGGAAGAACAAGAACATTTGGCCAATGTCATTTCACTTCCATCCAGACTAGGTATATGATAGGACAGGGCTCCAGCAGATACTTGGTCTACATGTAATTCTGTAATATAAAAAATTTTTTTAATTATTTTTTTTAAAAAAGGCCAAAAGAGCCACAAAACTAGGATTCAACTGGCTGTACAATTCTTTTCGAGAATGCAGATCAAGACCCACAGTCACCCCTCTTTTTTTAATTTTTTATATTTATTTATTCCCTTTTGTTGCTCTTATTGTTTTATTGTTGTTGTTATTGCTGTCGTTATTGATGCCGTCGTTGTTGGATAGAACAGAGAGAAATGGAGACAGGAGGGGACGACATAGAGAGGGAAAGAAATACAGACACTTGCAGACCTGCTTCACCACTTGTGAAGCGACTTCCCTGCAGGTGGGGAGCCGGGGGCTTGAACTGGGATCCTTGAGCCAGTCCTTACGCTTTGTGCCACCTGCTCTTAACCCACTGCGCTACCACCCAACTCCCAGTCACCCCTCCTATCCTATGGTTTTTGTCAGTGTTTCCTTTTTATAAATAAAAGCTATATTTTAAAAATCAATCAATCAACAAATGAATATGAAAAGAAAAGACACAGTCATCACTAACTGAAGTGAAAGTCAGTCTACTCCTGGCAAAAGTATTCGTTCTCCAGGTTTGGGGGGGGCAGTGTTAACCCTTGCTTATGGTTTGACAGCAAGCTTCTCAGGGTCAATGCAATAATGACACATGCTTCATTCAAATCCTATACAAGCCTTTTTTTTTTAATAGCTGTTCAAAGTTGGGGAGGCTGCATGAATTATCTCTTAGTTTGCTAGACAGGAATGGAAGTCATTGTGCAAACATCTATACCAAAGCATACATAATAGGCTCTCTGAGCTTCATAGCTATATTTCAATAGTATATGGGTCATTTTGAGAGAATTCAGATCAATCTGATTTTTGTAGCAGGTTCACTTTCTTTCCTGATCCCTTTCTCTCTCCTCTTTCCCTCTCTCAGGCTATACAATGACTGAATCCTCCCCTGCTACCTTAGAAATTCACTATCATTCATGAATTTATAGGGGAAGGGATTTCAGACTTCCAAGAGTGAGCTTAGTAGGGAGAGAAGCAAGGCTTATATCATACTTGTACAGTTCCAGGATCTAAGTGTACTTTCTGAGATAGGTTCAATGAATTTCTCACTGATTCTATGAAACTTTTCATATCCTGTCATTGTTTCTGCTTACACAGAAGGAAAGTATTTTATTTTGCTATTCACCAAAATTCCAGGAGTGAAACAGTATTAAGAATGAGAGTTCAAGATGTTGTGACAGTTATGCTAAAAAATTAAGAATATATAACTATGGTCTAACAGACATCCGTGGAAACCTTAACTGCAAATCAAAGAAGAGTATGAATAGCCAAATGATTCAAGATCAATATATTCCTTTATAATCCATGCTGGTGGTAACTTATTCTTATCATTGAGGAAGTACCTCAGCAAACAATTAAAATATATCTAAAAAATGCTCATTAATCCCTCTAAAAAAAACAGTATAGAATGCAAACATCCAACATAAATATCAATTTCCTGAATGTCTACTAACACATGTAATCAACAGCCTCTTGAACTGTACACTATAGGAAGCCAGAAGTGTAACAAAAAGCACACAGCCATGTCATTCAGACATTTGTCTAAAATAAAGGTGACTCCTCACTGCTGTGGGGTTAAAAGAAGTCACTCAAAAAAAATTTGCAGGGATCTTACTATCTTTTCTAGTATATATGACAGTTAACCTTCTGAGAGAAGCTGGATGGCAATTCCTTAAAGGCAGACAGAATTGGAATATAACTAAAATATGCCTACTAGCTATCTACAAAATGAGACCCCCACCTCAACTCTTCATCTTCACTATTCCAGCCTTTAGGTCCATGATTGGTCAACAATTTGTTTGGCTTTATATGTTAACTCTCTTTCCAACTACCAGGTTCCAGATGTTAGCATGATGCCAACCAGACGTCCCTAGATATACAACCCAACCAATGTGTCCTGGAGCTCTGCTTCCCCCAGAGACCCACCCTACTAGGGAAAGAGAGAGGCAGGCTGGGAGTACGGATCTACCAGTCAATGCCCATGCTCATTGGGGAAGCAAATACAGAAGCCAGACCTTCAACTTACTGCATCCCACAATGACCTTGGGACCATACTCCCAGAGGGTTAAAGAATAGAAAAGCTATCAGGAGAGGGGATGGGATAAGGAGATCTGGTGGCTGGAATTGTGTGGAGTTGTACACCTCTTATCCTATGTTTTTTTCAATGCTTCCTTTTTATAAATATTAAAAAAATAATAAAGTACAGAGAAAAAAGAAAGGCAGAGAGAACACTATTTGTTTTGGATTTTCCAGCCAAATAGTGTTTGAGTATAATAGATGCTCAATAATGTCTGTATAAGTATCAAAGGAAAGAGGAGGCAGGAAGTTAGCAAGAACAAACCAAAAAGCAAATCATTATTTTTTTTTAAAAGTTACAAAACAGGATATTATTCAACACTTCTACACCACTATAGACTTTAAAGTTGTCTCAACAAATTATTTTTGAAGATTAACTCCTTTACTTGTTTGTGTGTGTGAGTCTAAGAGAGAGAGGGAGTCGGACAGTAGCACAGTGGGTTAAGCACACATGGTGTAAAGCACAAGGACTGCTCTAAGGATCCCGGTTCGAGCCCCCAGCTCCCCACTTGCAGGGGAGTCGCTTCACAGGTTGTGAAGCAGGTCTGCAGGTGTCTCTCTTTCTCTCCCCCTCTCTACCCTCCCCTCCTTTCTCCAGTTTTCTCTGTCCTGTCCAACAACAACAACAACATCAATAACAACAACAATAAAACAACATGGGCAACAATAAGAAAATAAATACCAAAAAAATTTAAAAGAGAGAGAAAGTAAGCATGTGTGAGAGTGGTGTGTGTGTGTGTGTGTGTGTGTGTGTGTGTGTGTGTGTATACAAAAAAACAAGGAGTCGGGGAACTGAGCACCCTTCAGCTCTGGCATAAAGCCGTGCCAGAGATCAAACCTGGAGCCTGAGGCATGCATGTCCCCTGCTCTATTATTGAGCTACCTCCTTGAACCCTTCACAGCAACTTTGAAGAGAAATATCTCCTCCCCATGACTTGTGGCTTAAAAACCATTGCTACACTGCCAATTCAAAAAAAAAAAAAAAAACTTCTTTTTCAAAAGATAAGCCTGAGGTTAAGGACAATTGAAATTGAAATCAGTTCCAATGAAATACCTTTAATGGACCATTTTTGAAATGTGACATTTTTAAAAACTGACTAACACAACTTGGGAGAAAACTACCCCCAGAATCTCTGTAAGAAATATTGAGAGGTGAGATGACAGAAATGGAATTTATCTCTTCCTATGTAACATGAGAATGTAGAAATGAAGGGTGATCCTTACCAGTTCACAGGACATCTGGACTCTTTACTTCTCAATACTACATCCACCATGTTTGAACTATAAATTCATAAGCAGATCATATTTTGAAACTCAGTTGTTTTTCATCACAACTGCAAACCACTGGATCTCAGAGGCACATTGCAGAAATTACCACACATCCTGCACTGATAGCTTTAATGGCTACTTGTTTCCTTATTATTATTATATTCATGTTTTCATTATTACTGCAGGATTAATTGATCTATAACATGTCCAGATTATTTAAAAAAATTTCCACATTTATTCAAAATTTTATTATTCTGTTATCAAGAAAATCAGGCATAATCCACAAGCATCTTCTGATTCTTCATTAAAATACTTATAAATACAAAGACTTAGAACATTTTAGTGAGCATATCAGCCTAACTGTGTTGAAACAAAATATCCTCATTGTGCTTGTACATGTGTGTGTCAATTTCTCCTACAGATACCATGCTTTCCTTTAGCATAAAGACCAAGGTCAGTCTCCTTAAATACTCATGTGAAGAAAGTTACTCATTTATAGTTTTACTGCTTCTGCTGGTAGAAGCAATCAAATCATTAGCTTCATGTTTTTTATATGGCAAACACATTTTCAAACAAACTGCTTAAAGATGTTTGCTTGAAAGTAAGCTCCTCAAATTGAATAATTCTTACTTGTTTGTAATTAGTTACAGCTATCAATGTCCGGTATCAATCTTGGCAAACTTAAGAGAACTTTACTGCCAACCATCTACTGCAGGTCCAGCTCTAGACATAGTATTTGTTTTCCTCCAGGGTTATTGCTAGGGCTTGGTGCCTGCACTACCAACCCACTGCTCCTGGAAGCCATTTTCCCCATTTCGTTGCCCTTGTTGTTGCCATTATTGCCGCTACTGCTGTTGTTATTGTTGAATAGGACAGAGAGAAATAGAGAGAGACATGGGGAAGACAGAGATGGGGAGAGAAAGATAGACACCTGCTTCACCACCCTTGAAGCGACCTGCCTGCAGGTGGGGAGCCAGAGGGTCCAACAGGGATTGTTATGCCAGTCCTTGTGCTTTACACCATGTGCACTTAACCCCTTGTGCTACCACCTGGCCCCCTAGACATAGTATTTTATATGCACTGGTCTCCATTTTACAGATGAGAAAACTGGCAAACTGAGACCTTAAGCCACCTGCAGAAGCTCACAATTCTTGTAAGTGATCCAATTTCAGACATATCTGGCAAAAGCTTGTGTTTTTTGCACTATACTGACCATCTTTAGTAGCAGCTACAAAGGGCTACTTATAACTGATTTTATTTGTTACAAAGGGGAAATTGCATTCTCTGTGTGGAGCTGTAACACACATGCTGTTTTCTGCCTAAAAGCCTCCTCACCTCCCTCCTGCCAATCTTTACCTTTTAATCCCTGTTTGAGCCTGCAAAGTAGAGAACTGCAGGCAAATATTTATTCATGAAATGAGCCATTTTCCCCATTTCTAGCCCACATGAAGCTGCTCTAGTTTCTCCTCAAACTTTTGAAAAGCAATTTGCTTCTGCACTGAAAAAGAGAGAAATAAAGAATCCCAGCCCAAAGCCAGAACCAGAAATGATGGATCCAAAGTGAAAGTATCTTCAGTAAGGTAGGCACTGCAATAAATCTTAGCTACTGACAACATACATTTCAGGTATTAAAGGTGAGACACCACATAGAACTTTTAGAACTAGAGTAAAAGCTCCCCACTACCCCCATGGATAAAGGGACATTATAATAGTGAAAAGTGAACTTGAAAAACTCGAGTAAGACTGTTCTAGATAGAAATTGTCATAAAAAAAAAGGTTTTTTTTTCACTGATTTGTGAAATTAAAACCTTCATTTATAGGCCAACCATAAATTCTGAATATAGATCATCAGACAATGTTGCAGGAGTGCCTCAACTCTACCATCGCACACACACATGAGTAGACATCATTAATTGATCTTGACACTTGTTCTCACTGGACTGGGGTTAGCTTAAGCAATCTTACAAACACAGTAACCTAAGCAACCTCTATCAATCAACTGGAATTGACACAAAATACAAACAACTGCTTATGGAAGTTGGGCGGTAGCACAGCGGTTAAGCGCATGTGGTGCGAAGCACAAAGACTGGTGTAAGGATCCCAGTTCGAGCCCCCGGCTTCCCACCTGCAGTGAAAGTGGATTCACAGGCGATGAAGCAGGTCCACAGGTATCTATCTTTCTCTCCCCCCTCTGTCTTCCCCTCCTCTCTCCATTTCTCTCTGTCCTATCCAACAACGACATCAATAACAACAATAATAATAACTGCAACAGCAATGAAAAACACGGGCAACAAAAGGGAAAATAAATAAATAAATAAAACTGCTTATGTCAACATAGATAATGGTGACTATAGATGGTATATGTATATTGTTCTTTTTTTAATTTGCCTGGGGGAGGTTCTATAATATTAGTCCCTTTTTTGCTTTTGTAATAGAAAAATCACCTTTATTAAGGATGATGGCATCACATATGCATGCATATGCCCAAACTCATCACATCATGTGAAATAATGTGATATATATGCATATATGTAATCATATATTATACCTTGGTAATTCAGCTAAAAAATAAAAATAAACAAGGAAACTGTCAGGTAGATAGAATGAGGAAACAGAAGGGACTTGCTTAAAGGCACTTAAATATTTAATTACAGGTGCTCACAGAATCACTCACTGTTCTAATCACTGAATAGTCTCATGGTTTCAGAAATGCAATGAGATTTTCAAATAAGAAATGAAATTCAGCAATTAATTTATTCCACAAATATTTATTAAGCACCTTCTTTATGACAGATACCTTTGACAGTATCTGACAGAGAAATCAAAATGTATCTTATCTGCTTCTACCCTGCAGATAGAATAATTTACCCCCTTTGTAGATCCCTTTGTAGAAATCTTAGCATGCAGAAATGTGCTTCTTTTTATGCTCTGCAAGGGTCTTACATAGAAAAGGTACATTTGATCCATTTCATCCAGAGACAACCTGAAAATAGGAACTGGAGAACAGAAGTCAGAAGAGCCTAATTCTTCTTCTAGTGTTTGCCCTTCTTCTGTAGCCAGTCAACAGCATCAGGTTGAGCCTGATGTAAAGTTTCGAGACCTCCTTTGACTGGAGAGGTGGCAGTCATTGACTATGTGGGTCATAGTCTGTCTGTAGCCACAGGGGCAGTTCGGGTCGTCTCTGGCTCCCTAGCGATGGAACATAGCAGCGCACCGGCCATGGCCTGTTTGATAGCTATTGAGGAGGGCCCAATCATAATGTGCTAGGTCAAAGCCGGGTTGACGCTTGCTGTCTGTGATGAGGTGTCTGTGATGAGGTGTTTGTTCTTTACCTCAGCTGACTGCCAACTCTGTTTCCAAGAGTCTGGAACAGAGAAGTTCAGTGTAGGCGTAGGGGACCAGATTGGGTGACGAGATGTCAAGTGTTGGACAGGGTGGGCGAAGATATGGCAGGTCCGGTCGAGCGTAGACGTGGGAAATGAACTTAGATGATGCCACATCCTGACGAATATCTGGCAGAGCGATGTTGCTAAGAACTGGCAGCCATGGAACCGGGGTGGAACGGATGGTTCCAGAAATTATCCTCATGGAGAAATATAATTTGGAATCGACCAAGTGGACATGGGGGCTACGGAACCATACTGGGGCACAGTATTCTGCAGTGGAATAGCATAATGCCAGAGATGATGATCGTAGTGTGGAAGCGCTCGCGCCCCATGAGGAGCTGGCCAGTCTTGCAATGATGTTATTCCTCGCGCCCACCTTCGCTGCAGTTTTTATGAGATGTTCGTGAAATGACAGAGTGCGATCGAGAGTAATGCCAAGATAGACTGGCTGGGCTTCATGCCGGATTCTCGTATCGTCAAGCTGCACATTACGCTCACGCGAGGCCGAGGCATGGTGTAGATGGAAAACAGATGACACCGTTTTTGCAATGCTAGGGATTAGTCACCATTTTTTACAGTAATCAGATATCAGAGACATGTCTTTCGTGAGTGTTTCCTCGAGGATGTCGAACTTGGACGCCTGAGTTGCACAGCAGATGTCATCGGCGTAGATGAACTTCCTTGAAGAAGTTTCTGGAAGGTCATTGATGTAAATATTAAATAGCGTAGGAGCCAGAATAGAGCCCTGGGGGAGACCACTTGAGACAAATCTCCATTTGCTAGACTTGTCACCCAGATGCACCCAGAATCTTCTGTTTTGGAGAAGAAACGATACAGTGTTGGCCACCCATGGAGGCAGGCATCTTGAGATCTTGGCTAGGAGACCATGGTGCCAGACCGTGTCATAGGCTGCTGTGAGATCAACAAAGACAGCACCCGTCTTTAAATTCTTCTGGAATCCATTTTCAGTGTAAGAGCCTAATAAGGTAGCAGAAGGCATTCCGGATTATATAATGAAACACTGAAACTTTATAGAAACAAGAGAGGAAGCACATGATTCTCTGAAGACGCCCTGAGGAGGGCAAGGACAAGGGCAGGGGAAAATGTTAGAAGTGCCCCCAGCATCTACCCACACGTATTTAACACAGGCACTCAAGGAAGTGTACTGGAACTGGAGAAGCAGTAGAGGAACTTCAACTGTCTCATAAATTCAGAGATTTGGAATAGGGTGCTTCTGTGTCACATATAAGAGCATCAGGTAAATGGTGAAACACACAACCCTATAGCTTTGCACCCTCCTTCTATGATTTAGCAACTCTGTGACTTAGGGCAAGTTACATAAACTCTATATACCTCAGTTTCTTCATGTGCCAAATTGTTATCTTCGTAATAATAGTACCTGTCGTTTTTAAAAAGAATTGTGTAAGTTTTTTTTATAAAGTCTTTAAAATCTGGCTTGCAATATAAAATTCTCAGGTCAGTTAAAATGAAACTTTTTTTTTTTTTGGTTATCACTCTGGGCTGATATTTCAGATGGGGGCAGGGAGGGGAAGAGAGAGAGAGAAATCAAAATATCAATGCTTCCTCTAGTGGAGGACAGGTTCTAACCCAAGTGGCAAACATGGCAAAGTATCACACTATCCACGTGAATTTTTTTCCCATCCTATATAATCAATCCTGTTTTGGAAATAAAGATATGAGGTGAGACGGCTGTAAGAAATAGTTCGCGGGGGTCAGGTGGGCGGTGGCGCAGGCGCATGTGGTGCAAAGCGCAAGAATCCGAATAAGGATCCCAGTTCGAGCTCCCAGTTCCCCACCTGCAGGGGAGTCGCTTCACAGGTGGTGAAACAGGTCTGCAGGTGTCTATCTTTCTGTCTTCCCCGCCTCTCTCCATTTCTCTCTGTCCTATCCAACAACAAACAACATCAACAATGGCAATAACCACGAGGCTACAACAAGGGTAACTAAAGGGGGAAAAATGGCCTCCAGGAGCGGTGGATTTATGGTGCAGGCACTGAGCCCAGCAATAATCCTGGAGGGAAAAAAAAATTTAAAAAAAAAGAAAGAAATAGTTTGCCTAGAAGAGGGCATCTGATTTGCCATTCTTGAGACCCAGATTCAAGCTCTCTGTACCCTATATGGAAGTAAAAAGGTTCTGGGGGGAAGCCTTGTTGCTATGGTATCCTCTCTCCTCTCTATATGTCTCTGTCTGAAAATGCCAGTCCAGAGAGGTAAATACCCAGCTTAAAAAAAAATGTACCCCCACACCTATGGATATCTAATCTTTGATAAGGGGGCCCAAAGTATTAAATGGAAGAAGGAGGCTCTCAATAAATGGTGCTGGGAAAACTGGTTTGTAACATGCAGAAGAATGAAATTGAAACACCTATCTCACCAGAAACAAAAATCAACTCCAAATAGATCAAAAACCTGGATGTCAGACCGGAAGCTATCAAATACTTAGAGGAAAACACTGGTGAAACACTTTCCCACCTAAACCTCCAGGACATCTTTGATGAAACAAACCCAATTGCAAGGAAGACTAATGCTGAAACAAACCAATGGGACTACATCAAATTGAAAAGCTTCTGCACAGCCAAAGAAACTATCACACAAAGAGACCCCTCACAGAATGGGAGAAGATCTTCACATGCCAAACTTCAGACAAGAGACTAATCACCAAAATATACAGAGAACTCAGCAAACTTAGCACCAAAAAAGCAAATGACCCCATCCAAAAATGGGCAGAGGATATAAACAAGACATTCACTTCAGAGGAGATCCAAAAGGCTAACAAACATATGAAAAACTGTTCCAGGTCGCTGATTGTCAGAGAGATGTAAATAATGACAACACTGAGATACCACCTCACTCTGGTGAGAATGGCATGCATCAAAAAGGACAGCAGCAACAAATGTTGGAGAGGCTGTGGGGACAGAGGAACCGTTCTACACTGCTGGTGGGAATGTAAATTGGTCCAGCCTCTCTGGAGAGCAGTCAGGAGAACTCTCACAAAGCTAGACATAGACCTTCCATATGACCCAGTAATTCCTCTCCTGGGGATATACTCCAAGGATTCCATAATGACCAACCAAAAAGATGTGTGTACATCTATGTTCATAGCAGCACAATTCATAATAGCTAAAACCTGGAAGGAACCCAGGTGCCCAACAGCAGATGAGTGGCTGAGAAAGCTGTGGTACATATACACATATTCACAAATATTACAACAGATTAACTTAATGAATTTCAACAGAGAACAACTGGGATTTCTGGTAAAGAAAGGAACACCGCTATCTGCAAATTAGTGATTATGCTTGGACAACAGGAGCAGAAAGAAGGGCTCAAGCAGTAGTGGAACCGCATTACTAGTGAGCATCATATTTGCAATAGATTTAAATCCAGGAGGCAGAAACAAACTGGCTTAAAAAAAATAAAAAAAAACTTCCAGAGGCGGGGCTACAGAGTAGCAGCAGCTGCATTTCTCTCCTCTCCTATTCCTGGTCAACTAGGAATATCAAAGAAGATCACCTGAGACCACAACAAGAGACTAGGAACTACTTTGGGAAGCTACCAAGTCACCAGTGAGTAAAAACACATGTGGCTTATGGACAGAGAGGAGCCTCAGGAGAGATTCCTGGTGCTAAAACCCATATCTACTCCCAAGTGTCTGGTAACAGTCCAGCAGTTTGCCAGTTGAGGAGCCACCTCCAGTCAACAAAAAGACTGCTGAAGGGAGGAGGGGACTCCCCTAAGGCCCACCAAATGCAACTGTGACTCTCCATTGTTACTGCCCCTCAATTTTTTTTTCATTTATTGGGGGAGTTAGTGGTTTACAGTCTACAGTAAAATGCAGCAGTTTGTACATTTGTAGCATTTCTTAGCTCTTCACATAACATTCTAACCCCCAACCTAAGTCGTCCTCCACCATGATGTTCCAGGACTTGAACCCTCCCTCCAACCCCAGTCTTTTACTTTGGTGCAATATACCAACTCCAGTTCAAGTTCTGTTTTGTGTTTTCCCTTCTGTCCTTATTTTTCAACTTCTATGAATGGGATCATTCCATATTCTTCTCTTTATGTCTTATCACACCTAACATGATTCCTTCAGGCTCCATCCAAGATGAAGTGAAGGTGAATTCATCATTCTTAATATCACAGCTATATTCCATTGCTTATATATACAACTTTCTTAATCACTCATCTGTTGTTGGACATCTAGGTTGCTTCCAGGTTTTGGCTATTACAAATTGTGTTGCTCTGAAAGTGGGTACACACACATCTTTTTGGACAGGTGTGTTTGGTTCCTTAGGACATACCCTACGAGTGGAATAGCCTGGTCACAGATTAGGCCCACTTCTAGGCTTTTAAGAGTTCTTCAGACCGCTTTCCACAGGGGGTGGACTAATTTACATCCCCATCAGCAGTGCAGAAGGGTTCGTTTACTGCTAGCAACCTCTTCAACAATTGTTATTACTTACATTTCTAATGTATAACATTGTCACAGGAATGAAATAGTATCTCATTCTTATCTTTATTTGCATTTCTCTGACAATCAAAGAGTTAGAGAATCTTTTTATGAGTCTGTTGGCCTTTTGGATTTTTTTTCTTTTTTTTTCCAGAGCCCTGCACAGCTATGGCTGATGACAGTGCAGGTAACTGAACACTGAACCTAGGACTTAGCCTCAGGCATGAGAGTCTGTTTGCATAATCATTATGCTATCTACTCTGACCTTGGATCTCTTTGGCGAATATTCTGTTAATATCATCTCCCCACTTTTGGAATAGGGCCTTTGTTTGTTGTTTCCATTGCTGATTTTGGTGACATCTTTATATATTTTGGTTATTAGGCTTTCCTGATGTATGTCATATGTCTTTGTTTGGGTAGTGATTTATTTTGCTGTGCAGAAGCATTTCAATTTGATGTAGTGGTATTGGTTTATTTTTGCTTTTGTCTTCCTTGCAATTAGACTTGTATCATTAAAGATGCCTATAAAACTTAGATGAAGGAGAGCTCTGCCAATATTTTCCTCTAAGTATTTGAAAGTTTCTGGTCTAATGTCCAAGTTTTTGATCCATTTGGAGTTTACTTTTGTGTCTGATGAAATGTAGTGGTTCCGTTCCATTTTTCTGCACCCCTCAACCCAAGCTTCCCAACACTATTTGTTGAAGAGACTCCTTACTCCATTTAATAGTTTGAGCTCCCTTGTCAAAACTTTTATGTCCCTAGGTGTGGTAAGCTTCGCCATTTATCTTGAAGCAAAAAAGGGAAAATGAACTACTATTTGCATGTAACAATGACAGAATATTATGTGTTATTTGGGGTAACCAGATCAGGTCCAAGATGTTGTATGTAATGCTAAGTACATCGTCAAACAAACATATTTTCTGTATTTCCATGACTGACTCTTCCATAAAATTCAGGTAAGTAAACCAGTATGTATCTAACTGCTGAACACAGTACCTATCCAGACTCCACTTCCATTTCCTCCTAATAATAACTTTTTTTTTTAATTGGATAGAGAGGGATAGAGACAGAAAAGCACCTATAGCACTGCTTCACTGCTAATGAAGCTTTCCTCTGCAGGTGGTGCCTAGGGGCTTGAGCCTGGGTCCTTACACATTTAATAGATGTACTCAACCCAACAAATGATTTGTATAACTCCCTTATTTAAGTGCATAGCATCTACAGAAACCTCTCAAATAACATAGCTCTTTGATTTCCTTCCTGTCTGCTAGAATGACTACTTCCCAATTCATAAACCATTGAGCAAAGTCAATGATCACCACAACTAATAAGGTACGAAGGTGGCTATACAGAACAAAGGTAAAGTCTCCATGGGCTGGAACCAGAGTCTAGAGCTCTGTGATATTTGATTAGACAGAATAATTAATGCTGCAGGACCATTAACACAACTATGAATTCTATTATGCCAATGGCTATGAAAGTTTTTAAGTATACTTTAAATGCTTTTACCTGGGAAGATCATTCAAGTATTAAAAAGGATCAAGAATAGGCATAAAAATATGGAATTTTTTAAGCATCTTAATGTAGTGTTTCAACTTCTATTTGGTTATTGATTATCAGATACAAATCTCAGGATATTTTTCACAAGAATATCAGAAAATTAATGGGAAATGATGACCTAAGATTGGGTTTTCAAAGCAAATTATTTCCTGCCAGCAACTCCCAGGTACTTAAACAAAATTGTGTCACATAGAAGAAAGACATTTCCATTGCACTGATCAACTCTTCTATATTAATATATAATATAATGTGAAAGGGAACACATAAAGGGTTGGAAACATATTGGGTTTACGCTATAGATTACTCAATCAGAGACATCATGTCACTTCCTATAATAACCCACTAAGGTACAGAAAGTTCATTCATATTCAGAGGCCAGACGGTGGCACACCTGGTTAAGCGCACACATTACAATGTGTAAGGACCCAGGTTCAAGCCCGTGGTCCCCACCTGCAGGGGGAAAGCTTAACGAGTGGTGAAGTAAAGCTATAGGTATCTCTCTCCCCTCTCAATTTCTCTCTGTGTCTATCCAGTAATAAATAAATAAATATTTTTTTTTAAAAAGGGATCATTCATATCCAATTGGTAGGAACAAAAATTGAAATTCAAATATAGAGAGAGTCCATTTTGTAGTTTCATATTTTTTTAACTACATGATGTCAAAAATATGAATTTTCCCATTATTCATACGATGAGTCTGGTATCTTTAGATTAGTTAAAAAAAATTAAAAATTAGTCATGAAAAATTGTTCAATTTTATGTAACTTTTGCGTGTTAGTGCTTAAATAGTAACTTTGTTTTGGGCACTTAGAATGTGTTGTCTCATTTTATTTTCTTACCAACCTTGTAAGGGATGAAATATCAACTTCACTAAATAGGTAGGAAAACATCTAATTTAGTAAATTTCCTAAAATTTCTATTGCTAGTAAATGATCTAAATCTTTCTAATTTCATAGCACTTAGTACTCAGGATATGACCAATTTAGTCTATATTTATTTTTAGAGAACACGGCTGCTCAAATAACAAAGCATCCCAACATCACAACACCCAGAAGATTTAGGACTTTAGTGTTGTTGTTGCCTGTTCCTTGCTCCTCTAGGTAAAATCGGCATCAACTTGTAAAAAATTATTACTATATACAAAAGGAAATGATCATAAGAGACTAAACTAAAAAAGGAAAAGCTAACTTGGTCAAGCAGTTTTTTGTACTATGTTAACATGGAAATTGGAGAGATAGTATAGTGGTTACACAAAGTGCCTGCATGCAAGACATCCTATTTTCAATTTGTGGCATCACCAATAGTGAAAGTTGAACAGTACCGGGAGTCAGGAGTAGCGCAGCAGGTCAAGTGCACGTGGTGCAAAGCCCAAGGACCAGCATAAGGATACTGGTTCAAGACCTCAGCTCCCCTCCTGCAGGGGAGTCACTTCACAGGTGGTAAAGTAGATCGGCAGGTGTCTATCTTTCTCTCCCCCTGTCTTCCCCTCCTCTCTCCATTTCCCTCTGTCCTATCCAACGACAACAATAACAACAATAATAACTACAACAATAAAAAAAAACAGGACAACAAAAGGAAGTAAATAAATAATTTTTTAATATTTATTTTATTTATTTATTCCCTTTTGTTGCCCTTGTTGTTTTATTGTTATAGTTATTATTGTTGTTGTCGTCGTTGTTGGATAGGACAGAGAGAAATGGAGAGGGGAGGGGAAGACAGAGAGGGGGAGAGACAGACACCTGCAGACCTGCTTCACCGCTTGTGAAGCGACTCCCCTGCAGGTGGGGAGCCGGGGTTCCAACCGGGTTCCTTATGCCGGTCCTTGTGCTTTGCGCCACCTGCGCTTAACCCGCTGCACTACAGCCCGACTCCCATAAATAATTTTTTTTTTTAAAGTTAAACAGTACTCTGGTAAAATAAATAAACTATGAAAATAGACTATGGATTTATGAATAAATTACCTTTTTTTTCCCTTGAGTGGTGCTTCACTGCTTGCTCTAAGCTAAGTTTTTCAAGCAAAACATAGATAAAAAAAACTTATTAAGAGGGAAACACCACAATATGAATGCTCTCTCCAATGCAGTAGAGGCTAGAGTCAAACTTGCATCATGTGTATGCTAAAGGAGGCATATTACATATGAGAGATATTTTGCTAGCCCAAAGAATTACCTTGTTTGTTTCTTTGTTTAACCAGAGCACTGTTCAGCTCTAATTTATGATGGTGCAAGGGACTGAACCTGACACTTTGAAGCCTCAAGCATGAGAGTCACTTTGAATAACCATTATGCTATCTACCCCCACCCACCTAAATTACCTTCTTTTTAGAAGGATGAATATGTGGTGATCTCACTCATAGGCAAAACTGAAGAAACAAGAACAGAAAGGGAAACCATAAAGTAAAACTTGGACTGGTTTGGTATTTTGTATCAAAGTAAAGGACTCTAGGGAAGGAGAATTTAGGTCCTGGTACATGATGATGAACCTAATTGTGGGGTGAGAGTGTTTTGCAAATATCTATCTTGGTGAAGTGAGAAATTGTACCCATGTGTCAACAACTAGACTGTAAACCATTAACCTCCCAATTTTAAAAAATGAATACATATATTTAAAAGTTAAATTAACAGTTTGTTATCACCAAGAAACATTTACTTATTGTTATCATCAAAAAAATATACATATTTACTTATGAAATAGTTCTTCCATTTTATAGGTATTTCCTGAAAAAAAAAAACATTTAGTGAATAAACTTACCTTTGCTCACTGGTTAATGTTAGATATCAACAAATATTAATTGCTGCATTTAACTATACAAAGGAAAATAAAATAGCTGCAAAAACAAAAGAGTTACCTTCTTTTTAAAAAAAGTATTTTTATTGGACAGAGACAAAGAGTAATGGCGAAAGGGGACATAGAAGAGGGGGAGAGAAAGAGATTCACCTGCAGCACTGCTTTGCCACTTGGGAAGCTTCCCTCCTGCAAATGGGGACCAGGGGTTTAAACCTGTGTCCTTGCACATGGTAATGAGTGCTCAGCCATATGTGCTACCACCCCACCTCAAAACCCTCTCACCACAAAGAATTACCTCCTGAAGAACAAAACTCTTTAACAGTCATAGTAAGGATAGAATTGGTATGTGAGGCATCAATGCATCTTGGGGCATATATAAAACATGTCTGTCCACCCTTGATTAAACAAGTGCTCTTTAGTCCAAATCCTGCAAATGCAGCTAAAAATATTTTTATAATAGCAGTATAAGACAACCCCTAATAGCATGCAACAGTTTATGACAATCCAGGTTCTCTCCCTGGCCAATTTTCATGAATGGGGAAGCTGGGGAGGGGGGCAGGAAGTAGAGAGATCAATCCTGCACTTTCAGATAATAAAACCTCCTAAATTAAATGAATATAAAACTGACCAAATATCAGGTAAAGACAAAGTTTGCTGTGTTTTTTATAACATTAGTTAAATGGTAAAGTTTCAATGCAGATGACAGTTTTTTTTTTTTTTTAAATAATGCTTTGCTATTATTCCAAGGAAGTAATAAATGCTGTCAGCCAACCATGTATTGGCAATTTTTAACTCTGTGGCACCAACTCTTCCAAAATTGTGAAATGCTATCCAGGAAGTTCTCTGTGTTAAGCTCAGCAGCAACATAAAGAAAGCTGCTGAGGCCAGTAATATTCACACATGAGATTACTACATCAATATAAATTCCAAAAGGAATTGGCTTTTTTTTTTTTTGGCTAGGAAAAAAGAAAATAATAAAAGGGGGGGTGGGTCAGGCTACAGATAAGACTTGGATAGAGGCCCTAAAGTCATTCTAGACATTTTTCTTTGGTCTATATTTGGACTCACAGACAGAGAATGTTTCTTTAATTACAGGAAGGCGACAAATGGCTGGAGATTTCTACAAGCCCTGGGAAGTAAACTGAATTGGCTAAAGAGACAACTTAGTTCTAACACCTAAAATCAGATAAAAATAAATAAATAAATACAATAGGTGGAAAAAAGAGATGCTGAAACTATGATTTCACATATCTGTGCTCTTGTTGCTAGGACAGCCATACACTAGTGATTCACTGCTAATTTTAAACAAAGAGAGTGATTTGAAATATTCCAGATAAATCAATACCATGATTGAATGAAATGAGTTTCCCCATATAGGGAGGTTGGTTTGAGGCAAAGTGCTGATGTTAGACTTTGGATAGCCAGCTTTGATAGAATGGTAAACTCCCAAGATGTGCAGAGATATTGAGATTCACAGCAACCTCACCTCAATGCCCCAAAGAAGGCAGAGTATTTGGACCCTGGGAGAAGTAATAACACATCCAGAGATAAAATCAGTGCCAAGGGACCCATCTCAAATCTCCTAGAACATCTTTTTTCCCCCTTCCCCTCAAAATTGTGCTTGTGTAGCCAGTTACTGCAGTTACAAATCAGTAATGTATTCAGACCACCATACTTACCTCCTATGATTGATAAGGGAAGTGATGAAATAAATTAACTGTACTGAATTACATTGGAGCTCAGGGAATGAAAAACATGTGCTTGTTTCTATTCCTTCTTTTGTATTCCTGTTCAAACACATAAGCACTGTATAAACATTAATTAAGTCTTCCCATAACCTATTGAGCTTATGCTATGGGTATACTTTCTTTACTGTCGTACTAAACTTAGGAGTCAGTGATTTACCCAAGGCTATGGATTTTTGTCTTTCACAGAACCTAGAATGCAGATTCTTCCAATGCCCTTAGAAATAAATATTTCATGCCAGTTATCAGCCAAGTCTCCAGAAGTAGACAAGAAAAAATCCAATCACTATACTTCAAATCATTTGATCTTTGGCCATAAGCAGTTTATATAATGTCTTTAAATTAGAAGGTTAATGCACAGGTATTATTATTGTTGTTCCCAGTAAAAATACAGAAATAAAGATTGAATTACTCTTTCAGTGCAAATGGAGTAATTAAGTACTCACTGAGTGGAGGTTATCATTACCTACTATTATAACAGGTTAGGAATAAGGCCACAAAACTAGGTGGTTTAATGCTATGCAATCCATCTATCAATTATCCAGGATCCTTTAACACTCATGATTTTAGCCCATCACTTAACATCCTGTCCCCATTTTACAGATAAAGACAGTTGTAAGAATCAAGTACACAGGTGTAATTTAATAAACCTTAACAGAGTCAGGATTTGACTCATTTCCTCTGTACCTACATTAACAATTTGCTTTAGTAATGACACATAAAATCATAAGTGCATACCCTAAACCAACTTAGAAAGTGCAGGAATCCAATTTTCTACAAACTGCCAGACTTAGCATGTCTAAGCCATTTTAGGTAAGCAGGGGTGAAAGGAAAGGAAGTGCCTCTATTAAGGTAGGACCATCTGCCAGTGTGGAGTGTGAGGTGCTTTTGTGAGCTCCTTCTGCAGGAGATTTTCCTCTTAGTAAACTTCTACTCTCATTTCCTCACAGAAACCCAAAGTAGCAGGAATACAAGCAATCATAACCTTCTAGTTGCTCTTAACACCTACTGCAAATGCAAAAACACTTAAGGTAGGCAGGCAATAACATAATTCTAAATGTCTGGAACATCCCGGAGTTGACAAAATGCTTTTACATATTTCACCTCACTTGATACTTAAAACAACATTTAGAGACAGATGAAAGATACAGTGTTGTCATCTTTTTTTTTTTTTAACAGATGAGCAAGATGGAGTTGCTGAGAGAACAAAGAACAAGAATTTTGCCCAAAATAAGGTAGATACTAATACAAGTTAGAGAGGTAAGTTGGTGTTCAAGTTCTTCACACACATGTTGAAGTCATAAAACATTAAGAATTATCCAAAATTTCAATCCCCAAATTTATACACAACTTGGGAGATAAACATTTGGCGTCTTAATACTTTTGCTTTTATAACTTGTTGGTTAGTCAATAAACTGACTCTATCCCTGAAACCAAATGCTTTCAGCAAAACAGTTGCAAAAGATTTTTGTTTAAGGGCAACCTTGCAGGAAATAAAACATAGGAAATTGTAATGAGTAAAGCCTGCAATGTTACCAGCTGGGACCATGGGCTGTGAGCTCAGATTGACAGGGACTTGAAGGTTATATAGGTTCCTGTGCTAAATATGAATAAGCATGAGTCAGCTTGATGTGGCAAATAATTAATTGTTTTCTTTCTTCTTCTTCACCTTTGGGAGCTACTTTCTGCCCTAATCCAGCTTTCAAGTTCTATTCTCTACTCTTACATCATCCTCGCAAATATTTCTAGTCTACCTCAATGTTAACTATCAAGCTCAAGCAACAATTACAATTAGAGTCCTGTACTCCTAGAAACATACCTAATGTAGACATCCTAGCTTCTTTCGACCCTGGAGTCTCTATTCTCATTGACTCTGTTCCTAGTCTTTGGTTCCTGTTTATTAAACACTTTATTTGGCTTTTTATGTTATTGCCTTTCTGCCAACAAGTTGCAGATGCTACTACGATTCCATCCTGACCTTCCTAGGCAAATAACCTCATCAACATTTCCCAGAACCTCACTTCTCCAGCGACCTACTCTACTAAAGAAAAATAGACACAGGCTGGGGGTATGGAATGTCTGGCCAATACCCACATCTAGTGGAGAAGCTATTGCAAAAGCCAGAGTTCCTTCCTTCTGCATCCTCAAAAGAATTTTGGTCCATATTCCCAGAGGGAAGGAATGTTAAGGGAAGATGACCAGAGGGCTATGAATCCCAGTTCCACTGGGACCTACAATGTTTGTAACCAGGGATCTGGTTACAAACAGTCAGGCGGTAGCGCAGTGGGTTAAATGCATGTAGTGCAAAGTGCAAAGACCATGGAATGCAGTGCAAACTCAGATCTACAGGGATGCAGAGGTTACATAGGCTCCTGTGCTGAATATGGGCCCCAGATCAAATTGATGGGGTTTACAGTTAACAATATTTATATACTTTTCCCATATTTGGGAGCTACTTTCTTCCCTAATCCAAATTTCTAGTCTTTTTTCCAACTATGACACCATCTCCCCAGACAATACCATCTCCCCAGACAATGACCTGCATGTTAGAGGTCAGACTCAGGCAAAAGCTAGTAGTAAAGTCATGGGTCCCCTGGAATATACCTAAAATAGACCTACTAGCTTTTTCCAAAATGGGGACCCCCCAAATATTCATCTGAAATACTCTTGCCTTTAGGTTCATAACTAGTCAAAAATTTGATCTACTTTATAACTTAACTCTTTTCAGCCACCAGGTTCCAGATGATACCATGATGCTAACCGGACTTCCCCAGGTAGAGGACACCACTAATGTGTCCTGGAGCCCCACCTCCTCAGAGCCACGCCCCAGGATGGGAGTACAGCTCAACCTGCCAATGCCCATGTTCAGTGAAGAAGCAATTGCAGAAGCCAAGCCTTCCACCTTCTGCACCCCATAATGATCCTGGGTCCATACTCCCAGAGGGATAAAGAACAGGAAAGCTTTCATGGAAGGGGATGTGATAAGGAGTTCTGGGGGTGGGAGCTGTATGGGAATGTACCATTCTTATCCTAATGGTCTTGTCAATATTTCCATTTTATAAATAAATAAGTAAAAATGTTTTTTTAAAGAGGAATGTACCCTCTTATCCTAATGGTCTTGTCAATATTTCCATTTTATAAATAAATAAGTAAAAAAAATTTTAAAGAGTGCTGTTATTGAAAAATGTGAAACCAGATGCATGCCTAGGCATCACATGAACATATATCAAAAATATAAATTGTCATTCCACATTCAGAAGTATTAAGTCAAAATCTCTGAAGGTGAGGAGCACATCTGGATTTCACAAGTTCTCTGTGGTTCTGAGGCTCAGTGAATTTTTAGATCCATTGTGTTAAGAGTATCCTCAATTCCTTTTTTTTTTTTTCTTTACCAGAGCACTGCTCAGTTCTGGCTGATGGTGGTGCTGGGGACTGAACCTGGGGGCCTCTGGTGCCTCAAGCATGAAAGGCTTTTTACATTATGCTAACTCCCCAGCCCGATTATTTTCAATTCTTTACACACCATCTTACATACAGTCACTCCTCCCCTCACATTTGAACTACTTCTTAAGAAAAGCAGCAAAATACAACTTTCATCCATATTTCCTTCCGTAATCTTACTAAAGTTCTGTGTCCCACAATACTTATTTTCAGAAGACAAATTTGTTTGAAGGTTAAATCTAGTTCCCAGAGAGATTAAGAGAAATGAACCAAGCTTCAAAGAAGGTGATTACTTGTGTGAAAACAGTCTAGCTTTCTTGTCTCTAGCCATGGCACTCATGGGTAAAGCATTATTAAAGAGGGAATAGACCTGGTGTACATACAGAGAAAACAGTCTGTTCTATAAAACATAGAATTCATTTCTCATAAGCGATTATGAATAAGCTAATGTCCCAGATATGAGCCTACTTAGAGCTTCAATAAAGAAGAAAGGAAAAAGAAAAATGAGAGCTAAACACATGTGTAGAGGTTTAAGAAAGCAATCTGTTTTCCCACAAATGATCATCAAGTTCTCATAATCTAAGAACAAAGATAGGCTTGGGAACAGGATGTTTGATTTTTTTTTTTTTTTTGTAATTTTTACCAGCCTTTCACTCAGATTAATTTTCTCCCTCTTTTTCTTCATTTAGATAAACAGCTTCTATGAGTTTGTCTGAGTTCCTACAATCAAATTTTACATTATCTCTCCATTGCTAAGCAAAAATTAACAGATGTACTTAAAAAAAAAGAAAAGAAAAAAGAAAAATGGAAAGTGGTCAGGGAGGTGACACAATGGATAAAGCATTGGATTCTCAAGCATGAGGTCCTGAGTTCAATCCCTGACAGCACATGTACCACAGTGATATCTGTTTTTATTTTCTCTCTCTCCTCCTATCTTTCTTATTAAAAAATAAATATTTAAAAAGAAAGAAAAATAGAAAAAATGCTGGCATTGTCACAAATTTTCTTTTTTTTAAAATTTTTATTTATAAAAAGGAAACATTGACAAAAACCACAGGTGAGGTGTACAACTCCACACAATTCCCACCACCAGAACTCCCTATTCCATCCCCTCCCTGATAGCTTTCTTATTCTTTTACCTCTGGGAGTATGGACCCAGGTTCATTATGGGATGTAGAAGGTTAAAGAAATGCTGGCATTTTCACAAATTTTCACTTCACTTTCCCAATTTAGTAAGTATAAGCCATCCACATTGGTTTTCTCATTCAATAACCCTCCAAAAAGAACTTATGGCATCTTCTGCTGTTGCATACTGATCTTAATCCTATGTGAAATTCTCCTCTGTTCTTAAATCATGCTGAAAAGACAGTCCAGCTAGGCAGCTTTAAAGACATATGTCTCCTCTGCCTCAAGAAAAAGAAAAATAAACCTAATCCATCCTTGCAGATAAATATATCACAACACAAGGCCTGTGGAAATGTTTACCAGTGTGTTCTGTATTTCTTAGTTCAGTATATCTGAACTAGAAGGGACCTGACAGATTATCTAACCCAATCCCCAGAAGTAGAGATAAAAATAACAGCATCATGACTGAGGATGTGCACAGGGTGAAAAATTATGCCTTCTAATTAAACACCATGCTTTCATTACCACTACAGGGCTTGGTGAGCACCGCATATATGGAGGCAAACTCTGCCTCCATCAGAGGATGACTACTACACTTACAGATTCTTGTCAATCTGTATCTAGGTGAAGCAGAACCTGGTTCTCTCAATAACACTGGTTCTTCTTTAAAGAGTGTCAGTACAGGGAGCCAGATGGTGGCACATCCGGTTAAGTATACATATCACCCATGTGCAAGGCTCTGGGTTCAAGACCCTGCTTCTCACTTTCAGGGGAAATACTTCACAAATGGTGAAGCAAATCTGCATGTATCTTTTTTCTCTCTCTTCCTCTCTATCTCCCCTCCCCTCTCAATTTCGCTCTGTCCTGTCAAATAAAAATAAAATAGAAAATTTATTGGGAAAATGGCCACCAGAAGCCCTGGTGCCAGCATCAAGTATTAGTACATTGCTGGGAGATATAACATAGCGCATTCAAGAATGCTCAACTACAGTAGGTTTTGATTGAGAACAAGGTCATGTAATATTAATATTTCCTAAAGCTGTAACAGCTTACTTTTGAAGTTGAAAGTTTCTCACAAAAATAGATCCAAATAGCACACGTGGTGCAAAGCGCTAGGACCTGCGTAAGGATCCTGGCTCGAGCCCCCAGCTCCCCACCTGCAGGGGAGTCGCTTCACAGGCTGTGAAGTAGGTCTGCAGGTGTCTTTCTCTCCCCCTCTCTTTCTTCCCCTCCTCTCTCCATTTCTCTCTGTCCTATCCAACAGTGACAACAATAACACCAGCAACAATAAAAACAACAAGGGCAGCAAAAGATAAAATAAATATAATAAAAAAATTTTTAAATAGATCCAAATACGATAGTTACCAAAATATAGAGGAAATTTTGATTAAATCCATGGTTTTGTGGCTATTTCAATCATTTGTTTTCAAAAAGCCAATTATATAAAGGCAGTGATGATAGCTTATAATATCCAACTTAAATAATCCTTAAATGCTAGTACTTTAGTCCCATGTAGCTTCCTTTCATATGTGAGTGCATATGCATTAAAGCCACTACTTTCCAAGATTACAAAATTACAGGCGGTACAATTTCATACTGCACCTACCACCAAAATGGCCCCAGGCTCTTATTTTTAAGTAGGGAGCTACTCTCTTCCCTGATCCAGCTTTCTAGCCATTTATTCAACCCTGACATCATCTTCCCAGACAATTACTTGGATCCACCTGCATTATCAGAGGTAAGGCTCAGGGAAAAACTAGTATAGTTATGGGCCCTTCGGAATATAACTAAAATAGGCCTAACTAGCCATCTTGAAAATGGAGACCCCAAATCTTCATCTGCAATATTCCATCCTTTAGGTTCATGATTAATCTACAATTTGTTTGGCTTTATAGGTTAACTCTTTTTTTCAGCCACCAGGTTCCAGATGCTACCATGATGTAGCCCTCTTGTCCTATGGTTTTTTTCAGCCTTTCCTTTTTATAAATAAAAATTATGAAAAAAAAATGATCCCTCTCTGGGAAGGAGCACAAACTTTTGGTAGTGAGTATGGTAAATCACTACTAATCACAATTTATAAAAATAGCTTGAAAAATTTAAATTTAAATTAAAAAAAATCCCTTTATTGTCTTCTAGTCTCTTTGTTGTTAAGAGCTGGATTTTCTTGACAAAATAAAAGGGGAAGGAGATTGGGGAACCAGCATTATGGTTATATAAAATATTTGAATGCGGGCAGGGGTAGATAGCATAATGGTTATGCAAACAAACTCTCATGCCTGAGGCTCCAAAGTCCCAGGTTCAATCCCCTGCACCACCATAAGCTAGAGCTGAGCAGTGCTCTGGTTTAAAAATAAATAAATAAATAAAAATTTCATCATATCCTATTGAGTAAATTTTCTCTGAATTCTCTAATACATGGATGAATGAAAAAGTTTAATCCAAAACTGTCCGACATAAAAGATTTTTTTTTCTAGTCTACCCTCTGTCTTCTACCACCACCACTTTTTTTTTTAAGACAGAAAGGAAGCAAAATACCTCAGTGTAGTCCTTTCTGGATGCTTCCTCTGAACTATGTCTAAGTTCTTGTAAATAAATGATGCATATCTATCATCTATTTGGCATCACTTAAAATGCTAAGATACCCACCTTAGCTCACAATCAAAGGATCTCTGAGATAAGAATAGCACTGCCACCCCAGAGAAGCTACCTGCCATTAGAAAAAAAGATATTCAGCTTTGCTTTTTCCATTACCTAGATGATCTCAGAAATAAAACTAAGTTTTTGGTTCCATGGACTCTTCTCAAAGACAATATATTTTACTCTAATGAGTCATTGTGTTGAATATTAAGAAAGTCGGTGCATAAATATTATATGGCAGCTAAAATTAAGACACAGAGACATTAAAAAAAAAAGAGCATGTTAAGTATAAAAGTATCATTAGCGGGGAGTCGGGCTATAGCACAGTGGGTTAAGCGCAGGTGGCGCAAAGCACAAGGACCGGCAGGGGAGTCGCTTCACAGGCGGTGAAGCAGGTCTGCAGGTGTCTATCTTTCTCTCCTCCTCTCTGTCTTCCCCTCCTCTC
Organism: Erinaceus europaeus; assembly: GCF_950295315.1. NCBI lineage: Eukaryota > Metazoa > Chordata > Mammalia > Eulipotyphla > Erinaceidae > Erinaceus > Erinaceus europaeus. Next base: position 146,901,735 of record NC_080163.1, on the reverse strand, counting down.
TCCATTTCTCTCTGTCTTATCCAACAACAACAACAACAACAATAATAACTACAACAATAAAACAACAAGGGCAACAAAAGGGAATAAATAAATAAAATAAATATTTTTTTTAAAAAATTTAAAAAAAAAAGTATCATTAGCATACAGAGCCAGTCTTAGAGGGATGTAAATCTTACTGATTAAGGAAACTCTACACGATCTGGTTATTGACAATAATGGGGGGGGGGAATAATAAAGTACCTGGTAAATAATAAGGATGCATGATACTGATTTTTCCCAGCATTAGTAATGCCGTCTTGGCCACCTTGGTCTATCAGGTATCTCCACTGTAAGGCAACTAACTATTCCCTCTGAACAATTAATAATCGATGTGTAGGTAGAAGCTATGTGAGTAATCCTCACTAAACTTTCACAATAATTAACACGGATGAAAAATGTTGTGTTTGCTACTTCTCATATACTTCTATGTTCATTCCAAAATCTATAAGACATTTTAAAAAAACTGAATTCAGTGCTGGCAAAATAATGAAAACAATGCACCTAGATACTGTAATTACTTTACAATGAATACAACCCAGGTGTGAATCCACCCACCACATCTCACTGGTAAAAGCTTTGGTGTTATGGTGGTTTCTTTCCCACTGTTTAAAAAAAAAAAAAATGTTGGCCTGGAGCAGTGAAGTCCTGGAGATGACAACAAAATAAGCTGAGCTCAGAGAGGCTAGACTTTTTTTCTTTTTTTCTTTTATAGAATGACTTTATGTTTTACATATGAGAGAAGGAGAGTTTAACATGAGATGAAACAGGAGGAAGAGATAAGTCAGAGCACCACTCTGATACATGAACCTCAGGCTAACTTCTTCATGGCCACATGAATCAGGACCTGAAACCCAACTCCACCATGTGCTATCTTACTACATATTTTGGAGAATGAAACTATTAAAATGGAGTATGATGTCTAAAGGCTGAAAGAATCAGAGTAGAACTGGAGAATAAATGGAGGTTATGCTTAGCAAAATAAGAGATGAAAGACTACTACTGGATAGTTTCACTTACATGTGGAATCTAGATAACTGATACACATGAGAGAAATAAAAAAGAAAAGAAAACTGTCTAAGACATTGTGAGAACAATGGTAGTTATCATTGGGATGGTGGGGCGCAGAACTTTGGTAGTGGGTGCTATGTGGAACTATATCCTGTATTCTTTAAATTGTGTAGACCACTATTATTCACAAATAAAAGTGACTTTAAAAAAGTATCAGAATAAAAGAATCATTAATTTCATGGAAGTTATAGGTTACTTCTACACAGGAAGTACAACCGAGCACACTGATGAAGCTAGACAAATGATTGTCAAGGATCATCAGAACGAAATCTGTCTTTATTACATTAGTAAATTTATCTACCCTCTTTGAGTATTAAGTTTCTCATTATGCAACTGAGATAGTAACAACTAATTTTTATATTTTTTATGAAGATAAAGTAAAATAATGTACGTAACTAAAACTAAATGATCATGATTTTAAAGAATCCTGGAAAAGGTAATATACAATACTATACTGTGCATGTATTTTCTTAAGTTTTTGACAGTAATATAAAACCGTGTAGCTTCCCATAATATGTTCATAGAGATGCTATTCAGACATGAGTAAATATTCTTTCAAAAAGAAAAAAAATCAAGTCTTAAAGAACCCTTTATCTTAAAAACATATAGCTTGAGGTATATTTTTAAATAATTTGTCCTGGGCCGGGTGGTGGCACACCTGGTTGAGTGCACATGTTACAGTGCACAAGGACCCGGGTTCAAGCCCTTGGTCCCCACATGCAGGGAGAAAGCTTCACAAGTGGTGGAGCAGTGCTGCAGGTCTTGGTCTCCCTCTCTCTCTCTCTCTCTCTCTCTCTCTCTCTCCTTCTCTATCTCCCTCTTCCTTCTTGGTTTCAGGCTGTTTCTATTCAAAAAATAATAAAGATAATTTTTTTTAAGTTTATGCTATACCTCTCCAGAGTACACCAGTTTTCAAGACATCAGGAGGAGGAGGAGAAGGAGAAGAGGAAGAGGAGGAGCCTGCATGCAGGTAGCACCTAGTAGCATTCAGTCTTTACATAAGTTCTAATAAAACTGCTCTATCAGTTGGTAAACATTTACTGTGTAACTATATAATCTGTGAAAAACTAAAAAGAGAATATTGTAGGCATCACTGTACAGAGAAGGAATAAATTTGTTGGCCATAATCTTTTTGTTATTATTTTTTTACTTATTTAAAAAAGGAGACATTAACAAAATCATAGGACAAGAGGGGTACAACTCCACACAGTTCCCATCACCAGATCTGTGTATCCCATCCCCTCCCTGATAGCTTTCTTATTCTTTATCCCTCTGGGAGTATGAACCCAAGGTCACTGTGGGATGCAGAAGGTGGAAGGTCTGGCTTCTGTAATTGCTTCCTCGTTGAACGTGGGTGTTGACTGGGTGATCAGTACTCCCAGCCTGCCTTGCTCTTTTCCTAGTGGGGCAGGGTTCTGGGGGTTCTAGGGAAGTGGAGCTCCAGGACACATTGGTGAGATCTTCTGTCCAGGGAAGTCTGGTTGGCATCATGCTGGCATCTGGAAGCTGGTGGCTACAGAGAGCAGAGCAAAGTAGATCAGGGATCAGGGCCAGCAGGCAGCATCCAGGTCAAAGGAGCCCACTGCACTCCAGGAGCCAGGCTATGAGCAGGCTGCAGGGTGCAGTTTGCAGGCTGGGCACAGCAGTAGCACCAAGTACCCGAGGTGCGGGGTCACAGAGCTGCGCCTTATATGGCCAAGCAGCATGGAAGAGAGCAAGCAGGAGAAAGCTAACTGGGTGGGGAAGCTAATGGAACTGTAGGGGTTTTATGGTTTTATTTTATTTTTTATTTAAGAAATGAGACATTAACAAAACCATAGGATAAGAGGGGTACAGAAAGGGGTACAGATTATGGTTGGCCATAATCTTTGTTGAACCACTGGATCACTTCTGTGAGCACAGTTTCTCACATAGTTGCTGAGAAAACTCATTTTTTTCTCATGTATTGATAGTACCTACAAACTCAATTGCTGTTTTATTTATAATAGTAGTCACTGCAATTGCAGTAAGTTATCTTTTGGCGAATAATAAGTGCTGTTTGTATTATGAATTTATAGTTAACAACTACATAGTTCTATTATGCACTATTCCAAATGCTATCTACTATCAAGTTAAACCATAGATTTGTCTATCCACATAGAAAAAAAATGATTGATATAATTTATCATTCCCAACCCTATACTTAATAAAGTATACTTAGAGTTTATCAAGTTGAATAATTCATTCCAGAAGAAATTTTTATTTCATCTTCTTGGGATTTATAAATTAGAACAGATATATATATATATATATATATATATATGTATGTATATCAAGAATTCTGAGCACAGTTTAAGCCTGGGTGTTCAGTTAATCCATAGAGACATGAGATTAATGTGGTTTGTGTATGACTGTGTGAGTTCACATGGATGATAGGTGAATTTCAACCTGCTGTGTGTATTTCTTTTCAAAAAGTTGCCCCATGGAGACAAATAGCCTAAGGTAAATACATAAACTATATATTCTTCTTTTGACTGGAGGCTTAACTTGTCAGTGATAATGATTTACATAGTGATTCTTTCTGCCTAGAAAGTTGCACTAGCTTCAAGCTATGTGCTCAGTTAAAAGTCTTTAGGAGAAAAATCCTTCCTATTTATTTTAAGTTGGCTTGACTATTGGTTCTTTTCTGAGGGTTATGTAAAATCTGTCTAACAGATGTGAACTGGTAGCAATGATTTTTTGCTGAGAAAGTTATTAACTATTAGAAAAATACAGATAAAGTCAGTTTAGGCAGTTAAGTATTCCACTACTAAATATTTCTACCTTGTTTAGTCATTACAAACTTAGTGTTATCCAGAGTCTGCTAATATCTTAATTGTCTTAGCAAAGGCCCTGGTACATAACATGTCCCTGATAAATACTGCTGAATAACATGTTAATCTACTTTTAACCAATAATTTGTCAACATTTAAGAATAGCACATTAATCAATCATATTTATTTTGAATATAAAAAATTTAACTAGATCTGTGGAATGTCACAAAATTTGCAAAGTATTTGTGTTTGCATGCTTAATGACATGATGTAAAGTGAATACCTAAGAAGGTTAACTGTGCATTCTGAGATATAAATTTTAGTAGCAAATGTATTGATGTTTAAGATATGATTCAACAACATGTTTCAGATAGCTGGTTAGCCCTGAACAGTCATATCTGCTTACCACTATAAACTGACATATATTATAGTGTGAAAGTTATATGTTGAGACCATTGAGATGAACCACAGTTTAACCTAGCACTAGTTTAAGTGTTCAACATGGTAGTAATTAGTATTGTCATTAATAATTCCATTTTCTATTTTCCTTAAAAGGATTGCAGAATGATAATTATAATTCTTGTGACACAGTATAGTCCAGAGACAAACTTCTTATAAGTCACATCAATTCCAGAAAAATCAGTCAATATAAATCTCACATGAATTTACAAAATACTTCTCTTATATAATGAACTGCCTCATTGATACAATGATGTGAAACAAATATACTGCAAATGTCTGACATAACAATAACCATCAGTTAATAACTGTTTACCTAAGTAGGCCTGGGATCTGGGTAATGTGAAGTATGAAAAGGAAGCAAAAATACTTAACTAATTATCAATGTAAAGGTTCCTTTCCTTCAATATCTACAAATTATGCCATTTAAGTTACTCTTCACTTCAATGAATTCCAAAGACTTCAAATTATTTTTTAACTTGGTCAAGTTTGAAAGTGAAGTGTGTTTGAAATTTTGAAAACAAAACAAAAAAACTACTAGCATTTTACTGCATGTAATAGCCTTTATCAAATATGTTGTGGCAATGTTCCTTTTACATAACTTCATTACAAGTTTTATAGATTGACAATTTCATCATACTTCATAGTGGTGGTGGTATACTGGTATGCCAAAAACACTCTATAAGGATTGACTTATGTTTTTAGGAATTATGTTTTGTCTTCACCAGGGTTTGTCTTCCCCACTGTGATGGGAGCTGAGCTGGTAACTGGGTTGTACACATGAAAAAGTAGGCATACTACGCAAATGTGCTTCCTTGCTGACCCCAGAAAATCACTTTAACTACTACACAGCTCAAAGAAAAATACTTCTGACCGTTGTTCCTCAAGAAGTGTCTTCAGTATGTCGTATGTCAGAACTTTACAGCCCCTTGTCTCACATTTCTCTTTTCTTAATGGAGAAGGAAGATTCTGTACTGAGATCATATATGATCCCTAACTTACAATGGCACAATGTAGAATTTTTTACATTTTATTATGTGCAAAAGTAATACACACTCATTAGAAACCACACTACTTTGAGGTTTATATTATGATCTTGTCCCCGAACATGATAGGTGGTACAATACTGAGCAGTATTAGGGAATAGTGACTCCCAGGCAGCCACGCTATATAGTTGAATAAATTATGCAAGATAGTCAACACTTTGTGATGAAGGTTTTGTCTTGAGTGGTTATGTCTAACTTTCGGTTAATGTAAATGTTCTAAGTATGTTTAAAGTAGGCAGTAATGCTAAGTAGGATTGGTAGATTAGGTCCATTTTCAAATTATGCTTTCAATTTATGTGGTATTATCAGAGTGTAACCCTTGCAGAAGCCAAAGACTTGAATCTTACATGACAAACCACAGAATACAAAATGCTAGCATTTTAAGAGGTCCAAATTGAAATTTTGCATTCATATACTTTAAAGTTCATTTTTGGAGAAAGCAAAATGAACAAGTGATCATTACCTGATAAGCTAGAAAAAGTTCTTGGAACCTGGTATTTGTTCACATGGTAGAGTACACACATTTACCATGCACAAGGACTTAGGTCAAGAGTTGTATAGCAGAGCTATGGGTATCTTTCTTTTCTTTCCCTATCTCTGTCTCTTACCCTCTATAAAAATAAATAAAATAAAATAAAAATGATTACTGAAAGAAATAAAGCACTGACTCCAGTGATAATCCTGATAACCAAAAAAATTCCTTGCACTGACCCTTAAACCAAAAAGACAGAACTCTGTGGAATTTACAGAATAGCAGAACCAGAAGATTTTGCATTTGCAAAGACTGAAGTCTTTCATTCTGAAGCACGCATCCTTTCTTCCAGTTACCAAAAAAGTTCTCACAGGAGAGAGAAGCCTTTAGATACAGACTTTTATTTCCTAAATACAACTCAGGAAGCAGTTCCCAGACACATGGGTTGTCTTCATAAATGTCACTAAGATTTTCTACCAAGTCACTGAATGAGACTGCATCCCAGGGTTTATAATGAAGGCAACATAGCTGTTCAACTTTTTCACACCCTAATCCAAGAACAATGAGAATCCTGAGAAGAAGGTTCAATTACATAAGTCTTTTCAAAAAGTTCAATAGAATATGTCATTTGCATTTCTGGCTGCCTGAACTGTGCATTACCCAGAATTTAGGCTATCTTACAGTAAATATGGGGAGAGGGTGGAAGATAAGTATTTACCCAGTTAGAGCACACATTACCATGCATAAGGGCCTGGTTCCCACCTGTAGCAGAGAAGTGCATGAGCAGAGAAGTGCAGCAGGTTTTCTTCTGAAATTCTCTCTAATTATCTGTCTCTCTATAAAATACAGGTCACAGGGAATTATGGGGTTGTACAGGCACCAACCCTAGTGGTAACCCTGGTAGCAAGAGGGGTAAAAAAAAATAGTAAAATCTTAGATAATGTAAAGCTACTGAGTCAAAAGACAGTACAGACATTTAAAAACTTCATTCAATGTCATACATCATAAAAAAAAATAGAAGCAATAAATGCTGGAGAGATTGTAGGGACAAAGGAGCCCTCCTGCACTGCTGGTGGGAATGCCAATTGGTCCAGCCGCTGGGGAGAGCAGTCTGAAGAACTCTCAGAAAGCTAGAAATGGACCTACCCGATGATCCAGCAATTTCTCTCCTGGGGGTGTATCCTAAAGAACCCAACACACCCATCCAAAAAGATTTGTGTATGCCCATGTTCATAGCAGCACAATTTGTAATAGCCAAAACCTGAAAGCAGCCCAGGTGTCCAACAACAGATGAGTGGCTGGGCAATTTGTGATATATATACACAGTGGAATACTACTCAGCTACTAAAAATGGTGATTTCAACATTTTTAGCCCATCTTGGATGGAGCTTGAAAAAATCATGTTAAGTGAAACAAGTCAGAAACAGAAGGATGAATATGGGATAATCTCATTCACAGGCAGAAGTTGAACAACAGGGTCAGAAGAGAAAACACTAAGCAGAACCTGGGCTGGAGTTGGTGTATTGCAACAACGTAAAAGATTCAGGGGTGGTGGGGGAGAGTACAGGTCCTGGAAAAGGATGACTGAGGACCTAGTGGGGGTTGTATTGTTATGTGGAAAACTAAGAAATGTTATGCATGTAAAAACTATTGTATTTACTGTCAAATGTAAAACATTAATCCCCCAATAAAGGAAAAAAAATAAAAACACACATTACAGTATGCAAGGACCCTAGTCCCCACCAGCCTGAAAGAAGCTTCACAAATGGCGAAGCAATATCACAGCTATCTCTCTCGCTATCTCTCTCCCCTCCCCATCCCAACTTCTCTGTCTCTATCCAAAATAAATAAATAAAATATTAAAAAGAAAAAAGAAAAGAAAGCCTAGTTCAATAATAGCTCCTTTGGAGGATGACTTGTTATTAGTTCACTTTCCCAATCCAATTCTGCCAATGTAAGGGAGGTACAGAAGTCCTTGGACTTCAACAAGATCACAGATTCTAAACGACGAACAGTATACTTAGATGTCCAAGTTTTAGTTTTAGGGGTTTTTTATATGTATTTATTTTCCCTTTTGTTTCCCTTGTTTTTCATTGTTGTTGTAGTTATTGTTATTGATATTGATGTCATCGTGGTTAGACAGGACAGAGAGAAATGGACAGAGGAGGGGAAACAGAGAGGGGGAGAGAAAGATAGGCACCTACAGACCTGCTTCACCGCCAGTAAAGCGACTCCTCTACAGGTGGGGAGCCCAAACCGGTATCTTTAGGCAGATCCTCCTGCTTTGCGCCACGTGCGCTTAACCCGCTGCGCTACCACCCAACTTCCTAGTTTTAGTTTATACTCTCTCATCTTGAATTATTTTTAATATTTATTTATTTCCTTTTGTTGCCCTTGTTGTTTTACTGTTGTAGTTATTATTATTGTTGTTATTGCTGTTGTTGTTGAATAGGACAGAAAGAAATGGAGAGAGGAAGACGGGGGGGGGGGGGGGGGGGAACACCTGTAAAGCTGCTTGCTTCACCGCTTGTGAAGCGACTCCCCTACAGGTGGGGAGCCTGGGGCTCGCACCGTCATGCTTATGCTGGTCCTTGCGCTTTTCACCATGTGCGCTTAACCCGCCATGCTACCGCCTGACTGCCTCATCTTGAATTCTTTCCCTCTCTTCTCTAGTTGATTTTAGCTCTATTGTCAGTGTTCCCTGGTTTGTCTTTTTGTTTCACTGGTATTAATACTTCCATGTCCTTATTTCTCACTCATATGTAAAATCATCTAGTACTTATCTTTTATTTTCTGAGTTATTTCACTTAGCATAAAGCCCTGGAGTCCCTTCACTTTTCTATGAACAGAAAATGTCATCTTTTCATAGCTTAACAATATTCCATTGTAGAAACATCAACTTCTTTAAACAGTCACATATCAGTGGCCACTTTGGTTGCTTCCACAATTTATCTATTGGAAATAATGCTCCAGCAGCAAAGACTGATAAACTTACCCAGGGTTTTCCTACCTCAAAATAGTGGCATGTTTCAAGATTTAGCACTCTAAGTCATAAGAGGCCTGTGGAGTACCTGACTGTAACAGGAATCTCCACAAATTTCTTAGTAGAGAGGGGTTACCATGAAGGACACTCCACCTTTTTCAATGCTGAGTGATTCAAAAAAGAATTTGATCAGGTGAAAACACTAACAGTGTTAGGAGGTCTTGCTTCTAGTGTGGGTCTAATATCTCATTTATCAAACTGGACTGTCTAGCTTTTGAAGTGATTCAAAGGAAGTATTGAGCAGAACAAGTCATGTTTTTTAAAAAAAACAACTTAACTTTTACTTGTTCCACAAGAGGTTATCCACATGCAAAGAAGCATAAGGATGATCTCTAGAATGTGCTGGAAAGATGATTACAGTGCAAGCAAAAAGACACAGGTTTTGAAATATACCAGTTCTGCATTCCAGTCCTATATCCCAGTTTATTGGCCATGCTGGGACAGTAAAGTCCTCTGAACCAATTCTTTATCTGCTAAGAGGTGGGTAATGTTAACAGTCCTATCTCATAGGGTTCAAATAAAGGCTAAATAAGATTTGGTATATACTGGAAGGCATTAGATGCTTACAAAATAGCATTTTTTTTTAGTCCTAGCTACATATACCTTCAACTTTTACCTAGTCTTTAAACCAAACATACATTCAAATATATGTGCAAAGCAGCATAAACTGAAACCCATTTCAGTTTTCTCTTTAATCATTTTAGATTCCTTAAAATCAGCTGCATAAGTTAAAATTATTACTATTCTATTTATACTAAAGTTAAATTCTAATAAAATGTCTGTCTTCAATTGTCTCAAAATCCCATTCTATACTTTTTAAGTATTTTAGAAGATGTCAACTGTCCAAAGGGTTACATTAAGTCTTCCACTCACCCCCACTTCTTTTGTAAACTAATGCCATGTTCTATGAGTATGAACTATATAAATATTTCATTTAAAAACATTATTAATTTATTATGTTTTACCTCATAAAATGGACAGGGTAGGCTCCTTGCATCAACAACCAGAAAGCATATATCTTCAAGAACACAAAATTGTTCTGATATCATTCCAGTGCTGCCAGTCATAGTTATTCAGCAAATACCATGTATCACAATAATGCACACCTGGCAGCTGGGTGGTGACACACTGGGTTAAGCGCACATGGCACAAAGTGCAAGGACAAGCACAAAGATCCAGGCTTGAGCCCCCTGCTTCCCACCTGCAGGGAGGTCGCTTCACAAGTGGTGAAGCAGGTCTGCAGGTGTCTATCTTTCTCTCCCCCTCTCTATGTACCCCTCCTCTCTCAATTTCTCATGTCCTATTCAACAACAACAAAATGGGAAAAAAAAAAATGGCTGCTGGGAGCAGTGGATTTATAGTGCAGGCACAGAGACCCAGTGATAACCCTGGAGACAAAATAAAGAAATAAAGAAAGCACACTTTTTGCAAAAAGCAAAACTGAATGATCAGAAATACCATAAATGTATGCATATGACCAACTGACTAAGGGCTGAAAGTAATTCACCTGTATATTGTGAAATGGGCATAAAATCCACTCCATGTAGTTCTCTGGATTTTTCTCCTTGCTACTTGTCTTTCTTCCTACTATTCTTACTTTTAAATGTCATGTTCCTGTGTAATCTCCTTACTTTCTGTATATTATCTGTGACTAGGCTGCTTTCTGTTGCTGTGTCATTTGTAGTGAGGCATTCCTTCTGCAATTCAGGATTTTATCTTATTCTGTTTCCTGCCAGTATCTATGGTTAGTGTCCCTTTAACTTTGTCCAGTCATTTTACTCTGTGTGTGTTTGTGTGATTGGGATATGTTTCTCTCTATTTATTGTTTGGCCTTTCAACTTTAGCTTGTTTGTCACCCAGCACAGAATGGAGAAAAGGCTGGGGACCCAGAAATGCATTCACCAAAGTCTGGTTGGGATGTGAAATTTGGTTATAGCAATTTTAAAAAGCTAAGACCTTTGCAGTGTGAATCTAATGACTGAAAAGTCAGAGAAGAATGGAGAAACAGTGGCTGTGATCAATAGGAACAGCTATTGCAAATGTCTAATGATTTCTGAAAACACCTCACAGGCTGATTATAAATGTGACTGCAAAGCCAGGGAAATAATCAGAGCTCTGGCAAGGCAACACTGCTCTAAGAGAAAAATATAGGACATACACATTTATGCTCTCACATATATGCATACATACACATGTGAGTGTGACAAAAGGAAAACTGCAATGAGAAATTCATTTATACTTTTCAGTTCTCAGAAGCCCATTAAAAAAAAAAAGCAAAGCAAAGTAAACTCCACTATAAATAACCCTGCCACATTCTAAATAAAGCCTTTGAGTGGCTAGGGAATCTGATTGCTTCGAGGAGTTACAGGATTTGGTCACTTTTAATACCCATGTTTGCTCTTTCACCAAACTACTTTTCCTCTGAGAATCTGCTAAAGGCATACGGGGGTTCTCCTCAGTGGCCAAAGTATATCAGTAGCAAAGCATATAGCCGATTGTCCAGGGGAAGGTCACCATGACAAAGACTGGGAGTGAAGACATGAAACAGAAGCACAAATCCATTTGGAAAAAAAGATTCTTGGAGTAGCAAGAAGGCACACTGTAGAAAGCTAAGTAAATTATAGATCCCACCTCTGGAGCCTCTGCAATATTGTCCACCAGCTCAGTTTCCAAGTGTATGGGGAATTGTTACTAAATTATTCAGTATTAACACAATTAGTTCAAGCAACTGGAGGATATAAGCTTTTTGTCTTCTTTTAGTTTCTGTCTATGTGTAGAGGGTTTTCTTTTTCATTTCATTCTTCTTTCTGCTGTTCTGTTGAGTCTCCATTTTAGAGGAACCCATAAAACTACCCAGTCATGATTAAAGACTGCAGTGAATTCTCTAAGTTATGTCACAGCCCTGGAATAATTAAGAGCTCTATTCAACTGGGGGGATGAAATGTCATTTCACTGTGGTCACCTAACTAATGAATTTTACTTTAGTCTAAACCTCCCCCTTGTTTAAATCTGAAAAATAAAGACATTAGCTTCCATAAGTATCTGTCAAGCACCTAGCAAGCTACTGCAAGCCTGAAGCATTCACTAAAAAAAAAAAAAAAAAAAAAAAAAAAAAAAAGTCTCATCCTGCTACTCCTTCTCATACATCACTTTTCTCTTCATCATCATACATTTTAATTAGATATTTTTAAAATGAAAAAGCGAAAGAACTTACTATGTTAATCTCTCTGTTTAGTGAATAATCCATAAATTATTTTGCACATGGAACCAGCCTTCCTTGTCCCAACTTTACATATTTCCCCAAAAAGGAAATAAAACAAACATCACATCTGCAAAACTCAGGCAAAATTATCTTGTCAAAGAGTTTATACTACTTTTGTCTCTATTAACAAAAGCACATAGCAAATGGGCTCATACTGAACAATGTGAGGACAAGGAGCACTGACCCAAGTGCCAGTGAAAATCCACACATAAAGTCAATTGTATGTCTCAAAGTTTTTCAAAACACAAACTGAATCTTTTTAATATATAGGCTGTGTATTTGATATGCAGACTCTCTCAAAAGCCTAGACCAAGTAGATCAGAAGCATCCAATAGCACAGCTGTATACAAGATACTGGGTACTATACAGCAAACCCTAACAAAAGGACTTTTCAAAGTTAAGCCAATTACCAAATAATGTGATGATAACATTAACTATCGATTGTCTTTTTGAACCCTAAGACAGCAGGAACCTCACATCTCCACTATAGAGCCAATATTTCCCCCAGTCCTGGAACCCTTGGATAGGGCCCACTTTCCCATATGCCTCTCCCAATCCATATCAAATAATATTGCATCCGCCGACCACCATATGCCTCTCCCAATCCATATCAAATAATATTGCATCCGCCGACCACAACCTAACCAACACAACGATTGCCACCTCAACATGCTTCACCTCAGACTGTGTCCAGAGACTTCACGTGTGGAATGACAACCCTTCAGCTTCATTACTCAGGTGAGACCTTTCCTTTTATAGTACACTCTAATTTCATCTCAGGTGGTTCACTTTCTAACAAAGTCCCAAAACCTAGATATACACCAGTTTCTGTGAGAGAGAGCTTATGTTCACACGTATCCATAAACTACTGCAAAATATATACCTGAAAGCAGAAGTACACTAGAGTTCGCAGTGAGTGCCTCCCTAACAATTCCTCTCCACTATTCCAAGCTTTGGGTCCATGATTGCTCAACAATTTGTTTGGCTTTGTATGTTAACTCTCTTTTCAGTCACCAGGTTCCAGATGCCATCAGGATGCTAGCCAGGCTTCCCTGGATTGAAGATCCCACCAATATGTCCTGGAGCTCCACTACCCCAGAGACCCACCCTACTAGGGAAAGAGAGAGGCAGACTGGGAGCATGGACCAACCAGTCAATGCCCTTGTTCAGCGGGGAAGCAATTACAGAAGCCAGACCTTCTACCTTCTGCAACCCTCAATGACCCTGGGTCCATGCTCCCAGAGGGATAGAGAATGGGAAAGCTATCGGGGGAGGGGGTGGGATATGGAGATTGGGTGGTGGGAATTGTGTGGAGTTGTACCCCTCCTACCCTATGGTTTTGTTAATAAATCCTTTCTTAAATAAAAAAATTTAAAAAATAAATAAATAACAAAAAAAAGAAAAAAGAAAATCCACACATAACTTCTGAATCCCCCAAAACCTTTATTACTAATAGCCTGTTGTTGACTGGAAGCCCTACTAATATCATAGTCAACAGATTTTATACTTTATATGCATTATATGTTGTAGTCTTAGAATAGCACAAGCTGCATCTGCAATACTATGCATATTTATTTGATAATATAAATTTATGTTATCTACTTACCACAAAAATTGCATGTATACAGACCTTCATAGTTCAAATCTACATTGTTCTGTAGTCAACTATAGTGGCTTTGCAGCTAAATGCACATCTTTTTAATTTTTATTATAAATTTATTATTGGATAGAGAGAGAAATTGGGAGGGGAGCAAGAGACAGAGAGGGAAAGAGATAGAGAGAAATTGAGAGGAGAACAAAAAATAAAGAGGGATAGAGACAGAGAGACACCTGCAGCCCTGCTTCACCACCTGTGAAGCTTTCCCCCTGCAGGTAGGGATGAGGGGCTTGAAGCTGGGTCCTTGTGCACTGTAATGTGTGTGTTTAACCAGATGCACCACCTCCTGGCCCCTAGATACACATCTTTTAACGTTCAAATCTTACTAAATTATATTCGAGTCATAAGGTCCATTATCCTGGTTTATTTCAGTGAGTCTGAACTTTTTTTACTTGCAAGTTGGGGTGTCTGCCCTGCTCACTCAGTAACTCCTACATGAACTTCAAAAGACAATATATTGCCATGGTTACAGAAACATGCGGAGGATGACCATGCCTAGGTTTGAATCTTTTTATCACTTATTTACTATTTATTTAACTTGAAACCTATGAAATAACTCTTCTTTCAGGAGTCTCCCCCCAGAGGGCAATGGGGAGAATGATAGTTGTACTCTTGGGGTGGGGGAGGGGGGTGATGGGAGGACTGGAAAATAAGTAATGTATCTAACAAACAGAAAATACTTAATAAACATTACCAGTTCATTTTGGTGATGTCAAATCTTTTCTCCCCCACTTTAATGTCATAGCCTGTATCACTGACTACATGGTCTCCATCACATCTTTATGTCAAACAGACTTAGGAACCACGACTGATTCTTTTTTAAGGATTAGACAGAAATAGAAATATTCATCTAGTGTTGTATTCCCTGCTGTTCCCCCAATATTCCCAAAACTATGCAGGCCTTTCTGATCATTTGGATTCTGCCATTGTCTCCCATGGAAGCCCAGTGACATTTGATGCTCTGCAGATTTCAGAACACATCTGCTGTATTGTGGTCTACATGCAAAGAAATAGAAATCTGTGGATGCAAGTAGGAAACTGTTGTGTGTGTGGGGGGGGGGGGAGAGGAGGTGTGCCATCACCTACAGTACTAAGGAGTCCTATCTGCAAATTAAAGTCATAGCCTATGGTGTCCATCGCCTAGCTCATGGGGTTCAAATGAGATAAGCAGCAGCTTCTACACAAAATCTTGCCTGGGGATCTTTCATCAGTACCCCTGACCCTTCGCTTTGAGTGGTATTCAAAATTTACCAGGGTTGAATATAGATTGTAAGGAGAAGGATTCAAGCCGTCCTGGCTGGTGACCTATTGATGACTTTTAAAATATGGTTTTAACATTTTGCACACTAGCTATCTGTGGATGCTGTGAAAATGCAGATTGTACAATTAGGGTTATATGTATAGTGAATTCAATTCTGCATTTCAAAGTAGCTCTCCAGTGAGGATGCAATCCCCACTGGTCAGTGCAGACTCTCAGATATTGTATAAGAAGGTGACACACTTCTCCCAGATTTAAGATCTACAAGGGTTTCTAAGTGAACTGAAATGTAAGTAAGGTAACCAGTGCTGATAAGAAAACATGACTGCATCTCAACTAAATATTCAGATCTCTGTGTGCTAATTAGACTATATCATATTTAAAAAGGATTTCAATATTTAACTAGGGGCAGGATTACACGATCAAAACAAGTATGGGGGGACAGAAGAGATGACTTTAGATTAACTATCATAGAAATGATCTGTACAAAGAGAAAACCCTAAAATAATGTAAAACTGCTATTCAGAAAGTATGTGTTGCCAGGTCAAATTAAACCCTCTAAATGTCTTACTCTTCATGATTAGCTTAATTTCTAAGCTATACTTATTTATTGAAAGGTTACTGGTAGTACTTAAGCTAATTATATTACTTTAAAAATTCCAAAGGTAGTTTTCATTTCAAGACAAACTCAAAATCCTCATGTCTGGGTAAAATCTGTCATGTCAACAGTAATAAAATTGTTTAACCTGCATTTAGTTCTACAGCAGGTTGTGGCTGTTCCTTCTTGCTTTATAGTTTCATTAAAATTATTTTAGGTATTCCTAGAACTTTAACATGTTAATTGAGATCGTCCTGCTAAGTAAGTAACACTGGCATAAGATTTTTTTAATAAAAAAATTCTATTTACCAAATAAATTTCACAAGAAATAATGTCCTAGGAACAGATAATATTGACTTTTAATAAAATTGAGCAGTATAACAATGCCATTTATTCTTCTTTCTACTTATAATTTATGTAGTAAGAGGGACTGGGTAGTGGCTGAATGCACACATTACAGGGAGCAAGGACCTGAGTCCCCACCTGCATGGGGAAAGCTTTGTGAGTGGTGAAGCAGGGCTACAGGTGTCTCTCTCCCTCTCTATCACACCCTTCCCTCTTGATTTCTGGCCGTCTCTATCCAATAAATAAATAAAGTTAATTAAAAAGTTATTTTTTAAATAATGATAATAATAAATTATGTATTAACAATACGCCTAAAAAACAGAGCAGAAAGTTATCAAAAAAACCTAATAATTCAGTCATACATACTGGGAAAAAGGAAACACATTTCTTTGTATTTTTCCCTTATATGTTCAACTGGAGGAGTCTTTATACTAAAACAGTGCATAGTCACTATAGCTATAGAATCAGGATTCTGGGGGTCGGGTGGTAGCACAGTGGGTTAAGCACATATGGCGCAAAGCGCAAGGACCAACGTAGGGATCCCAGTTCGAGCCCCCAGATCCCCACCTGCAGAGGGGTCACTTCACAGGCAGTGAAGCGGGTATACAGGTGTCTGTCCTTCTCTCCCCCTCTAGGGCTTCTCCTCCTCTCTCCATTTCTCTCTGTCCTATCCAACAACAATGACATCAATAACAACAATAACAATAACAAAAGCAACAAGGGCAACAAAAATGGGGGAGGGGAAATGGCCTCCAGGAGCAGTAGACTCTCAGTGCCAGCACTGAACCCTAGCCAAAACCCTGGAGGCAAAAAATTTAAAAAAAAGAAAAAGAAAAAAGAGTTAGGATTCTGTAGCACTGACACTAGGTGGGGGAAACTAAAAAAGCAGCAGCCATATGTTAAGCTGAATAATCAGGGTAATGGGTACACAGGGAATTCCCTATTTTGTGAATATTTATGAACATGGCTATATGCATTTTTCATGTGTATGTACACATTTTGATTTCAGATGGTCTGTTTATATTCTATGCACATTTTGTATATTTTCGTATCCTGTTGCAATCATGTTTCCTTGTTAGAAAAATCTTGAGTTTTTAATGATCATAGTATTACATTATGTGAATATGCAATGAATTACATCCCAATTGTGTACACCTACATTTGCCCATCTCTTCTGAGTTTTCACCTCATATTTGTTATATCAGTTAATTTTCTATTTGCTTTTTTATTAATATTCAGACTATATTGTTGCTGTTTATTCATAAAATAGGGTTTCAGCATCTGACTTTTCTACTCAGACCCTTGACTGCTTTAGAGTGGAAAATATCTGCCTCAGTGACACAACCCTAAGAGAGGAATGACAAAAAAAGGTAGGACTTTTCTCACAATAAGCCTAAAGTTATTTTACAAGTTACTTATAAGAATAGATTACCCAGTAGTCAGGCAGTAACACAGCTGGTTAAGTGCATGTGGCGCAGAGCATAAGGCCTGGCATGTCAGGGTCCCGTCCCGGCTCAAGCCTCTGGCTCCCCACCTGCAGGGGAAGTCACTTCACAAGTGGTGAAGCAGGTCTGCAGGTGTCTTTCTCTCCCCCTCTGTCTTCCCCTCCTCTCTCCATTTCTCTCTGTCCGATCCAACAGTGACATTAATAACAACAATAACTACAACAACAATAAAAACAACAAGGGCAACAAAAAGGAAATAAATAAATGTTTTTTAAAAAATAGATTACCCAAACGTTTGCCAAGTTCTTTGGTAAATAGGGTGAACAGATGAAAATCCAAGATGACAGAAATAAGTTATAAGATGATTTGAGAATTTACTCAAACACACACCCAGATAATATGCCCTATGCATGTGTGTGTTTAGGGTTTGTGTTAATTTATATGACTATATATATTTATTTATATCCATATCACATGATTTCTAATAGTTCTGAGGTGTCTGTTATTTCTAACTTGGGATACCAGGCAAGAGGCAGACTATTCTCATTGTTTGGCCAGATTGAGACACATGATGCTGACTTGCATTCCTGCCAAATTATTGGTGCACAGGCTCTGTCTGAGTAGGCAAAAGTTTCACAGAACTGACAGTGAATTGTTCTCGCAAGGCCGAAGATACAATTTGGCTCTGGCTATGCAGCCGGTGCTCTTAACATGCAAGCAGCCAGCAAAAATAATGGCATGTCAAGTGCAATTTTCTCACCAACCGCTGACACCGTAAACTGTAATATATATAGTGTAATTATTTGGCATCCCGTGTCCTTCATACTAAGCACCACCCAAACGATTTCCAAGTTATAGAGAAGAGGGAAGGTTAGAAGGTCAAATTTAAAGAAAGAAAATGAGTCAGTGCCTTGGAGGGAGAGAATTATAAATAGATGTGGCATCACCAGCAAGAGAGTTATATCCAAATAAGGAATGGCTCAGAAGCCCAGGTAGGAAGGGAAGAGGGAGGAAAGACAGCAGCGGAGTTTATGTAAGAGGCAAGATTTAGGATAGATCTATGACCACCTGGATAGCAAAAGGCTTTTCCAAAAATAAAGCAATACCAGGAGTTGAGGATCGCAGAACAGGCACTAGTGGAACACAGTGCAAAAATTCAAAAGACATTACACACGTTTTGGGAAAGAAAAATAAAAAGAACAAACAAACAAACAAAAAACCTCGCTTTTGTTTCCTGTTCCATAGAGATCTATATGCTAATTATAATTCTATAATTCAGGATACAATTGTAACTCTGGTTTCACTATCAGAGAGGCCAACAAAGGCTGTGTGCTTTTCTCTTTCAGCTACTTTGTAGCAGAGAACAATTCTAAGAATCCTTTGTTAATGTTTAGTAAAAGGTAGTTGCTCAAAAAAAATTTGAAATGACTTGAATGAGTACCTCCCTGACTCAGTGAAAGGCTCCTTGGATATAACACATACACACACACACACACACACACACACACACACACACACACACACACACACACACACACCCCTACCTTTAAGAGTCCGGTGGTAGCGCAGCAGGTTAAGTGGCCCAGCGTAAGGATCCCGGTTCCCCACCTGCAGAGGAGTCGCTTCACAGGCTGTGAAGCTGATCTGCAGGTGTCTGTCTTTTCTCTTCCCCTCTCTATCTTCCCCTCCTCTCTCCATTTCTCTCTGTCCTATCCAGCAACAATGACATCAATAACAACAGCAATAATAACTACAACAACAATGAAAGACAACAAGGGCAACAGAAGGGAAAATAAATAAGTATTAAAAAATCTTTTTTAAAAAAAGTATGCAAACGTAGTACCAAGACAGTGTTTTTGGTCTGGGTTACAAAATTTATCACAATGGCTTTTCTCCAAATAAGCATATATTGTAAGGGTTCCACACAGCATTTTATTTTCTGCCAGAATTACAGAGGAAGTCAGTGCAATGGTTCCCAGAGGAAATAGAATGCTCAGTGGTTCTGTTTGTGAATAGACACTAAAGCACCTTGTTTCACAAAGAACTAGAGGCAACAGTGTAATCTGTTCGGCTGGCTTTTGATTTTCAAAAATTCAGAAAGACTTCTGTTTTATAGCATAAGCACAAACATGTTTGCAGACAGATCGGAAGATAATACAATGGCAACTCTGTATTACTTCATATTACTACTGGTAAGAAAGACAACATTCTTGATGGGGTCCCCACAGTCTCCTCAGAAAACCAAGTAAGTTACCTTGTCCACTATCAATAACCCAGAGAAAGACTTTTAAGATCAATATACAGAGACAATATTTACAGACCCAGTCAGTCTACTAAACACCAATAAAAAAGAAAGTACCTGACAGCAATGTACTGTTCTTTTAGCATACAATAATGTCATTTGTATTAAACCTGATTGGGTTGATAATTTTAATTGCTTTATTCTGTATATCAATTGATAATTCACAAACAAAAAAATTACTGAGTAGGCTGGGTAGATAGATAGCATAATAGTTATGCAAAAAGACTTTTATGCTTGAGGCTCCAAGGTCCCAGGTACAACCCTGAGCAGCAACACAAACCAGAGCTGCTCCCTCTCTCTCTCTCCATCTCTCTCCCCTCTCTCTCTCTGTTTCTGCGTCTGTCTTTCTATATCTCTCTTTATTAAAATATTTTTTAAAATTCACTGAGCATCATCCTAATCCTTTTACTGCCTAATTTCTGAACATTTTAAAGTTTAGAATATGTAATAAAGAACAGAAAAGAGAGACCTTTTTCTTCATAAAACTTACATTCTAGGGAGTCAGGTGGTAGCACAGCGGGTTAAGCGCAGGTGGCACAAAGCGCAAGAACTGGTGTAAGGATCCCAGTTCGAGCTGAGGCTCCCCACCTGCAGGGGAGTTGCTTCACAAGTGGTGAAGCAGGTCTGCAGGTGTCTATCTTTCTCTCCCCTTCTCTGTCTTCCCCTCCTCTCTCCATTTCTCTCTGTCCTATCCAACAATGACGACATCAATAACAACAATGGTAATAACTACAACAGTAAAACAAGGGCAACAAAAGGGAATAAATAAATATTAAAAATAATAAAAAAAATAAATAAAAACTTACATTCTAGAGGCCAGATGATGTTACATCTGGTTAAGTGCACATATTACAGTGCACAAGGACCCTGGTTCAAGTCCCTGGTCCACACTTGCATGGGGAAAGCTTCACAAGTGGTGAAGTAGGCCTACAAGTGTCTCTTTCTCTATTTCCCCCTCCATTCTCAATTTATCTCTGCCTCTATCAAATAAACTAGCTAAAACTAAAAAACTTTAAAAAACTTCTATTCTAATTAGCCACAAATCATAAAAAATGATAAAGTACATTATGCATGTTAAATAATGGCCATCATTAAGAAATATATATATATACTCCAAGATTTAAAATATTGAAGAATGGACGATTACTTTTTAGGCGTAATGGGACAGGGAAGGATATTTGGGGGGGGGGGGGTCTCAAGGGTTATTATCACTGGGGCTTATGCCTACAAGACAAATCCACTGCTTCCTACAGCCATTTTTATCTTTTTTGTTTTTTGATTTCTATTTTTATGACAGGATAGAGAAACTGAGAAGGGGAAAGGAGACAGAAAGGGAAAGAGAAAGACACCTGCAAACCTTCTTCATTGCTCATGAAGTATCCCCCCCTGTAGGTGGGGAGGCAGGGCTCAAACCAGGGTGTTTGCACATGGTGATATGTGCACTTAACCAGGTGTGTTGCCACCTGACCCTGTGGGAAGGATTCTTTAAGAATGTGACTTTCAATTCTATTTTAAATCAGCATAAAATATACATATTTGGTTGCATCTGACCAAGGATATCGTTCATCTTTCCGTCCAACTCCCATGATGTGCAGAAATCCAGCTGGAGAACCAAACTTCACATTCTTCCACTGGATGCCACTAGGCTAAGTGACAATCACTCTTCAAGACACAATGAAATAAGACCTCCACCCTCAGTGGCTTCAGTTAATCAGAGGTTCTTGTTTGGGAACTCAGAGTCCTGTGCTCATTTAGTACTGTAATTGACAGTGTGTCTCCTTTCCAGCTACACAAACATACACACAAGAATACAATCATGACTGCATTTATTCTTGTCAAATGCATATGTTATTTTATTTACTCTTACATATTCTTATTTACTTTATTTGGATAAGTTCCATACAGAATTAGTAACATTCACAGGGTTAACATCAATAGAGAGGCAAAGTCAATATTCAAGCCTCTGCAGAACACCTCTCTAAGGCTTAGTTCTTTCTCTACATTCAGTTGCCTGCCAGTATATTAAAAACAGACAATGGATGGCCTAAAGGTATGTGTGAAGCTCTAAAGAGTCAGTCACTCAAATACTGGCTTTGCCCTTAAGCTTGAACTCAGTCTGCCAGGCTCAGGGTCCCCAGTACTGTAACTTGCAGGAGGGCCTTTTAAAGAGCAGGTATTTTCCTAAGTAACTAATGTTTCTCAGCCAGTTCCTGGGGAGAAGTTCAACAAGAACTGGTTTAGAGTCAGATGCGGAAGAGTGTGCACAGAGATAAAACATCGTAAAGCACTGGTGGGCACCCTAATATAGATCATCCCCCACACTCAGCCTGACTCATAATCTGAAGCAGTCACCTGAAATGTATTTTTGGCTTCACTACAACCCAAAGTCCTCAAAGCCTAAGTTATAATAATTCAAGAGCAATTCTCTTTAAGGTGAATACACATTATTTGAAATTCCTGCATTAAAATTCCTCATAAAATAAAACTTCGATTTAACAACTGTCTGAGAATCTGTCCTATTAGGTACTATGGAACTAATACATGAAAGCGTTCAAACAAACTCAGGGGCATTTTGGGCAAATCAAAATTCTAGGGTTCACTAGTAAGATTTCTGTCATTCAAAGACGCATGTATTAAATATTACTAGGTCATGAAAGGATACTAAAAGTCTCAGTGTCTTTATTCTACTTCATTTAAAGAACGGAAAGTAGTCATCAGATTCAACGAATCAAAAAAAAAAATCCACCTTACATTTTCTACTCAAATAACTATGGACAGTTCACTTTGGCAGAGCATGCTTGATTATGTAAAAGAAGACACCAACAGACTACTATGCCTCCATAAAAAATTAACTAAAAGAAATAGGGATAATGCAACCAAACCACTGATTCTGTATCTCTGTGTATATATATCCAAATCTTCATACAGTACTAAAATTACTTGCCTTAGAATTGGTTAAAGGAAAGAAAGTACAAATGTATGAATTTTGAGTTCTACATGCAATAGCTCTTAAATGCAAATTATAGTTTAAACACATTAGTACTCATAGTTATAAGTATAAAATAGGGCATAGTGGATAAAATTATGGTCTTCTGAATTCTCAACTTGATTCAAACTCAAGGCATACACTTAAAGCAGTACCACACGATAGATTGCAGTGAGTCAATAAATGCAGCAAGCAAGTAGAAAAACCTTGAAGAAAAAAAAAAAAGACACCATAAAGTACCTAATCAAATAGATATACCTTAGAGTAAATACTTAGAACTAGACACTCTCCTTACCTACTTCCTATTTCACTTCCCTCAATCACTCCAAAGCTAAACATGTCAGACAAAGTAAGTATTACAAAAGGGATAAGGGCAAGAGATTGGAATACTTTAATTATGACACTTTGGTTACTACTCCACTCCATCACCTGGGGCCCTAGTCAGGTAGTCCTGGGATTCCCACACAGACATGATGGGCCTAGACGTCTAACAGATCCCTCTCGCCACTGTCACTGGTCATCAGGAACAACATAATGGACCCCTTTGTGGGCCCCTATAGGACCTTCCCCTCAATGTGGATCAACAATGGTAGGGACTGTTCCATTCTCCTAAGGGAGGTTGAGCAACATACTCTACCACTCAAGGAAGATGGGTCCTGAAATTAGTGCAGCATGGAATCTTCCTAGTTGTGACCACGGAATGGGATCTCAGACCTACAGGGATGCAAAGGTTACATATGCTCCTGTGCTGAATATGAGTCCCAGCTCAAATCAATAGGGTTTACAGTTAACAATATTTATATACTTTCCTTATATTTATATATTCCCTTATATTTCAAGTCCTTTTTCCAACTACAACACCATCTCCCCAGATAATAACCTGGGTCCACCTACATGTTAGCTGTAAGACTCAGGCAAAAACTAGTAGTAAAGTCATGGGCCCCTTAAAATAGACCTACTAGCTTTTTCCCAAATGAAGGAAACACCCCCCCCATCTTCATCTGCAATATTCTTGCCTTTAAGTTCACGATTAGTTAACAATTTGTTCTGTTTTATATCTTAACTCTTTTTCAGCCACCAGGTTCCAAATGACACCATGATGCCAACCTGACTTCCCTGGGCAGACAAACCCACCGTGTCCTGGAGCCCCACCTCCCCAGAGCCCTGCCCCAGTAGGGAAACAGAGAGACAAGCTGGGAGTATGAACCAACCTGCCAACACCCATGTTCATCTGGGAAGCAATTACAAAAGCCAGACCTTCCACTTTCTGCACCCCATAATGATCCTGGGTCCATACTCCCAGAGGGATAAAGAACAGGAAAGCTTTCAAAGGGTTAAGGAGTAATGGGATACAGAGATCTAGTGGTGGGGATTGTGTGGAAATGTACCCCTTATCCTATGGTTTTGTCAAGATCTCCATTTTATAAATAAAAAAGAAAATGAATATAAAAAAAGAAAAGAGGGGAGTCAGGCAGCAGGTTAAGCACAGGTGGTGCAAAGCACAAGGACAGGCATGAGGATCCCAGTTCGAGCCCCCGGCTCCCTACCTGCAATGGAGTCGCTTCACAAGTGGTGAAGCAGGTCTGCAGGTTTCTTTCTTTCTCTCTCCCTCTCTATCTTCCCCTCCTCTCTCCATTTCTCTGTCCTTTCCAATAATGACGACATCAGTAACAATAACAATAATAACTACAACAACAAGAAAAAAGAGCAACAAAAAGGAAACAAATAAATAAAAAGGGGGGAAGTATAGGCTTGTTTTATACATGTTTGTATATGTAGTTATGCTTGAACATAGACTCACACACATAAAGAAAACATGAAAGTGTTGTCTATGTCCAATATGACTGTGTCCAAAGCTGCTTTTATATTAGTAGTAATAAACACAATAGACAAGCAGAATAATAAGCATATATAACATAATTAACATGCAGAATGAGTTCCTTGAAAGCATGGAACATTGTTTTTTCTCATTGATACCCTACGCTTGTGCCTAAAACAGTGTCTGGCACATTTATTTTTTCTCTGAATGATTCATGACCTTGTTTTAACTAAGCTTCATTAGTTTAAATAGAACTTTATCAAAACAGAAAGCAGAGACCTTAGAGACGCTCAATTTTCTTTGTCAAATAATGAGGTAGAAGTAGAAATGCAGGCCACCCCATCAGCTATGGCCCTAATCAGGGAGTCCTGAGATTCCCAAACAGGCATGATGGGCCTAGTCCTTGAATAGATCCCTCTCTCCATTGTGACCGGTCATCTCTATCAGGAACAACACAATAGACCCCTTTGTGGGCTCCCATAGGACCTTGCCCTCAGCTTGAATCAACAATGGTAGAGAATGTTCCATCCTCTGAAGGGAGGCTGGACAATATACTCTATCCTACACCTGAGGAAGATGGGTCCTGAAACTGGGGCATCTTGGAACGGAACTACTTATGACTACAGAATGTGAGCTCAGTTCTACAGGGATACAGAGGTCACATAGGTTCCGAAGCTGAATATGGGTCCCAGATCACATCAAATCGATGGGGTTTACAATCAGCAATATTTATACACCTTTCCCATATTTGGGAGCTACTCCCTTCCCTGATCTAGCTTTCTGGTCCTTCTTCCAGCCATGACATCATCTCCCCAGACAATAACTCAGATCCAACTGCATATCAGATTTCAGGCTCAGGGGGAAAAAGGAAAAAAAAAAAAATTAGTATAGCCACAGGCCCTTTGGAATATAACTAAAATATGCCTACTAGCTATCTACAAAACAAGAACACCCCAACTCTTCATCTGCACTATTCCTGCCTTTAGGTCCATGACTGGTCAACAATTTGTTTGGCTTTGTATGTTAACTCTCTTTTCAACCACCAGGTTCCAGATGCTAGCATGATGCCAACCAGACTTCCCTGGACAGACAACCCCACCAGTATGTCCTGGAGCTCCGCTTCCCCAGAGCCCTTCCCCACTAGAGAAAGAGAGACAGTCGGGGAGTGTGGATCGACCTGTCAATGCCCATGTTCAGCAAGGAAGCAATTACAGAAGCCAGGCCTTCAAACTTCTGCATCCCACAATGACCTTGGGTCCATACTCCCAGAGGGATAAAGAATAGGAAAGCTATCAGGGGAGGGGATGAGATACAGAGTTCTGGCGGTGGTAATTATGTGAAGTTGTACCCCTCTTATCCGATGGTTTTGTCAATGTTTCCTTTTTATGAAAAAGAAAAATTTTATGAAAAATGAAAAAAAAAGAAGTAGAAATGCAAGGAAAAACAAATGTTAACTCAGGTCTCCAAGATCAGTATTTGCCTTATTTTTCTTTTAAATCACTGCATTTGGGAATATATTGACTTGATTTACTTCTGAATTTGACTTTATGAAACTCTGGATAGGCTCAGAACTAAAATTCTACCTATAATGATAATGTGCATCAAAATTAACAGAAATGTATAGACAATTTTGGAGAATATATAGATAGTCTTCAATAACTCACTGTGACTGCAGGCAGTCCTTATCTGTACTCATCTAGCTGGCCAATAATAAGACAAACGTGAATTCACACTTCTCAGTCTAACACACATTTACAAAGAGACACACACATCACTAAACAAAAATTTTGATTGTGTATATTAGATGCCATCTGACAATGAATAAATCTGTTTCTTATTGCAAAGTTACTGAATGACACTGTTAAGCATCCACCCCAACACTCTTCTGCTCTCTGCCATAGCTTTCATGATTGAAATAAGTTAAACAAAAAACAAAGCAAGGGGGAAGTCTGCATTCAATGGAAGATAGCCTCCAAATGAAAAGAAAGCAAAATAATTTCTGAGGAACTGAGGTAACAGAAATTTAAACTGACCAAAAGTACATACCTCTTTCCAGTATAGATACAAAAGCTAGAGAAGTCTTGACATACATGTTCCTTGCTATGAAATGAGGAAGAAAAGCTTATTTGTGTATGTATTACACAAATGTTATATCTATGATGGGCAACTGGAAAAGGTAGGGGTATGTCTACCATAATCCACAAACTTGGAATTACTTGTATTCTGAAAGAAATCATCAGGTTAACTAACCATCTGGAATACTGTACTTACAGCATGGCAACTGTGACCAATCTGATGTTAGCCATCTGAAGAACAAGAACAGATCCTGAAAATAAGGTCTTAATGAGAAAACTTACCCGGCCAACAAGAATCGGTTCAGGTCCAGAAAACTCTTCTAAGACAAACATTTGGTTCCAAACCCAGCCTCTTTTGGAACGGTTTAAAATTCGCTGTTCTTCACTCAGCCTATTTAGTTCCAAAGGAGATCCACTCATTAAAATTTGAGACTGATTCATCGGAGCCATATAAATGCAAGGGGGAAGAGTAATCCATAATATTATTAATGGAGTCCAGAGATCCAAGAGCATATCCGCTAGCCGTTCTGGCATGGTCCCACCAGTTAAGCAAATCACCACGAAAATGAGACAATTATTTTTTTTGCCTCCGGTCTGCAGTCATCCAATTCATCATGCAGTGCCAAGGATTTACTTACAGCTCTGCCACGTGTTTGTAGCATAAGAAATAGACATCATCTAAGTAGTTTTTCTAAGACCAGGATCCATTGGCTTTCCTTCTCATTGAAACTTCCTGCAAAAAAAAAAAAAGGAATGAAGATAAAGGTCCACTGCAACAAGTTTTAAAGCAAAATCACTGCTTTTCAAAAATACTGAAATAAAATTGCCTAAAGTAGTTCACAAACTCAAGAAAGTAAATCTGAGGATGCAAAAAGGTGGATTAACAGGTTTGTCATTTTTTATTTACAAGTTAGAACTGATTTATGACAATTTTACTTATCAAACAATAGGATTTTTTTTACTCTTCCCTTCCTCTCTCCCTTCTTTCTTCTTGTATTCCTTTTTTTTTTCTTTTTTCTCTCATTCTCTCCATTCTAAACTTTTGTTTGTCTGTAATGCAAGTTCAGGTGTCTTTAATGATGCTCTCAGGGTTTGTAAGACTGACTCACTCACTTTAAACTTGAATTCTTGTTCATTTTTGTGCTGAACTATGTGAAGAAACTAGCCTTTACTGCTTAAAAACATTTCTCTTAATAAATGAGTATGAGAAAGGAAATTCCTCCCCAAATTTACAGTCTTAGTTGACACTCATCAGAAGGGATCACCTGACACAGGGTGTAAAATGCAATTCTCTGCCAAGATGCTAATAATGAGTCATAAAATTAGAAAGCTCCCAGAGAAAAATTCTATAATGTCCAGCATGGATGTTATAATCAGGACAGAGTCAGGGCTCCCACTCTAAATGTACAGTTGAATGAAAGATTTAAATTATGAAAAGCTCCTTAGGGAATGAAATATGGTAAAAAATATATATAATTTCCAATTGAGGAGATTCAAAATGGATGGATTAAAAAAGGGGGGGAGAAAAGAAAAAAATTCCCATTACCTGAGGTGTCAAATACATTTTTTTGCTTACCTTCAGCATGGCAAAACGTGTTTCTTCCCTCTCAAAGAAATTATTTTTAAAGAAATAATGTTCACTGCAGAACCCAGAGAGAAGCCTTGCTGAATTAAATTAAATGGGGAAATAATTCCTCAGGACACCACTGGGAACAGTTGGGCTCAGGGAATTCATAATGGGGTAGGGAACCTTTAACCTCTAGGTCTCTGGTTCCATTCTGACTCAGAATGAGAAAGCAAGAAAATCATTAACATTGGCTGGGCTAGTGAATGGCCTTAGTGAAACAAGCTGAAAGAGGTAGACCCAGATTGTGCTGCAAATATAAGCAGTATCTGATTTAACAAGATGACATTGGAATCTCCCACTTGTCACCCTTTGCTTGGCCTCACTGGGCTCAGTCACTAGAACTTTGTATCTCAGTAGTGGCATCACCTTGATTAGTATCTAGGGGAACCTCTGCAAGCAGTATTTGTTTTGAAAACTGAATGAGATGAAAGGAACCAATTCAAAGAAAACATCCAGACAGATGTCTTAGAATTAGAGCATACACAGAAAAATCAAGCCTTTCTTTATGCAGATGTTCATTAAAGTCTTCTTCACCCTCGTGTGACAGTAGACTTTTGGAGGTTTCAAATTTATTGTTACTTTCTTTTTTTAAATATTAATCTATTTATTTATTCCTTTTGTTGTCCTTGTTGTTTTATTGTTGTTGTTATTATTGATGTCATCGTTGTTGGATAGGACCGAGAGGAATGGAGAGAGGAGGGGAAGACAGAGAGGGGGAGAGAAAGACACCTGCAGACCTGCTTCACCACCTGTGAAGCGACTCCCCTACAGTTGGGGAGCCGGGGGCTGGAACCAGGATCCTTATGCTGGTCCTTACGCTTTGCGCCACACACGCTTAACCCACTGCGCTACCACCTGTCTCCCTTATTGTTACTTTCTATCTGCATGTTATTGTTTAAATACCTGTGTGTTTATGAGAGAGATAACTAACGAGTGAGAGAAAAGTGAAGGGAAAAAGGTTTCCTAGAGCACTCTGCTTGAGCACATGTGGTACAAAAGATTAAACCTAGGGTCTCAAGCATACAAGTCCTGTGATGTAACACTGAGCCACCTCGCCAGCTGCTAGTGATGATGTTTTATCAGTAGTGATTTAACAGCGGCTTACAAAGATTTCAGGAGGTATAGCTTCATATTCATACATGAATGTCGAACTCACCACATTAGAAAGGTCCTTTTTAAGAATTTTTTTGATTTGGAGCTAAGCAGTGGGGCACCTGGTTAAGCACTCACATTATAGAACGCAAGGACCTGGGTTCAGGTCCCTGGACGGTGAAAGCTTCACAAGTGGTGAATCAGGACTGAAGATGTTTCACTGCCTTTCTTCCTCTCAACTTCCTCGTGCCGTCTTTCTCTCTGTCTCTATCCAATAGTAAATAAAGTTTTTTTGTTAAAAAAAAAAGAATTTATTTTAATTTTATTGTTTTCAACCAGCACATTCCTCAGCTCTGACTTACAGTGGTTGTAGTAGTTGAACTTGAGACCTTTGGTGCCTCAGGCATGAAGGTATTTTGCATAACCACCATGCCATCTTTCCCAACCCCAAAAATCTAAAAATATTAATAACTTTTGTTGCTTCACAGCATGTGAATTGGACTTTGGGACATGATTATCATACGGCTGGGGCTGAACATAGGAACATAATTAGCATACATCTCATTAACATAATTAGCATATGGCTGACATCAGGCTGACGAATTTATGTAATCCAAGTTATCTAACCGCTAGCCTGCCTAACCTGCCACAAGCTAGGCCTCTATCACTGCCTCTTTTCCTGCAACCTGCTCTCCCGGTTCGTATGTGCTCACTGTGTCCACCATGGCTGCTTGTCCCAGAGAAACTGAACATGTGTAGCTGAGTTCGGTAAACTTGACTTATAAGTCGTTCTCGCTCTCTCTCTTGCCTCCCCTCCCCCCTTCTTTTCCTGAGCCCTCCATGTTGAATTGGCTCCCCAGGACCCACCATGCTGTTTCTCACTGAAAAAAACTGACCACATGGAGCAGAACTTTGGTGACTAACATGGACTCATGGGCCTGGCTCTGCTGACAATTTTCTATCTTGCTGTACCTAAAATAAACCATTTCGTACTACTGTGCTGCCATGTAATAAACCTTGGTTGTCTTAAGCCCACACCAAGCAGTGCCTCTGAAGTCTTTAGTTTTTTTGTGTTTTTTTTTTAATTACAATAAACTTTTTGAATTGCCAATACATTTATCTATGCAAACAGCATTTATAATAAACCTATATATGCCATGGTCTCTCTGAGATTTGGGGTGGGGACTATACTAAATTATCTTCATGGAAGCAGATAATCCTGTGTTTAAATTTTAGTCCACCCCATTTGCTATCCCTGTATGTAATGACAAGATACTCAAGTGTTTGCAGCTTCAGTTTTCTCTTCTGCAAACTTACCAAAAAAAATGCTTCCAATTTTCAGGGTGATTCAGAAACAAGACACATACAAAACACTAGCTATAGTACAGTCTTTGCAGTTATCCAAAGCCAGGCTATAGGTGATTTGACATGGTCTCTAGCCTCAAGACAATGTAAAAAACAAAAACAAAGAAAAAACAGAGTTAAGCTATGACTTTGAGAGTAGACAAAGGCATGGTAAAATAGTAACACAAAGACACTTGAAAATCTATGCCAGTGAGGAAAGAACTAGACCATACTCCTCATAAGGTAAGAGACTTGGATAGTCAGAGAGTCTTAGCCTAAACACTTGCTAAGAAAAGGAGACTTAATTTCTCCAAAGATACCCTGCTGCTCCCTCAAGGTCATAAATGAATGATCAAAAGCATTTCATATTATTCTTTATTGTTGTGAGTTCTATAAAAGTAAAACTGAGATGGTTGTGAGAGTTGTCTTCCTGGGGTCTGAGTTCTAGTGAAAGCATCAAATTTAGAGTCTTCCCCAACAAATGCTCTGTTGTTAATGATTCTGAAATATGAAAGTTAAATCCCTATTTAAATGCGTAACATATACATTTCTGACGGAAACTACCAAGTGGCACTCAGAATGGGAAGTGGGTCTGTTGGGCATTAAACCAGCTCCCCCTGCTTCATGCTGCATTGCTGATAGTGTGGTCTACTTACATAACTATTGCTTTGCCTGAGACCCGCCCACCTGCAGGGTATTAGGTATTAGTTAGAACCTTCTCAACAGCTGCTATGGAAGCTTTCTACCTTCAAGCTCTTTTCTCCACCCCCCTCCTAGCCATTTCCTTTTCCCACTTGTCACTTCCGGTTTGTAAGATATAAAAAGTGTTGTCTCTGAGCAATAAAGGCACTGCATTGTATTCCCATTCGGCCACAGGCTCCTCATCTCTCTCTCTCCAGTGAAGCTAGCCTGGCATGAGTCAGCTCCCTACTGAAATCTGCCAAAATAAAGGAAGATGTGGCCATAAACTCTAAAACAATTTTATATAGTGACAGGACTTCATTTCTTAGAAAGAGTGCCTGAAAAATAAAGGAACATTTGCAGAGTAAAAATAACATCATTAACATTATGTTGGTTACATAAAGTTTGCTATGTCTCCTGCTTTGTTCAAAAGCGAAGCAGAGAATAATGACTTGTCCAAGAACACCAGTAAGAAACAGCACTGTATGAATCTTAGAAATTTAATTTTGGGAGTCGGGTGGTAGCACAGTGGGTTAAGCGCAAGTGGCGCAAAGTGCAAGGATGAGTGTAAGGATCCCAGTTCGAGCCCCTGGCTGAAGCCCCCAGCTCCCCACTTGCAGGGGAATCACTTCACAAGTGGTGAAGCAGGTATGCAGATGTCTATCTTTCTCTTCCCCCTCTCTGTCATCCCCTCCTCTCTCCATTTCTCTCTGTCCTATCCAACAACAATAATATAACTACACCAATAAAACAACAAGGGCAACAAAAGGGAATGAATAAATAAATATTTTTTAAAAATTAATTTTTTGCTCAACAATTTGTTTGGCTCTGTATGTTAACTCTCTTTTCAGCCACCAGGTTCCAGATGCCATCAGGATGCCGGCCAGGCTTCCCTGGACTGAAGATCCCACCAATATGTCCTGGAGCTCTGCTTCCCCAGAGACCCACCCTACTAGGGAAAGAGAGAGGCAGACTGGGAGTATGGACCGACTAATCAACGTCCATGTTCTGCGGGGAGGCAATTACAGAAGCCAGACCTTCCACCTTCTGCAACCCACAATGACCCTGGGTCCATGCTCCCAGAGGGATAGAGAATGGGAAAGCTATCAGGGGAGGGGATGGGATATGGAGATTGGGTGGTGGGAATTGTGTGGAGTTGTACCCCTCCTATCCTATGGTTTTGTTAATTTATCCTTTCTTAAATAAAAAATAAATTAAAAACTTAATTTTAAAATTCTTTTTTGTTGTTGTGCCTGGGAAGTCAGCACTTGTAGACCAATTTTTTCAGGTATAAAGTCAGAGAAAGACAAACAGAAAGAAAAACACCACAGCTACCTGGCTGATTCCAACATTCTCTTTCTAAACATAAACCTCCCTCTCAGTCTATAAATATTTGAGAAGCACATACTGTGTGTTACACACCATGAAGAAAAGGATAAGCAGGCTCTAATATTCAAGAAGCAATTGATGGGCAAAGACAAAAATATATACGGTTAACAGTATTTATGAAATATGGTCTGAGAAGGGTAAGTGATGACTATTTACAGACTGAAGACTTCATGGAAGAAATCTCAGCTAACTGTTAAGAAGGAATTACTCTGGCTGGGAAGTAGCTCAATAGGGTAAGTGCACATGGCGCAAAATGCAATGACCTGAGTAAGGATCCAGGTTCTAGCCCGGGGCTCCCCACCTGCAGGGGGTTGGCCTCAGGTGTCTGTCTGTCTTCCCCTCCTCTCTCTCGATTTCTCTTTCCTATCCAATAGCAATAAAAACAAGGGCAACAAAAATGGGAAAAAATGGCCTCCAGGAACAGTGGATTCATAGTGCAAACATTGAGCCCCAGGGATAACCCTGGAAGAGAAGAAGGAGGATGGGGGAGGGGGGGAAGAATTACTCAGCTAGAGAGGATGAGACATGAAAGAACATTTGAGCTAATCATTGGACAAGACAACCAACCAATTCAGGTTCTGACAAATAGATCAATACCTAGGGTGTTTTTAAATTTCTCATTAGATCATCTAATCCATGATCATGGTATCTTCTTCCTAACCCTCAAACTCACCCCAGTTAAGCCCTGTTAACTTAGCATGTCCAGTTGGATACCTTCTTCTATGACGGTTCTTTGTGAATAAAGAGCATGTTTAATTTCTCCAGACCCCTGAAGAATAAAAATGCATGCTATCCTATGGAGATGGCATGGGAGACAAATGAGTGCAATTTAGCCTAATTCCTCTTTTTCATTTTGGAGGAAAGGACAGTGAGTTGGCCAATGTCTTATAGTCAGTGACAAAGCTCGTGCAAAAGTTCTAGTGAGTAATTAGCCTAAATCCATGGAAAGCCTTCTTCATCTACCATCAGTCATTTTCACTACTTCTGTGAAGTTTCTAAAACCTGTAACACATACATCTCCTCAATTTTTGGCCAATTTTTATTACTATTTTTTTTTAATTCCCATCAATATGGCAGGCAACTGGGCTCAAACCTGGGTGGTACACTTGGCAAAGCAGCACATTACTTTGAGAGTCCTTTTTGGATCACTTTTACTATTACTTTCATTGAAACTGTTTTTCTTTTTTAAATTACTTTACTGGAAGCAAAGAGATAAAAGCCAACTACCAGATGGTTTCATTGGTATGTGGAATCTAGAGATCTGATACCCATAAACTTAGGGGGAAGAAAAACAAAGAAGCAAGCAAACTGTTTCTAAGACTTGTGAAAACTATGGTGATTATCTTTGGAAGGTGGGAGGCTGGGGATACAGAACTTCGGTGGTAGGTATGGTGTAGTTACAATGCACTGTAACATTACAATCTTGTAACCTACTGTTAACCACAAATAAAAATTAAATAAAATGAAATTCCTTTATTGGGGGATGTATCGACTTATGAGATAGTCGTCTCCCTGTGTTCGGTATCTGCACATCACATCACATCACATCACATCACATCACACACAACAACTGACATCTTCCTCCACCATCATGCACCAGGTCTACTCCGCCTGCTATCTCTTTTAGAGTCCTTGGCTCTGCTGTAATAAACCACAGCTAGTCTAAAGTTTCACCCTGTGTGTCCCCTTTCTTTATGAAACAGGCTAATTTAAAAGTCCTGCAAAATGTAAAACCCATATTATTTGCCATAAAAAAGATCAACAATGTACAAGCAGATAGCTTTTGGACAATATTAAGTCATCAAGGACTACACAAACAGAGACTCACAGCAATTCACACATAACCCTATGATGTATTACTTTATTACCTTCATTCCTATTTTAGGTATTAACTGAAGTTTAGAGAAATTGGCAGTTTAACTGCTTTATTTTTCACTTAACTATTCTCAAAGCCCAAATTCATCTCTTTCATTGCTTAGCAAATTAGTGAGGAAAGTTGGCAAGGCAAGGGTGTGCTGTTATATATTTAACCAGTGGCTCTCTGGAAGAAAAAGAACTTCAGCTTACTGATTCCTACACTGTACATACTTCTACCATAACCAATTACAAACTTTCTAAGTGACCATTAGTCAGCTCAAGCAATTTCTGAAAATTTAGTAATCAGCTCTGGTGAGAGTCAGTTCCAGGACACCGCTAGTGGAATGCTTCACACACTTTAATGTGCTTACAAACTACATGACAATCATGCTAAAATGCAGGTTCTGGTGTAGTAGCTCTAGGGTGGAGCCTACTAAAATCCATTTCTTTTTCTTTCTCCAGCAATTGCAGAAGCTTTTGATTTAAGGATCACAGTTCCAGAAACCTGGATTAAGAGAATAAAACCAGCTCCTGATCTTGGTCTTCTCCTGAAATGACCTGCAGGATTAAATTGTGTGGTCATTTCTCCCACAATACCATTTAATTGTGCCTACAGAAGTACAAATACACAGATTTGGGGAAACTCTTTTGTAAAATGTCTGCATACATAACATTTTTTAAGATGCTATATATACATCTCCCATTCCCATCTACTTTATGTGTGACACTGGGAAAACTGCCCTGTGACTGGGCAAACTATGTTTGCATGTACATACATGCTATTGTGCAGTGGTGGGATTAGACCATCCTGTCTCTGAAGTCTGTCACTGGAAGAGAAATGGGATTCAGCTGTGAAAATTGGATCCCTGCTATTTAAATGCTTGTATCTCTGTCACAGGAAGAGCTAAAGTTGTCTTCTTTGATGACCATGGAATAACATTATAGAGATTCCAAATTGTTTGCACTTTCACTATCATCAGGATTAATAAACATGGTGGATAGTAGCTGCATACACAACTGCTTAATTCCATGCAAGGATTAAAAAAAAAAAAGATTGAGCAAGGTTGTAAAGGGTGGGTTAAAAAAATAAATTTTATTTTTAGATTTTCTAACCACAGTATGCATGTCTAGCTAAGCAATCCACTTTATTATAATGCTGCTGCATTGATTTACACCCAGGATAGTGAGAAGAAGAGATTTTATGGTCTCACTGGAATTCTTACACATAAGTGTATCTTTTGAACTCCCCCTAAGAAGATATTTTCTTTAGATAAGACAATTACAATCTGATTTTTGCACTCATATTTACATTTCAGAAATAATCTGAGACTGAATCTTATTCTTCCAACCCTAGCATTTTTCAAGTGAGCTTGATCAAGCCTCAGAAATGTTGAAGTATTATATAAATATATAGATATATATATACTGCAACACTTGTTTTATAAGCAACAGAGTTTATAAAGTTCCAGATGATGAGTCATACAATAGTAGGTGAAATCTAAAATAAAAATGAGCTTTTACAGATACTTCAGGATTCAATCCAGAAGATTATTGTGGTTGACAGGAAATTATGCTTTTATTGTCCAGTGGATTTAGTAGCCACAATATTTTATGGAAACAAAAATGACACATAAGATCAGAGAGTTTTTATTAAAAATGTTTCTGACCTTGAATTTAGAGCCATTAGCAGGCTGCTTCAAAACAGGTAAATGCACACTGAATTCAAAGTGGTATTTGAGGAACATAGAGATGTGATTCAGCATGTGGCCCAGTGTAATTCACACAGAGCACTCAATGACTAGAGCAGACAAGTAGGGCCAGTATTTGGATTTTAAAAAGGGACAGTATGTGCATATGTCCAAATATAAATAATGCAAGAGACTCCCCTTTCCTAAAGCCTTTGGAATTCCCTAATCAAATTCTTTTGACAGAGAGGATTCTAAATTTTTTATGTGCACAGGCATATTTGTTTTTTAGGTCCTCTTAACAGGCTCGTTAGTCATCTTTTTTATTATTATTATTTTATTTTCCCTTTGTTGCCCTTGTTTTTCATTGTTGTAGTCATTATTGTTGTTGTTATTGATGTCGTTGTTGGATAGGACAGAGAGAAATGGAGAAAGGAGGGGACGACGGAAAGGGGGTGAGAAAGATAGATATCTACACACCTGCTTCACCGCCTGTGAAGCAACTCCCCTGCAGGTGGGAAGCCAGGGCCTCGAACCCGGAACCTCACGCCGGTCCTTGCGTTTTGAGCCACCTGCGCTTAACCAGCTGCGCTACCGCCCAACTCCCTCAATCTTTCTTTAATATTAGGCCATTTGTGTACCTATCTAGCTCTGTCCAGAGGTGAATAATTTGCTTCTTTTTGCCACCCAGAATAACACTAGCCACATCCACTCTGGTAATGACAAGATACTATTTTTCATCAGGATGTATAGTTGACTTTGAGTTCTATACTTTTAAGTGCACATGGCACAAAAGCGCAAGAACCTCCAAAAGAATCCCAGTTCGAGCCCTGGCTCCCCACCAGCAGGGGGGTCGCTCCACAAGCAGTGAAGCAGGTCTGCAGGTGTCTATCTTTCTCTCCTCATCTTCCCCTCCTCTCTCCATTACTCTCTGTCCTATCCAACAACAATGGCATCTAGAACAATAACAATAACTACAACAATAAAACAACAAGGGCAACGAAAGGGAATAAATAAATCTAAAAAAAATTTTTTTTTAAGTTCTATAGTTACTGGTCACTTTGGCAACAAGAACAACAACAACAACAAAAAAGGTAAATGCAGGGTATTCCTTTCTTTCCTAAGATGGAGTCAGAACTATATTCTTTATATAGACACTTTTCTATCTGTTGTTGAAGCTTCAGAATACAGTAACTAAGCCTGTGGCAAATACAGGAAGATCTCTTTTACAATGTTACATGCCAGATCTCTATAAAAGTTTTTTTTTTGAGGCATAATGTTAAAGGATAAATATATTCTGTTAGACTAATTTAAGACAAAACTACACTGTGATCATCTCAAAAAGATGAACCTAAGCCTCACACCTGCTTTATCAATTGCAGGTATAGTAATGACAGTAAAGCATTTCTCAATCGAATCCAAATCCATTCTTCTCTAATCACAAGTCACATCTTTTGCTATCTTCAAATTACCTACTCTAAATCAACAGTCAGTGACTTAATGAGAAATCTGAAAGTTAGCTCAGTCTGTTATAGCATCAACTTTCATGCATGTAGTCCTAGAAATTATACCTTCAATCCATGACATCCCTTTATGTCAGTTGTACAGCGTTGTGTTCTGGTCTTTCTCTCTCATAATGATCAAATAAAAAAATCTTTAAGGGAGTCGGGTGGTGGCGCAGTGGGTTAAGCGCAGGTGGCGCAAAGCGCAAGGGCCTGCATAAGGACCCCAGTTTGAGCTCCCAGCTCCCTACCTGCAGCGGAGTCACTTCACAAGTGGTGAAGCAGGTCTGCAGGTGTCTGTCTTTCTCTCCCCCTCTCTGTCTTCCCCCCTTCTCTCCATTTCTCTCTGTCCTACCCAACAACAACAACATCAATAACCACAACAGTGTTAAACAACAAGGTCAACAAAAGGGAAAATAATTTTTTTTTTTCCCTCCAGGTTTATTGCTGGGCTCGGTGCCTGCACCACGAATCCACCGCTCCTGGAAGCCATTTTTCCCCCCTTTGTTGCCCTTGTTGTTGTAGCCTCGTTGTGGTTATTATTATTGCCCTTGTTGACGCTATTCGTTGTTGGTTAGGACAGAGAGAAATGGAGAGAGGAGGGGAAGAGAAAGACAGGCACCTGCAGACCTGCTCCACAGCCTGTGAAGCGACCCCCCTGCAGTGGGGAGCCGGGGGCTCGAACCGGGATCCTTATGCCGGTCCCTGTGCTTTGCGCCACATGCGCTCAACCCGCTGCGCCACCGCCCGACCCCCGGAAAATAAATATTTAAAAACATCTTTAAAATAAAAAAAAGGACTTAAGTGAAAATCTGTGCTGCCCCTTTAAATGCAACAATCAATTGGAATCAATCTTACTTTTATTCCCTTTATTATTTTTTATTTTGAGGTTAATGGCTTACAGTACAGTTGTTGACACATGGGTACAATTTCTCATCTCACCAAGGTAAGTATCTGCAAAACATACCCACTCCCAACATCATCAGGTCCTTAAAGCACCCCCCTCCTTTCCCTTTCCCTGTCCTCCTTCCCCAGAAATCTTTGGTGTAATATATCAGAAGTCCAAGTTTTATTTGTTTCCCCTTTTCTGATTATTATCACTATCAATTTTATTCTTTTATTTATGTATTCCCTTTTGTTGCCCTTGTTTTATTGTTGTAGTAATTATTATTGATGTTTGTTGTTGGATAGGACAGAGAGAAATGAAGAGAGGAGGGGAAGACTGAGAGGGGGAGAAAAAGATAGACACCTGCAGACCTGCTTCACTGCCTGTGAAGTGACTCCCCTGCAGGTGGGAAGCAGGGGGCTCTAAGCGGGATCCTTATTCCGGTCCTCATGCTTTGAGCCACATGGCGTGCGCTCAACCCACTGTATTACCACCCAACTCCTATCAATCTTATTCTTATCAGTCTTGGATGAACTATGGTAATCCACACAAGGAACAGGGGTTGAAAACAATGATGTAGGCATCTGACAGTAGTAGTATGAATTAAAATTCTATTATCAGTAAGATAAAGACCTGGGCAATTTAATCTCAGTTGCAGCAGCTAGAGAAACTAATGCTCAATGTTTAATTCTAACTAACTAAAAAGGGATTTTGCCAAAAAAAAAAAAAAAAAAGTACATGAAGTATAGGGTATTCATGTAGCATCCATCCATAGTTACTATTTACTGTTTTGCCTGCTTGACAAAGACTTTTGACTGATTCTCTGGAAAATATATTCCTATCATTTTCTTACTGTGTACACCACACCACTGGGAGAAGCCCAATGTTCTATGTAGACAAGCAGTAAAAATAACCTTTCCCAGCGCTTGGTTTGGGCTTTTTGTTGTTGTTTTTCTTTTTAACAATGGCATGAACTAAGCTGGATGGTAATGAAACTGTATCTTAGAAATAGTTTTCCTGATCCACAACTAACATGCAATTAATGACTTAAAATTGTCTTATTTGGATTCTACAGGGAAGCATTTCTACCCCTCATCTCTTCCTCAAAACCAATCCAGCTTCTTTCTATAGAAGATATGACATTGTCCTTCACTCTTTCTGCCTGAGAAGCCAAAGTTCAAATATTATACATCTAACATTAGAGTTATTCACTACTCTGAAAGAAAAAATGGCCTGGTATTTCTATTCTACAATATAGAAAAAAAATCCCAATCCTTTTCTTGAAGAATGGCCTTATATCTACTAATTCAAAGAGGAAGCCAATTTAATAGCTAAACATATCCCAGACAGGAGCTCAGAGAAAACAGTATTGGGTGGTCAAAAAATTCATAAATGCATTTTTGCATAGAGAAAAATACATCATTACTTTTCTGGCAACCAAATAGTAATTAGAAATTGAGTTCAGGTAGTGCCTCTCCAAAAGAATGCAATCTTACCATTTATTTCAAGAATGTTTAACACAGCTGATGATAGCTGGAAATTAGAAACTTTTCTTTCCTGCTTCAGAAATGTGAAGATGCTTAAAATGAATTTTATCACAAAACCAGTGCTGGAGTATATAATACTGAAGTGTAGCCAAGTATGTGAACTTAAGTGAAGACTCTTCCAATTAGTAACCACCCTTACAAGTGCACCTCAATGTTACTCTTCATGTTTCAAGAACTTTATAAATTCATGATTTGTAGTTTAAAATCCACATACACTGTTATTGTGAACTGCAGACAAAAATCATGAACTGCAGTAACTGGTAGGTAGACAGACAGCAAGCAATTATTTGCCAAAAATAATGAGGTAGCATACAGAATGCACAGCTCAAGAAAATTAAGTTGCTTATACAGATTCTAAAATGAAATCCAATCTCAGGTGTATTTTATGAAAACTCAAAAAGACAAGTATATTCTACTTACTACTCTAATCAAAATAGAAATGCACTATTGTTTTTATATTTCTGAGCAGTCCTAAATGGATGGTGGAACTATTTGGGTATAAAAAAAGTTAATTTCTGTTTGTGAAGCTGAAATAGCTGTAGACTAATAAAGGAAAGACTGTTTCCTTGTAATTATGGTATCATATTTTGGAAATGACACTGAATATAAGAAGAAAAAGTATTCCCTTATAATACTGGGTTGTTGTGAAAGTCATGAAGTAGTTGACTATTTTTCTATGCAAAAATGCATCCTGGCTTTTCTGACAGCCCAATATTTATATTATTCCCCAACTTGCTTGTTTTTATGTTATTTGTGTGATATCAGAAATCAAATAATCATATGTTATGCTTTAATCTCTCTAGAAATATACATGGAAATACATTGTTCTGATTGTTAATAAAAATGAATATACTAGGATAACATTTTCAGTTGATAATTATAGAAAGATTGAGAAGTGTCAACTTAATATTTGTTTGCAATATATGAAATATGCCTAAAACATCAATAAGCACATACAAAGGGCTTTTTCATGGAATATATAATATTTTTTCTTGTATGTATATTCAAGGACCTGGTACACGTTGCTGATTAAAATCAATATAGAGTCTAGAATTGTCTAAGACATTTGCAGTTCATCAAGTGAACTGCACCATTCAAATAAACACTATTGAAGAGGAATGGAAAAGGAAAGAAGGTGCAAAGGAGAGAAAGAACTGAGTCATACTTTAAAAAAAAAAAAATTCCCTGAAACTTCAAGATACAAACACTGAGTTACACTTGCAACAACTTCATAATTTGAGCATTTTCTCAATAAAATATAATTTTGCAACACATATATAACTTAACAGCATTCTTGAAGCAAGTCTAGTCTTAGAGGAATCTCATTTTTACAAAGCTGAATTATATCACTTTTATATTCTCAGAGCATTTAATAATGATGACAAGGGAGGAAATATGCTTTGTGAAACATGAGTAAAATTGATTTTTAAAAATGAGAAAAGCTGTATCTAAAAATAAACTTAGGAAATGTCTGTAGTGAAAATTGAGGTAGATAGTAACAATACAGGACTTTGAATATGACTGTGCTACCCCCTCCCTTCCCCCCAGTGAGAACCATCTGATAAAGGGAGAGGACACAGATTGTGCTAGTTAAGGCATTAAATTGTTTATTGGGTTCTGAATCTATACTGAGCCCCCAACCAACTACTCTTCTAGCATTTGCTTTTGTCTCTGACGGTGAGAGTAGGTCGGAAAAAGTGTTTGAAAATTCTTAAATACAAGCATTATTCTTTCATAATATTTTCCAGAGAGGTACAGAAAATCATTTTCTACCCACTCATAGAACCTAAAGGAAAATATTTTCAAAAGCAAGAAGGTGAGTGATATTTATGAGAGGCTAACACATGATATTTAAAACTTGAGAAATAAAAGCTTGTGACAAGATAGTAAAAAGAAACAGTACTGGCCCTGATGCTATGCCATGAAGTGGCAATGGAGGTTTAGTTAGCCGCAACATATGGAAGAAACAACTAAATGGCATCCCTTAAACTGATTTCTTTTTTGACCTTTTGAAGTTGCCAGGTTCAACTAATTTTCTCCTCGTGGTTATATCTGAAGTGGGTTTTAGAGTCAGGAACCAACAGTTTAGCAGAAATAGACTGCTCCTCTCAACTTTCTATAAGAATGAAATTGGAGAGGGCTAATAGCTCTTTGGTTAATTAACTGCACTAAATCAGGTGACAGCCTTGGTCTCTCAAAATATTACCCCATTTCACACATAAACATTTATAAAATTCTGAAAAAAATTTCTAGCACCACAAACAGGTAAAATTAGATACAAATATAAGTGGCCAGGAGGTAAATAAATCATGGAAGGGAAATGCAAGGGCAAAAGACATGCTAAAAATCTCAGACTTGAACCAATAAATGAGTTAGTTTTTCAAGTAAGCCTGCTTATTACTGAGGATATGTTTGCACATATGCATATGTGTACAACACAATACAGACCAACAAGAATCAACACCAAAGTTAGGAGACTATAAAACAGTTAAGTCATTTCAGCTGTGAACACCAACAGTGCTGAAAACAGAGAAAAGTCTTTTTTCTTCCCCTGCATCGCTGAATATCTTCACAAAAGATATGAAATGACTGAAACCCATAGCACCACTGAGGACAATACTTTAGAAATAAAATCCCAAGATGTTAAATTACATCTATATTTGAAAGACTACT
This sequence comes from Erinaceus europaeus, assembly GCF_950295315.1. Classification (NCBI taxonomy): domain Eukaryota; kingdom Metazoa; phylum Chordata; class Mammalia; order Eulipotyphla; family Erinaceidae; genus Erinaceus; species Erinaceus europaeus. Next base: position 146,858,786 of record NC_080163.1, on the reverse strand, counting down.
CTGACTACACTTGTTCCTTGATCTGTCAAACACAAAACTTTGCTGATGGACCAGAAAAGTATGTTTGAAAAAATAAATCAAAGGGCAATTTACCAGTGAACAAATTTATAATTTGCACAGAAAATTTGCCCACATTTGGAATGCTGATAAGCCATGAGGTATGCCCCCTTGAGTAGAAAAATCAAGATTATGTCTTTAAAACATTAATTTACTTTAAATGGTAAGGTCCTCTGAACAGTTGCTGAAATATGGATTCTAACTTTTCCGAATGCTACTTTCTTTATCCTCACCAACAAACAATAAAAGGCACCTGGAAAGCAAAGCCCTGAGGTACAATTTCTTGAGTAGAATCGTTATACCCTCATTCATTGGCAATCTCTTGCTCTGCTCCAACAATCTCATGCTCCTTGCTAACCAGCAGTATCAGACCTTCAATCTGTACATAGTTTACAAGGAAATGTTGCATGATAAGTCTATTCGTGTAACAGCCTTTACAAATTGCCTTCTCAAGTGGTTTATTCCATGCTGGTGAGCATGTTTTAAGACTTATTTCTTCCCCTCCTCACATCCAGCACCACCTTTGACCACTTAAAGTGTGATCAGTGCTAAATTAAGGAGTTACTGTAGATGAATAGCTTTGACCAGAGTGCTACATAAATCCAAGTAAAGTTCTTTTTCACATGAAAGCCTTTCTCCCCATTTTTAAAACTGATATGTATACATGAGAAAAAGATAGCTGCTATTCTAGTTAAGGACTGCTATAAAACTGTTCTTCAGCTAAACTCATAAAACCTTTAAGAGCTCAAGAATGTGCTCTGGACACCAAAAATGATAATATTCTTGAGTTGAGTAGAGATTTAATCACCTGGAGTCTAGATTTCTAGGATACTGCAAATTACAAAGCAAAATGTATTTGTAATGCTAGTAAGACATAGGAATGCAAGATACAGGTTGCTTGCAGTGGGGATTAAGAAGTTGGAGTGACAACACATCTGCATCAATTTCAGAGAACAATAGCTAGTGCCTCTAAAATATCTGCCAGTGGATACTCATTTGGGTGGCCCAGGGAACATAAAGAGAAGATCTGCCACTGAAAAGCCCTGAATGTAGTCATCCCAGGAGGTACTGGAAAACTCCTCACTGTTTCCAGAACAGGTTTTCCTCAATTCTAAGTCCTCTTTAGAGTCTAAGAAAAAAAAAAATTATATAGTCTCAAAGATGACTTAAAACTCTGACTGCTCCAGGAGCATGAAATGACTATAGGAAGGGAAACTTCAAGTTTGCTAGAGCAGAATTATTGAATATTAACAGTACTAGTGTTTAATAAAAGGGATAGGCTTACAATTTCTCTCAGCCACACAACTCAGGGAAGAGGATAAACGTGCAGACAGCATGATTTGGAGAATTCCCTTGGGGGTTGGGATGGGAATGTAACCCACCAAGAACCGTTCCTCAAAGACATCAGGCCTTTCAATAAAAGAATCTTTTTCTCCCTCCCAGTAAAATCCTTGCAAAACTGGACACAGCTGATGAAAGGCAATATAGCCAGGCAGAAATTTCAGTAGAGTGTTTAGCATGAACGACAAGGCTCATTTTGCATGCAGTGAGGTACAACGGCGAGGTTGAATGGATAGAAAATCCCACTCTCAAATCTTACATAAATATCTCTTTCTCACACAGAGTTTTCCAGTTGGAAAGCTCCTATAATGAAGCTGGAGGTGAAGCCCAGGGAGGGTTGTAAACCATTCAGATGGCTGTCTTGAGTATTGTAAAGAGGACTGGAGCTTCAAGCCGGCTCCAACCAACCCCAGATATTACAGTCTGCTTTCGGAAGGTACAGTATGCGAGAGGGCAGTGCTCATGCGTCCGTTTTCCCGGTCCCCTCCTTCCCATTGTCAGCCCACAGATAGCGTGAAGCCCGGAGAAAGAAAGCAGCCTGCTGATCTGATTAGCAGCTCTGGCGCTCAGAGGGATTGTCTGAACGCGCCTTCAACAGGAAACTCTTATGGAATCTTGAGGAAAGGGTGGCAAAGTTAAATGGACCTTTTCTCCCTGCTGCTCGCTGGGTGACAAGCTCTCTCCTTTAAATGGGAGTTGAAGTGAGCACCTGCCAGTCGAATTTTCCATTACGGGCTAATGGTGTGCGTTTGCCACCATCAACAATTAATGTGGGTTGATGTCTTACATTTAGCACTCCCAGCAAACAGCTGCCTTCTCCGCTCGCTAAGACAAACAAATGGCTAGCGGGTGACCTGCCGCTGGCGGTGCCTGCGGGGAAGGGTCAATGGCAACTAAACTTTAAGGTGTCTACCGGCTTGAGGCGGGGTGGCTTGGGCTGGTGGGGGATAAGAAAAAAGGCGGAGGGAATTGTGGATACCTGTTGGCACCAGCAGTGGTGGCGGTAGGTTCTCACTGTCTCCTAGCCTTGACCCGCTCGGGAGAGAATGCAAGCAGGTCCCTTAGAAACCTGTTATGCACCGGCAGTACCCAGATGAAAGCAAACCTTCTCTGGGGCTCAGTGGGGGCGCGGCATCCCACCCCCACCCTCTTGTTCACGGACCAAGAGGCGTGAGAAGACGGAGAGCACAGCGCTGGGCTCCGTGGTTGCAGAGGGGACCGAGGAGTCCCTGACTCAGAGCGCCTCAGTGGACGCAGTCTTTGGGGGAGGGGGAGACTCCAGAGAGGACACTGACGGGGTGTCATCTCTGGGTGCGGGGCAGCGTCTGGAAGACAAGATTGTGGAGCTGCGGGGCGGCTGGGGAGATCCAGCAAGTTTGCAGCGGGCACTGCGCCTCCCAGGCAGGAGCAGCCACTTGTGGGAAAGCCTCACGCTGGGGTTCTGGCGACTGAGTCCGGGCTTCCTACAGCCTCACCGCCGGGGTCTATCTCTATATCTATCTCCACCTCCATCTCTCTCTCTGCTGGGGAGATGCAGCAACCCATTCACAGAGCACCAACACCACCCTCTGACCCTCAGCGCTAGCTCGTGCTGCCCTCGCCCCCCTTGGCGGGTCCTTCCCGGACCGCGCGGAGCCCGCAGTGAAGGCGCGCAGCTGCAGCGGTGTCTGTCTGCGTGGCGAGGCGGTGAGACCGCTGCACGACCGCGGGGAGGGTGAGGGGAGAACCGCAGGAAATCTGGAGGGGGCACAATCCCGACTCTCTTGGGCCTCTGGCCAAAGCAGTTGGCAAACACTGTCAGGCAAAAGCAAAAGGAAAAAAGAAAGAAAGAAAAAAAAAAAAAAACTGAGGCGTTCCCATCAGCCGTGCATAGATACCAGGAAAGAAGACACAGCTCAGCCGACGCCTGGTCAAGGCACCCGCATCCATCACCTGCGGGTGGGGAAAGACGTGCAAGGTGTCCGAAGCGGTAATGGGGGAATGTCCTAAAGGAAATAGCCCCTTCTGGGTGGTCTTCAGGGCATAGGGATGGGGGAGAAAAAAAACGCGGGTGAGGATGGTGGTGGTGGGAGTCACTTACTCTTGTGGAGCTCCGGGTTGGCGAATTTCAAACCTTCTGGTTCACAAATGGCTGGGGGGGCTAGGGGTCTGCTCTTGAGGGCAGCGAGTAGCGGCCAGTTCCCGCACGCTGGGCAAGCGCCTCCGAATTCCGTTCATGCCTCTCGGAGCTGAGGGGCTCGGTGCAGATATAAGGGGCGGGCGCGCCGGGCTCTGGGTGTCCGCAGTCCAAAGTGCAGTGAGAAGGGTGGGTGGCTAGGTGGGTGGGTATATGCTACCGTCTGTGCACAAGCCGGCGACAGCGGACGGGCTTCGAGGAGGCAGAGAGAGAGATTCCAAATAAAAATCCACTAATTCCGGGGCTTGAGCGCGCCAGCGTGCGAGCCCGCCTGCCTGCCAAATGTAACTGTGAAGTGATGTGGAAAAGTGAGCCGGGTGCCTCCCCTGACGGATCTCATTGGGCAGAGCACAGAGGCAGGTCTACCACTTGGAAATTCGTGTAAGCAGTTCCCCCCACCCCGCCCCCCCTGTATGCCTCCCCCCTCCCTCCTTTTGGCTCTCGAGCGCCCGCTCAGTCGCTCCTTTCCCGGACCAAGTGGGCGCACAACTTTTCGCTCCTCGCTCCCGAGCACGGCCCGCGCGCCTCCGCCGCCAGAGCCGCGGCGTGGAGATGCGCCCTTCCGTGCAGTGTGCGCAACCCGCGCAAGACCGAGCTCCCGGATAAGAGGGCCGGCGGAGAAGAAAAGGCTGCGGAGGGGAAGAGGAAGAGGAGGAGGAAAAAAAGAAAGAGGAGGAGGAAGAGGAGGTACCCGCGAGCTTTCTCGCTAGGGGCGAGAGTTGTCTCGAAAAGCCTCTGGGTGACTGACCCACACCTGTTTTCTTTGGCTGGGAAGAGGACGCGACTGGGCGGCCCGAGTGCGCGTGGGCAGCTTACCTCCCCACTAAATTGAACCCCACTAACCAGCCGTGGAGCCGGGTGACTTGTAGAACCGCTGCCACCGCCCCACCGCGCCCGGGGAGAGGCGGGAGGTCTCTGTGGTCCTGGGTGTAAGAGCAGCGCATTTCTGATCTGCCCCGGCGTCCACTCCTTTGGGGAAATGAGGTGAGGGAGGGCAGAAGGCTGGCCTGGAGGGGCGCTCTGGAAGTCCATGTGGAAAGCAAAGCAGAACTTGCTGGAGAAAATAAGGGACTGAGTCTCAAAGGGTTTCTCACTGTGCTCTGGCTTCCAGCTCTCCCCTCTTGCACCATTCTTGTAGCTCCTGGGCTCCAGCAAGAGATAGATGTCCCATTAGCTGTTTCTGCTTCAAGTTCTCCGGTGGACTTGTCGCACATCTTGAGAATTGACCACCCTGAGGAGAGCCCCTGAAAGAAAACAGGGTCGTGAATTCTTTGCTTCTCTTCATCTAGACTGACATGTAGACATAGGCAGTCACTGTGATCACTCTCTTTGGGGATGCCATAAATTACATTTCTTTTCATTAATAAAATTAATGAAAAATAAGATGGACTACTGTGTGTCTGTGTGTGTGTGTGTTTGTCTCTAACTCTCCTTGTCAAGACACTTGGAGTTAGTTCATTCCCTGTGCACTATAAGTGAGCTGCTCTGAGGGTTTGTTTGTTTGTTTGTTTGTTTGTTTTGGTTTTGCCATCTGAGACTTTGCCAAAACAGAAGGGGAGAGGGGCTCAGAGAAGCAAACACAAGATCTGTAGAGCTGTACTGTCTGACTCAAATTAATGAGTCGGAGTGAACAGAATGAGAAAATAGGCACAATATGTTTCTAATACTTACATAGATTTGACATTTGTGTATGTGCTGCCTCCAACATCTTATTGTGACACCTTGAAAAGAATACTGACTATAGGCCTGATATCTGTCTGCTTCATATTTTAACTATCATGGAATAAACTTAGTGGATTACTTTGGTAGGGTAAAGAGCAGCAGCAGGTACCCCTTTGTCTCAGGCAGTCCCTAAGTAACTGTTTGTTCTCATCTCAGACTGTCTTACAAGGTATTCAGGACTTGGCTAACTCTCTTAGAAAAAGGGACAGCACTCAAACCTCAATCAAATTATAAACTGCTGCTAGGCCAAGCAGTCCCAAGTGGACAACAAAATAAAGCATATCTTGGGCAGTGCCTAATTTTCAGACATTCATTTTTCATTTTGAACAAATATTCTGAATCTTCCCTTAGGGTAGCATTTTATATCAGTGAGAACTAAAGAAAAGATTAGTTGTTACTGGAGGATGGAGGAATACACACACATACACACACACACACACACACACACACACACACACACACAACTATATCAAAGGAAAACCAGAATAGCAGCAATAGATACTATCCTCAAATTTGATTTCCTTAAAGAGAAATAAAAACTGTCAAAATGAGGAGAACCATAATCCAATGGTCTTAGGTACCTTGGGTTAGAATGAATGTTTTACTTACCCGAACCACATTCACTCTCATAACAATTATACACTGTCTTCATTTTAATTTTGGTCAACTAGAGTTCAAGGGAACCCTCTCTACACCTGCTAATCTCTGCTCAAAGCATGACAGAGGAATTTCCTAATTTTCTCTTCTTAGGAGAAGTCTGGATGATTAAGCAGTGTGAAAGACTATTTGGATAATGTTAAAAAGCTCTATAAGATTCTAAAATAATCAGGGATGCTGAAAGACAAGGCATTTACCTCTTTAACAATTCCACCCACTCCTAATAGGATGCAGTGTAATGTCACAATGGTGAGAGCCTAACTCCTTAAAGTGTTTTTAAGTGTTTTCTTTTTAATATCCTCTCCAGGGTTACAGCCTTCCAGCAGGAAGAAGGCCATGCTACATAAGCTTTTTAGAATGGTAACCAAAATTGCATGTGTTGTGAAACATTGCAGGGATGGAAGGGTGAGGAATTATCTGATAGGGCAGGAGTATGGGGGTGGGGGTTGAGAAGGAGGGTTGCATTCAGAATAACCTTGGCTGTCTGATTCAAAACTGGAGTGAGACAGAATGTCTCCAGCCTAGATTTCAGTGACATCAGACAGTTTTGCAGTGTAGTCCATCACAGTTGAATGAGAAGGAGAGAAATTCCATGTAGTAAAAGGTATTTTTAGCTTTCACTACAGGTGTTTTGTTGTTATTATAATGTAAACCAAGTGACTGAGGAATCAGCTGGAATATAGAAAACGGATCTAAAAGGAGTTGAGAAAGCTAGAAAAGCTCAAACCTCTATAGTTGAACAGGAAATGGAGAAGAATGGAAGATATATATATATATATATATATATATATATATATATATATATATATATGTGTGTGTGTGTGTGTATACTGCATTAAAATGCAGTTTTTTCATTAGTCAGTAGATAGTAAAAAAAAAAAAAAAGTAAATTAAAAGCAAAAACCAAAGACCCTCAATGCAAAACAAATATATTCACCTCAGTATGATTACTGAGAACTTCAGGTTTACTGAATTGCTATTAACTTTATATAGATTGATTGATTGATTGATTGATTCATTCATTCATTCATTCATTCATGGGCTATCTCCAAACATAGGAGCAAAGGGTATTAGTTCATGAATGAAAGAATTTCACAGTGTGTTACCTCCCAAGAGGTTCTTTTTCAAAAAATAAATAAATAAAATTTTAATTCAGGTTAAGATAGCTAGCCAGGTCTATTTCAGCCCCAGTGTACTAGTAGAGTGAAGTTATGATGCTGTGATAATAATTTCTATGTACTATTTTCCATACTTTTCCCCTACTTCCTCTTAGGAATATAGAAATCTGAAAACTATGATGTCTTTTCCTTTAGGGTGGGGTAAAGAAGCAATATATAACAATTGTTAGGTAAATGAGACTGCAATTTTATATATTAGAACGTAAATACCAAAAGAATAAATAAAAAATTAAAGTTTATAAGTGTCTACATACATTTAGACGTATTTAAGAGTTTTTTTTTTTTTGAAGCCAGACTTTCAACCTTCTGCATCCCACAATGACCTTGGGTCCATACTCCCAGAGGGTTAAAGAATGGGAAAGCTATCAGGGGAGGAGATGGGATACAGAATTCTGGTGGTGGGAATTGTGTGGAAATGTACCCCTCTTATCCTATGGTTTAGTCAGTTTCCTTTTTACAAATAAAAAAAAATTTTTAAGAGTTTTTTTAAAATCAAATTCTTGAAAACAAATTCTTAACTCAGAATCTGGGTGGGGCTCTGAAACCTGAATGTTAACAAATGCTCCCGGGAAGTCTATTGTTGGGTAAAGTTTGAGGATCACTCCTTTAGGCTACTCTTTCCCAGGTGATAGGTATAAAGTTGAGAAGAATAAAAAACAAAAGGGTACATTATATTAAGACTTAATGTTTGTCCTAGGAAATTCAGAACACAGAATGGAATCTTAAAAAAACAATAAATAAGAAAAAGAGAAGTATATGCATATTGAATTCATCCTGTGATTACTTTAATAATGCTTATGATGGGATTTGTGAAAACCAAATATTTCTTTAGAGGTGGTTGTAAATTCTTTAGATAAAATTACCCTTGAGCTTGCTACTCCGAGTTAGAATGCTCTAGATTTCTTGGCTGCTGGTTTTAGCTGTCCCTGTATCTCTTAATATTGACTATAATTGCTAATCTTGAGCTTGCCATTATATTTTCAGTAAATGGAGGTGTAAACACTTTCTGAAAACCACATCTGTGCTGAGAGCATTTTGGAGAAGCCTTTCAAAATGACATTATCTCCCATCTTCCCAGGTGCTAGAAAAGAGATAAGCTCCAATTCAGCTCTAAACAGAAACTGAGGGAGGGCAGTAGATAGATTTAAGAGGGTAGGTACAAAATTATCAAATAAGCCAGGCCAGGTTTTGTAGACTACACACTTAGCATTTTCATTGTTTTTTTTTTTTTCTAAAAGAGAACAGAACCCAGATTAAGAAGCCAGATCCCTCTGGTTAAACTTTAAACCCATGAAAAGGGAAAATATAAACTAAAAGCACTTCAGAGTGTGCTAAAAGAGAGAGAAAGAAGAGGAGGAGGAAGAGGAAGGTGGAGAAAAAGGAGAGGGAGCCTCCCCCATCCCTATACTACTAGTTTGGTATATTAAATTATATTCAATATAAAAATATAATAAATAAAGTTAATTGATTCTATTTAGAAGATTACCACTGTTTAATATTTACACAGAGACATATGATAAATACGTAGAGAGAATTACAGATAGATAAGCATAAAAAGAGGCACATCAGCATCTCTTCATATGCCTAAAATGGAACTTATAGTTCTGATTAGTTGTTATCAAAGTGGTTATTAGAGAGTGTATGCTATACTTGCATTTGACAAGTGCTCTGTGAAGTTGAAAGGAGTCTGCATTACTAAGAATGTGAACAGAATTTCTGTATTAGTCAAAGCTGCATAATGATGTCTAAGGATTTTTGTGTGTTTATTAAAGATGCTGCCATGTGGAAAACAGGGCATTGCTTTTAGGTTGCAGTCTCCTGCCTGCACAAGCAACTGGTACATTAGAGTGGATGTGGAGGCGTTTTTTTCTTCTACCTCAAGTGCCCTCTAGCGTGCAATATCTGTGCAGGTTGCTATGTAGAAGGAGGTAGAAGAAAGGAAAAAAGAAATATTCTGCCAATCACTATTAGAATTCCTGGATTGCTCTGTTTTTCCTTTTCTCTTTCCTCAAAGGGGTCATTTCTACCTAAGTGTTTGGCAAAACAAACGAACAAAAAAGTGCTGTTGCTTTTGCATGAAAAACAAATCACTCATTTACTAAACTGGGAAACAAATGCTAATCCTTTCTCTGGGGGTTCTTTTGAACATTCATCATAATTTTCCAGAAGTTTCATACACTCTTGTAATCAGGCAAATAAAAGAAGGTAAGTTGCTCCCTAGGAAGAAATTCTGTTTCGTTCCCAACTCACAGCAGAACAGCTAGAACACATTTGATGCAAATTGATTAACCTCTCCATGGGTTATAAGTTTGTATCTCCATAAAAGTGCATAATACTTTTTTCTTGCTTCCGGGGTGGTATGAGGCCTGATTGAGGTTTATAAAACAATTTCAGTTCCTTAGGTACAATTTGATATACAGTTGAACCCGCCTTTCATCTTGTATCTACTAACAAATTTCAAATTGTCTTTGGTTGTCCAAAGGGAAACCGTGATTGGGATCTGTATTTTCATAAACACTTTGTTAAAGCAACTCTATTGTAAATAGTGAATTTCTTCAAGAGTCCCATAATGGTAAAAAAATGGGAAAGAATATCTAGATATAAAAGATGTACTTATTTTTGAAAATATATATGTGCATGCATAAATAGAGCAAAATTATCAACTGGAATTTCTACAAGACGTACATTTGTGCATACCTCCCTTAATTTTAAAATAAGCTAACAATAACAGAAGGTAATCTTACTCTCCCAGGCATCTCTCTGAGAGAGAAGCAGGTAACTGAAAACAAACGTGTGTGGAGGCATCCGTTCAGATGGTAGGCTATCTAAACACCTGTTACACAACTCAGAGATTGATTTACTAACAGCATGATTACTTCACAGCATTGTGTTTTACCACAATGTGCCCCACCACCCCTTCCACTATCTAAAAGCAGAGAGTTCCTTTCCTAAGCCAAAACTGCATAGAGTAGAGAAGAAATTATCATGAATTTATAAGGAAAAAAGGAGAGGTGCGCTCAGATACAAAAGGCATCCTACCAAATCATAACACCAAGCCTAAAGTAACACTAGCATACAGTAAAAGTAAGGAGTTATTACACAGGCAATCTATATAAAGTTCTCAAGAAGGAACTTGGTGCCCCACCACCAATACCTGGGGCATGGATTTGCCTCTGGAATGGCTGATACAAACAAATGCCCAGTGATATCTCCAGTTACCCAATTTTACAATAAAAGCAAAATTCCTCTTCTGATTTTTTTTTTTTGATTAGCCAAAACAGGTGCTAGAGCAGGTCTTTCATAAGAGCTGTAATTTTACAGTGAGTTTTTGTTTGTTTGTTTTCAAAAATATTCTTTAGCAGGAGAGGGACAGGAAAGTAGAGCATCACTGGCATATGTGATGCCAGAGATCAAATTCTGGATCTGATGCTTGCAAGTACAGTGCTCTAGCCACCATACAACCTCTAGGGCCACTCCAGAGGCATGAAGCTATACCCCCAAATCTTTATACTACTGTAAACCAATGCCAAATCAACAAAAAGGAACTTAATACCAAGTTACTAAAAACAGTGTCTATACCTTTATTGCTATGGTACTTTAAAAGTACATAACGAGGAAGATAAGCTACCATTAAAATACAATTCATTAGTTGCTTTACATGCAAGATCCCTTTGGATGGAAAGTCTATGATTGGTATCCTTTGAAGTATAAGAAAACTGGGAATCAGAAAGTAATTTGCTCAAGGTAACACAATTCAGAGAGTCCAATTTAAGCCCAGGTTTTCTGTGATGAAAGATAATCTGCTGCTACTTCCAAATATTAAAATACCAGTAGGTAATATCATAACCTATTTTAAAACATTTCTTTTTTTTTTTTTTGCCTCCAGGGTTATTGCTGGGGTTCAGTGCCTGCATCATGAATCCACTGCTCCTGGAGGCCATTTTTTTCTCCTTTTGTTGCCCTTGTTAAAACATTTATTTTCACATGAAAAAGAGAGGCCAGCAGTCTGGGAGATGGTGCAGTGAGTGGATCAAGTGTTGGACTCTTAAGCATGAAGTCTCAATTTCAGTCCCCAACAGCACGTGCATGCGCTGGTTTTCTTTGTATTATGTCTGGTATTTTTCTCTCTCTCTTCCTGTCTCTCTCATAGTAAATATATAAAATATTTGAAAACAAAAAAAAAAAAAAAAAAAAGAGAAACCATGGGCTGGTGTATGGTGGTGCCAGTTATTTGAACTTGAGGCACCTGGATAATCTGGAACCTTATAATGCAAGACGTGTGCTCTAAGCCTGAGAGTTCTCACAGACTGTAAACTACCTTTAGCCTTTTTTTTTTCTTGCCTTCAGGCTTATTTCTGGGGCTCAGTGCCAGCACTACAAATCCACTGCTCCTGGAGGCTATTTTTCCCATTTTGTTGCCCTTGTTGTGGTTGTTACTATTATGGTTGTCATAGCTGTTGTTGTTGGATAGGACAAACAGAAATTGAGAGAGAAAGGAAGACACAGAGGAGGAGAAAAAGGCAGACACCTGCAAACCTGCTTCACTGCTGGTCCTTGTGCTTCGCACCATGTGCACTTAACCACACTGTGCTACTGCCCAGCCCCCTCTACCTTATTCTTTAAAAAAAATATTTATTCCTTTTTGTTGCCCTTGTTGTTTTATTATTGTTGTAGTTATTATTGTTGTTATTGATGTCGTCGTTGTTAGATAGAACAGAGAGAAATGGAGAGAGGAGGGAAAGACAGAGAGGAGGAGAGAAAGATAGACACCTGCAGACCTGCCTCACGGCCTGTGAAGCAACTCCCCTGCTGGTGGGGAGCCTGGGGCTTGAACCCAGATCCTTATGCCGGTCCTTGCGCTTTGCTCCACGGGTGCTTAACCCACTGAGCTACCGCCTGACTCCCTACCTTTATTCTTTCAAAGACGTATTTATTTATTAAAGAGGGAAACAAAAAAACAGTGCATCATATTAGTATATGTGGTGCCAGAGATAAAACTCAGGACCTCATGCTTACAAATTTGGAGTTCTACCTACTGTATATTGTATTGCTTCACAATTCAAGGACTAATAAAAGTTAACTAAACCTTATATGTTCTCAAATAGAATCAAAATCCTTAATTGCACGTGGTTTTATAAATAAATTCCCCAGATTTTGTGGTTAAGGAATTAAATAAAGAATTCTACCAAGAACATTATATTTTAATAGTAAAAAGATAATTCTGATTCAGCATAACAAATACCATTCTGGAGACCTTGTGAGAATAATGAAACCAAATGACATGCAACATTTTATTTGACTTCAAGATACTAAAATCCAAGGTGAAGGGATATTTCTGCTACTACTACAAAGATTTGTATATTAATTCATATTTCTAAGGTCAACAAGTCTCTTATTTTTGCAGTAAATAATTTGTGAGGCATGAAGGAGGAGCTATATTAATTCCCTGGTCATTTATATATTTGTTTTTAAACCAGGGCTTCACTGCTGAATTTTTTTTTTTCAGGCAGACAGAGAGACAAAGGTAGAGAAAGGCACCACAACTATAGTAAAGCTCCCTCCAGTGCAGTGAAGGCTGGGTTCAGTGGTGGGTCCAGCACATGGCAAAGCAGATGCCTTCCCAAACAAGTTATCTCACTTGGTCTTATATTTACAGATTTTTAGACTCTAAAATGTCACTATAGATCCTCTAGCCCAAATTCTTCATCTTATAGAAAAACACTGGATGAGGCTTTTGACTTTTGAGTGTAAGGTCATGTCACTAGCTAATTCTTGCAAATCCAAGAGTGGATCCTAGGTAGTGACTAGTCTTTAAAGAATATGTCGGGGGTCGTGCGGTGGCGCAGTGGGTTAAGCGCATGTGGCCCAGAGCGCAGAGCGCAGGGACCGGCGTAAGGATCCCGGTTAGAGCCCCCGGATCCCCACCTGCAGGGGAGTCGCTTCAAAGGCTGTGAAGCAGGTCTGCAGGTGTCTGTCTTTCTCTCCCCCTCTCTGTCTTCCCCTCCTCTCTCCATTTCTCTCTGTCCTATCCAACAACGAACAACATCAATAATGGCAATAATAATAACCACAACGAGGCTACAACAACAAGGGCAACAAAAGGGGGAAAAAATGGCCTCCAGGAGTGGTGGATTCATGGTGCATGGTGGATTCAATAATCATGGAGGAAAAAAAAAAAAAGAATATGTCAAGTTGTTACTAGACTCAGTAACTATAACCCCAGGGAAATTCAATAAGTGAACAACTTGAATATTTTTCAGGACATGAGCTGAGAAGACTGGTGAAAAAAGACATACATATTGTTCAGGTACTCATTCACATCGATGCAGTCTAGAAAAGGTACACTTTCATTTTATGGTGAGATTATATTTCCTCTTCTCACCTAATATATGTTGTGTATAATAATATGTCTTTTCTTGGTTGAATTATTTCAGTATCCTGGAGTTTCGTTTTCTTTTTTTTTAATTTGTTAATATTTATTTATTCCCCTTTGTTGCCTTTGTTGTTTTATTGCTGTAGTTATTATTGTTGTCGTTGTATAGGACACAGAGAGGGAGAGAAAGACAGACACTTGCAAACCTGCTTCACCACCTGTGAAGTGACTCCCCTGCAGGTGGGGAGCCAGGGCTGGAACCCGGATTCTTAAGCCAGTCCTTGCGCTTCGCGCCATGTGCACTTAACCCTCTGCACTACCGCCCGACTCCCAGAGTTTGGTTTTCTAATGTAGTCCCAGAGACTTCTTCATTGTAGATCTTGTGTGCCACAAAAATTTGTAGTGAGGCTTACTTGGAAATCAGAGGAATACAACCATGTAAAAGAATAGTAATTGTACTAATGTATGCTCGGATGTACCCTCAAACTTTCTCTGTTGTCTTTCCATAGGAAACCCAAACTTCTCCATCTCCAAAAGCAGAGAAAAACACAGGATATGCCAAAATGATGAAGTCTGTTGAATTTCTTCTCATTCTTCTTTTTCATTATGATATCCTAACTTACTTCCCCTAAATTATCTCTTTGTGTCAGAGCAACAAACACCTTATTTTTCACTGGGTCACCACCTTCTCCATTTCAAAAGTATGCAATCATCTCTAGAAATAGAAAGTGATAATAAATGATGCTAGTGATTGTAGTTGGTATTCTTATAACTGAGTGTTTCATATCTTGCAATACCCCATAAGGATTGACTGGCATATATTACCTCATTTTTCATCTCTACAAAAATGTAACTTTTTTTTTCAGATAAAGAAATTGTGTCATATATTTCAACAAACCTCAATAGTGCCAGCTTTGGCATCCACACAACCCAGGTTCAAGTCCAGCCTCCACTGTACTGGAGGAGACCTTTGTGCTGTAATGTCTTGCTCCCTCTCCCTCTGGATCTCTCCTACTATTTGATAAAGTCATCCTGGAGTGGTGAAGCCCTAGTGATGACAAGCAGAGAGAAAAAAATGTTTTACTTCTTTAGTCCCATTTAGACTTCTGTTTATCACTCTGCTCTCCCTTCAGTGCATATCCTATTTTGTCCTGTTTGCACCAGCCACACTAAGCTTTTTTAAGTTCTTTGAAAATGCTCTCTTATTTTATGGCATGAAATGTCAAAAAAATTTTAAAAAGGAATAAGATATTTGGAATCATACAGATCTGGTTTCAAGTCCTGATTGAACACATTGCTGGTTCTGTAATTATAATAGTTAATTTGTTAATCAATTTATAAATTATAAGTTAATAAGTTAATAATGTATTTGAGACTCATTTGAAGTTTTGTGTGTCTTATGCAATGTTTAACTCATAAGGTCTTTGTATTAAAGGATGAAAGGAAAGAAAAAAATAGTTTTTACTGTTCTTGTTAGTTTCTGCTCATATTAGTCCATTAATACCTAAAAGAGTGAATAGCCAGAAAACAAATCTTTTCCTACAATTTAGTCACCTATCTTAAAAAGATACTTCTGTTTTAGGACTACGTAAGACATCCCGTCAGATCTCACTCAACACTTTCCATGACATAAGTCACTTTTTTCTAACTTATTCTGACTTCCAGGCTAATCAGTCCATCTTCAAACCATCATTTTCTAGACATTTTATATAAGCCTTGCACATACAACTGTACTCTTTCCTGAAGATTAAAGTGTGATTTTATCTTTATTTTGCTTGTCCTCCTTGACTTCACTACTAAGAAACTAAAGACAGTTAATGTTATAAGGAAGTCTTGTTCACTTTCATGATTTGCTATGGGCTAATAATTTCTATCTAACCAGCAAAAGGAGAAATAATGGGATCTAATGAATAAGTGAGAAAGAAGAAATCATCAGGGCATTTGGGAAAAAGAGTTTCTTTTTCTCTTTTTTTTTCTTCTCATTTTATACGTCTCTGTTAAAAACAGGCTCTGGTATCAGTTTTCTGTCAAGAAGATGCTGGGAAGAAGACTAAGTATTACAAGTCTTAACTGGTGTTCAGGGCATTTGGTAGGATGCATTGGATCGACCTTCTCGTGGTGCATCCCGTGAGTACCCATTTATTGGGGAAACTGACGATCCTTCCTAGCCGACTAAATCCACATGGATCCCAGTCACTTTCAAAGCCAGCAACAAGCAAACATCAGGCTCAACCTGATGCTGTTGACTGGCTACGGAAGAAGGGCAAACGCTAGAAGAAGAAGGGCATTTGGTAGGCCACTTGAGGACTTCCAAGAAACACCCTACAAACTGTTGGTCAGATCCATCCATACCAATTCTCCATCAAAGACTGAGGTAAATATTTTTTTACCTACTCAATTAATTTATCTACTCAAATAATTCCTTGATTATCTGTATACCATGGACCTTAGAGACTAGTGATTGATCAGGCTTACACATGGGATGGTCTGGACAGAAGTAGCTGAAACTGAATTTGACTTCTTTGGGAACTTGTCTGGGAAGTGAATTTGCACAGAAACGTTTATTACATGGAACATATGTCTATTAGAATGTGTGTGCATGTACATATATATTACATATTTATGGCTATAGTGCTATTGGTAACTGCTGAAGGACTCAAGTCTCCAAAACTGCTTGGAATTACCACTAGGTTTGACTCCCTACTGTGGGGAAGCACTTCTAGTCATCTCTAGCTGAATTACCATTGAACATAGAGAAATCACTTTATTCCTCTTTTTACATACCTCTCAGTGCATAACAGTCACTTCATCTTTTCAGTTGGATCATAGATGTGACTTGTCTTCATTCATGTCCCAGTTGATACACCTGTTATCCCTTGCTCACATCTTCAGCATTAGGCTTACACAGCTGTCCTACAATTTGTGTGTATTTCTCTGCCACTCCCACTAGATAGATTCTGAGACCCTTGAAAACAGGGGCTGTGTTATCTATATCTGCATATCCAAACCCAGCTCTGAGCCTGCTATGTAGTTGATGTTCATGAATTGTATTTTTAAAATAATGAACAAATGCATATGACTGCAAAGATAACTATGGCACTGCTGTCAACAATTAGCTAGAAATAGGCCCAGATTTAGAGTGAGAAACATCAGATGGCCCAGCAGATTGCTGCGGGGAGCTCAACGTTGTAACAGATTTTTTAGAAAAGAGAGAGGAAGAAAAGTGGATGGCAAAACAAAGTAAAAAGATACAAATGCAGGAAATGCAATCTTCTTAGACAGAAATAGAACAATGAGGACAACAAACTAAAAAACTGAAAAAAGGAAAACATTCTTCCAACTAACACAATTAAGTGATTAAGTGTGAACATTAGGAAGCCATTCAGATCCCAAGTGGTGATTTGCATAAGAGTAGTAGTAGTGGTAGTACTGGTAGTGGTAATAATTAGAATTCACCAAGTATTAAGGCCAATGTATTTTTAATCTGGTACCTGACTGTTTAATAAGCAATTTCCCATTCAGGAAGTAGATGATCCCGCCAGTAGAATGCACTTAGTCTGTACCCCTTAGACTCTCCCACATGTCACCTGCCCCAGAGATATAGCTCTAAAATAGATTCTCAAAGTGCCTTCTTCCTCCCAGGCTAGGATTTTACTTGAAGACTCGAGAGACATGTTTTGTTCATTTATCTTTGAACCCCCAGTAGCACAGGAGAGATACTCAATGCTTTTTGTTGTTGTTGATTTATTATTTCATATTTATCCCACAGCAAGCTGCAAGATAAATAAGGTCCTTCCCAGTCTCCCTTCCCCATCTTTCAAATGAGGACACCAGAAACATCTAGTCAAAACTAAGGTTGGGAAACCGATTTGAGATGTTTGAACACAGTGACTTTCACTGCTATGACATGACAAAGTCTAGAAAAGACTGCATTACAGAGGTTGCTCTTTTTGTTCTTTTTTCCAACAGAGGAAAACTGGGGCTCAGTGCCTGCACGAGGAATCCACTGCTCCTGGCAGCTTTTTTTTTTTTTTTTCCTTTCTTCATCTCCTCCTCCTCTTCCTCTTTCTTCTTTATTTGCTAGGACAGAGAAAAATTGAGAGGGGTGTAGAGATATAGAGGAAACTACAGAGACACCTGTAGTATTTGCTTCACTGCCCGAACCCAGGTCCTCATGTGCACTGAATCTCCCCCACAAAGGTTGCTTTTTAATTCTTTTCTATTAAGGATCTTAGGAAAGTATGTTCCTTTAATATTCATATAGAGGACCAAAGAAATCTTATGCCCAAGTTACCGCTGCTAATGCTTATAAGAATTGAGGACTAGTGCTAGCATGAATCTGTCTTGATGACTTAGAGCACTCTTTCAGATTTTGAAGTGATGGGAAACAGGAAAGGCATTTTGCATCTGGATGCAAAAATCCATGTGTATACTAAGGGAAATGAAATCCATGCTTTCTGATTAATTTACACTTAAATCAATGAAGTGTTTTGGCAAAGCTATTTGATGTTGAAGAAGCCTTTTAAAAAGAGCCTAATGGGACTTTAAAGCATCGTTTGCCTTAAGAGGAACTTATTTTTCCCCATCACCTTACACCCAAATGATGTGATTACAGACTTAATCATGAATCGAATCTTATTTCTTTTAAAGTATTTCTACATTATTTTATCCATAGGTGGTTGACCTGTATTTTATTATAGCATAAGTGTGGAATCAGTTTCCCCAAAAAGGTCAGATAGGCTTTTCTATTTTCCTCCTCTTCCTCCTCCTCCTCCTCCTCCTCCTCCTCCTTCCTCTCTCTCTCTCTCTCTCTCTCTCTCTCTCTCTCTCTCTCTTTCTTTTTTTCTGGCAGTGCCAAAATCTCAAGAATGCAAAGTTGCAGCACTGTAGGTCAATCTTTCATTCTTTTCATTTCAGCTACAGACATTAAAAGCAGCGTGGGCAGACTGTGGAGATAGCATAATGGTTATGCAAAAAGCCTTTTAAGCCTGAGGCTCTGAAGTCCCAGGTTCAATCCCCAGCACCACCATAAACCAGAACTGAGCAATGTTCTGGTCTCTTTCTTAGTATTTTACCCTCTGTATCTACTCTTTCTCACTAAAATAAATTAAGTAAAAACATTTAAGAGAGACTAAAGCACCAGAATTTCCCCCAGTGCCATGGTATTCCTATGTAGTGCTGGGCCTCAAACATGTATCCTACCTAGTAAGCTATCTCCCAGGCTCCAGAAAGGCTTTTCATAGTTAAGTCTAAAGCAGGCCTTTCCCCTAAAGTGTCATCCTGGCATGAGGAACTGTGAAGTGATTAAAATAAGTTATCAATTATTTAAAGAATGCAAATCACCTAGACTTACAAATATCTCCAGAAATAAACTTTTTACTGAAACCTGATCTGAAAGCAAGGGAAACACCCAGAGGCAAGGTTTAGCAAGTTAAAGTTACTCTCTCCTTATTTGGTGACCTGTCACTCGCTCCTCCACCCAAACACTATACTTCTGGCCCCTCAATTTGGGCTTTATATCTCTTTTCTCTATGGCTGAACTTAGGACCTGAATAATTATTGTAATTCCCCAATTCATGTTAGATATTTAATTAATTTTTTCATTGCTAATCCTTCTCATGCTATTTTGATTAGTATCTAACCAGAGAAAGAACAAGCAAGTTGAGGATTTACCCTTATGAGCTGACATACATAGATATATATATTATATAATTTATATAAATATATTATATATACAATTTGTAGATATATATAAATATGTAATATATATAATTTATCCATTTTGCCAATGTAGCTTTCAGTAGAATATGGTAGATATAATTGAGTCTGGCTGAACATTTAATGCTATTTTTCTCAGGGCTTCAGAGTACTTTAGAAAACTGATTAACAGATTATACAAGTTTGAATTTTTAAATGACATGAAGTTATATAAAGAGTGAGGTTGGAGACTTGCAACCATTGGAGTTGTCATGTTTATAGAATAAAAGTACAAACTATATTGAAGTATTAATTGAGCAACTAGTTTGTACTAGTGTTTTTTTCAAATATATATATATTGTATAGAGACAGAAATTGAGAGGAAGAGCTAGAGATAGAGAAACACCTGCAGCCATGCTTCACCACTCATGAAGTTTTCCCCCTGAAGGTTGGGACCAGAGACTTGAAACTGAATCCTTGTGCAATGTAATTGTGCTCAATCAGGTGTACCACTGCCTGGCCCCTCCCCTGTACTAGTATTTTCTTTTTCCTCCAGGGTTATTGCTGGGGCTTAGTGCCTGCACTACGAATCCACTGCTCCTAGAGGCTATTTTTTCCCTTTTATTGCCCTTGTTGTTTATCAGTGTTGTTGTTATTATTATTGTTGTTATTGCTGTCTTTGTTGTAGTTGGATAGGACAGAAAGAAATGGAGAGATGAGGGGAAGACAGAGAGGGGGAGAGAAAGATAAACACCTGCAGACCTGCTTCACCTCTTGTGAAGCAACTCCCCTGCAGGTGGGGTGCCTGGGGCTCAAACCGGGATCCTTATGCTGGTCCTTGCACTCTGTGCCACGTGCACTTAACCTGCTGCACTATCGCCCAATCTCCTCCAATACCTTATTTTACTATAAGAATACTGTTTTGGCTGGATGGTGGTGTACTTGGTTGGGTGCACATATTACAATGTGCTAGGACATGGGTTTGAGCCCCCAGTTCCCACCTGCAGGGGGAAAGGTTTGCGAATAGTGAAGCAGGCCTGCAGGTGTCTCTCTGTCTCTCTCCCTTCTCTATCACCCCCTGCCTCTCAATTTCTGGCTGCCTCTATCCAATAAATAAAGTTTTTTTTTTTAAAAAGAATACTGTTTATCAGTAATTCATTTTATTTTTTGTTTTGCTACCAGAACACTGGTGAGCTCTGGTTTATGATGGTGCTAGAGACTGAACCTGGAACCTTAGAGTCTCAAGCATGAAATTCCGTCTTGTGTGTAATCATTATACTTTCTCCCTGGCCTGAAATATTTTTTTCTAAAATGTTGATTTAGTTAAGAGGGAATTATGGGGGAACTAGAACTTGGATCTAGCATATGGCAGTGCGAGGGATTGAACCTGGGATGTCCTGAGTCTCACACATGCAAGTCCTGTCCCCTAGGTTCTCAAACATGCAAGTCTTGTTCTCTAACAGAGACGTGTCCTTCCAGCCACCATTCATTTATTTCTAAGTTTACCTTGTGCTTATGGCAAGTGCAAATAAATTTGGGGGCTGCTAGAGATCCAACACAGAGCATCATGCATGCTAGACATGTGTTCTACCACTCAATTATATCGGTCCTCAGTTTTCTTATTGTTCAATATGAATATAAAGTTCCCTCTTAAAACAAATGTTTATAAATTCTCAAAGAAGTGAATTGACTAAAAGTTATATCACACATATGGTATAAAGATATTAAAAAAGGGGGGGCAGGTAGTGGCGCACCTGGTTGAGCGCACATGTTACAGTGCGCAAGGACCCAGGTCCGAGCTCCTGGTCCCCACCTACAGGGGGGAAAGCTACATGAGTGGTGAAGTAGGACTGCGGGTGTCTCTCTGACTCTCTCCCTCTCTATCACTCCCTTTCCTCTCAATTTCTGAGTTTCTCTATCCAATAAATAAATAAAAGATTAAAAAATAATAAAAAGAAAGATATTAAAAAAAACGGACACAAAGCTACATAAATGACTACTGTTTGGGAGAAAAGAAAAATAGTTAAACCAACATCCTTTCATAGTACTATTATCAAATAGATTGTTCCCTTAAATTTGCAATGTATAGTCATTCAAAATATTATTTCTGAGCTTAAAGTTTTTATTCAACAGTAAGTGTTCCAGATTTCTCTACTTGGATTTCATATAGAATCAACTCTTAAAAATATAAATGTCGGGGAGTCGGGTGGTAGCGCATCGGGTTAAGCACATGTGGCACCAAATGCAAGGATTGGCGTGAGGATCCCTGTTTGAGCCCCCCACTCCCCACTTGCAGGGGAGTCACTTCACAAGCGGTGAAGCAGGTCTGCAGGTGTCTTTCTTTCCCCACTCTGTCTTCCCCTCCTCTCTCCATTTTTCCTTGTCCTATCTAACAAGGATGACATCAGCAACAATAATAACTACAGCAACAATAAAAAAACAACAAGGGCAAAAAAAAGATATATATATATATGTCAAGTTTGGGAGTTATAAAGAATTAGAACAGTGTAACCCATTCTAGTGGACAATGTGGAAATACTTTTTCAGAAGGAACAAACATTATTATACTATTGTCTCTTCCCTGCCTCCCTCCCCTCCACTAATGTTTCAAAGCAATAATCATCTCCTTCAGTAAACATCCTTAACATAGGTTGATGAAAATTCTACTATAGTTTCTTTTTCTTCTTTTCTTCAGGAAATAAATCTTCCCAGTGCACAAATTTGAAATAGAGAGGGGGATGGAAACAAACTAAAACCTACTTCCATTTTTTGTGCCTATTTTATTTGGTTTATCACCCAATTTCATTTGGGGAGACATTGTAGTCTTCTTCAATGAGAGTTTATTATTTTTTTCTTGCCACTGCAAAAGGAAGTCAGCATATTGTTCATAAAGTGTTAAAGTCTTTATGAACTGCTGATAGATATCAAGGAAATGCTCTAAGGATTAAGAGGTGAAATTGTGGCAAAATATCCACTTCCTCTAAATATTACCTTCAGTAGCTTTATAGCAAATATTGCTGAAGAAAGAGAATATAAATCACTTAAGTCCCCTAGGACTTAATACTGAAGTACCATTTATGTTTTCCTTTTGTTGGAATTACTGACTAGCACTCTACTGTGTGAGAAAGAAAAAGAAAAAAAAAAAGAAGCACACTGCACAAAGAAAAGTAGAGAGAAATAAGATAGAGGAAGCAAGACTAGGAAATTAAAACAAAACTAAAGCCAAACACTGTGTCTTGCCTCTGTGTCAATCTTGAATGTCCATGGTATAATCATGTTCCTGGAGTTTTGGGAACTTCCCTTGGGGGATACTGGCAATTTAAAATCATACACATAGTTTTTCAAGTCCAGATGTGAAGTACTATTTGGTGTTGGGGAGGGTATCAGGAGGTGGCTGTCACTAGCTACGTTATTATTTTTTAATTATTTATTTTCCCTTTTGTTGCCCTTGTTTTTTTATTGTTGTTATAGTTATTATTGTTGTTGATATCATCATTGTTAGATAGGACAGAGAGAAATGGTGAGAGGAGGGGAAGACAGAGAGGGGGAGAGAAAGATAGACATCTGCAGACTTGCTTCACAGACTGTGAATTGACTCCACTGCAGGTGGGGAGCTGGGGGCTCCAACCGGGGTCCTTAACTCTGGTCCTTGTGCTTTGCACTTAACCCGCTGTGCTATACCACCCGACTCCCAGCTACATTATTTTTAAATAGTAAAATTGTTGGTGTTCTTGTATTATTTTAAAACATGTTTTATTTTAATGCAAGAGAGATACAGAGAAAGATGGAGAGCTCTGCTCTGGCTTATGGTAGTTGTGGGGGGTATTTTAACTTGAGACCTTGGAGCTCCAGGTATGACACTCTTTTTGCATAACTTTTTTATTTGCCTCCAGAGTTATCACTGGGGTTCAGTGCCTGCACTCTGAATCCACTGCTCCTGGAGGCTATTATTTCCATTTTATTGGATAGGACAGAGAAATTGGAGGGGAAAAGGAGATAGAAAAGGAAAGAAAGAGACACCTACAGACCTGCTTCACTGGTTGTAAAGTGACCCCAGCCCACCCCCGCAGATGGGGTCCCTGGTGCTCAAACTGGGATCCTTGAGTGGATCCTTGTGCTGGTTCTTGCACTTAGCACTATGTACACTAAACTCTGTGCACCACTGCCTGGCCCTCTCTTTGCATAACATTTAAGCTACTGTATCTCCCTGCCCTCTTTTGTCTTTTTAAAGTGAGGCTGAAGTTGTGGTATCTATCCTTTTACAAATAGTAACAAAATCCTCCCCATTCTTTTTTCTACATCCCCTGTGGTCTTTTGTTAACAGCATTTTACTTCTGTGCAGAACTTTAACCTGTGTTTATTTCTCTCTCCCTCCCTTCCTCTTTCTACAGTCATCAGCCCCACTAGCCCCTCTTTTAACCTCCCAGGACCTCATATTTTTCATCAGTAATTTAGGAAAACTAACCCTGTCTCACCTTTCTCGCTCTATTGTAGTTAAAAAGAAGTGGATATGACATGGTGGTGGCTTACCTAGTAGGATACACATTATTGTGCATGAGGTCAGGGTTCAGAATCCCAGTTCGCATGTGCGTGCTTGCATGTGTGAGTGTGTGTGTGTGTGTGTGTGTGTGTGTGTGTGTGTGTGTGTACTGGGCGGGTTCATGGGTGGTGCAGCAGTGCTACAGGTGTCTCTCCTTTTCTCTCTCTTTTTCTTCGTCATCTCTCATTCTCTAGAAAAGAAAGAGAGAGAGAGAGAGAAGAAAGGAAGGGAGGAATGGAGGGAGGAAGGAGAGGAAGAAAGGAAAAGAGGCAGGGAGGAGGGGGAGAGAAAGTAGCTGATAGGAGTGGTGAAATTGTATGGATCCTGAACTGCCGAGGTATCCCCGGTGGCAAAACCAACCCACCAAAAAAGCAAAACAAACCTAAAATATCAAAAACACATGAGAAGACTGTTAACTGCCTAAACACATTGTGTTGTAGCTTTCATGTTAATGTGTGAGATCAAAAGTAAGAAATAATGTACTTGGGCAAGTGGCTCAGCATTAGTGCCTTACACTCTCTGGTTCAACCCTCTCAACACAAAATGGGGGCAACAAACAACGTTTTGTTTTCTTGATCATTATAATTATAAAAAATAGAATAAAAAAATTGGACTGAGCAGTTGACTCAGTTTGTGTGAGAGATGGGTTCAACTTCCAGCCATGTATTTTTCAAAAAAAAAAAAAAAAAGCAAGAAATAAAACTGTAGGACTTTTATATTCACCTGAAAGTCTGAATCTAAAGCTTTCTGTTGGGAGTCAGGTGATAGTGCAGTGGGTTAAGCACAGGTGGCACAAAGCCCAAGGACCAGCATAAGGACCCCGGTTCAAGCCCCCGGCTCCCCACCTGCAGGGGAGTCACTTCACAGACGATGAAGCAGGTCTGCAGGTGTCTATCTTTCTCTCCTCCTCTCTGTCTCCCCCTCCTCTCTCCATTTCTCTCTGTCCAATCTAACAATGATGACATCAATAACAACAATAATAATAACTATAACAATAAAACAAGGGCAACAAAAAGGAAAATGAATAAATAGATATTTAAATTTTTTAAATAAAGATGTTATTTTTTTTAATTATTATCTTTATTTTATTTATTAGATAGAGACTGCCAGAAATTGCGAGGGAAGGGTTGGATAGAGAGAAAGAGAGACAGAGAGACACCTGCAACACCTCTTCACCACTCGTGAAGCTTTCCTCCTACAGGTCAAATCTGGGTACTTGCACATTGTAATGTGCACTCAACCAGGTGCACCGCCACCTGGCCCCTAGCTATCTGTTATTTTAAAAAAATATTTATTCATTTATTCCCTTTTGTTGCCCTTGTTGTTTTATTGTTGTAGTTAGTATTGTTCATGTCGTTGTTGTTGGATAGGACAGAGAGAAATGGAGAGAGGAGGGGAAGACAGAGAGGAGGAGAGAAAGATAGACACCTGCAGACTTGCTTCACCACTTGTGAAGCGACTCCCCTGTAGGTGGGGAGCCAGGGGTTCGAACTGGGATCCTTATGCCAGCCCTTGCGCTTTATGCCACGTGCACTTAACCCACTGTGCTATCACCAATTCCCTATGTGTTATTTTTCATAATGATATTACAAATAGAGAGACCAGAATACATGCTGCATGGATGGAGGCCAAAATCTGCCTCTTGAACAATCATACTTTTCTGAAATGTACTTCTCTTAAAAAAAAAAAAATCAACATGATACTGCTCAATAAGAGCTAAGGCTTTGTGTGAATTCTTAGTAATAGTATTTAGTTTGTTTGATTAACCCACTAGAAGTCAGTGTCTTATTAATGTCACAATAAGTATATGTATGAACACATCTACATCACCACCCTGTTTCATCAAGCATGTTTTAATTCTCGTGTTGTCATCCTACTTAGTACCAGGTGCAGATAATTCAGCAATGAATGAGACAAGATGCCCTCAAAAAGCTCAGTCAAATAGCAGAGACAGACAATGTGAATACATGCTGCTGGTACATTGACAGTTTGAGAGAGCTGTGGCAGAATGGATTGATGAAAACACTGAAGCTTATGAGTCAGAGAATATCCTTGAAAATGTCACTTAACCTCTCTGCATATCCTCATAACCTTGGAATGCACTTAACTTCTCTGACAAGTAGTCGGATATGGTTAGCATATAGGGTACATGCAGGAACATAAGGTGAATATGGGGGACTCATGCCTAGAAAGTGAAATTGACGCATGGGGCCTAGGTGTGTGTTTAATTGCCACTAGGATTATCTCTAGGGCAATGTTATTTCTGCATGATGAATCAACTGCTGCTGGTAACTATTTTTTCCTTTTTTTTTTTTTTAGGACAGAGAGAAATAAAAAGGGGAGGGTGACATAAAGAGAAAGAGATAGAGGGGGTCCGGCTGTAGCACAGCGGATTAAGCGCACTTGGTGCATAGCACAAGGACTGGCTTAAGGATCCCGGTTGGAGGCCCCAGCTCCCCATTTGCAGCGGAGTCGCTTCAGGGGCAGTGAAGCAGGTATCTTTCTCTCACCTTCTCTGTCTTCCCCTCCTCTCTCCATTTCTCTCTGTCCTATCCAACAATGAACAACATCAACAATGACAATAATAACCACAATAAGGCTACAACAACAAGGGCAACAAAAGGGGGGGAAATGGCCTCCAGGAGCAGTGGATTCATGGTGCAGGCACTGAGCCCCAGCAATAACCCTGGAGGCAAAAAAGAAAAGAAAAGAAAAGAAAGAGATAGAGATAAAGACAGAAAGTAAAAAAGAAAGAAAGAAAGAAAGAAAGAAAAGAAAACAAAAAAAAAGAAAAAAGAAAAGAAAAGAAAGATACTTGCCTCACTGCTTCACTGCTCCCTGCAGGGTCCTTGTAAATGATACTGTGTGCACTTAACTGGGTGTGTCACCACTTGGCCTCGGGGCCTTAGCTTTTGGACAGAGGAAACTAGGAGATTGTGTTATCAAATCAAGTCTTCTTGTTGAAAACTGTCCTATAAGTGTATGAATAGCACCCCCATGATAGCCATGTAAAAACAACTCTTCACTATATATGTATAGGTAGAATAGGCAGTAAGAAACAGAAATACCAGTTAAGATGTAATTGCACAGAATCCCAGACATAGAGCTGGTAGAGCACACATATTCCCATGTGTAAGGACCCACGTTTAAGTCCCCAGTTTTCCCATGCAGGAGAAACTTCATGAGCATAGAAGCAGTACTGCAGATGTCTTCTTTCTCTTTCCTTCTCCTTCACTCTCCTCCTTACAGTTCTGTTTCTCTGTTTCTATCGCCAAAGATAGGTCACTGGGAATTGTGAAGTTGTGTATAGGCATCAAGCCCCAGTGATAACCCTGATGACAAATCATCATCGTCATCATCATCTTTTTTTTATTCTACTTTTTTATATTTATTTATTCCCTTTGTTGCCCTTGTTATTTTGTTGTAGTTATTATTGTTATTGTTATTGATGTCGTCGTTGTTGGATAGGGCAAAGAGAAATGGAGAGAGGAGGGGAAGACAGAGAGGGGATCCCGGGGCTCCACCCTTCCGCTGGTCCTTGCACTTTGCCCACATGCGCTTAATCCGCTACTCTACCGCCCAGCTCTCCATCATCATTTTTTTTTCCTCCAGGGTTATTGCTGGGCTCGGTGCCTGCACCATGAATCCACCGCTCCTGGAGGCCATTTTTTCCCCCTTTTGTTGCCCTTGTTGTTGTAGCCTCGTTGTGGTTATTATTATTGCCATTGTTGATGTTGTTCATTGTTGGACAGGACAGAGAGAAATGGAGAGAGGAGGGGAAGACAGAGAGGGGGAGAGAAAGATAGACACCTACAGACCTGCTTCACCGCCTGTGAAGCGACTCCCCTGCAGGTGAGGAGCCGGGGGCTCGAACCTGGATCCTCACGCGGGTCCTTGCACTTTGTGCCACATGCGCTTAATTAACCTACTGCGACAACCGCCCAACCCCCCATCATCTTTTTTTTTTAATAAACATTCTTTTTTTCAATTTTCAATTTTATTTTCCCTTTTGTTGCCCTTGTTTTTTATTGTTGTAGTTATTATTGTTATTGTTATTGATGTCATCATTGTTAGACAGGACAGAGAGAGAAATGGAAAGAGGAGGGGAAAACAGAGAGGGGGAGAGAAAGATAGACACCAGACCTGTTTCACCGCCTGTGAGGCGACTCCCCTACAGGTGAGGAGCCAGGACTTGAACTGCGATCCTTCAGCAGGTCCTTGCACTTTGCACCATGTGCGCTTAACCCACTGCTCTACTGCCTGACTCCTGTCATCATCATCTTAAAGCTAATAGGCAACAACAATGTAAGATAGCATTGTTCTAAGTGTTTCTCTTTTTTCCCTCTTCTCCTCCTCCTCCTCCTCCTCCTCCTCCTCCTCCTCCTCCTCCTCCTCCTCCTCCTCCTCGCGTTTGCCCTTCTTCCGTAGCCAGTCAACATAACTCTTAAAAACTCTATGATACAGGTGATCTTATTAACCTTATTTTATAGATCAGAAGTATGAGGTTCAGAAATTCTAAATTACTTGCCCCTGATCACACAGTGGGTGTGGTTTCAGAGACCCTACCCCTAGCCATTATATGACGCCATCATACTCCAGGCCAAAATACATTAAAGTAAACAAAAAATAAAAGGAAGGACCTGAACTAAATTAAAACATGCTTTCTATTTGTCAGGACTCGTTGGGCTTGTTATTTCTCTCTTTATTCTTAGCATCTTTTCTTTTCAATGGCAGGCTCTTGGACAACTACTCTGAATGTTAGGAAATGTTATTTTTATTATGTTTTAGTAGTCCCTATATTAAATACCAAATAACAGATATTTATGACTGTTTACAAAATGTGGAGGTTAGAGGCCCCCACAGATTCTGTGACAATTCCACAATACAATTTGATGTTCTTAGGCAAGCACTAAGTAACATTGCCTTTTTATTCCACAAAATTTTGCTCATTTTTTGGAGCTATACTTTTCTCTCCACTCTCCATTGTACTTTGCACAAGCATTATGCTATTTCCCCAGCACTTTTCATTGTACTTTGTACTACAAAAATCTTTCCTGGCGGCCAGGCGGTGGTGTACCTGGTTAAGCACACACATTACAGTGTGCAAGGTGCCAGGTTCAAGCCCTTGGTCCCCACCCATAGGGAGAACGTTTCACAAGTGGTGAAGCAGGGCTATAGGTATCTTTCTGTCTCTTTCCCTCTTTATCTTCTCCTCCCCTCTCAATTTCTCTGTTTCTACCCAATAATAAATAAAATAAAATAAAATAAAAAGATTAAAAAAGAAAAGAAAGGCTCCACATGATTAAAGTTTCATTTTCCATAAGAAAAAAAAAAAAACTTTTCTGATCTCCAAGATCTAGCTGTTCAGACAGGACAGCCCCTCAACAATCTGCCCACCTTGACAACTATACTTAGAGCATACTGTGGGATCTTGGAGAAATCTGACGTCTATTTTATTACCTACTAAAAGTTTTGGGAGGGGCTAGGTGGTGGCACACCTGGTTGAGCACACATGTTACAATGCACAAGAACCCAGGTTCAAGCCCCTGGCCCCCACCAACAGAGGGAAAGTTTTATGAGTGGTGAAGCAGTAATGCAGGTGTTTCTCTGTTTCTCTTCATATCTCTCCCATTCTCTCCCAATATCTAGTTGTATCTATGCAATAAATAAATAAAGATAATAAAAAAACTGGGGTGGAAAAAGTGTTGGGAAAATAAATAAGTCATTATTTAATCAAATACATAAGACAATATAAGCTAGGAAAAAGCAAAAATGCATTCAATTTGTTAACATTTAGAGGATGATAAATGACAGTGTCCTGATTGTATAGATGAAATAGCTATAGGTTTAAGTCAGACTAAGTGGGTCCCACTAGATTTTCACAAAGAATATAGTGAGTAGTAAAGAGCATATATGCTTTTCTCACAGTGCACGAATTTCTGTCTGATATCAAAAGCTTTTTCCCTCCTTTACTTACCAATCCTTTATAGCCACTATGTAAAATTTCCCTTCTATCCAATCTAACCTTAGTGTATGGACTCGCTAGATTCTTTGCATGTGACAGTTAGCACTGATAATTCTTCAATCCTGTAACCAAGGTAGACACCTCTAATTGATCGTGGCTGAGCAAAGACTCATTTTTATGATTTATGTCAGGGTTGCACTTTAGGCAGGTACTAAAACTCATTCAAAATTGGACAATTAAATTGAGTTCTTTTGCCAAATTATTTCACATGCTTCCCTCGGCTTGAGATGACCTGCTTCATCAGGCTCATCTTTAGAAATCCTGCCAGTTCACTTCCTCTAAGAAGCTTCCTTGACATCCTCAACTCAAGGGGAATCTCCTCTAATGCAGCACAGAGAAATCTACAGCACTTCAATATTCTTATTGTTTATAGTCTGGCTTCCGGGCTACTGCAGTTATCTCTACCTTCTTACCCAGTATTATTCATTATCACAAAACATCCAAGATGGAATGATTTAAAGTTTTGGTTTTTGTTGTTGTTGTTTTTTGCCTTTCAGGGCTAGGAAGGTCAAGGTCAAGATCCAGCCACTGGGAGATTGCTTCTTAGTGATGGCTGTCTGACTTGCATAAGGCCCCCATTTTGCTATGTGCTCACATGAATTTCCTGCATAAATGCACATGGAGAGAAAGAAAGAGGTAGGAGAGGAACCTTTCGGGTTAGAGCTCTTGTATATCTTCTTGTTGGTGTAAGAACCCATCTTGATGTAGTCTCATCATGAGCTCCATTTTCCCCTTACACTGATGACTTCATCTATGGCTTTCCAGAGGTCTCAGTTCAGGATACCATCAAACTGGGTATCAGAGATTCATTCAACATATGAATTGTGGTAAGATGCAATCATTAGATTTCTGACAATTAAGTACTACTTGTGGGTGGTTGAAATGTCCCCAGTCTTTTTGTTTTGTTTTTTTCCTCAGCAGGGCCTCATGACTCTAAACTTATATTTTCAAATTGCCAAAGGAGAAGAGGGATAATTAAAATAACACTGAAACTTCTTCAGTGTGGTGGCAGCTGGATTTGAACTGGAATCATGTGCATGACAATGCATGCTTGCTGTCAGATGGTTGCTCTTGCTGTTTGTTTATTTATAACCTTTGCTTAGGCATAGCACTTAATTGGAGTTCAGGGAAGTTGGAATAAGTGACTAATGTATGTGAAAGAAAGCATACCCAATGAAAGACTGATTGTGTTTAGTAGAAACCAGCAAAATAGTATTTGAGGGGAGGGTGAATTGACAGGACCATTATGTAAGTTAATTTGCTCTCAGATGTCATCCCTACTCTTTACTTTTTAAAAAATATTTATTTATTTATTTATTCCCTTTTGTTGCCCTTGCTGTTTTATTGTTGTCATCATTGTTGGATAGGACAGAGAGAAATGGAGAGAAGAAGAGAAGACAGAGAGAGGGAGAGAAAGATAGACACCTGCAGACCTGCTTCACTGCTTGTAAAATGACTCCCCTGCAGGTGGGGAGCTGGGGGTTCGAACCAGGATCCTTACAGTGGTCCTTGCACTTTGCAACACCTGGACTTAACCCGCTGCACTACCGCCCGACTTCCCCTATTCTTTACTTCTTTGGCTTTCAACCTGCATGAACACCTTGTCCAACAGACAAACAGACAGCTTCAGGGTGGATTAACTACTCAGTCAAACAATATGTTTGACTAGCTATCTACAAAACGGAGACACCCCCTCCCCAACTCTTCATCTGCACTATTCCAGCCTTTAGGTCCATCATTGGTCAACAATTTGGCTTTGTATGTTAACTCTTTTTTTAGCCACCAGGTTCCAAATGCTTAGCAGGATGCGACCAGACTTCCCTGGACAGACAACCCCACCAGTATGTCCTGGAGCTCCGCTTCCCCAGAGCCCTTCCCCACTAGGGAAAGAGCAAGACAGGCTGGGAATACGGATCAACCTGTCAATGCCCATGTTCAGTCGGGAAGCAATTACAGAAACCAGACCTTCCACCTTCTGCATTCCACAATGACTTTGGGTCCATACTCCCAGAGGAATAAAGAACAGGAAAGCTATCAGGGGAGGGGATGGGATACAGAGTTCTGGTGGTGGGAATTGTGTGGAGTTGTACCTCTCTTATCCTACAGTTTAGTCAATATTTCCTTTTTATAAATAAAAATTAAATAAATAAAAAGAAGAAAAAAGAACTCCAAAGAACCTAAAAAATAATAATAAATTATAATAGAAGAAAATATGTTTAAAAAATTTTTAAAAATCAGTCAAGTGAGAAGAGTATCTACCAATATGTCTGCAAAAGCACTTCTATTTAAAGAATGATTATTAAAAGCCACAAAGAAGGCAGTGATAACACAGTTGAAACATTGATTTACTGATCAAAAGAGACACTAATATGCACTCCTTAAGGGAAGTGGTTAGGTTTTTACATACATACAAGCAAATACCCTTGCTCCTTTTCTCTTCTGTATTGTCAAGCAAAAGCCCATCTATGATATTTTCTTTTTGACTCAAAGCTCCTCTGCAAAAGTTTCCTTTGCCATCTGCTTTCTTCAAGTTTTTCCTTCTTTTTTCTTCCCCATTTCTGTCTTTATTTGCTTCCTTCTCTCTCTATCATATCTTTTGACATGTCATTTTTCTCTGAATTCTATTTACGTTTTCATACCACTGGTTCCCCTTTTCCCCTTAACTCCTTTCATGATTACTTTTTGTTCAAAGAGATTTTTCTCCCCAAGTAAATGACATGAGTACTAGAAAAGCAAAGACTACAA
Source organism: Erinaceus europaeus (assembly GCF_950295315.1). NCBI lineage: Eukaryota > Metazoa > Chordata > Mammalia > Eulipotyphla > Erinaceidae > Erinaceus > Erinaceus europaeus. The sequence goes on along the minus strand of NC_080163.1, from coordinate 146,826,275 downwards.
TTTTTTGGAGAGGACACTTCATCAAAAAAAGTTACATTATGACAGCGAGGGAGGTAGTTCAGCTGGTAGAGTGCAGGCTTGAATGTGTAAAGTCTGGTCTGCCTCTCTCATGAAATAAAAAAATTTTTTTGCAGTTATAATAGGACATGGATTTCTTTTTTTAATATTTACCTATTTATTCCCTTTTGTTGCCCTTGTTGTTTTATTGTTGTTATTGATGTCGTCGTTGTTGGATAGGATAGAGAGAAATGGAGAGAGGAGGGGAAGACAGAGAGGAGAAGAGAAAGATAGACACCTGCAGACCTGCTTCACCGCTTGTGAAGCGACTCCCCTGCAGGTGGAGGACATGGATTTCTAACCCTCATTTTCTAGGAAAAATAGTTTTACATCTCCAAATCTAAATGTTTATCTGTAAAATAAAATGTGCACAGTATAAAGAACATTTGGAAAGTTATGTTTAATCTTAACAATACTCACTGTTATAATATTGCTTGTGAAAACATTTAGTAATTGTAATCAGTAGCTGGCAGTGATGAATCCAGGAGAACACAAACGTTGCCATGCTCAAGGACCCATGTTCAAAACCCTAGTCCCACCTGTAGGAGGGAAGCTTCACAAGCAGTGAAATAGTAATGCACATATTTTTCTCTGTGTCTCTGTCTCCCTTTCTATCTCTGTCTCATCCTCTATAAAAAAATGGCTGCTGGGAATGGTAGAGTCATGTAGGAACTCAATTCCAATGATAACCCTGATGGCAAGAAAAAAAAAGGTACTAGTAATTTATTTGTAATTATATATCATTTCAGAGCTGGAAGGGTACTTAGAGATAATTTAGATTGTTGCAAGCCCAGGTCTGTGCCATTCATGTAACTTGTTTAGGGCCACAGAGAGGGAGTCTAAAACTATTAATTCCAGCTGGGCCTTTGCACAGAACTTTTGTGTCATATGCTTTCTACTCAATGAGACTGACAGTTACTTGGGACCACAGTATTTTAAAATTAAAATTCAAGTGCCTTGTTTCTTTCTCCCACCACAACTTAAGAGATTTTTTTAATGTATATTCTGAAACTGATCTGTAAATAAGTTTATAGAAAAGACAAGCAGCTTCTTTTATCACATATGTTTACATAGTTTTACTATACTTACTAGACATACATCACTTATTTACTACAGTAAACTAAATATCAACACTTTCTGAGCTTCTCTGAACACCTGGTACCTTATATATATATATGTTCTTTATATATATATATATATATTTTTATATTACAGAATTACATGTCAATGATGGTTTGAAGCCACGCCATTCCTACTACCAGAGTTCTGAATCTTCACTCTCCCCACCACAATCCACCACTGTTCCCCTTAAGTTTTAGACATGGGCCAACCATCTTCTCTACAACTATCTGTCCATATTTATACATAGTTGCCCCTTCTTTTTCTGATTCACTCCTCTCTTTCCCTCTAAGCCACTCATGACATCATAACTACCTCCATATGTCCTTCTAAGTCACTCAGCATCATAGCTACCTCCATATGTCCCTCTCTTTTTCCTTCTCTCTCTGGGTACTGATAGAGCTGGAGTGCAGAATCCTCTTATCTTCATCCTATCATCCCCCCCCCCCCATCCCACTGGGAGTATGGAACAAGGATGTTCATGGGGAGCAGAAGGTAGGAGTTCTGGCTTTTATATTCTTCACTTTGACATTGATTTCAAAAACTGCAGCATAGGTTATTGTGGCTTAGCTACTTTGCAAGGTGCTGTAGCGGGGAAACCTAAAACTGACCTTTTACACAAGGGTCAAGGTAAGATCCAAGAAAGAGACAGACTGCTCCAGATTAGTAGGTAGCAGTTTGGAGAGAAGGGGGAGAGAGAAAGGGAAAAAGACAGAGAAACACTTGGAGCACTGTTTCACGGCTTGTGAGGCTTTCCCCCTGCAGGTGGAGACCAGGGGCTTGAACCTAGGTCCTATGCACTATAATATGCGCACTTAATCAGGTGCACTACCACCTGGTCCCATAGGTAGCAAGTTTAAAACATTTTTTCAGTTTATTATTTTTTTTCCATGTGGCACCAGAAAATGAACTTGGACCTCCTACACACTTGATTCCACTGATCAGCCTCCCAGACTAAATTTTGTTTTCATTTTATTTAAAGAGAGAAGTAGGGAAAAGAAAAAGACAAACCATAGTGCTCTTGTGCCATGCATGTTGCTCCCATGTGGTGCCTGGGCTCAAATCCAAAGCTTTGTGACTACTCTAGTTAACAACTATTCAATTGACTAGGCTTACAAAAATATATTATAATATATGTGCTGTTAACTAACTGAATATATATATATATGTATTCATAAATATACATGTGAGATATCTCCAAGCTCTGGCAGTTGCATTGTTATTTCACTTTTCATTGAAACATTTGCCTTCTATATAGGTTTGAGTTTGCATCATTATAAGTCAATGTCTACATATTACATTAAATTTGCCAGTAAAAGTCTTGGGTGGCTGCTCACAAATTGATCTCTACCCCACCCAATAGAATATTAAGACTTCAAGAGTTGAGTGGTAGCATAGCGGGTTAAGCACAGGTGACGCAAAGTGCAAGGACCAGCGTAAGGACCCCGGTTCAAGCCCCCGGCTCCCCACCTGTAGGGGAGTCCTTTCACAGGTGGTGAAGCAGGTCTGCAGGTGTCTATTTTTCTCTCTCCTTCTCTGTCTTCCCCTCCTCTCTCCACTTCTCCATGTCCTATTCAACAACGACATCTGTGTGCCACCTGCTCCTTCAGCCACACCCCACAATGTTTATAATTACTTTTTCTAACAATATTTGAAATGAGTGACACTGGAGAAAAAAGTGTTTAATCTGGCTGATATATGTGATGTATATTATTAATTTCTATACATTAGTGTGTCTATGGGTCTGTATACATGTATGTATGTATGTTTAAGTATATTCTCACTTGGGGATGAAAACAGGAGAAATTTTAGAGTAACCTGTTTATTAAAGGCCTTCACCTTACTAAAACAGGTAAGCATTTGAAGCAGAATTTTTTACTTATTTACCTATTCATCTTACACTAAAACCCTGTTTCTTCTTTATTTTGGGGATTCTGACCTTTTCTGGGTTTCCAGTACAAGACAGACTTACTTTGCTCACATTTCATCTCTGCCTTGAGCACTGTACCCTCCATTCTGAGTTGATTTCACTCATTCTTCAGATCATAGTGAAGTGCTCTTTCTTTTCAGAGTCCTAGTTTCCAGCAAATGTGATACTTTCTGTGAAATGATCTCACAGATCCTTTCCTTTTGTGTGTGTAGACATACTGCACACAAACTCTGGACCTGTCATATACAACTCTGTCATTGTCACCTGGGAGAACTCATCAAGATACTTTGAGTCACTCTCTTCACTGACAGAGTGGGAATGATATGTCTATATCATAAATGTATTGTGGGAAACAAAGGAGACAATAGTGGTAAAGAGGAACGTGTGTTTTCTGTGATTTTACTTTCAGTGAATCTCTATCTGTAGTGCAGAAGTGAGAATCTTTATAAACACACACACACACACATACACACACACACACACACACCCCACTTCCTTACTTTTCTGGAGAGCATGCCTAGGGAGTATTAGATAGTATGTAAAACCCAATCTCTATGAGAATTTGGAAGAACCTTAAAAAAAAAACAACATTTAATTCCTCTACCATGTGTCACTTTATAGTGGTGATTAGAAGCACAGACACTTCAGCATCACTGCCTGGGTTCAAGTTCAGACAGAAGTGCTAACTAAATGGGTGACCTTATGTAGCTTACTTGTTGTGAGTCTGCGTTAAAATTGGAATAATAACAAGACTTAACTCAGAGACTTGTAATGAAGATTAAATTAATCCATTAGAATACTGTTGAGATATAGCAAGCGCTTTCTGGGTTCTATCTAGAATTACAGATTAGTTTTTACTTTTCTTGAAAATGCAATTAACGTGGCTTTCCTTTTATAATATCATGACAGGGCTCTTAGAATTCTGAAAAGGCAGAGGTAAATGAGTGAAAGAGAAAGCAAGCCCGCACAGAAAGTCACCTTTTTACATTATTTATGTATCATGTGCATGAAAGTTAGACAAGAGTGAAAAAATCCATTTGTTTTCTTTCCTGTTATAAGTCAGCTTTTAAGGTCCTGAATAGAATGAAACTAATGTATTACACAGAGAAATATCTTTCTTTTTTATTCGGTATCTTACATCAAAGTTCTTCTATGTTTTATGAGGATGCTTACAGATATGGATATGAGGTCTTCAGACCATTTTCACTAGAAACACATATTTGGGAGAAGAGTAAAGAAGAGAGTGAACTATTTTTGTTAAGTACTGACTACTTTCTAGACATGGGCATTTATTCATTTCTTCTGAAAGCCTTGAGTTGTCTTATCTTTGTAACAGATATAGGATATAGGAATAACCTATATCTGTCATACTACTCTAACCTTCCTATTATACTTCCCTCACTCACTCTAAAGCTAACCTTATCAAAGCAAGGACTGAAAAAGCTGAATAATGGCAAGAGACTGGCATACTTTAACCATGACTCTTTAGTCACTATAAGGCCACCCCATGGGCTGGGGTGTCCTGAGATTCCCAAACAGACATGATGGGCCTAGACCTCGAATAAATCCCTCTCTCCATTGTTACTGGTCATCTCTATCAGGAACAACACAATAGACCTCTTGGTGGGCCCCCATAGGACCTTGCCTTCAACTTGGATCAACAATGGTAGAGAATGTTCCATCCTCTGAAGGGAGCCTGGACAACATACTCTATGCTACACCTGAGGAAGATGGGTCCTGAAATTGGGGCAGCTTGGAACGTTCCTACTCATGACCCCAGAATGTGAGCTCAGATCTACAGGGATGCAAAGGTCACATAGGCTCCTAAGCTGAATATGGGCCCCAGATCAGATCAAATTGATGGGGTTTACAGTCAACAGTATTTATACACCATGCCCATATTTAGGAGCTACTCTCTTCCCTGATCCAGCTTTATGGTCTTTTTTCCAGCCATGACATCATCTCCCAAGACAATAACTTGGATCCACCTGCATATAACTTGTCAGGCTCAGGAAAAAAAAATATTTTTACTAATTAGTGCTTCACACATATGCAATTTCACTTCTGCGGACTTTTTCAGAGAGAGAGACACACACAGAAACTGAGAAAGAGAGTCCACCTCACCAAAGTATCTTCAACAGAGTAGCATGACACTGTAGTGGACTGGGGACTTGAAACTGAGCCATACATATGCATAGCAAGACAGGTGTCCTACCAGGTGAGCTATCTCATCAATCTCAGGAATTACATCCTTTCCCAAAGAAAGATCATTTTTACTTCATTTAGTTTGTTACTGCTATATCCCTTATCAATTAAACCATTTTCTCTGAGACAATTTTTAGTTTCAACCCTTATAAAATACTACAGAATCAGAATCAACATTTTCTTAGAGAGAAAAACAATTTTGGCTAGACTTTCTGGAACCAAAAAAACAGAAGCATGCCCAATTCTCTCAAACCCCTTTCTTGAATGAACTTCTTTTGTTCTGTTGGCCAACTCCTATTCCTTAATTTTTAACTCAGATGTAATCTTTTCCAGGATGCTCTCCCCATATTACCTACTCCTTAAGAAGGAGTTTTGTAAGGGGCTGGGGTGGGAGCGCAGCAGGTTAAGCACATGTGGCACAAAGTGCAAGGACCAGCGCAAGGATGCCATTTCAAGCCCCCAGCTCCACACCTGCAAGGGGGTTGCTTCACTAGCAATGAAGCAGGTCTGCAGGTGTTTATCTTTCTCTTCCCCTCTCAGTCTCCCCATCTCTCTTGATTTCTCTCTGTCTTATTCAATAACATCATCAATGGAAGCAATAACAATAACTGCAACAACAAAGGCAACAAAAGTGGAAAAAAAATGGACTCCAGGAGCAGTGGATTTGTTGTGCAGGCACTAAGCCCCAGCAATAACTCTGGAGGCAAAAAAAAAAAAAAAAAAAAAAGGAGTTTTGTATCACTGGCTATATTCTAGTCATTAGAGAGCCTAGAGAGCCTATTAGTGACTTGGTATTTAATGTGTTTATTGTGACACTGTATGAGAGTTGCTTAAAGAATGATAGTGAAGTAGGAAGAGGTAATACATTTCTCCAGAGTAGACTGTTACTAGGCTCTTTCAAGGGGAATCTTCAGAGGATGCCTGGGACTTAATAATTTAGTCCCGGGAGCTGGGCGGTAGCCTAGCAGGTTAAGCGCATGTGGTGCAAAGTGCAAAGACCAGTTTAGGAATCCCAGTTCAAGTCCCCGGCTCCCCACCTACAGGGGAGTCGCTTCACAGGCAGTGAAGCAGGTCTGCAGGTGTCTATCTTTCTCTCCCCCTCTTTGTCTTCCCCTCCTCTCTCCATTTCTCTCTGTCCTATCAAACAAAGATGACAACAATGATAACTACAACAATAAAACAACAAGGGCAACAAAAGGGAATAAATAAATAAATAAAAATAGAACAATATTTAAAAAATACTAATTCAGTCCCACTGAAAAGCCTTGCAAAACTGTTTCCCCACTGCTTGAATTTTTAGTCCCTTGCTTGAGTTCACATTGAAATTTCCATACCTCTATCAGAGCTACTTTTCCTTTCCTCTCAAAATCTGCCCATAAGTCCTCCAAGACAAACCTGTGTATTCTGTGGGCACCAGTTTCTCATATTCAACTCTGAGTCCATAGCTATTAACAAAGTACCTAACATATAGTAGATATTCAATATAAACATTACACACAATTTGGATAGATAGAGAATTCAAGGAAGTTAAAATTCAGAGATAACAGAAATAGTAATCCTATTTGTTAAATACTCTGATACATCCAATTCTCTAGAACTCTTTCAAGAATGAAGAAGTGGGTGGGGGTGCATAAAGATAGACTTCTGTATTGCATTTAAATCCTGCTGTCCAGGACTATGTCTATCTGAAATCACAAATGCATGCTCTCAGGAGGTATACTCAGCTTCCATGCACTAATCATTCTGCATCCTCACAGATACATACATTTAAATTAAATTCATAATTTGGAAGATCAATGCAGTACAAAATCGGCCATGCACAACATGGGAGATGAAAGATGTAACAAGAGGCTTCATTTCTCAGTGGAAAACTGGTGTTCCATTGAGGCCTGCTTTTTCTCCCCCCGCCGTTCAGTAATCCTTTATAGCTTGACACCTTCATCATTGTGAGGAGCACATATTAGAAATGACTTGCTCAAAAGTCCTCTTTGTCAAAGTGCCTGTGGCTCCAAATGTTTTTCTATATGCAGCTAAGCCTGTACATGCTACTGACTGTTAATGATATAGCAGATTTATGAACATCTTAACTTCTACAGTCCAAACTGACCAAATAATTGGGTTGTCAGAAAATTCAGGATGCATTTTTCTATGTTTTACTATGTAAAAATGCATCATGACTTTTCCAAAAACCCAGTAATTAGATATTTTGTAATGAAATTATATCAATCTTTGCATTTTGTAAGATCAAGATTGTTTTTATTATATGTAATCAATTTATACTATATATTTCTCCCAATTGTTAACATGCATGAGTCCAGATGAACTAATCTACAACTGATTTATGTTTGTCTTCCAAAGACTTTTTTATTGTGGTTGATTTTGTTCCACCATTGAATTAAACAGCTATGTGAAAATGCTTGGGACTCCAGTGCTTTATCCACTGTGCCACCTCCCAGACCATTAGTTATGTAAAAATGTACACCCAAGTTCTTTGAGATTTTCAGGTATATCAAATCTTTGTTAGAACCAGAAATTCTGAAGGAATAATTTTGATATCTTAAAACAAATAATTAGCTGAAAACATTTTGTTCATAATAATACTTACAGCCTTCTACAGATTCACAAACTAGTATTTTTTGCAAAACTTTAGAAAATATATGTATTAATCATGAAATTATTCATTTAATAAATTCAAAATAAAATTGTATATAAATATGGATTTACAAGGGGCTGGGTGGTGGCGCACCTGGTTGAGTGCACATGTTACAGTGCGCAAGGACTCAAGTTCAAGTCCTTGGTCCCCACCTGCAGGAGGAAAGCTTCATAAATGGTGAATCAGGGCTGCAGCTATCTCTCTGTCTCTCTCCCTATCTCCCCCTCTCCTCTCAATTTCTGGTTGTCTCTATCCAATAAATAAAGGTAATGAAAATTAAAAAAAAAAAAAAGATGGACTTATGGGAGTCAGGCTGCAGAGCAGCGGGTTAAGTGCAGGTGGCACAAAGCGCAAGAACCAGCGTAAAGATCCCAGTTCCAGCCCCCAGTTCTCCACCTGCAGGGGAGTAGTTTCACAAGTGGTGAATAAGGTCTGCCGGTGTCTATTTTTCTCTCCCCTTCTCTGTCTTCCCCTCCTCTCTCCATTTCTCTCTGGCCTATCCAACAACAAGGACATCAATAACAACAACAATAATAACTGCAACAACAATAAAACAAGGGCAACAAAAGGGAATAAATAAATAATAGGGAACTGTGTCTTTTTAAAAAAAAGATGGACTTACTTTCCCACTGTAGACTTTGTATATATCTCAAAAGAAAACAATAATTGAAAGGATTCTTATACCAATACAAACCCAAGATAAAAAAGATTGTACAATAAAGCAAGTTTTCAAAGTCTAGAGACTTTGGGGGTTTGATGATGACACACCTAGCTGAGCTCACAAATCACCACGTACAAGGAATTGGGTTCAAGGACCAGTCCCCACCTCTAGGGGGAAAGCTTCATGAGAAGGTGAAGCAGTGCAGCATTTTGTCTCTGCCTTTCTCCCTCTTGATTTCTCTTTGTCTTATCAAATAACAAATAAATAAAATCTGAAAGAAATACAGAAAAAGGAATGTAAAATAAAGAAGTCTAGAGACTTCAGAGAATATATTTTAAGAAACTGACAAGATAACATATATATTGCTTAGAGATGCAAGAGTAGGAATTTCCCAAGTGTCTGATTGTTTTTGTCCCAAAGTTCACTACCATTTCCAGATGTTCTGTGCATTTAGAAACATGTGGGACCGTTAAGTTGTAGAATGTAAGTCAATAATCATGACTTTGCTGATTCTACACTAAGTACATTGGAACAAATGCAAATATGAGCATCTGGTTTCTTTTTTATGATCTTATCTTTCAGTAGTTCACTTCAGAAAGGAAGTGACAGTTGCCCTAAAACTAGGCTCTAAGGTGTGTGTGTGTGTGTGTGTGTGTGTTTGTGTGTAAGAGAGAGAAAGAGAGAGACAGAGAGAGACAGAGAGAGAGAAAGTCTTCACCATTCCAGGCCAACATTTTCAGAGAACAAGAGAGAAATAGGTGGAGAGATGGCATCACAGTGTGCAACTCCCAGTGTGGTGGAGACCAAGATCTAACCTGAGTCATTTGCTTGGCAATGCAGGAACCTTTCCATGTGGACTATTGTTGGCCCCCTGTATCTTTTTATTATTATTATTATTATTATTATTTAAGAAAGGATTAGTGAACAAAAGCATAAGGTAGGAGGGGTACAACTCCACACAATTCCCACCACCCAATCCCCATAACCCACCCCCTCCCATGGTAGCTTTCCCATTCTCTATCCCTCTGGGAGCATGGACCCAGGGTCGTTGAGGGTTGCAGAAGGTAGAAGGTCTGGCTTCTGTAATTGCTTCCCCGCTGAACATGGGCGTAGACTGGTCGGTCCATACCCCCAGTCTGCCTCTCTCTTTCCCTAGTAGGGTGTGTCTCTGGGGAATAGGAGATACTCTACTGACATTTGCTAAATTTTGTTGAAGAATTTGAAGAACACACTAAAGACCTTATTTACTCTTCACTTTCATGCCTATCACTAGTATATCAGGGATTTATTGATAGATTGACAGTCATTAGTGAACCTTGAAATATATATGGCAAATAGTACTGTCTATAGTTTTCTTTTCCTAAAACCATTTTTATATGTAATTAATAGTGGTATCTACAGTTTTTTTTGGTATCTACAGTTTTTATAATAAAGTTTTCATTAGATTTCCAGTGACCCTCCAAAAACTAAATTGTATTTTAAGTATAGGGGCTTGAGTAGTTTTAAGATACAGACTGATATTAGTATTAATTAACCACTTCTGATACACCAAATTATTCACAACCATTACTTGATATAATTTTCTGTTGTAAAAGGATTTCATTGAAATTCTATTTTGTATGAAAAACTTTAGACAATGAGAATTATGAGGCTTATTAAAATAAGAAAGCTGGTAATGTGACAGATTGGGCATTTATCTCCTATCTCATCTTTCTCCAAAATCCATACGTTTTCTGCTAAATCTACTGCCACCCACAGACAAAATATTTATTTAAAACTGTTCCTTGTCTTATGGATTTTCTTTCTTTCTTTTTTTTAAAAGAATTTTATTTGGGGTCTGGTGGTAACACAGTGGGTTAAGTACACATGGACCATCACAAGGACCAGCTTAAAGATCCCACTTCAAGCCCCATCTCCCCACCTGCAGGGGGGTAGCTTTACAGGAGGTAAAGCAGATCTGCAGGTGTCTTTCCCTCCTCTCTCCATTTCTCTCTGTCCTATCCAACAACAATGACAGCAATGACAACAGTAATAATCACAACAACTATGATAAACAACAAGGGCAACAAAAAGGAAAAAAATAGCCTCCAGGAGCAGTGGATTCATAGTGCAGGCACTGAGTCCCAGAGATAACCCTGGAGGCAATAATAATAATAACAACAACAATAATTTTATTTATTCATGAAAAAGATAGGAGAGAAAGAACCAGACATCACTCTGCAACATGTACTGCCAGGGATTGACTCAATGCTTTATCTACTGTGCCACCTCCTGAACCACTCTTGTGAATTTTTCTTTATATTTCATTGCTGTCTAAAATATTTTCTATACAAAGAGGTCTATATTACATTTGTGCTTTAGAAGTTACAACTTTCTGATCTTGGCCATTTATATATGCAAGTGTGTGATTTATCAAGACCATTTTCAGTCTCCATGGCTTTTTAAAGATATCATCAGCTCTGTTTAGCACTAAGAGTAATAAGCTCAGGGGCCAGGTGGTAGACCACAGGGTTAAGCGCACGTGGCTCAAAGCAGAAGGACACGCATAACAATCCCGGTTCGAGCCCCGGGCTCCCCACCTGCAGGGGAGTCGCTTCACAGGTGGTGAAGCTGGTCTGCAGGTGTCTATCTTTCTCTCCCCCTCTCTGTCTTCCCTTCCTCTCTCGATTTCTCTCTGTCTATCCAACAACAACGACAACAATAATAGTAACAACAACACAGATAAACAACTAGGGCAACAAAAGGGAAAAATGGCCTCCAGGAGCAGTGAATTCGTAGTGCAGGCACCGAGCCCCGGCAATAACCCTGGAGGCAAAAAAAAAAAAAAAAGAGTAATAAGCCCATTTCATAGATGATTTTTCTAACTCTTACTTTACTTAAATGACTTAGCAAGCATTGCACAGAATTAATGTAAAGCCTATACTTCTGTGTGGGAGACATAGTGAAAGTCCCAGAATATATGACCCACCAGAGTGAGACCAGAAACAAGGATTACAAGGGAGTCCAGCTACCGCTGGGCAGCGGGTTAAGTGCACGGTGGTGGCGCAAAGTGCAAGGACCCGAGTAAGGATCCCGCTTTAAGCCCCTTCCCACTCGCCACTTGTAGGGGAGTCGCTTCACAGGCTGTGAAGCAGGTCTGCAGGTGTTTCTCTTTCTCTCCCTTCTCTGTCTTCCCCTTCTCTCATTTCTCTCTGTCCTATCCAACAATGACGACATCAACAACAACAATAATAACTACAATAATAAAACAACAAGGGCAACAAAAGAGAATAAATAAATAAATATTTTTTAAAGAAAGAGAGAAGGATCACTAGTCATGGCATCTCACTTTGACAGAACAAGTACTGGCGTGGATGGAGTGGGATGACGAAGAGACGGGGCTGATCAAAGTTCAATTTGTAATAGCACCATCTTTCTAAGTTTAAATCTCTATCACAGCTACTCATTTGTCCTGTGAGGGACAAACAGAAGCAATGTTTGTCCCTAGAACATTTCATAATTCAAGTTTTTGTGAAAGTTCCTTCATCTTGCATCCACAGGTCTTAGGGACCGATTTCCCATCTTCTCTGCAAGTAAAGTGAAAATATTTCTTTACTTTAGGTAATGACAAAGGATGTTGTAAGAGATATAGTATCTCAAAAGTCTATTTCACCTTCATCTGTGCTTTCTATTATATTATTATTTAGTATAATATAATATAATATAATATAATATAATATAATATAATATAGAGTAATTCATTTTCCTAGTTTATACTAACATCATTAAGCACCATAATTGCAAACCAAGTGATTTCTGGCAGTCACTAATTTCTTACATCAGTTACACATAAAGAGAACAGATGGAAACAGTTGCGACACTCAGAGGCCCCCCGTATTTTTCTCTGTTACCAGGCATAAGCACCTATGGAATTTATGATTCCTTATTTGACTACCTCCTGGATCTTACCCAAAGACATATCTCTATTGATACACCAGAATAAAAGCATCTTTCATTTGCACAGGTACTTTTTGTAAGCAGAGTGCAGTCAGAAAGGTTAGCCTAGGTGGGGCATGTTGATGGCAATGACCATGGTGAATACCTTATTTTTATACTTTCTGAACCCCATTTCCCCTGTCTGTATTTCCTACTGTCTTTTCACAGCTAGTCCCAGGTAGTCCATTCTGCATCATTTGAATAGTTATGCTTAGAAAGAATGAAACAGTTCATCTGGCATTTTCTTTCTTTCTTTCTTTCTTTCTTTCTTTCTTTCTTTCTTTCTTTCATTAATTTATAAAAAGGAAACACTGACAAAACCATAGGATAAGAGGGGTACAGTTCCACACAATTCCCACCACTAGAACTCTACATCCCACCCCTCCCTTGATAGCTTCCTTATTCTTTATCCCTCCGGTAGTATGGACCCAAGGTCATTGTGGGATGCAGAAGGTGGAAGGTCTGGTTTCTGTAATTGCTTCCCCACTGAACATGGGCATTGACAGGTTGATTCATACTCCCAGCCAGTCTCTCTCTTTCCCTAGTAGGGCAGGGTTCTGGGGAATTCGAGCTCCAGGACACACTGGTGGGGTCATCTGTCCAGGGAAGTCTGGTTGGCATCATACTAGCATCTGGAGCCTAGTGGCTGAAAAGAGAGTTAACATATAAAGTCAAATAAGTTGTTGACTAATAATGAACCTAAAGGCTGGAATAGTGCAGATGAAGAGTTTCGGGGGGGGGGCTCCATTTTGTAGATAACTAGTAGGCATATTTTAGTTATATTCCAAAGGGCCTGTGGCTATACTAGTTTTTTGGTTTTTATTTTTCCTCTTTTTTTTTTCCCCTGAGCCTGAAATCTGATATGCAGGTGGATCCAAGTTATTGTCTTGGGAAATGATGCCATGGCTGGAAAAAGGACCAGAAAGCTGGATCAGAGAAGTGAGTAGCTCCCAAATATGGGAAAGGTATATAAATATTGTTGAATGTAAACCCCCACTGATCTGATCTGATCTGGGGACCATATTCAGTTTAGGAGCCTATGTGACCTTTGCATCCCTGTAGATCTGAGCTCACATTCTGTGGTTATGGGTAGGAACATTCCAAGCTGCCCCAATTTCAGGACACATCTTCCTCAGGTGTAGCACAGAGTATGTTGTACAACCTCCCTTCAGAGGATGGAACATTCTCTACCATTGTTGATCCAAGTTGAGGGCAAGATCCTCTGAGGGGCCCACAAAGGGGTCTGTTTCATTGTTCCTGATAGAGATGACTGTTAAAAATGGAGAGAGGGATTTATTCGAGGTCTAGGCCCATCATGTCTGTTTGGGAATCTCAGGACTCCCTGACTAGGACCCAACTGATGGGGTGGCCTGATAGTGACTAAAGAGCGAGTCATCGTTAAAGTATCAGCTAGCATTTCATCAAAAGGATGCTTGGTGCATAGGGTGTTTTCAGATGATGCCTTGACTTTTAAATTTTTTTACTATTGACCAGCATCAAAATGTCAACATGCATCTGCTTTGCTCCAGACCTGGGCCTGGAGTGCCAAGTATTCACTTACCAAGAGTGAGATGAAATGTAAGAATCTCAAAGTAAAAAAGAAAAAAAAAAAGTAAAACCAAACCAAAAAAACAAACAACAAAAAAAGTGTGGTGGTAAAATTAGTGAGACTTGGGAGTCAGGTGGTAGCGCAGCTGGTTAAGCACATGTGGCGCAAAGCACAAGGACCGGCATAGGGATTCCTGTTGGAGCCCCTGGCTCCCCACCTATAGGAGAGTTGCTTCACAAGCAGTGAAGCAGGTCTGCAGGTGTCTATCTTTCTCTCCCCTTCTCTGTCTTCCCCTGTCTGTCCTATCTAACAATGACAACATCAATAACAACAACAATAAAAAAACAACAAGGGCAAAAAAAAAAAAGGGAAAATAAATAAATATAAAAATTTAAAAAAAAATTAATGAGACTTTTCTCTGCCTAGATTTGAATGGAGTATGGAAGGAGCGGTAGAAGGGTAGGGAAGACTATCTGTTCCAGCACATGAAGAGAAAATAATGTTTGCTTTTACTTTTGTACTTTTCAAGATTTTGGTTCTCTGCCAAAAAAATGTGTGTATTCTCTATTAGAACTGAAATGGGCCATGGCTATGTTCAGATGCTTGTTTACTGTGCTGTGTTAGGCTTGTTTCATTTGTCTAGAGTCATATATATATATATTTTTTGCCTCCAGAGTCATGGTTGGGGGTTGGTGCCTGCACTATGAATCCACTGTTCCTGGTGGCCATTTTTTCCATTTTTTAAAGAATTTATTATTATTGGATAGGACAGAGAAAAATTGAGGCAGGGGGTCTAGAAAGGGAGAGAGAAAGACACCTGTAGCCCTGCTTCACTGCTTGTGAAGTGACAACCCCCCCCACAGGTGAATACTTGCTACCTCTTCTTGCCTGTAAGGGTCACAAAATATGGAAGTTAGCCTTTTTGTACATTTTTAAATACTTCTATAAGATTTGTTATGTATGAAAAAGAGAGACTTTCACATGAGGCATAGAGGGAGAGAGGGTGAGGGCTAGAAAAGAGATTGCCTAAGAGGTGGTGCAGTGGATAAGGCATCCTTGCACGGGTCTTGTGCTTTGTACTATGTGTACTTAACCTGGTGCATCACCACTTGGCCCCCTAAAATCGCAACTATTTAATGACTTACAAAAAATCTATGGCATAGCTCTAATCAATTTAAATTTCCCCAATTTAGCCTTCAAAATTTTTTTTCACACTTCATCTTAGTGAAAATATTTTGGAAAAGGAGTTCCCATCATCTGGGAGGTGTGGTCGCTTTTCACTATCACACTGCCACAGGGTGCCACTCCCCTTTTTTCAAAACAGATGTCCCAACGTTTAGGTTTTCATTTATTGTGGAAAAGTTGATGAATACTTGCTACCTCTTCTTGCCTGTAAGGGTCACAAAATATGGAAATTAGCCTTTTTGTACATTTTTAAATACTTCTATAAGATTTGTTATGTATGAAAAAGAGAGACTTTCACATGAGGTATAGAGGGAGAGAGGGTGAGGGCTAGAAAAGAGATTGTCTAAGAGGTGGTGCAGTGGATAAGGCATGCACTCACAAGCGTGAGGTCCCAAGTTCAATCCCTGGCAACACAGGTACCAGAGTGATATCTGGTTCTTTCTCTCTCCCAACTTTCTGATTAATAAATTAAATCTTGAGAGATAGAGAGAGAGAGAGAGAGAGAGAGAAGAGAGAGACAGATAGAGAGAGAGCAAGACAGAGAGAAAAGAAGGCAGAACATTATGGGACTGAGCATGTCTGAGACTGAAGGGGGACTCTCAGACATGCAAGAATGATGATCAACAAGTTGAGCTATTTCCTTCACCACTGCATATTATTGTCAAGTTATTCTTGTTACTTTCACGCAAAAATTAATTTATCAATATTATTCTAAAATAGAACTGTGCATGAATAGGATTTTAAAAAATATTTTTAAATTTATTTCCTTTTGTTGCCCTTGTTGTTTTATTGTTGTAGTTATTATTATTGTTATTGATGTCATCATTGTTAGATAAGACAGAGAGAAATGGAGAGAATCGGATAAGACGGAGAGGGGGAGAGATAGATAGACACCTGCAGACCTGCTTCACTGCTTGTGAAGTGACTCCTCTGCAGATGGGGAGCTGGGAGCTCAAACTTAAGCTTGTCCTTGTGCTTTGCTCCACATGCGCTTAAACCACTGCACTACCACCCAGCTCCCATGAATAAGATTTTCACACTTCTCTCAGCCATAATCAACTCATTTATAAAAGGGTGTTTTGGTATATACCTGTTGTTAGGTTCGGAGCTCCAGCAGGCCAGGCTAGCTTCACGGCGGTAGACAGAGATGACCAGAGACACACGGCTGGGCAGAGAGGCTTTATTCACGAGTGGGCAAACACGTGCTCTCCTGCCTTTCTGCTCTGGCGGCAGAGAGAGACCCTTAAACTAATCACCACACAGATCTGTCCTGCATCCCCTCATGCGGCCACGCCAAGAACTCCAGAACTACATAGCATAGGGGGCGGGGAAAAAAAGGGGCGCAAAACTAGCAAGGGCCAAACCAATTCTCTCAGAGGTGGGGGGAAGGAGACAAAACCAATAGGAAACATACCAACAATTCCTCCTTTTCTTTTTAACTAAATGACTATAGTATCAGGGGTGTGGGGTGAACAGAAACCTGTATCGTACAGGTATTTTAAAAAAAGAAACTGGCACAAACATGGAGGAACATGTAAGACAAGAACCAGTGTGCTGCCAAGGGAAGGCCTGAGGGGGCCGTTTTTTTGTGGGCAAAGCTTTATCAGCTAAAGAACCTTTGCTGCCTCTGTGGGCTTTTGCCTGGAGAGGCATTTTTTTTTTTCTCTGTGGGCATTACCTAGCATGGGGGCGGGGATATGGCCTAGAGTCCCAAGGCAGCTGGCTCCAGTCAGTCTTTGAGAAACCCAGCAGCATAAAGGGAAGCTGCTAATTTTGTGCAAAGTGTCCAAAAGTTGTACCAGTGAGTCCGATAGAAATGCCAGTCCAAAGCAGATGTCCACGGAAGAATGTCAGGGGGTGGAATGTTGTATGAGAAAGGTTCAGCTGCTGGAATTCCGCTTTTCTGTAGAGAACTTGACAGCTGCAATTTACTTACTATAAAACAAAACTTGTAGCAGCTTAGAAGTTTATCACAATTGATAACTCGATTACAATTGGAAGTCTTTTTTAGTATCATTTTAAGGTTGTTTAAAGTTTAAATAATAGAATATGGAAGGGTAAACATAAGAAGCACGGAAAGAAAAAAAGCCTCATGCATGAGAATCATGAGCATAACCATATCGCAATCTAACATTTCTAATTGAGAAGGAATTTGAGAGTTTTACATATCAACAGTGTCTTTTTAACCTTTTGTTACACCCATTTAAGATGGAGACACACCCTAGGTGTGTGCAGGTTTTTATTTTTTAGACCAACTTAGTTAAAATATATTGATTTTTAACTAATTTTTACCTCAGACTTTAAATGTAAGTTAATTTTATCTTTATGAGAATTACGTTGAAAACCTTTTTCATTTAACTCGGTCTGGTAAGAATATAGCCTTAAAGTTACATTTTTAACCTTAAAGTTAATGTTTACTAAACTTTAAACACACACGTAAACATGGTCTTTAATACACAAGGATAGAAGCCTCTGTTACAAAGACATGTCATTTTAAACACAAATTTAGATCTGTACTGTCTTAGTTGTTGGGGGGGGGTCACCATCCAGCGGTGGCCTCCTGTGCAGCTCCACTTCTAGGAATTGTAGGTTGTGATCTCTGGACGAATCTCTGCGTATTTTAGCTACTCTGCCTTCAGACCCAAGTTTGGGATCTCTGCCAGGGGGCCCAGTTTTGGCAGGGATCCCGCGGTCTCCAGGTGGTCCGGGATCTGCCCTGATTTCATAGCAGGAGGGCGGGCGGGCCAGCCGTGCAGAAGGCACGGGCCGAGGTGCCCTGGGGTGGCAGCCATGATGGGCCTTGCCTGCCATGTCTACTGCCCTGCTCCAGGGGGCGAGCAGCATGGAGGGAGCCCACGCCCAATACCCCGTGCCACGCGGCGGAAAGCCTGCTCATACGGGCGGACGTTGGGCTCCTGCGGTCTGGCGTTGAGCAGAAACCACAGAGTGGTCCAGAGATAAATGTTCCAGAAACAGCGAAACAGACTTGTGAAGAAAGGGCAGAGGCCTTTGGAGATCTCTTTATAAGCAGAAGAGAAGGCCATAGTGCACAGGTAGCCAAATTGTCACTTATCTGGGGGATGGGCAGGTCATGTCCCACATTGTAGGCGCCATTTGTTGTTAGGTTCGGAGCTCCAGCAGGCCAGGCTAGCTTCACAGCGGTAGACAGAGATGACCAGAGACACACGGCTGGGCAGAGAGGCTTTATTCACGAGCGGGCAAACACGTGCTCTCCTGTCTTTCTGCTCTGGCGGCAGAGAGAGACCCTTAAACTAATCACCACACAGATCTGTCCTGCATCCCCTCATGCGGCCACGCCAAGAACTCTGGAACTACGTAGCATAGGGGGTGGGGGGAAAGAGGGGCGTGAAAACTAGCAAAGGCCAAAACAATTCTCTCAGAGGTGGGGGGAAGGAGAGCAAACCAATATAAAACATACCAACATATACCTCCTACCTTTTTTTTTCTCCCTCCTTCCCTGTGTGCCCCAGCCACCCCACTTTTTGTTTTTTAAACTTTAATGACTACTAAGGTTTTTGATAAATCAAATGAATCAAGCATTTCCATGGAGAGAGTGGTTTCTCAATGAATGCTCATTATAATACTAATTTGAAAATTTTCTCTTACTAACAGTTGTCTCTTTCAGAGCTAATATGTACATGAACTGTTGGGTAGTATGCCAGCTCCTGGCTTAAAGCTTCTGTCTCTAATCCTGCTTAACTAAGCACCGGCATGCCTGCAGGGCATTGGTTTGATCCCACTTAAAGCTGCGGTCTATTTATGTAAACCACTGGTAACTAAGCACCACCCTCCCTCTAGGGCATTGGTTTAATCCCCACTGGTTCATGGTGTCTTTTTGCTCTGCCCCCTCTCCTAGTACACCCTGATCTCCACCAGTCTTTTTTTACTCCACCCTCTCTACATCACACCCTGTTTCTACCCTACTTGGATAGTGTATATACAAGCTGCTTTTCTGAGTAAAAACACTTGGAATTGCTTTCCAGCTCTGAGAGCTCCACAGTATATCTCCTGCGCTATTAGCACCGCACAAGTTCCTGATCCCTCTCCCACGCAGCAGCCTAGATTGGCTCCAGTTGAGTTTTCTCCAACCCAGAGAGCACTTGCTCGGAAGAAGCACCCTCAGGCTATCCCGGCAATAAACTATAAATCAGTAGCACAGTAGAATACTCTACAGAGTCCCTTAAACACAATTAATACTTAACAAACGCTGCAATGTTACACATTGTTTTCTCCAGCAAACGAATGATTTCTAATTATTATTTTTATGCAAGGGATGAGTATAAGTAATTTCATATTTTGATTTTACTGGCACAGAGTAACTAAATAAAAATTGCTTCTCTTCACAGTTCCTAATTTTAGAGGTTTTAAATATGAGTTGCTATATTTGCCTACCCCCAAACTACATACCATATCAGTTTATGGGAAAGGATTTTATTATTAACTTCATTTGCAATTACCAGATGCATTTTAATCCATGGACATTTTCTTTATTCTACAAATTCAATTATTCATGTTAGTTTTCACATGTTCATTTTTATTTATTTATTCCCTTTTTGTTGCCCTTGTTGTTTTATTGTTGTAGTTATTATTGTTGTCTGTATTCATTGTTGGATAGGACAGAGAAATGGAGAGAGGAGGGGAAGACATAGGGGGGAGTGAAAGACACCTGCAGATCTGTTTCACAGCTTGTGAAATGAATCCTCTGCAGGTGGGAAACCAAGGGCTCGAACCCGGATCCTTACACTAGTCCTTGTGCTTTACGCCACGTGCGCTCAACCCGTTGCACTACCATCCAACTGCCTACATGTTCATTTTTAATTTTTCTTTTCTTCATTTTGATAGAGAGAGAAATTAGGATGGAGTGGGGGAGAAAGAGAAGCAGTGAGAAACCTGCAGCACTGCTTCACTAGTCATGAAGCTTTCCTACTGCAGGTGGGGACCAAGGTCTTGAACATATGTCCTTAGGCATTTTAGTACATGACCTTTACTAAGTGTGCCATGCACACCCCCTATTCATGTTTTTTCTTTTTTTTTCTTTTTTTTCCCTTTTTCTCCTCCAGGGTTATTGCTGGGCTTGGTGTCTGCACCATGAATCCACAGCTCCTGGAGGCAATTTTTTCCCCCTTTTGTTGCCCTTGTTGCTGTAGCCACGTTGTGGTTTTTTATTATTGCCATTGTTGATGTTGTTCGCCGTTGGACAGGACAGAGAGAAACGGAGAGAGGAGGTGAAGACAGAGGGGGGGAGAAAGATAGACACCTGCAGACCTGCTTCACCACCTGTGAAGTGATTCCCCTGCAGATGGGGAGCCAGGGGCTCAAACTGGGATCCTTATGCCTTGCGCTTTGCGCCACATGCACTCAACCCACTGTGCCACCGTCCGACCCCCATTTTTTCCTTTTTTAAAATTATTTTTATTAGTGATTTACATGTTGGTTTCTAGTGAAATACATATATGATCTAGTCCATTATAGAATCTGATTCAAGAGAAACTAGTCTCTCTAGACTTGATCTTCTTTAGATCCCGGACGATGGAATGGTGTTTATGTACACTCCTATTAATACGTAGCCATATAAATCACTATTTAAATAATATGAGAGGGGGAAGATTGATTGAATATCCACCCTCCCCCTCACCACAGGGTTTTTACTTTGGTGCCCTACTTTCAATTTAGTCAGATCCTGATTTTATAAAGTTTCCCTTTCAGATCTTCTTTCTCAACTTCTGTTGATGAGTGGGATCATCCCATACTCATCTTTGTCTTTATGGCTTAGCTCACTTAACGTAATTCCTTCTAGCTCCGTCCAAGATGGGTCAGAGAAGGTGGGTTCATTGTTCTTAATAGCTGCATAGTATTCCAATGTGTATATATACCACAGCTTTCTCAGCCACTCATCTGTTGTTGGGCACCTGGGTTGCATCCAGGTTTTAGCTATTATGAATTGTGCTGCTATAAACATAGGTGTACATATATCTTTTTGATTGGGTGTTATGAAGTCCTTGGGGTATACCTCTAGGAGAGGAATTACTGGGTCATATGGAAGGTCCATGTCTAGCCTTATGAGAGTTCTCCAGACTGCTCTCCAGAGAGGCTGGACCAATTTACATTCCCACCAGCAGTGCAGAAAGGTTCTTCTGTCTCCACAGCCTCTCCAACATTTGTTGTTGCTGTCCTTTTTGATGCATGCCATTCTCACTGGAGTGAGGTGGTATCTCAGTGTTGTCTTTACTTGCATCTCTCTGACGATCAGTGACCTGGAGCAGTTTTTCATATGTTTGTTAGCCTTTTGGATCTCCTCTGGAGTGAATGTTCTGTTCATATCCTCTGCCCATTTTTGGATGGGGTCATTTGCTTTTTTTGGTGCTAAGTTTGCTGAGCTCTTTGTCTATTTTAGTGATTAGTCTCTTATCTGATGTATGGCATGTGAAGATCTTCTCCCATTCTGTGAGGGGTCTGTTTGTTTGTGTGATAGTTTCTTTGGATGTGCAGAAGCTTTTCAATTTGATGTAGTCCCATTGGTTTGTTTCTGCTTCAGTCTTCCTTGCAACTGAGTTTGTTTAATCCAAGATGCCCTTGAGTTTTAGGTGGGAAAGTGTTCCACCAAGGTTTTCTTCTAGGTATTTGATAGTTTCTGGTCTAACATCCAGTTCCTTGATCCATTTGAAGTTGATTTTTGTTTCTGGTGAGATAAAGTGGTTCAATTTCATTCTTCTGTATGTTACAATCCAGTTTTCACAGCACCATTTATTAAAGAGAGTCTCTTTCTTCCATTTAATAATTTGGGCCCCCTTATCAAAGATTAGATGTCCATAGGCGTGGAGGTTTAGATCTTGGCTTTCAATTCTGTTCCACTGGTCTGTGTGCCTATTTTTGTTCCAATACCAGGCTGTTTTGATGATGATGGCCTTATAATATAGTTTGAGATCTGACAGGGTGATGCCTCCATTTCTGTTTCTTTATCACGCAAAAGAAAGAAATCAAAGGAATACAGATTGGAAGGGAAGAAGTCAAGCTCTCACTATTTGTAGGTGATATGATAGTATACATAGAAAAACCTAAAGAATCCAGCAGAAAACTACTGGAAGTTATTAGGCAATACAGAAAGGTGTCAGGCTACAAAATCAATGTACAAAAATCAGTGGCATTTCTCTATGTAAACACTAAAACTGAAGAAGACATCTAAATCACTCCCATTCACTGTTGCAGCAAAACCAATAAAATACTTAGGAGTAAAGCTGACCAAAGAAGTGAAAGACTTGTATACTGAAAACTGAGTCACTATTCAAGGAAATAGAAACTGATACCAAGAAATGGAAAGATATCCCATGCTCATGGATCTGAAGAATAAATATCATCAAAATGAATATTCTCCCCAGAGGAATATACAAATTTAATGAAATACCCATTAAAGTTCCACCAAGCTTCTTTAAGAGAATAGAAGAAAAAGTACAATCATTTATCTGAAACCAGAAAACACCTAGAATTGCCAAAACCATCTTGAGGAAAAGCTTTCCTATTCTTTATCCCTCTGGGTGTATGGACCCAAGGTCATTGTGGGATGCAGAAGGTGGAAGATCTGGCTTCTATAATTGCTTCCCCGCTGAACATAGGCATTGACTGGCGGATCCATAATCCCAGCCTTCCTCTTTCTTTCCCTAGTAGGGTGGGTCTCTGGGGAAGCAAAGCTCCAGGACACATTGGTGGGGTCATCTGTCCAGGGAAGTCTGGTCGGCATCATGCTAGCATCTGGAACTTGGTGGCTGAAAAGAGAGTTAGCATACAAAGCCAAACAAGTTTTTGACTGATCAGGAACATAAAGGCTAGAATAGTGCAGATGAAGAGTTGTGGGGGTGGGGGGACTCCATTTTGTAGATAGCTAGTAGGCATATTTTAGTTATATTCCAAAGGGCTGTGGCTATTTTTTTTTTTTTTCTCTTTTTCTTTTTTCCCCTGAGACTGAAATCTGATATGCAGATGGATCCAAGTTATTGTCTGGGGGAGATGATATCATGGCTGCAAAAGGACCAGAAAGCTGGATCAGGGAAGAGAGTAGCTCCCTAATATAGGAAAGGGGTATAAATACTGTTAACTGTAAAGCCCATCGATTTGATTTGGTCTGGGGCCTATATTCAAGTTGGGAGCCTATGTGACCTCTGCATCCCTATAGATCTGAGCTCACATTCTGTGGTCATGGGTAGGAACATTCCAAGCTGCCCCAATATCAGGACACATCTTCCTCAGGTATAGCATAGAGTGTTCCATCTATCCCTTTGGAGGATGGTACATTCTCTGCCATTGTTGATCCAAGTTGAGGGCAAGGTCCTATGGGGGCCCACAAATGGGTCTATTTTGTTGTCCTGATAGAGATGACTGGTAACAATGGAGAGAGGGATTTATTTGAGGTCTAGGCCCATCATGTCTGTTTTGGAATCTCAGGACTCCAGCTGATGGGGTGGCCTGATAGAGTCAACGTTAAAGTATGCCAATCTCTTGCCCTTATTCAGCTTTTGCAGTCCTTGCTTTGCTAAGGTTAGCTTTGGAGTCAGTGAGAGAACTGTAATAATAAGTATGTGAGTAGTGTATCTAAGTCTAATTGGATACTTTTGCATCCCACAATGACCTTGGGTCCATACTCCCAGAGGGTTAAAGAATACAAAAGCTATCATGGGAGCGGATGGGATACAGAGTTCTGGTGATGGAAATTGTGTGGAGTTGTACCCCTCTTATGCTATAGTTTAGTTAGTATTTCCTCTTTTTAAATAAAAAAAATAAAAAAGAAAGGAAAAAAAGAGTTGTGCTAATTTTATAACCTGTATCAATAGGACTAAAATTACATATACATATGGGACTTATAAAGCAAAATGAGTGGCTATTACTCATTTTTCCCTGTATTATTTTAAATTTAAACTTAATGTTAGTGGTCCTGGAGGTGGCACAGTGGATAAAGCATTACACTCTCAAGCATGAGGTCCTGAGTTCAATCCCTGACAGCACATGTACCAGAGTGATACCTGGTTCTTTCTCTCTCCTCTTATCTTTCTCATGAATAAATAAATAAATTTAAAAAAAAGAAATAAAATTAACGTTATCTAAAGTCCAATTGTTGAGGGACAAGGTACCGCCCAGAAAATGGAGTACATACAATTATGACTTGGAAAGGTGGAGGTGGGTTTGGGTTTTAAAAAGCTAGTTCCTGGTTGGGCAGTAGCCACATGGTGCAAAGCACACAAGGACTGGCATAAATCTCTCTGTTCGAGCTCTGGCTTTCCACTTGAATGGGGGTCACTTCAAAACTGATGAAGCAGGTCCACAGATGTCTATCCTTCTCTCCTCCTCTCTGTCTTCCCCTCCTCTCTCCAATTCTCTCTGTCTTATCCAATAATAATGACAACAATAATAATAACTGCAACAGTGACAAGCAACAAGGGCAATAAAAGGAAAAAAAAAGCTTCCAGGAGCAGTGGTTCAGGCACTTAGCCCCAGCAATAACCCTGGAGTTAAAAAAAAAAAAAAAGCCAGACCTTTGGGCTTTTGGGCTTTGTGTGGTGGACGACTATGTAAGTGTTATATTGGTCTTTCTATTTCTGTTTCTATCTTTTTCTCTCATGACCTAACATTATAGTTCTCAATTTTCCTGAATAAAAATTTAAAGCACCTGGAAATTATGTTTTCTCTTCAATTCTTTGTTGAGATAATGTATGATGAACATTTATTAATTTATTTACTTATTTATTTCTTCCATGGTTATGGCTGGGGCTTGGTGCCTGCACCACAAATCCACTACTCCTGGATGTTTCCCTTGTTCCCTTGTTGTTATTGTTATTGTTGCCATTGATGTTGTTGTTGGATAAGACAGAGAGAAATAGAGGAGGGGAGACAGAGTCAGGGAGAGAAAGACACCTGCAGATCTGTTTCACCGCCCGTGAAGCCACCTCCCTACAGGTGGGGAGCCAGGGGCTCGAACGAACCGGGATTCTTAAGCGAGTCCTTGTGCTTTGCGCCACGTGTGCTTAACCTGCTGCGTTACCACCCAACTCCCATTGGAATTTGATTATAGAGCATTTATCCTAGTTTAGAAAAACAACAGAAGTCAACTGGTGAGATTGTACACAGGAGCATGGTTTATGGCATGAGGAGTATGGACAACATCAGTAAGAACTTGCTCATAACTCCCAAATAGTCCTCTCTATATTCACAGATAGAAGCCTCAGTAGTGTTTGAATTCTGTAACCTATTTAGTGTTCTCATATCATCCTTAGGTTCTGAGGATAACGGGAAGATGTTAGAAATGAGATTCTGAAATGATATTCATATTCAACTTGGCAGGTGGCCAATATTAATATACTCTAGGGAATAATATAGTTTCACTTGTAAGTGATTGCATAGTTTTTTTTTTTTTTTCTCTTCAGGGAAAACATAATTGCCATCCCTCACTAACAACTTACACAGTTGAGTTTTCCACATTTGGAGAAGTTGCAGGGGCTGGATGGTGGCCCACTTGGTTGAGCGCACACGTTACAGTGTGCAAGGATTCAGGTTTAAGCCCCTAGTCTCCACCTATAGGGGGAAGCTTCACAAGTGGTGAAGCAGGGCTACAGGTGCCTCTCTGTTATCTATCTCCCCCTTCTTCTCAATTTCTGGTTGTCTCTACCCAATAAATAAAAATAATAATAATAATAAAATAAAGACATTAACGAGAGAGAGGGAGAGAAATTGCATAAATCAGCACATCCACAGTCCAGTGGATAAGCCTAACCCTGGGAAAATCTACTTCATGATAATGCTATCTCTCTTGCCAGGTTAGTATATATATACCTGTTTTAAAGTGTGACATGTATTTCATTCATATAGTAGATGGTAAAGTACTAGAGTTCCAAGTATGAAGTCCCAAAACTGATCTTTAACACTGCACCTGACTTTTGTTCCTAGATAAGTAAATCTCTCTGTGTAAGCAAGTATATTTATTTATTTTTTTTTCCTCCAGGGTTATTGCTGGGCTCAGTGCCTGCACCATGAATCCACCGCTCCTGGAGGCCATTTTTCCCCTTTTGTTGCCCTAGTTGTTGCAGCCTCGTTGCGGTTATTATTGCCATTCTTGACGTTGCTTTGTTGTTGGATAGGACAGAGAGAAATGGAGAGAGGAGGGGAAGACAGAGAGAGGGGGAGAGAAAGATAAACACCTGCAGACCTGCTTCACCGCCTGTAAAGCGACTCCCCTGCAGGTGGGGAGCAGGGGGCTCGAACCGGGATCCTTACGCCGGTCCCTGCGCATTGCGCCACGTGCGCTTAACCCACTGTGCCACCGCCCAACCCCCAAGCAAGTATATTTTTAAAATATTTATTTATTCTCTTTTGTTGCCCTTGTTGTTTTATTGTTGTAGTTATTATTGTCGTTGTTATCGATGTCATTGTTGTTGGGTAGGACAGAGAGAAATGGAGAGAGGAGGGGAAGACAGAGAGGGAGAGAAAGATAGACACCTGAAGACCTGCTTCACCTCTTGTGAAGTGACTCCCCTGCAGGTGGGGAGCCAGGGGCTTGAACTGGGACCTTTGCGCTTTGTGCCAATTGCTGCACTACCTCCTGGATCCCTATAAGTAAATACTTTAAAACCAGTTGGTGGGAGCCAATACATAGCTACTCCAGTAGAATCCATGCTTTACCACATGTGAACACATGGATTTAAGACTTTGTTCACCACACAGAAACACTGTGCAAAGGGTTAATCAAGTGGACCAGTGCTATGATATTTCTCCTTCTCCTGCATCTCTTTCTTTTTTATATTTTAAAAAATTTAATAGTGACATAATATTTATTTACAAAATTATAAGATAACAGGGGTATAATTCTGCACCATTTCCACTACCAGAGCTCTGTATCCCCTTTCCCTCCACTGGAAGCTACAGTCTCTCTACCAAGATTGTGGATATGGGTTGACTATTGTTTTTATAATCATTTATATTTAAATATATTTCATTTTTATATGGCTCTGCTTTTTTTCCTTTCTAAGTTAAGCTTACACTTATTACTACTTCTGAATGTCTTTACATTTATCCTCTTCTCTCTCTAGGTCCTGGTGGAGCTGGAGGTCATCTTCCCCTAAAATTTTTCTCCCTCTGGGAGTATGACCAAATTCTTTTTTGGGATGCAGAAGGTGGGAGTTCTGATTTCTGTAACTGCTTCTCCACTGGACATGGGCATTGACAGATCAATTTATGCCCCCCCCCCCAGCCTGTTTCTATCTTTCCCTAGTGGGGCAGGGCTCTAGAGAGGTGAGTTTCCAGGACACGTTGGTGAGGTTGTCTGCCCAGGGAAGTCAGAATGAAATCATGGTATCATCTGCAACTTGATGACTGAAAGGAGGTAAGATATAAAGCAAGATAAATTATTGATGAACAGGAACCCAAAACGTAGGAATAGAGCAGGTGAGAATAAAGATCTTAGGGTGGAAAGAAGTGAGGGTGTGTATTTTAGGTATATGCCTTGGGGCTCATGCCTTTTGTAATTTTTGCTTGTGTTTGACAGCTAAGAAAGAGGTGGAAAAAAATTGTCTGAGAAGATGGTAGAGTTGGATTAGAGTAGCTCCCAAACTTGAAGAAAACCTATGAATAAAATGAACTATTTACTCTATCAACCTGACTCAGGGCCCATACATATTTGTATATATATTTATATTAGCACAGGTGTCTTCTGGGTCTGAGCTCACAGTTCATAGTCACAGCTGGAAACATTTTAGGTTACTGTTAGTCCATGTACATACCTCTCTGAAGTCCCTCACTCTATATCTATTAAAAAAAAAAATCTGGGAGCAGTGAACAGAAGCCCCAGGAAATTCTGGTGGCAAAAAATAAATAACTTAAATATTTGGTTAATTTTCTCTTTTTACAGATAAAATGACTGGACTTGAGACTTAAAAACTTATTTGAGATCACTTAAGATATAAATGGGAAAGTATAGATTTAGACTCTATAGGTTTCAACCTTTAAGTGAGTAGTTCTGCTCTATTCAAAACAATTCAAAGGTATATACAATTCTAAAAATATGTTTGTGTTATATTGTCAAAGTTGTTACTAATCAGGAAAAGATGTTTTTCCTTTATCACAGGCTAAGACTTCTGTACCAGCATTTTGTGCCTGATGGTTTTATTTTCAGAAGTCTTGGTCTTTCTACTAGTTTTGTGATTTGATCATAAATGTTCATCAGGTTGTACATTGTATGTCACCAGCATTCCTTTGTTCATGTGAGAACTACCATTTTATTTATCACCATCCAAACTTAAACTTTTGGAAGAAAGTTAACAGAGTATACAGAACACTTACAGAACTCTAGGCTAAAATACACATTTAGAATTGACCTGTAACTAACAGGAATTGATACTCCTTGGAGTTACATCAATTTCAGGTTTTAACCACTGATCCATAGTTAATTGTGAACATTTCACTGAAAAAATTGATAAGGCAAAAACAATAACATGGAAATTATATAGAGAAAAAAGAAATTCTATAACAAAAGAGATAGAAATTCTATCTTTTAAAAATATATTTATTGGATAGAAACAGCCAGAAATTGAGAGGGAAGGGAGTAATAGAAAGGAAGAGAGAACTACCACTGGTTGCTTCCATAAGGAATGGCATCTTGTGGGCCCTCCCAGGACCTTGTCCTCATCCTAAAGCAATAATGGTAGGGATAGCCCCAGTCTCCAAAGAAAGGCTAGGGATATCCTGCCCTGCCACTCCTAAAGACTGGTCCTGAAATGAGTGCAGCCTGCAAAGTTCCTCAGAAAGCTATAAGCTCAGACCAATAGGGACTTAGAGGTTACACAGGCTCTGGTGCTAAATATAGATAGATAGATAGATAGATAGATAGATATAAATATGTAGATATTTATATAGATATGGGACCTGGAGCAGGTGGATGGAAGTAAATAGTTAATTTTAGCCACAGAATTTTTTTTCAAGAACGAGAGAGCTACTCCCTGCCCTAATCCAAATTTCTAGCCCCTTTTCTCTACTCTGACACCATTTTCTCAGACAATATTCTTATCCAACCTCAGGTTAGCTACCAAACTCAAGCAAAACTACCATAGTTGTGTGCCCCCAAGAACATGCCTAAAATGGTCTCTCTAGCTTTCTTCTACCCTAAAATCCCCAATCTCATCTGCTCTAATCCTATTTTTTGGTTCCTGTTCATTAACCATTTTGTCTCAATTTAGGTCATGTCACCATCCAGACACCAAATTACAGATGCTACCATGACTCCATCTAGACTTCTCTGGGCTGACGACCTCTCCAGTGTGTCCTAGATTCTAGCATCTCCAGAACTCCGGTCCACTAGGGAAAGGTAGAATCAGTCTGGAGGTATGGATTGTCCTGTCAATGCCCACGCTCAGTGAAGAAGCAGCTACAGAAGCCAGAACTACTACCTTTTGCTCCCCATAAACAACCTTGATCCTTACCCCCCCCACCCCAGCGGGGGAGAAGTGATAGGATGAAGATAAGAGGACTCTGAACTCCAGCTCTATCAGCACCCAGAGAGAGAGAGAAGGTAAAGGAGAGGGACATATGGAGGTAGTTATGATGTCATGAGTGGCTTGGAGGGGAAGAGAGGAGTCAATCAGAAAAAACAAGGGGCAACTATGTATAAATGTGGTCAGATGGTTGTAGAGATGATGGTTGGCCCATGTCTACAACCTTAGGGGAACCGTGGTGGATTGCAATGGGGAGACTGAAGATTCAGAGCTCT
This sequence comes from Erinaceus europaeus, assembly GCF_950295315.1. NCBI lineage: Eukaryota > Metazoa > Chordata > Mammalia > Eulipotyphla > Erinaceidae > Erinaceus > Erinaceus europaeus. The sequence goes on along the minus strand of NC_080163.1, from coordinate 146,796,180 downwards.
GGTAGTGGGAATGGTGTGAATTCAAACCTCTGTCAACATGTAATTCTGTAATACAAAAATAAATAAATAAATAATAAAAAAGAGAGGAGGAGAGACAGAGACACACCTGCAGCCCTGCTTCACCATTTGCAAAGCTTTACCCCTAAAGATGGGGGCTGGTGGCTCAAACCTGGGTCTTTGTGTATTGTAAAATGTGTGCTCAACCACTGGGTCCCGAGCATACACATTTTCAAAATGTAATTTATAGAGTAGATGTTAACCTTCTATAATGGCCGGTGATCACTGTTAGCATGCAATACAACACAGAGTCACATTTCAGAGAAGTCTGTCTATAGTGATAGTTCTCATTAAGAATCCACTGATATGCTCAACATTAGATAAGAAACAAATAAAAAGGGGAGTCAGGCTATAGTGTAGCGGGTTAAGTACACATGGTGCAAAGTGGAAAGACCAGCATAACAATCCCGGTTCCAGCCCCGGGCTCCCCACCTGCAGGGGAGTTGCTTCACAGGTGGTGAAACAGGTCTGCAGGTGTATTATCTTTCTCTCCCCCTCTCTGTCTCCCCTCCTCTCTCCATTTCTCTCTGTCCTATCCAACAACGATGACATCAACAATAACAATAATAAATACAACAATAAAGCAACAAGGGCAACAAAAGGGAATAAATAAAAATAAATTAAAAAGAAACAAAAAGCAATTGAGAATATTTAATGTCTTTTTCCAAAGTTTTGTTTTACAGTGCTATGGCTCTGCCAGTACAGAGAAAAAAAAAATCTCTGGAAATCCTTGGCTCTTCAGGATTAAGAAATTACATTGCTTGCTTTCCCTGTGAATGGTGATATCCAATGAATTGTTGGTTTCAATTATAACAGATAATCTGCTTTAATTGTAAATGGCACATTCAAAGGATTGTCCTTTACAAGATCAAAGTCCTTGAATGTCTGTGTCTTGACCCTGTGGTCAGTAGGGAGGAACTATGATGAAGAAGCCAAGACAGATTAAATTCCTTCTCCTGATATTAGGCATGTATCCTCCAAATCACAGAACAGGAACAAAAAAGTATCGGGAATTCAGAGGTGAAGACAGACTTACAGGTCAAGTTACCTTAAACATATGTTTCATCTAAGGGCCACTTGTGTAGTAAAAATACAAATTCAGAACAGATCTTATTTCATTGTATTTACCTTCTGTAACTAAAAGACTCATTTTTACAATAGCTTTTTGGGGCAGTATACTTCATTGTATACCTTTTTTTGTTCCACAGTTGCAGACCATTATCACTATTTTAAAGATGTATAAAATAGGCTTTGAGAGATCAAATAATTCTTCCAAATCCAGTGGTGGACTTAGAAAGTCATTTTTAAAAAAAATTCTGGTCTATATTTGTCACCAGTAATACTTCTATTTTTAAGTATTTATTTTGAAATAATATTAGATTTGCAGGAATTTGTACAGAGTGTATAATGTTTCATAGACCCTTTTCCTCAGCTTCTTGAACAGAGATATTTACTCATACAATTTATCAATAGCACAGTGATAAAACTGACATTGTTTTTGATACTGGTTTTGCCTTTTTACTTTATTTTCTTTCTTTTTTGCCATGTGTGCTTAACCTGCTGCGCCACCGCCAGGCTCCCTTCTTTTATTTCTTCTTTAAAAATTTTTATTTATAAAAAGGAAACACTGACAAAACCATAAGATAAGAGGGGTACAACTCCACACAATTCCCACTACCAGAACTCCATAGCCCTTTCCCTCCCCTGATGGCTTTCCTATTCTTTTTTTTTTTTTTTTTTTTCCTCCTCCAGGGTTATTGCTGGGCTCGGTGCCTGCACCATGAATCCACCGCTCCTGAAGGCCATTTTTTTCCCTTTTTGTTGCCCTTGTCGTAGCTTCGTTGTGGTTATTATTATTGCCCTTGTTGACGCAATTCATTGTTGGATAGGACAGAGAGAAATGGAGAGAGGAGGGGAAGACAGAGAAGGGGAGAGAAAGATAGACACTTGCAGACCTGCTTCACTGCCTGTGAAGCGACTCCCCTGCAGGTGGGGAGCCGGGGGCTTGAACCGGGATCCTTACGCCGGTCCCTGCGCTTTGCACCACATGCGCTTACCCCACTGCGCCACCACCTGACCCCCGGCTTTCCTATTCTTTAACCCTGGCCTGATATTGTTAACTAGACAACAAGCATCATTCAGTTACTGCTATTTTTTTTTTTTTTACTAACTTATGCTGATATAATTTCTAACAAACCATATTACAGTGTTAGGATTTGATATTAGAAATATGCCTTGTAAGATAAAATTACAGACAATTTACAAATAGAGTCCCACTATAAGCATACATCAAACACTGAAAATGAATTTTCATTACAAGTGCAATTTCAGAGACTTAAGAAAAGCAGGTCTTAACAAGTTGTGACTACCTAACATTAAATAGAAATAGGCACATCACAGATCCAATTTTCTCTTAAGAGCAAGTGTTCAGTACATTCTTTAATATCAAGTGGTCAGTGCCAAGCTTGTTTTATCTCTGAGTTATAAAGTTCAGACAAGAAACGTAAAAAATCAATCAAAATGAAAATGTAGTGAAATAGAAGTTATATAAACATATATATGGTTTCTGAGTAGATTCTATGAACCATATAAGGCTGAATAGTAAACATTTCAGGGTTTGTGTCCCATAGTCAAAGCCCTGGGGGTAGATTAGAAGACAGAAATTCAATTTTTCCTATGTTAATGACTCCACCCAATAGAACTTTTTTTTCTGCCCTCAAATTTGAGAGAGAGAGACAGAGAGAGAGAGAGAGAGAGAGAGAGAGAGAGAAAAGCATGGCACCCAGGTCCCACCTGTAGGGGGAAAGCTTCACAAGTGGTGAAGCAGTGCTGCAGGTGTCTCTCTGCCTCTCTATCTCCCCCTTCCTCTCAATTTCTGGCTGTTTCTATCCAATAAATAAATAAAGATTGTAAAAGAAATTTAAACGAGAGGTAAAAGACAGAGCACTACTCTGGTAGATGTAGCACTTGAGTCTACACATGCAAGTTATACATTCTAGTAGTTAAGCTATGAGCCAGACAGCAATGTACTTTTCTTTTGTATCCTTCCATGTTATCATCCTTCTTACTCAAAAATTATTTTCTTTCTAGCCTTCAATATTGTTAATGTATTTTGTTCATGATTTAATATAGTTTTGCAAAATTAGAAGATAATAGAGATATAATCCCACACCATTCTCACCATCAGAGTTCTGTGTCCCCATCCCCTCCATTGGAAATTGCAGTAGTTCTCCCAAGGTCACAGATATGAGTTGACTTTATATCTATCACTATCTATATCTATGTATTTTTTGCCCATTGTTTCTGTGGTCCCACCTTCACTTCCTCTCTCTGGTTTTATTAGTGATTTAAAAAATTATAAGATATTAGGGGGACAATTTCATAACATTTCCACCACTAGAATTCTGTGTCCTCATCCCCTCTACTGGAAACTGCAGTAGTCCTGTTTTCAGATATGGTTGACCTTCTATATATAATCACTGATAGTCTTCAATATGAATACTCAATTGCTACAACATTTATCTATATGTTCACAGTACAGAGCATAGTGCTTGACATACTAGTAAACTGTGGCAGAATAATTTTAATGTTTTTAAATTTTTATCAGCAAGGTTTTACCACTCCACATTGACTTCTTCAAAGTAAGATAGAGATAGGGAGAGAGAGGAGAGAGAGTGACAGAGAGAGAGAGAGAGAGAGAGAGAGAAAGAAAGAGAGAGACCACAACAACACCAAGTGTTTCTCTCAGTGTGGTTGGGGCCGGGTTTGAAGTTGGGTCATGTCCATGACAAAATAAGCACACAACCCAAGTGAGCTATTTTGCCAGTCCATAGAATAACCTTTAAGCAAGTAAATCTAAAGTAAGATTAAAGTAAGAGGGGCTGGGTGATGGAAAACCTGGTGAGTGAATATTACAGTGTGCAAGAACCCCGGTTCAGGCCCTTAGTCCCCACTTGCAGTGAGAAGCTTCATGAGCAGTGAAACAGTGTTGCAAGTGTCAGTCTCTCTCCTTCTCTATTTCCCCCTACCTTCTCAGTTTCTGTCTGCATCAAAAACAGATTAAAAATATCTTAATGGGGGGGGCCTGGAAGTAGCGCAGTGGGCTAAGCACACATGGCACAAAGCACAAGGACTGACTTAAGGATCCCAGTTCAAGCCCTTGGCTTCCCACGTACGGGGGGGGGGGGGTCACTTCACAAGCAGTGAAGCAGGTCTTCAGGTGTCTATCTTTCTCTCCCCTTCTCTATCTTCCTGTCCCTCTGGATTTTGCTCTGTCCTACTCAACAATAATGACAGCAATAACAACAACAATAACAACAATAAACAACAAGGGGAACAAAAGGGGAAAAAGTCTCCATAAGCAGTAGATTTGTAGTGCAGGCACTGAACCTCAGCAATAACCCTGGAGGGAAAAAAAAAATCTTAATGGATAAAGTAAGAACCAAGAAGCCCACATTACTTATATACTCTGCTGGAGTGTGATTCCAATGGGATTGGTTCTTCCCAGTGAGTGGATAAGTGGAGAAGATGTGGGCTTCCCCTTTGACCTACTACAGTCATGCTTCATGGTTCTCACATCTCCACCAGCAGTCCTTTTTTTGTCATTTTGATTCCTATAAATGTCTTTATCACACATGAAATCTAGTCCAACTCTTCTGTAGAAAAATTGCACACATTTATTTGGAAATAGTGTGTCATACTAGGTTTTTTAAATTTTATAATTTTTATTTATAAAATGTAAACACCAACAAAACAATAGGATAAGAGGGGTACAGTTCCACACAACTCACATCACCACAACTCCATATCCCATTCCCCCCCCCCATAGCTTTCCTATTCTTTATCCCTCTGGGAGCATGGACCCAGGATCATTATGGGGTGCAGAAGGTGGAAGGTCTGGCTTCTGTAATTGCTTCCCCACTGAACATGGGTGGGTGTTGGGAGGTTGATCCTTACTTCCAGTCTCTCTCTCTCTCTCTCTCTCTCATCAGAGCACTGCTCTGCTTTGACTTATGGTGGGGCTGGTGATTGAACCTGAAACTTTAGAGTCATAAGGATGAAAGTATTTTGTGTAACCATTATACTTTCATCCCAGTGCATAATAATATCTTAAAATGGAAAGACCACTCATCTAGCATCTAGTGTCTTAAGCCTTGAGCTCTAGTCGTAGTGAGCCACTTTATCTTGTCGGTCAGTTTTCTTAGCTCTAAAATCTATCTAATGTTGATGTATATATCACAGCATTATTGCAAAGATTAAATAACATAAAATATAACAGTTTAGCTCAGAATCTGGTACAGTGTAGAAACTCCAAATGTCACAACTACGGTTCTTCCAAATTTGTCTTTTTTTTCCCTCTTTCTTTGAATTCTTTAATCTCCTCTGGGAAATTTTACTGGTTTTAAGCCCCTTTTCTCCAAATTACATTTTAGTAAAAATGGATTTTCTATAAAATTTTGCAACAGAAGAATTTTGCATTGGCATGCTTAAGGGTAAAGGTAACATATATTGGAGATACTGTATTATCGGTGTAGAAAACAATACTTAACCTGGAGAAAATAATCTTTAGTGAAGCAATTTATTGTTGATATTTTATTTGGAAGACTTAGCTTGACTTTTGAGGTTTATTGATTCCATTATATATTACCTAGGAGAACACTGTCAGCTTCTGTTTCTTGGTTACCCATTTAAATATTTAAGTGGAGCTTTAAAAATAGTCTTTTCTCAGTCCACTCCATACCAATACCTGAGCATCTCTGGATGTGGGCCATGCAAAATGAAACAAAAGGGAGCATGAAGAACCACTAATATAAATAAGTATTTTTCAAAGTGTAGTGTTTTTGCTATATGAACTAGTTATATATAAGTTCCTAAATACTGACAAACTTGCTGAATAAGAACATTTAAGAGTGGGTGCTCAGGAAATACATCCTTTTCTAGTCAAACATCTTGGTTGATGCCTATGTATCATAAAAATGTAGTCATCAGTCTGTAAGTAATATATAATGGAATCAGCAGATCTCAAAAGTCAAGTTAATTCTTTCAAAGAAAGCATCAGTGGTTAAGTCTTAAACTGCAACCTTTATTAGGCTTGAGATAGTTGACTTCATCTTTTTGTTAGGTTATTTATTTAGCCAAGAGTTCTGTTGGAGAATGGGCCCTCTGTCCTGGAAAATCCAGGCCATAGTTTCCATGAGGTCTGAGCAGGTCTGACCCCAAACTTGCCCCCTGTGGATTGAGATATGGCAGGTCCCCTGCACCACTCCGGAATTTATGATGGTTGGACACCCTGACATGGGCACCATTCTACACATGCCACCTCCCCCCCTTCCTTCTTTATTTAAAAGCCATGGATTACTGTGTGCAGTTAAACTTAAAACCACCAGCAAACATCCTGATTGCTCAGCTGCCTCCCTTCCCCCCCCCCTGCTGCCCTAAGTGCCTGCAATCTACCTCCAGAAAAATGTACATTGTAAAGCTTGTGTGCAAACCTTGTATGGTAACCTTTTACTTGTAATCAAACAGTCTGTGACTATGCTTTGTATTACTCTGTGTTTAGGTTAATGGTACCTCAACCTTTCCCCTGAGTTAGGGGTATATATGCCTGCCTTTTCTTTCAATAAATGGCTTGCTCACCTTTCTGAGGCTGCTCCTGGAGTTGAATGAGTCAGATTCTCTCAGCACAAATCATCCCAGACTCCCTGGGAAGCCGCTCTGACCCTCATCCCTTGTGGCCAGGGGGAGGCCTGCAGAGTTCCCTTTTCATTCTAGAGTCATAGCGTTCCATTCTTTGCATGAAAGAAGCCACAGCAAAGTTTTATAGAAATGGTGAAAGTTGGGAGTCAGGCAGTAGCACAGCAGGTTAAGCACATGTGGCACAAAGCACAAGGATCCCAGTTTGAGCCCCCCGGCTCCCCACCTGCAGGGGAGACACTTCACAGGGTGAAGCAGGTCTGCAGGTGTCTTTCTCTCCCCCTCTCTGTCTTCCCTTCCTCTATCCATTTCTCTCTGTCCTATCTAACAATGAGGACATCAATAACAACAACAACAATAATAACTACAACAACAATAAAAAACAAGGGTAACAAAAGGAACAATAAATAAATACTAAAAAAAAAGAAATGGTGAAAGTTGGGGGTTGGGCGGTAGCACAGTGGGTTAAGCACATGGTACAAAGCACAAGGACCAGCTCAAGGATCCCGGTTCCAGCCCTCAGCTTCCAACCTGCAGGGGGGGGGGTCGCTTCACAAGCAGTGAAGCAGGTCTATAGGTGTCTTTCTCTCCTTCTCTCTGTCTTCCCTTCCTTTCTCTATTTCTCTCTGTCGTATCCAACAACAACGACAATAATAATAATGACAATGATAAAATAACAAGGGCAACAAAAAAGAAAAAGAAATGATGGAAGTCCTTGTCCAGTTCAAAACTGTTATACTTATAATATTTCACATATTATTATATAATGCTTTCTTTTAAAAAAAATTTACTATATTTATTTTCCCTTTTGTTGCCCTTGTTTTTGTTGTTGCTATTGTTATTGATGTCATAGTTTTGGATAGGACAGAGAGAAATGGATAGAGGAGGGAAAGACAGAGAAGGGGAAAGATAGATACCTGCAGACCTGCTTTACTGCCTGTGAAGGGACTCCCTTGCAGGTGGGAAGCTGGGGGCTCAAACCGGGATCCTTATGCCAGTTCTTTTGCTTTGCGCCACATGCACTTAACCACTGCGCTACCGCCCGACTCCCTATATAATGCTTTCTTAATTCTCTTTGACTTTCTTAGAAAACTGCAATGAGAGATTTGTGACTTTCACTAGAAATCAATTTTCTTATCTGTAAGGAGCTCATCTTCTATGACTTGTAGGGAGACTGGAATAAAATACATGTTCAAAGATGCTTGCACAGAAGAAATTCTCAATAAATGTAAATAACAATCTTCTTTTATAATAGAACAGTTTTTAAAAATTCTTTTAATTAAAGAGCAACAATAGGATCCAAAAGAGCAAGTTCTGTACTATAAAATGTATTTATTCATTTTACAAAACAGTTAATTCCTATGTGTAAACATGCATTTATATATATTGCCATATGTTTAAAGACACACATTCATAATTTTATGTGCAGTGCTAAATGTGGTTTATTCTTAAATAGTTTTACACATAGCCGTATCAACTATAAGAGTAGAATTACCAGGGCTGGGCGGTGGCACACCTGGATGAGCCCACATTTTACAATGTGCAAGGACCCAGGTTTGAGCCCGGGTTCCCACCTGCAGGGGGAAAGCTTCATGAGTGGTGAAGCAGGGCTGCAGGTGCCTCTCTGTCTTTCTCCTTCTCTCTATCTCCCCCTTCCTTCTCGATTTCTGGTGGTCTCTTTCCAATAAATAAATAAAGATAATTAAGAAAATTTCAAATAAGAGTACAATTACCAACACATGATACTAACTAGAATTTTCTCATCACTTAGGTACAGGTTTCCTGTGCACTCCCATACTAGAGCATATGAAGTATTTTGTAAGCTCAACTGCATAAAGCAAACAAGCAATTGCCATCAAGATATATAGTATTTTTTGGGTAGCATTCCTAGACCCAAAATATATCCTACTAAATCATACTGTACTCTTAACTGACTGTGCTACTACCTGGCCCCGTTTGTACAACAACTTCTCTATGTCTGTTTTTTTTTCTTTTTAAAATATTCAATTGCCTTTAAAAAAATTATTTATTGAAATGAGACAGAGAAAAACTAAGATGGAAAGAGTGATAGGATGAGAGAGACAGCTAACTAGTATTGCTTCACTGCTTGTGAAGCTACTCCCCATCACCACCCCCACCCCAACCACCACCCCTCCACCCCACCCCTCATAGGTGGGGATCAGGAGATTGAGCCTGGTTTCTTGCAAATAATAACAGAGTGTGCCACCATCCAACCTTATGTTTTCTATTCTTATGAAAGGGCTAGGGGCCAGGTGGTGGTGCACCTGGTTAACTGTTCACATTATAGTGCATAAGGACTCAGGTTCAAGCCCCCACTCCCCACCTGCAGGGGGGAAAGCTTCTTGAGTGGTGAAGTAGGGCTGTAGGTGTCTCTTTGTCTCTCCCTCTCTCCTTCCAATTTCTCTCTGTCTCTATCGAATAATAAAAAAAAATAAAAAAACACTAAAGGGAGTCAGGTGGTAGTGCAATGACTGGCGCAAGGATGCCTGTTCAAAACCTCCCGGGCTCCCCACCTGCAGGGGAGTTGCTTCACAAGCGGTGAAGCAGGTCTGCAGGTGTCTGTCTTTCTCTTCCCCTCTCTGTCTTGCCCTCCTCTCTCCATTTCTCTCTGTCCTATCCAACAACGATGACATCAATAACAACAATAATAAGAACTACAATAAAACAACAAGGGCAACAAAAGGGAATAAATAAATAAATAAATAACACTAAAAATGCTAATAATTGATTTCCCTAAACAGGTTGTGGAACTTAAATGTCATAAATGCATACAGTATTCTTAGCTAGATTTTACTGAAAACATCATAGTGCCAGGCATTTTGCTATTAGGAAAGCACTTAGCTAATTCTAAGATATAAAGAAAGCACTTAATAAAACAGTGTTATGGGTTGAACTGTGTTTCCATAAAATTTATATGTTGCAATTCTTTATTTTTAAATATTTATTTATTCCCTTTTTGTTTTTATTATTGTTATAGTTATTGTTGTTGATGTTGTCGTTGTTGGATAGGGCAGAGAGAAATAGAGAGAGGAGGGGAAGACAGAGAGGGGGAGAGAAAGATAGACATCTGCAGACCTACTTCACTACCTGTGAAGTGACCCCCTGCAGGTGGGGAGTCGGGGACTCGAACCGGGATCCTCAGGCCAGTCCTTGTGCTTTGTGTTACACGCGCTTAACCCTTTACTTCATTCTTTTTTTTTTTTTTTTTAACCACAGCAATGGTCAGCTCCAGTTTAGGGTGGTGTGGAGGATTAAACCTGGGACTTCTGTAGCCTCAGGCAAGAGAGTCTCTGCCTAATCACCCATACTTGCTTCATTCTTATGTGAATCACTGGACATTCACTTAGCTCTCTTTACTCCAACAGCTGTGTAGGATGGATGGCTCATAAAGTTTCTAAGGGTAAGTTTCTAGTTATGGTCACTCAACTCACTTAAGAAATATCATTTTCTTTGGACTCATCTCGTCTGTCTAAGTGGACACTATTTTAGATCTAAGACATTTTTCTTTCTTTTAAAATTATACTTATTATTATTATTTACCAGAGCACTGCTCATCTCTGGTTCTTGGTGGTGCTGCTGCTGGTGGTGGTGGGGATGGGTGTTGTACCTGGGACTTGGCAGCTTCAGGCATGAGAGTCTCTTTGCATAACCATATGCAATCTACCCCCATCCCCTTTCTTTCTCCTTTCTTTCTTTCTTTCTTTCTTTCTTTCTTTCTTTCTTTCTTTCTTTCTTTCTTTCTTTCTCTCTCTTTCTTTATTTAAAGTTTATTTAAATTTTCTTTTTTTATTATTTATTCATTCCCTTTTGTTGCCTTTGTTGTTTTACTTTTGTAAATATTATTGTTATTGATGTCATCATTGTTGGATAAGACAGAGAGAAATGGAGAGAGGAGGGGAAGACAGAGAAAGGGACAGAAAGATAGACACCTGCAGACCTGCTTCACCGCTTTTGAAGCAACCCCCCTGCAGGTGGGGAGCTGGGGCTTGAAATGGGATCTTTACCGGTCCTTGCACTTTGTGCCACCTGCACTTAACCTGCTGCACTACAGCCTGACTCCCTCTTTCATTTTTCCTTCCTTCCTTCCTTCCTTCCTTCCTTCCTTCCTTCCTTCATTCCTTCCTTTCTTCCTTTCTGTCTTCCTTCCTTCCTTTATTTCTTTCTTTTCTTCTTTCCTTTTTTTCTTTCTTCCTTTCTATTGCTACTTGGGCCGTTGCTGCTCCAAACCAACTTGTTTTCATATAGGGAAAGAGGGAAAGGCACCATAGCATCAATGCTCCCTACAACAGTGGGGATACAGATTTAAATTCAAGACCTGTGCACAGCAAATAAGTTGTCTCACCAGCTGTTAGGCCTAGAACTTAAAAACTTGATGTATGTCCATAGTTCTCTGGGTTGTTCTTACCTAATATATATCCTGGAGACTGACATTGGGCTGGGAACAAAGAACAGATTGGCTCACTTTTGTAGTATTGCATTGATGGTTTATGATATTTATAATAATTTGAAATACTTGTTATCCAGTACATTTAGATTCAGGCATTACCAGATATTCAGAGACAACAAGGAAGTTCCTGTTAGGATCCTGTTATACCAAGAAAATGTCAATGAAAAGCTGAAAAGATAGCATAAAGGTTATGCAAACTGACTATCATGCCTGAGGCTCCCAGCTCCCAGCTCCCAGGTTCCTATATCATAAATCACAGCTGAACAGTGCTCTGGCAAAAAACAAAACAAACAACAACAACAACAACAACTCAACCAACCAACCAACCAAACAGAAAAACCTCCACAAACTTGACAAAGCTCACTTCTCTTTTCTGTTACAGGACTCTGTGATGTTTGTCTTAAACACCCAATAGGGCCATGGAATTAAAGAAAAGGTTTGTAAAATATTTCTCTTCTTTGTACTCAAAGCAGAGGAGGGCCTTCCTTCCTTCCTTCCTTTCTTTCTTTCTTTCTTTCTTTCTTTCTTTCTTTCTTTCTTTCTTTCCATCCAGGGTTATTGCTGGGGCTCAGTGCCTGCACCACGAATCCACTGCTCCAGGAGGCTACTTTTTCCCCTTTTGTTACCCTTGTTGTTTTATCATTGTTGTGGTTATTATTGTTGTTGTTATTGATGTCGTTGTTGTTGGGTAGGACAGAGAGAAATGGAGAGAGGAGGGGAAGACAGAAAGGGGGCGAGAAAGATAGACACATGCAGACCTGCTTCACTGCTTGTGAATCAACCCCCCCTTGCAGCTGGGGAGCTGGTGCTGCAACCTGGATCCTTACACCAGTCTTTGTACTTTGCGCCATGTGGCTCTTAATCTGCTGGGCTACTGCCTGACCCCCTTGGGTGTTTCTTTTTAAAGATTTTTTTTAAAAAAGCAATTAAAATTATTTATTTATTTGATAGGACAAAGAAAAATTTAGAAGGAAGAGGGACAGAGAGGGAGAGAGACAGAGAGACACCTGCAGCCATGCTTCACCACTTGTAAAGCTTTCCCCTTGCAAATGAGGCTTGGGAGCCTGGGGGGCTGGGGGCCTGGACCTGTAAAGCTTTTTTTTTTTATGTTTTTGGTTTCATATAAAGTAAGCAAATTTTGAAGAGAGAAACTGTTGGCTTTCACACGGGGTCTAGTCCAGCTGGAAGGCAAACCTGACCAGCTCTCTCTCGCTCATTCAAGGGACTACACGAAGACAGACAAGAGACAATGGGGAGAAATGAAGTGCTCTCAGATCTCGTTTATTGGCAAGTGGACATGGTTTAAATAGAAAACCACACAAAGGACATTACTCAAATATGTCAGAAATTACAGGTTTCTTAAAGGTCAGCTTGCCCCCAGGGTAAGGGGTTGGTTATGACAGAAATTTGATCAGATACATAAAGGTCAAGATAATTAGTCTCCTGATGCAGGCATTTAATTACCCAAAGGCGTTTGAGGGAAGAATAGGGGTTGAACCAGTTAAGGTGAGATAAATCACAGCAGCCTATGACACGGTCTGGCATCATGGTCTCCTAGTCAAGATCTCAAGATGCCTGCCTCCATGGGTGGCCAACACTATATCGTTTCTTCTCCAAAACAGAAGATTCCGGGTGCATCTGGGTGACAAGTCTAGCAGATGGAGACTTGTCTCAAGTGGTCTCCCCCAGGGTTCTGTTCTGGCTCCTACGCTATTTAATACTTACATCAGTGACCTCCCAGAAACTTCTTCAAGGAAGTTCATCTACGCCGATGACATCTGCTGTGCAACTCAGGCATCCAAGTTCGACATCTTCGAGGAAACACTCACGAAAGACATGTCTCTGATATCTGATTACTGTAAAAAATGGCGACTAATCCCTAGCACTGCAAAAACAGTATCATCTGTTTTCCATCTACACCATGCCTCGGCCTCTCATGAGCTTAATGTGCAACTTGACGATACAAGAATCCGGCATGAAGCCCAGCCAGTCTATCTTGGCGTTACTCTCGATCGCACTCTGTCATTTCATGAACATCTCATAAAAACTGCAGCAAAGGTGGGTGTTGTTGTGGCGGTCTGGTGTCGGGCTGCACCGCGGAGAAGAGAGTGGACGTCCAGAGCAAAGGGGTAAACAAATCTTTATTATAGGATGGGGGGGGTTGGTTCAGACCACGTGGAGCCAGCCGGCAATTGCCGTCCCCACTACCTGACCACAGGGGGAGAGAAGGGGGTGAGATCTGAGAGAGAGGGGGAGCTGAGAGCCCAGAGAGGGGGGGGGTGAGGGGGCTTTTTATTGGGTGACAACCAGGGGTGACGTATGGGGCCAGGATTGGTTGAAGGGGGCACTGCTAGGATTTCGCTGGGCGTAGTAAAACCTGGGGGCGGATACTGCATCAGAATAATTCCTCAGCAACATCTCCTCCTATCCCTTTATATCTAAATGGACACAGTAAAGAAAAATGGAATGGAGCAGGCTTAAATGTTTTTAAGGAATGCCGTGCTCAGGTGGTAAGATGTAGGACTTTCTGTGGAGGAGGGAAGGCTTAAATGGCTGCCAACCTTGTGAGATTTATGCGTCCTCCTGTGCTCAACCCCTCTTTAGAGAGAGAGACTTACCTGGAGAGACTCATCTCATAGGTTTAAGCACAGCCTGCTCAACCATTTCTTCACAATATCTCTACATCTTTTCTATCTTTCTATCTAGTAATAGCATAAGATGTTCAAAGTCTGTAAAAGACTATCATGGAGCAGAAATCTTTTGGGCATAAACCTAAATAATATAACAAAACAGGAAGGGACAAGTAGGGGAGTAGTAAAAGCCAGTGTGGTTTGAAGGGAAGGATTGGTGTGTAAAGGAACATTCCCTGCTTGGGGTGGGAGAAGGGCAAGGGTACATAATGAGGGGGAGGCGGGAGGGCATGACCCACCAAACAGAGGGGCTATTTGTCATTGTATAGTCCTCAAGGCAATGTTGTATGCTTTACATTGGGTTCTAGTTCTCCCCCACTGAGAGAATTAGATCAGTCCAGTTAGTTTTGCGGGCCTGCTTGGCCCCGCCCCGAAGGAACCCCGAGAGAGTTCCTGAGTTCCAGAGAGAGAGTTGGAGAGTTCCACAGTTGGAGAGTTAGAGAGAGTGCTTGCGAGAGAGTTCCTGAGTTGCAGAGTAAGAGAGAGTGCTTGCGCTGCCGCAAAGAGACAGCAGAGTTCTGTTTGGTGATTAGTTTGGTTTAGTTTATGAATCGTTGTTCCTGAATAAAGAATTACAGCTGCCCTGCCCAGCCGTTGTCTCTGCATCTCTGTTACCCACCCGTGAAGCTAGCCCGGCCAGCAAGAGTCCTCCGAATTTTAACAACAAGGCAACAGTCTGTAAAGTCTATGAATTACTCAGGATCAGTCTATAAAAAACCAGCAGCGTGAAGGGAAATAAGCTGCTTTAAAATTGTGTAAAATGTATATAGGGTATGTCAGAAAGTCTGATACAAGTCTCAGTTCGAAGTAGATGGCTAGGGGAAGAAATGGCAGGGGATGCAATGCTGCATGAGGGAGGTTAGCCACTGGAATTGAGGGAGGTCAGCCGCTGGATTTTTGCTTTTCTGTAGATAGCCAGCTGGAACCGCCAACACGTGACAGGCAGGTCAGAAGCAGGAACGGCAACCAGGCATTAAGAAAGTTCTGTCCTTGGAATCTGTGTATCAGGTTCTTCAGATTGCGTTGAGTGACATCTAGGGTTTCAAGGGGTGTGCCACTGTAGTTGTGCCATCTAGTGGGTGACGTCAGGGTGTGCAGAGGTTCAGATGGTTTTTCCGGGATTTCTGTGAAAGAAACACAAACAATCTGCTTCTCGTGGTTAATTTGAACTTGTAACAAGTTATAGGTTTGTTATAGTTGATACCTTGATGATTACAATTGGTTTAAAATCTCTTTATGATTTTATTTAAAGGTCATCTAATGTGACCTCCTGTAGCAGCCTCTGCCGCAGGATCTTGAGACCAATTTTAGCTAAAATATGTATTTTAAACAGACTCAAATTGCTTAGAGACTTAACGCATATTCGTGACAATGATTTTAACGTTTACAGTGCCAGATTGATGCCAGATCTGTTGTGGATTAATTTCCACAAGATAGTTTACAGGGCACCTTTGGGGGCCCTTCAAAGGTGTCCTGTATATAAAATTTATATAGTTTAGTTTTGGGAATGAATAGTCACGTTAAACATTTAGACTTTTACCTAAATAGTTAGTTACCTTAACAAATTAATTTTTACCTTGTCTGGTAAAAGTGTAGCTGTAGGGTTACACTTTTGACCATTAAGTTAGTGTTACCAAACTTGAGACATACCCATAAACATTTAGTTATAACAAACTGGAGGAAAAAGAACTTTTGTTATAAAAACATATTTTAAAAACAAATTTATATCTGTCATTAGTCACACAGTTTAAGACTAAACACTTACATATATACCAAAACTATATATAAAAATCGAAAGAGGGAGAAAGAAAAAAAATTTGGAATGTTTCTGGACATCTCCAGAAACTTTGGCTGCGTCCAGCATTTTTATATAAAGCCAATTACCTTTTAGTGTACTCCGAGCAGATGGGTCATGCAAAAAAAAATTTTTTTTTTGTCATTCAACACACTCACTCACAAAAACAACTGGCCAGTTATAACATAAGACATACAGGGAAAGGGTAAGAGAGAGGTCTCTGTGAGCCAGATTTTGTAGGTTCTGCCATGTCGTATTACGGGTCCTGGGATGTATCCTGCATCTGGTCCTCTTGTAGTATTTCTTGTTCTTCAGGAATAACAGCGCCATCCTGCGGGTATTATCAGACATGGCAGGCAGGAACCCAGACAGGTTTAGGGAAATTTTGAGGGAAACGCATGCGAAACCCCTTCCCATGGTCAATAATGGGTCAGGCCCTTTCCAAATTTTATCGAGTGGGTCTCTCCATTTGACCTTAATAGATGGGAGGGTAGATGGTGTTTGCCAGTGAAGAATAATAGGGGGTAAGTCCTAGTTATTGTAAATATTAAAGAGATTTAACGCAGTTAAGGCTTTTGCTAGCTGGATATTGGGAGGATATGTTCCTCCTTTATCTTTATTTAGTTGAGCCTTCAGAGTTTGATGGGCCCTCTCGACAATGCCTTGTCCCTGTGGATTGTAGGGAATGCCCGTGGTATGAGTAATATTCCAGAGGGAACAAAAATCTTTAAATTGTTTGCTTGTAAACATAGCTGCATTGTCTGTTTTCAAAAATAATGGGACCCCCATAATGGCAAAACAAGAGAGCATATGGCTTACAAGCTTTTTAGCACTTTCTCCTGTCTGAGCTGTAGCCCACATAAATTTAGAAAAAGTATCAATTGAGACAAACATATATTTTTTTTGCCAAAGTTTGGTATGTGGGTGACATCAATTTGCCAAATAGCATTAGCTTTTAAACCTCGGGGGTTAACCCCAAGGGTCTGGTTAGCAGGTGTCTTTATGAGACTTGCACAAGAAGAGCATGTAGCGAGGATATGTTTTAACTGTGGTACAGGAACATCAGGGAATCGAGCTCAAAGGCCTTTAAGATTAACATGGGTTAGAGAATGAAAATTAGCAGGATCAGAGACAGACTGGGAAAGTTCCTGTGGAGGCAAGGCGGTCAACTGTGGCATTCCCTTAGGACAGGGAACCAGGAAGAGGGCTGTGGGAATGAAGGTGTTGAATATACAGTGGTTGGGTTCGAGAACAGAGCATAGAGGCGATTTGAATCAAGAGAGGGGAAAGTGGGTTGTCACCAATTTTCACATAAGAACGAGCAAGCCATGGAAGTAAGTTAACAGTATACACACTGTCAGAAAAAAGGTTGAAGGATTCTGGTACAGCTTTTAGTGCAAGGAAAACAGCATAAAGTTCTTTGTACTGAGGGGAATTCTCAGGAAGCTCAGTAAAGAGAGGTTTAGGAGATTGTTTGTCTGGGTAATATATAAGGGCAGCAGCTCCCTTTTTTCCGCCATCAGTAAAGATTGTAGGAGCAGAGGGAATGGGATCTTGAGAGAAAAGTTTAGGTGCTAGTAGAGGCAGAAGAGGTAAAGAAGCTATCAATTTATTAGAAGGAAAATGGTTATCTATTTGTCCTGGAAACCCCACGAAGCTTATGGCAAAGCGGGAATGATAGCGTATAAGCCACTCTGTATCTGTGAGAGAAAAGGGCAGAATAATTAAATCCAGTTCTTTCCCTAAGACCTGCACAGACCTATTTTTCCCTTGGTGAACCATGTATGCTAACACGTCTATCTCAGTGAGGAGTCTTGGAGTTCCTCCTACTGGCATGTGAAGCCACTCGAGAACCCCATGGTCTTGCCACAGTGCTCCTACTACTATGGGGGTGGAGTTGAAGATTAGATGGTTTACCGGAGAGGAGGGGGAGAATCGAACAAGGTGCATGTCCTGGAGGGCCTGGTTAACCCTTTCTAATGCCGAGGAGGCCTCAGGAGTTAACTTACGTTTTGAAGAGGGCTGTTTGTTTCCTTTCAACAGTGGTTGGAGGCAGCTTGTGGGCAGATAGAGATACTGCCTAAGCCAATTTAAATTTCCTAGAAAACTTTGTAAAGAAGCAAGAGTAAGGTTAGAAGGGAAGGTAACATTAGGTTTTAAGGCACGAATTTGCGTGAGAGAAATCTCTGAACCCACGTTGGGCGCCAGATGTTGTTGTGGCGGTCTGGTGTTGGGCTGCACCGTGGAGAAGAGAGTGGACGTCCAGAGCAAAGGGGTAAACAAATCTTTATTATAGGATGGGGGGGTTGGTTCAGACCACGTGGAGCCAGCCGGCAATGGCCGTCCCCACTACCTGACCACGGGGGGAGAGAAGGGGGTGAGATCTGAGAGAGAGGGGGAGCTGAGAGCCCGGGGGGGGGTTGAAGGGGCTTTTTATTGGGCGACAACCAGGGGTGACGTATGGGGCCAGGATTGGTTGAAGGGGGCACTGCTAGGATTTTGCTGGGCGTAGTAAAACCTGGGGGCGGAGACTGTATCAGAATAATTCTTCAGCAACAGGTGGGCACGAGGAATAACATCATTGCAAGACTGGCCAGCTCCTCATGGGGCGCGAGCGCTTCCACACTACAATCATCATCTCTGGCATTATGCTATTCCACTGCAGAATACTGTGCCCCAGTATGGTTCCGTAGCCCCCATGTCCACTTGGTCGATTCCAAATTATATTCCTCCATGAGGATAATTTCTGGAACCATCCATTCCACCCCAGTTCCATGGCTGCCAGTTCTTAGCAACATCGCCCCACCAGATATTCGTCAGGATGCGGCATCATCTAAGTTCATTTCCCACGTCTACGCTCTACCGGATCTGCCAATATATGCAGATATCTTCGCCTACCCTGTCCAACGCTTGACGTCTCATCATCCAATCTGGTCTCCTACACCTACACTGAACTTCTCTGTTCCAGACTCTTGGAAACAGAGTTGGCAGTCAGCTGAGGCAAAGAACAAACACCTCATCACAGACCCCTGCAAGCATCAACCCGGCTTTCACCTAGCACGTTATGATTGGGCCCTCCTCAATCGCTATCAAACAGGCCATGGCTGGTGCACAGCTATGTTCCACCACTGGGGAGCCAGAGACGACCCAAACTGCCCCTGCGGCTACAGACAATGACCCACATAGTCAACGACTGCCACATCTCCAGATTCAAAGGAGGTCTCAAAACTTTACATCAGGCTCGACCTGATGCTGTTAACTGGCTACGGAAGAAGGGCAAACACTAGAAGAAGAAGGTGAAATAAAGAGAAGATAAGCAAGTTTTGATGCAAATTAAGGACATCAAAGGGCACTGCTAGGAGTGTGTGATAAAGTGTGTTCTCCTCTGTGATCAGAAGGTTAGGTGAACTTTGAGTAAATGAATCTTAAAGTAGGCAGCCATGTGACCTGCAGTGAGAGAGTGGAGAGAGGCAGTGAGATTTCTGTGGGCTTGAGAGACTAACAAGGCAAGCTTAGTCTGGGATACTTTTCCCCTCTTGGCTCACCTCTATGACAAGAGAGACTAACAAGCAGGGTGTCTCTCCAGACCTCCATCCAAGGATGGGAGAGCTCCCCTATGCTCTACCAAGCTATCACACAGTCCCACAAGAAACCAGAGCATGACTTTGGTACATAAAGAACCAAAATTCAAACTGGGAGTTCTAGGCATACAAATCCCAAGCTCTGTCATTGATCTCTGTCTCTGGCCTCTAGAGATATTCCATAACTTGTAAATAAAAATGCACTAAAAAATTGAGGGCAAATAAATACCCACTGCTCCATATAGTACTGTTTTAGAAATCTCCACAGATGCAATTAAGACATGTGTGAGAGAAGTAGGATACATAGTTATTTGTTGTATATTTTCAGAATAATAGTACAAATTTAGCATTCTTTTCAAACAATGTTGAAAGTGTTCTATTCTAAGATCAAAAAATATTTATTTTCAAAAGATGTCTCACACTGCTTGGGAATATGGGTCTGATTTACATAGCATAAAGAATGCTATTTGAAAATTATCTGTTAATTTTGATCACAGTAACTTCAAGGCAATAATTTTTGCAGACACCCATCACTTGTTTAAGAAGAAATTCATGAAGAGGATTCTATTAGTTGTATCTCTTATTAGATTGTTCTAGGAAAGTAATTGTTTAGGCACAACAGGACCACATCTGATAACACACCAGACCTCTCCTTTCACAAACATTCGTGGTTGTCCTCACCACTCAAAGATTTTTAAGAGGGACTATTGGGAAATTGTGCAGATGTGGTTGAACATTGGCAGTGCCCACAAACCATTTTGTTTACAGATGTCCACCACATTATCCCCTCAGGGTATTGCTAGCTTAGTTAAAACCATTGAAACAGTTACTAGGATGCTGGGAAGGTGGAAGCGTCCTAGTGACAACCTTCCCAGTGTGCCTTTTGCCTCTCCACCCCCTTTCCCCAGCCAATCCCGTCCCAACTTGCCACTTCTGGTTTTTGCCCTGTAAGGCCCTCCTGCTTCCGCCTCTCTCTCTTGCCCGCTTTTCACCCTGGTGACCTGAAGCAGGGAAGGGTTGTTGCTCATAGCGGGAGGCTGCCATTTTGCTAGCTCCACATGGCCCAAACCACTGTGCTCTCTCTCTGAGGTACCCACATGAATAAAGGTTTGTGTTCCCTCTCTACTCCGGTCTCTTCTCTCCCCACCACAGTGCAGCCTGACATCTGGTTTGTGGGCCCTGCCAATGTTCAACCACATATGCACAATTTCCTAACAAGGGACATTCATAAGAATATCAACCTGATGTTTCAGACTTTGCTCCTTGCAGATGGACTCCCCATTATTGTCAGTGTTCAAAATTTCATCATTGACGAAAGAGGAATGCATGCATCCTCAGATCTTGCATATACTCATTTCCCTTCTCCATTTTCTCTTTTAGTCCATTCTTGCTTTTGATTTGTTTTTTCCTCCAGGGTTATCACTGGAGCTTCATGCCTGCACTATGAATTCACTGCTCCTGGAAGCCCTTTTGCCCCTCATTTTTGTTGCCCTTGTTGTTTTTATTGTTGTCATTGATGTTGTTGTTGGGTAGGACAGAGAGAAATTGAAAGGAGGGGAAGACAGATAGGGAGAAAGATAGACATGTGCAGACCCACTTCACCACCTGTGAAGTGACCCTGCCCCTGCAGGTGGGGAGCCAGGGCTCTAACCGGGATCCTTGAGTCTGTCCTTGTGCTTCGTGCCATGTGCACTCAACCCACTGTGCTACCACCTGACCCCCCTTGCTTTTGATTTTTAATACAAGCATTAGCATCAGTGCTATGGTTAACATGATGAAAATTCTCAGTTAATAAGAGATACAGAATATGATGAAATAATGTATGACTTGGGTGAAAAGGGTTGTATGATAACTCTTATTTTCTGGGTGAACAGGATAAGATCCTTTGTTCTCTGGAACCTGCTTTCCCACCTGTAAAATGGACACAGTGGTATATCCCAGGGAGATTATAAGGAACAGCTGAGTTCAGAAATGAAAAAGGCACTCTAGTTATTGTCTGCCCTGTATTTCTAGTAGGGAACCTGATGTTTCAAAGCTTGAGGTAGGTGAAAGATACCACAGCAGAGGAGATAGAATGATGTCACATTTTTGAGGGAGGTCTTGCTGGCCATTGGAAGAGATACAAATTTGAGGTGTCTGAAATTACCCATGGTCATAAGAAGGCTATTAAAGAAGTTAATTCATATGTGCTACTTGCTATATGCCAGACACTGTTCAGCTTTTGTCATTTACTTCTCGCAACATCTAAAAGACAAACATTGCTGTTTTCCCTTTTATATAAAGGAGAATAAGGAGATCAATAATTTACCAAGAGCTATATATAAAAATATATGATGAGAAATCCTATCAGCCTGAATTTAGAATTTACATTCTTAATCCCCATGCTTTTCTCTAGTTCAGAGAGTTGAGGAAGGAGGAGTATACACATCAAGGGTGGGTGAATAAGATGTCCAGGAACTTATAAATAGCTTACCTGGTAGGGGGAGCATTTTACCATGCACAAAGCCCTGGATCTGTGAGGTGTATTGCCACAGAGACTAAACAAAAGGATCCCAGAGGTTTTCTTTTTCTCCCTTAACTTTCTTCTTCCTTCCCTTCTTTCTTTCAGAGTGTGTGTGGGAGGGGGTGAGGAGAAAAACTGACATGTGTACCTTCATTCAATGGTCTCCCTAAGGCCAATTTTCTCATTCATGTTTTAGATAGATATGGAAAGAGATGACAGAGGGAGAGACAGCAAAGCTATATCATCCCTTTCACTCTGATGTAGCACCAGGACTTGAACCCCTATATGAGTCCCCTACATGGTAAGGCACAGGCCCTACAGAGTGAGCTATTTCCCAACCTCTACTTTTACTTATTAGTGTATTTCAAAACAATATTAAACTTAGACACTTGCAGGCTCATTTGCATGTCAAAGTTGAATAGGCATTTTGTAGATTTTTTATTTATTTTTATTTTTTATATTTATTTATTTTCCCTTTTGTTGCTCTTGTTGTTTATCATTGTTGTTATTATTGTCATTGTTGTTGGATAGGACAGAGATAAATGGAGAGAGGAGGGGAAGACAGAGAGGGGGAGAGAAAGATAGACATCTGCAGACCTGCTTTACCACCTGTGAGGTGACTCCCCTGCATGTGGAGAGCTGGTGGCTGGAACCGGGACCCTTGCATTTCGTGCCACGTGTGCTTATCCCACTGTGCTACCCCAACTCCCTTTGTAGATTTTTTTCCCCCAGAACTGTGTAACTTGCTGAAATGGTGACCCATCATTTTCAGACAGGATAGTATGCATTTCCTCATTCTTCTACATTAATAAAACTCAATCACCTACTTTCTAAAATCAACAAAGATACGTTAGTTCCATTAAATACTTAGATTCCATTTAGGTTTTGCTAATAGAACCAATATGGTCTTTACAGCAAAGGGGGGGTGCGTCCAGAATTTAATTCTCATGTCTTTTGATTCTTCTTTAACCTAAAACCATTCATCTGCCTTACTTCTCCCTTTCATGACCTACTACTGTGGAAAATTACAAGTCAGTTCCTATGGAGAATGTCCCTTGATTTGAGTTTGCTTGAAAATTACTTATGATTGTCTCTCATGCCTGAGGCTCTTGAAGGCCCAGGTTCAATCCTCTGTACCACCATAAACAAGAGCTAAGCAGTGCTCTAGTAAAATATATGTATATATACGCACACACTTATGATTGCATTTAAGATATATGTGTGTGACAAAGATTTTTTAATTTATTTTATTTATTCCCTTTTGTTGCCCTTGTTGTTTTTTATTGTTGTAGTTATTATTGTTGTTGTTATTGATGCCATCGTTGTTGGATAGGACAAAGAGAATTGGAGAGAGGAGGCGAAGACAGAGAAGAGGAGAGAAAGACAGACACCTGCAGACCTGCTTCATTGCCTGTGAAGTGACTTCCCTGCAGGTGGGGATTCAGGGTTCGAACTGGGATCCTTAGACCTGTCCTTGTGCTTTGCGCCACCTGCGCTTAACCCGCTGCACTACCGCCCGACTCCCACGTGTGACAAAGATTTTACAAAAGATTCTCTGTATCGTTTTCATTGAATTTCAGACAAAATACAATTCCAGAACATTACTGGTCCCAATGCCCGCTAATACTTATTTGGACCACGTGGTAAAGGAAGAGGGCATAGAGGGCCAGGTGGTGGTCCACTCTTAGAGCACATACGTTATAGTGCTCAGGGTCTTGGGTTCAAGCCCTACAGTTCACAACTACATGGAGAAAACTTCTGGAGCAGTGAACCAGTGTTGTAGTTGTCTCTCCTCCCTGTCCCCCATTTCCCCTTTCCCTCTGGGTTTCTCTATGTCTTCAGCCAATAAATAAACAGATAAATGAGAAAGAAAAGTCATTTTATTTAAAATTTATTTATTTATTTATTATTAGCTAGAGACAGAGAAATTGAGAGAGGAGGGAAGATAAGACACAGAGAGACACCTGCAGCCCTGTTTTTACCACTTGTGATGCTTTCCACCTGCAGGTGGGGACCAGGGGCTTGAACCTGGGTCCTTGTGCACTGTAATGTGCGTGCTTAACCAGATACTTCACCATCTGGTCTCCAAGAAAGTCAGTTTAAAAAGGTGACTGACAGTTTTCTTCCACTGAAAATACTATGTCCCTATTTACAATTAATTTTTATTTTATGGGGAACTACTTTGAAATTGTACCTAACTCAGTTCTCGTGAGCTCTTAATAGATTTGTTCACATAAATACAATTATAGATATTATTTTATATTTTATTCAATAGATTATAATTTCTTGTTGTTGTTATTATTATTATTGCTTGTTTTGATTCTTATTGGTCAGTGTGAAGACACTTCAGTAAGACCACTATATCCTTCTAAAATGCTCCATCTTTTAGTACCTCTTCACTTAATGTCCTTATCCACCTGTTTGAACTCTGACATTCTGTACTATACCATGCCTTTAACCTAATAAGGTCACCAATTTTTTTTTTCAGTTTTGAATGAAATGTATAGGGAGATAAGGAAAGGGATGGAATGAATATAAGGAAGATGCAGAGTTTTGATAGAACTAGCAACTGCTAAAAGAAAATTTTGGACAACTGTTATAGTATATTGCAAAAACAGGGCATAGTATATTAAAAATTGATCTAGCACATTAAATACCTATAAAGTGCCAGTCAGCTCAGTAGTAGCACACAAGGCCAGGGTGGTGAACTGGCTCTGGTTTGTGAAATTCAGGGAGGTTCTACTGAACTCTTTAGACTCTGTCTGCTTTATTGGGTGAGCAGTAAATATTTAATGAGTGAATTTGTAATGACTATTGTGCATACAAAATCACCAATGGGACATGTACTGGAAAGATCTATAACCACTGAATTCTAGAACTATGATTTCTGACCCAGAATTTCTTTACCTTGGATGCTAAAAATTCCACCATATCCAAGTTTCTCCTGTCACCTCTTGGGAATTTTCCCTAATTCCCGATCATCTTTTATGTTAGATGCCTCCTAACATTCCTTTCTATTATACATTATGCATGTTCTTATCTAAACACTGAATCATTAAGAACTATTTGTAACTGGAAAATGCAAATAACCATGGCTTTACAAAATGGAGTGCTCCTTTTTCGTTTTCTCTTTCTTTTTTAAATAACATGAGTTTACAATATTAATATATATGTAAGACTCACCTAACCTAACACCAGAGTTATAGTTCTGTTATATCAAAGACACCACTCTACCTCTTTAGACTCTTCAATAAACACCAGGGTTTTCACTGCATCTTAGTTAATTTTGTTACTATTATTCTTTAAAAAAATTATTCTCTTTTTTTGATGAAGACAGTCAGAAATTGAGAGGGAAGGGGATGATAGAGAGGAAGAGAGGCAGAAAGACACCTGCAGCCCTGCTTCATTTGCAAAGCTTCCCCCCTGCAGGTGGGGACCAGGGGCTTGAACCCTGGTCCTTGCGCATTGTAACATGTGTGCTCAACCAGGTGTGCCACCACCCAGCTGGCCCCTGTTACTATTATTCTTCAAGTTCATTTGTTTTGGTTATTTATATCCCATATACAAGTGAAGCCATCCAGCAATTATCCTTCTATTCTTTATTTCATTTACCATTATCAGGAGTTATCCATTTTATTCTGAATCATCTTTTAAAGTATGCAAATAGCATTCCATTGACTATATCTCCCACAGCTTTCTTATCTAGT